>NC_139815.1:9437226-10094726 GCF_963457635.1 Microchirus variegatus | reverse complement strand
AAAAAAGGTAAAAAAAATAACAGTTTTTCTGAAAAAAGGAAGACACTAGACTTCACAAACTGAATAAAAGCCTCAGATTTTGTCTGGTTTACCGTGCGGTCGACAGAATTGTGAATTGTGAATGAATAAAGCTGAAAGTCCTCACTAGTACAGGCAGACAAACCTGTGTACAGGTTGAGACAATGGCCCTCTGTTATGTGTGTGTGTCAGCAGCAGCGCTGAGGGAATGCCAGCAGATTCCTCAGAGGACAGAGGAGATTCACTTCTTTCTGCCAACATCTTCTTTGCTTTCATTTAAAATTCAGTTTTGGAAAAAAAAAAGAGGGAATAAATCCTTTACCGAAACTGATCCACAAATATGTTGATTTAATAGATACAGAAAAGGCTAAATATGTGGATTAAAATTGATATTTTCCTTCTGTTTTTCCTCAAAAACAAGAGAATGTGGGGATTATTCTCACAAATCTCACCTCTTTGTGTTTGGGGATGATTTCCTGCAGCTGATTTAGTGTAAATGAGAAACACTGAATTTACTCAGATGCACTGATCTTCAATCTGAGGTATGATTTCTATACATCAACACACTCAATTCTCTGTTTTCCCGTTACTGCATTTTGAGTGTCAACTCTTGAGAATCCACTCACATACACACAGCCGGTGTTAAACTGCCTACATTTTTTTAAATAAAAGTGGAGGGTGGGATGCAGGAATCCAGATGATTGTATCTGTATTGTCACTTGGTCTGCAGATCCTTTCACACAGACAATGAGACAACATAAGAGTCCACGGGGATTCTCTCGCTGTGGCTCAGAAACAGGGTGTGGACATACCCAAGTGAGACTGATCACAATCAGTGATATCATCATCATCATCATCATCATCATCATCCTCAGAGTGGATTCACAAAAGCTCCACAGAAATAAAACCAAAGAGGAAGTGATGGTCAGCAAAGGAGACGTACAGTGCAGCTTCATAGTCATTGTTGTATGATTTAAGTCCTATTTCCAGATTTAGTGTAAAATGTCGGAATGATATCAGTGATTATTAACACAAACATCAATATTGTATACTTATATTAATAGATAATATAAGAAATAACAAATAAAATATATGTTTTGAATCTGAATATTATTTCCATGCAACTATACCCCTGACCATTATTGTACTAATTGAATTTAAGGGATTTGAGTTTTTCCTGCAGTTTAACATTTTTGGTAAATTCCCTTTTTGCTGGTTTTCTTTTCAGAAAAGGAGAAGTAAAGATTTTTTCAGAGGAGAAGATAATGCTTCAATGAGTACAGTAAATATGACGCGAAATGTGAAGAAACACTTGGTTTTTAAACAAATTACAACAAAAACATTCATGATTTGTTATGATTTTCACATAATACAAGCAGACACACACACGCAATTTGAACTACGAACCTGAATTAAGAAACTTCTGTTTTTTGTTTATTCTTATCAGTAAATATTTATTTGTCCTTAGTGGCCCTTCTACAGCATGAAATCTGTAGTGTGTGTGTGTGTGTGTGTGTGTGTGTGTGTGTGTGTGTGTGTGTGTGTGTGTGTGTGTGTGTGTGTGTGTGTGTGTGTATCCCAACATTCCTGACCCCACACAGCACTCTCAACCACACACACACAAACACACACACGGCTTTCACTGGAATCATGTTAAATATTCAGTTTGTGTTTAGACTCTGAAACACACAAATATGGACACGTGAGTGTGTCTGTCTGTCTGTCTGTCTGTCCACACCTCAAATTGTGGCCAGTTCATGCTCATGCCCGGTCCGTGCGTGTTCCTCCACCATCGGAGATCATCGGCATCGTTGGCTGCTCTGATGGTCTGACCCAGGTCTCTGTAAAGGTCTTTGAACCTGTGGGACACAGTTAAAACAGTCAGTCGTCACGTCTACACGCTACTCCTGCTCGTCCTCTTTCTCCTCTTAAAGTAGACATATTATACTCTATTTCTCCAAGTTAACCTAGTTCCCTGGTGTCCTAATGAACGTGTCTGTGACATGCTTTGGTCAAAATACCTTAAGGATGAAGCACCACAGCAGTTCAATCACTCTGCCAAAACAGCCCTGTTCAGAACGCTCGCTTTTGAGTGCCTGTCTCTTTAAATGCAAATGAGACACAGGAAACTACGTCAGCATCACTGAGGCTCTGGCAGCTAACAGCAGTTAGCATTTGGAAAAGCCATCATTTGCCGACTCTAGCAGGCACATGGCCGTCATATATAACATGTATCCACTGGACACGTAAATCCTCTGAGGCTGGAAGTTTGTGTAGAACTCTGTGCTGCACTGTGCAGCCAAGAATAGAACACTTTGCTGACTTCTGCTCTTCCGGATACTATTGCCCTCGCCTGCACTCTCACGTTTTTAAGGACAAAGCGGAGCTCCGCGAGACAACATTTCCAGGAATGTCTCATTGTGACGTAGCAACCAAATATATCGGCATATCGGCATATCGTCAAAAAGTCCAACATCGTGCGTCCCTAGTCTGATCAATTTGAACCTTGAGGCTTGCTTTTTTGTTTTCATTCAGCTGTTCTCATTCTGCAGCTGTTGTGACCAAAGCTAGAGATAAAATCAGGAGAATATCAGACATTCTTATATTCATTATTAGATGGAAACAAGCATGTTCATTTCTGTTAAAAAAAAAAACTCAATGTGTAATGTTCCATCTTTGTTACCTGTAGTGATTAATCTTGAAAAACATGTCAAAACCAGAAGATATATCCTGTTAATGGGTTCATATGGGGAATAATGCAATGAAAGAAATGATTCATTTGGACATGAGACTTTATATTCATGTGTCCACTTTAGGGATGGGAATCGGTCAGTATGGGTATCAGTCCGATATTGGTCAAAATCACTATATCAGTTATCGGACAGATAAAAATGTAAAATCAGATACAAACAAAAATCCTACACATGTCATGCTTTACACGGAATATTACCGGTAGATACTCGAGTTTGTGATATCGGTATCAGAAAAGTATTATCAGGACATCCCTAGTCCACTTGATAAATCAGGTCAGTCCAATACGCTCTCACTTTTAATTTCAGCCAAAATGCTGCACTATGTTCATGAGTTGGATGGACTTTGCCTGCTCTTTGCTGCTGAGCAGAGAGAAAACAGTTTTTTTTATCAGTCATTTGATTCTTTGTACACACAAAAATACTGATGAGTGCAGCTTGAAACACAAGTAGAAGGCAAGCTTTTTATTCAAATCTTCATGCTTCCATTTAAAAGGTGGAATTCCAGATAAAATCTCGTATTTTCTAGTCGGTGTTATCAGCTCAGTGCGGGTATGTTGACACTTGACAGATAGGTATGAGGGACAATCCTCCACATGTGCAGTGCACAGATCTAAAAGACATATCTGGAACTTTCAAACACTCCTCACACATGTTTTTTTGTCAACTTCCAGAACTTCTAGAGCTTAAATTTGCCCAAGTATAAACCCATATCCAAGAGTAATCATGCTGCACCAGAAACACCAACTATTTTACCCACATTATAACATTTAGTCAATCAACATAATGTCTGGCCACTGGCTGTCACCAGACAGAGGTGAGGTAGAACTACAGAGACCAAACTACTGCCCCTTGTGCACGATAACTCACTTCAGTTAATGACAGACTATAAACTAAGGTCTGAGGGTGTGGTTTTCAGACCGAGGTCAGAGTAGGAGGGCAGGTGGTCTCTCATTATGTACACGTGCAGGTCAAAGAAATCTACATGTCTTTGATTTTAAAGAAAAAACAAGATAAAATACAAATAAAGAAACTGCAGCAACATTTACATTACTTTGCAAGCAATCTGAGAGGAAGTTAATCTCCACCATGTTACTTAAATAAGTAGATTTTTGACTTGATAAATATTTGAACAATGACCTAATCGGACTTTTCCTAATCACGGTTACCTTGGAAACAGTAGATTGTTCAAACAGAAGAAGAGATCAGCAGTTAATGGACAACAGTGTGAGTTTTGTATTAACTCCTGTGTACATAAAACACGTGTTCACAAAGACCCTTTTACATTTGTTCTGAGTTGCGTTTCATCAGTCATCTTATGAACACCCATTTTTCTCCTAACCCTGAGCTACACTGGATGAGGAAGCCTCGCAAATCAAAGCTCAATTCTGTCTGATGCACAAGTTAATCAACTGTCTTCTCCACACAGGGAACCACACTCAACATCTCAGCATCTGCTTCTGGTCGATTTTAAGCACTTTGGGCAAAATCAGGACAAGAAAACACAAATACAATTAAAATACAAGTTAAAAATGTATTGTATATGATGAAAATGGTCCTATTATGAGAAATGATGGATGTGGACCTTGCGCCTATTGTCAACATCACAATCATCCCTCTCTTTCATGACATTCGTTTAGTTTTTATTGGCTATATAATCAATTTACATTCGGGGTATTTGCAGGAATCTTGAAGTTAATTTCAATAGCTTTTTATGGCTTTTTAAAGACCTTCTTCAAAATATTTTAAGACCTTATTGCCACTTCAAGCTGTCAGCAACACATATTTAGCTTACAAAACAGTTTTAGTTTGTACTAAACTTACATTTTCCCATATCTGACGATTTTGTAGTTTATTTTGTGCAATTTCAGATATTATTTCATGGCAGGAGCGCATTCACTGTCGCAAGATGTGTAACGTCACATGCACACGCACGGCCTTGAACCGATCTTGCAGGGCGAGCATGCCTGTGTTGTTTTTAAACAAACGCGGGGAGGAAAATAATATCACACATGCATACTATTTGCAGTCAAACTCTGTGGACAACATTTAATACCCCATGAAATCGTGATTAAGACTTTTTAATACATTTTAAGGGCCTTCATTTTCCCAAAATTGATTTATCAACTTTTAATACTTTTTAAGACCCTGCGGACACCCTGACATTGGTGCCAGGATGCCAGCACAAAATCGAATCAGGCAAACGGTGCTTCTGCTATAGACTGGCTCACATATGCAGCACTTCACAACGCTTTCACATCCAGTGTGGCCCAGGGGTTAGGCTGCATCCGTGTGTGTTTGTGACTCCCTTACCCTTCTTTGGCAGACAAGTCGAGGTGTGTGTGAATGTCCAGCAGGGCTCCTTTGAAGAAACACAGCCTCTTGCGCTCGGCCTCCTGGGTGAGGTCAAACACCTGCTCCATGTCCTCCATGTAGCGAGGGTTACAGCGGTTCAGCTCCTCCAGAGCCTTTTGATAGCGCTCCTTAGCCTGACACACACACACACACACACACACACACACACACACACACACACACACACACACAGAGGACAGAATGACCATGGATGCTAAATGTCTGGCACATTTCAAAACGATGAAGATAGATGAACGTGCCCTTAGGGTGCAAGTATTTCCACACTTTAAACTGAAGGACTGTCCACTGCTGTGTTAGTGGGCAGTGGACCAGTGGTGCCCTTTAAAGGTCAAATATTTTCTCTCTGCAGGACCTGAGGTTTCTTCTCTGCTGTTAATGCAGAGCAAAGAACAGAGGGGAGGCGAGCCTAGTCATGTTTCACAGTTGAAGCAAACACACATATGTTTTTCTGTAATCATTGACACACCCAGACTGCTACCAGAGGAGCTCCTCACGGGACTGTGTGTGTGTATGTGTGTGTGCGTGTGTGTGAAGCTTTGTACTTTCTGGGCCTCCTGGTTGCAGCGCTCCACCCGGACGGTGAATTTGCGAACTTCCTCCTGAGACTTTGCCGGGTCGGCCTTGGCGTGTGTTTCCCTGGTTGTCGCTGTCCACTCCTCCTTCTTGATCTGATGGTAGCTCTTCTTACTTAAATCCACCTAGAGACACACACACACACACACACACACACACACAGACAACCTTATGGTATCTTAAACTGTAGATTTGTCATGCTAATTAATCACACCATTTAAAATCCCAGATTGGATACTCCTCAAGTCTGTTTTTGTCTGATAAACAATCAGACAAGCTTTCAGTTTGCGATCCTATCCCACAGAGAAAGGGAAGCTTCATACTAGTTTTAAACTTTCAAGTAAATCATTCTCACCTCTTTCAGTTTGCGGACCCAGGGTTTCTGTGCTTTCCGGAAGCCGTCGTCTGCGTCTTTGGTCTCCCTGAATCCTCCCATCATCTGCTTGTGGAAGGCATCCTTCTGCCAGCTGCGCACCTTGTCGCTGTCCTCGCCGGCCAGCCGCTGCCGCAGCTCCAAATGCAGCTCGCTGAGCCGATCGGCCGCCATCATGAAAGCGTGCCACGCCTTCTCCAGTGTACCATACTGAGGACCTAAGAGAAACATGTTTGATTTACTTTCTATTGAATGGTGACATGTTAAAATGAATGAAATGGTCGTAACTTAAGTAATACTCATTACTACACGTGTCATAGTTTGAGAGAAGACAAATAATGTCCTGAAAACAAACATCCGATAATGACAATGTTGGCAAACACTGAGGCTGACTTGATGGACGACTACAATAGAAATACATCAAATACTGAAACAAGAGCTAAAGATACAGATATAGAACAGTAAAATAGGCAATAAAATGAAATTAAATAAAATATTCAATAAAATAATACAATAATAAAGTAGACAATCTGGAAATATATACAATATACAGTGAAAGTTGACGTTTACAAATGAAATATAATTTTTCTCATTTCATTTGTAAACGCTAAATTTCACTGTATATTGCCAGTGAATGTTAGTGTTTAATTCTGTGAATCACAGTTCTAAGCATCAAGTATGATGCCAAAGGAGTTTGGGGCAAATAAAACATGCTTTGTCCACAGATCAATGTGTGTTAAACAGGATTCTTGGGCTCATATCGTTTGCCTGACCTTTCTCCACCATGCCCCTCCACCTCTTGGCCCAGTCACTCAGCTGCAGAGCGTAGCTCTTTTCTATCTTCGCCCTCTCCTGGAAGCAGGTGACGACATCGTTGCACAGGCGATGGCCGTCATCGATCCGCTTCACCGTTCGTTTGTAATTCCCCGGCTGCGTTAATGCACACAGACAAAATGAGTGAGTGAGACAATAGAGCGAACTGAAGTGGAGCGAGGCATTAACCTCCTCCGCTAACGTTACGTCAGACACTCTGTTGTTTTAAATTGTATGCTGCCAACATTTGGTGGATTAGTGACTGAAAGAAAAAGAGGTCAAGAGCGACAGGACAGACGGAAGTGAGAGGAGTTAAAGGTACATAGATTTTCCAGACAGTGTTGTGAGGGCCGTCAGCAGAGTCTCATTATGTGTCTGTCTCTCTATCTAAACACTGAAAATCATCACGGAATCCTCATTTGACTACAGCGTGCTTCTGTGAGCTGGTCTCTGTCGCAGTCTGTTTATTGGGGGGTTTTACTGCTGTAATGTATCTGATGTGGTTTAATACATTGAGCACATCCTTGGACAGGACACAGATCTTCAAGCTACTGGGTTTGTGTTGCAGGATTGCAACGTCCAGTGTATAAATTAAAGCAATGCAGTGTAACATTTACTGGATGTGCTCTCACTAGTTGATGTTACTGACTATCATTTACTTCTCAGTGTTGTCACTGGACAAACTTACACTGAGCAAAGACAGATTTTCTGGTGCAGAGAGGGAATGAGAGCAGCTCCAGTCTCTCTATGACAAGTCACTGGCTCGTGATTTTTCTTTCTGAGTTAATATAAATTTCAAACTGTGAAAATGGAATCTGGCTATTAACAATGTTTTGTTTCAAAGTCAGTGTTTGCATGTGTGTTCCTGCTGTACCTCCCAGAAGCTGTCTGAGCTCCCCAGCTCACTGAGGTCTCCATTGGACGACATGTTGGGGTCGGCTTTACAGCACGGAATGGTGGCGGCTACAGAGAAGACTGGAGAGACAGAAAACATTTACGGCATTAAGGTTTATGTCAAAAAATCATAGAATTGTGTTTTAATCCAAGTTAATCCATCAGTTCGATTCATCAGTTGATCCACAGAACCTTTGAAACTTAAGTAATGATGATTTCAAAAGCATTTTTGTCCACAAGACAAAGATTTACTAAATAAAACAGAACACACTCACATAATAATGAGTGATCAATGCTACTTAATTCAGTAATTGATTAATGCTCAATGTATTCATTAATCACTGTAGCCCTAATTCCTTGGTGGTATTCATCTGTCAGTTACATAGATATAGATCTACATGAAAATGTGGTTGAAAAAAAAAAAAAATAAATCTGCTTCAAAATTTCACTGACTCAATCATATTTCCAGAGATTGTTTATAGTCTAAGCTCCATTTCAGCCAAAACAGGCCGAAAGCTCCCAAATCTACGCCACCTCCTCTGCCCACAGCCCAGGTTTCTCCACGTCGCTGCCCAGTTTTCCTTCTCCACACAACTGGACTCTGTGCCTCGGACAAATCCGCTTCATTACCGACGCAGAAATCCGCATCGCCAAGTCCCAAAAACACACACTAGGATCTCATTCAGAGAGAGGGGGCACAAAACAATTGGACATTATCGCCTCCGATAATAACTCACACAAACATAACCTGAAGAAGACACCCCTGCGCTCCATGGTGCACTGTGGAACTTTCTTGTGAGCAAACTACTGAGAGAATCTTAAATTAAATTGTGTTTACATGTAGTTACTTCTGGAATACAAGGGTTAAACTATATGATGCTCCCCGATCAAACAGCATCTGCCATATGAAAAAAGTGGCCACAAGCGACATCCAGGAACAAGAACGTAAACAAAGACAGTGTTTGAAGCAGGTGCTGTCATGACAGAGAAATGGACTGTTTATAAGCAAGAGAGGGAACGCTAGGGTGCAGATTAGGAATGAACGATCCCTACCAAGGGCTCCAAGGAGCTTCACATCTGTGGTGGCTTTAACTATAATTATTCTGTTTGTCTTTTTGTCTCCACACCCCCTCTTCAAATGTGTGCATTTCTATTTTGCACGTGGAAAAGTCTAAAAACAATCCCATTTACTCAGATGTCCATGTAGTCTACTGAATGACTAACTGGCCATTGTCTTAATGCCCTTCATTAACTTGACTTGCACTCTTGCAAATATGAACATTTCTACACATATCATCTTAATGCCACATCTGTTCCTATGAGACAATGCATAATTTGCACTGTGACAGTATTGCACAACTAATTGCACCTTACATTTTGCCTACACTCTACCCTTTTGAACATTTATTTCCTATGCTTAGACTTGATCACTAAATGAATTGTCCACTATTTTGATAATCGAGATTTGAAACTTTTTTCATTATTAAAACAAGATTTATAGACTGTTTCAGCTCCGTAAATGCAAATATTTTCTGGTTTCTTTGCTCCACATAAAAAAGAAATCATTAAAGCTGAATGATTTTGGTATGAATGCAAAAACAAGACATTTCAGAACATAAGCATATCCAGATTTGACAAACACTGATCGACATTTTTCAACAATTTATGACATTTTACGGACCAAACAATTAATCGATTAATCAAGAAAACTAATCGTTAGTTGCAGCTCTAGTTTAGTTGTTGTCTCACTTGCTGTGTAAATGACAATAAACTTATTCAACCTTGAATATATTGTAGCAGAGCAGGCAACTCGCAAAGAGACAGATCTTCGAACAGACAACTGCGCTTTATTCTGAAGCTCACACAGAGATAAAGCGCTGCTGTCGGCCACAGAGTACACCAGAAACACTCACACAATCACAGACAGAGCTAGTGAAGTACGTAGCCTCCATTCTAGCTTAACAGACTCTGCCCAAAACTCTCAGTGCGCCTGCGCCCCACACCGGTGGTGCGTTCACCGACCATCGGCGAAACGGCGCTTAATAACAGTCAAAACACACTAACTAACTAAACATGCCTGAAGGAGGATAAACAGAACATCAGCAAACACGCCATCATTCCTGTTTCGCTTCACCATGTTTACATTTTGATACAGCTTCATCTTTTACAGATAGCTGCCAGCTGCGCTCCTATTGGTTAAAGTCAGATAGTTGACGAAATCCATCGTCCTCCTATACATGTGTAGGATTGCACATAAAATTTCCAAAGACATTGCAATGGGATTTCTGAAGCCAATCAGACATGCTGCATTGATTTGGTATGAATGAGAAGTCGAAAATTATGAATTCAAGTTTCTAATTGAATGTTTTAAAATCAGTGCAAAACTAGGGATTGAAAGTAGGAAATATATCAAAAAATGTGGAATGCATCCATTAGGGCAATCACAGGAATCACAAACATGAACTACAAGACAAGTATGAACAAGACAAAATGAAGTTGGAGATACAAGATACAGCGAAACTAAATATGATGTCACCTCCTATTAAGACTGGTTGTGCACGGTTCTCCTCTCATTCAGAGTCACAGTTCAAACTCGGTAAGACACTGTACTTTGCATCAAAACTGGTCTACAGTCTGGCAGAAAATCATAAATGACGAGTGAAATTTGTGAACTGGAGAACAAGTTTAGAACAATCCTGTCTCCACTCTTACATGTGATATAATTACTCTGAACCATCCAAGCAATACACATCAATGTGAAATTCTGGAATAGGCTGAAAATGGCATGAAATGTCAACTGTGAAAAAAACCGTTGGTTTGTGGTTAGAATTAATATTCTACACTTCAGTATGTGAAACCAGTACAGATGAGAAAATCAATGTCTGAAGTGAAGAAATTTGAATGAAAACAGTATGAATATTACAAAACCGAATTGCCTGAATAATGTCCTAATTGAGTTAAACATAATGAAGTTTCTATGCAAGTATATGGAGGACAAAGCGGTAGATAATGGATGGATGGAAAATGTGGAAAATAAATAAATAAATGCAATAATGTCCTAACTGAGCTGAAATTTTGACATTTAAAAATAGTTTCTATGATGGAGTACATGGAACAAGTCAACTGACAAAACAATAAGGAGGAGGAAAAAGGAGCCACCACAGAACAACATGTAGTGGGATTGTTTGCAGCAAACCCTCAAATAACAGGGACCTACTATGATTTGATTGTTAACTTTTAAGGCCTGTTCTAAACAAACACCTAAATATAGTAGCTCTTCTTCTCACACCACATGTACCTAGTCAAACTGATTTTTAATTAGGATTCTATCTTCTTTCAATGTCATCTAATTCTCATCTTACTTCCATTATTCCATTCCAAGTCCATTATAAGGAAGGTTAAAAAACAAAAACAAAGCAGGGCTTGACTTGACAGGAGTAAGGCGCCTGGAGTTTCACAATGTTCCTTCTCACTGTAAATAACCAGCGGCTGATCTATGCACTGGGAACAGACTGGTGTTGGGATTAAAAGCAGTGCACAACAATCGCCGGTGAACTCTACAGGGATCAATGTGGGAGTGGAAGTAAGACTAAATAAACTGCTGCAATTACAGACCAGCTACAACAGGAGGAGGAGAAGGAGGGAAACAGTGCCTTTACTTGTGCTGCAAGCTAACACAGATCAGGTTTATTATGCGTGTGTGGGTGTGTTCTGCAGGTGTCTGAGGAATGATGTTCAAGTTTAGACAAACGCTGACGCTCGACTACGCAACGGCACAACGTCGCGACTCTGTCGACTAATCCCCTTCAGACAGATGGGTTCTAAGTTCCCCTCCCCACATTGTACAGACACAAGCACAGCACAGGCAACAGAGGGATGACCAGTGCGTGTGTGTGTGTGTGTGAGAGTGTGACATAGAAGTGGTAAGTATGCTACACTACAAGCATCTGCCACCGGCATGCTGGAACATGAGCAAGTATGAGAAAAGTGGCTTCACCGTGCTAATTACTGCTCCGATATCAGCTGAGTATGTACATGTGCGTGTGTGTGTTTTGTGGGTGTGGCTCATGGAAAGCATGTTGGTTTGGCTGCTCAACGACTTGTATTGACACTACAGTCAACCAGCTGGAGGTGCAGCATCAACAGAGATACAACAGAGTTATTGAAACCTCAGATATAAAAGGTCATTCTCTCATAGAAGAGAGCCACTCTCATGGACACTCACACTGGGTCCTGATTGTCAAAAACTATGAAAGAAATATTAAAGAATTGCAGCTTGTGTGATGTGAACATGTGGGTGAATTCCTATAACGTTTGCTTCAACTGTTCAGCCCAAACATAGTGTATAAATCAAGTAAGTAAAGTGAAAAGGTAAGTATTATTAAAGGCCATTGTTAATGCCTCCACATTATGTCCTTTATGTTGAGCTCATACCTCCAGGAATGTGTCTGAATGAGCTGCATGTTAAACAAAGAGAGGGAGCCAAGAGACATATGCCTCAAGTATAATAAAATATTCTTAAAGATATGAGTTTGTTGACCAGTTATTGGCCACCGTTATACCTCTATGGATGTTTTATTTCAAAAGGTTCGTGCTTTTATAAATTTAAATGTGCGAGTGAGTTGTGAATATACACCAACACTTCCATATATGCAGGTAAAACCAATGAAAATGGCACTTTTATACTGGCCCGATCATTGGTAATGAACTTCATGAAAGGAATTTAGTCCTCCAAGGTCATTTTCACACCTAACAGTCCGCTACACTCCAGTTTGCTTTCACACTTTCACACTTTAGTGAAAGGCACCAAACCTTTTGAATAACGTATTCCCCTTCTCGTCTGAGGCAGCGCTGCATCAAGAAATACTGAAGGTAATGTAAGGTCGAGACACTGAACAAGAAAACTGGCTGATCTGTTGGTTAACGCAGAACAACTTCGGTTTCCTCCACATAAGAGCAAAAACATGGAGCTGCATCAAATCCTATTGTTTTATACGATGCAAAAACGGACTCAGACATTTCTCCCGGATAACGTGTGTATGTTTTGGTTGCGTTTACCCAAAATGTCCTGCGTTGTTGTCCATCTCCTGCATTTGACCTCAGTTTTTAGGCAGACCAGAGTTCGCATCTTTCTTTCTCTTTAAATGTTTTTAGACTATAACTACACTGTTGTAGGGCTTTTCCATTCCGAAGAAAATGCTCAACTGACAATAAAAAAAAAACTTTCCAAAACCACCCACCACATTCCACTCTTTGTCTTACAAGTGCTAATGTCAGTTGAATCACTGGTTTCATTTGTCAGTCACAGGATTTGGAATGCATACTTCTCATTACTCCACGACCATTACCTGGAAAATTAAAAAAAACTATGGACTGGGAATCTGTCCAGGGTGTGACCCCACCTTTTGCCCCATGTCAGCTGAGATTGGCACAGCACCCCCCCATGACCCTCGTCGGGGATAATGTGGTAGAAGGTGGATGGATACCAGAAAGCAGACTTTGGACTTTTGCGGAAGAATCGTTCAATCACAGACAAGTGTTTGTAATGTCAGCTTCTTGATACCCTAACTCCTAAACGGTCGAATAACTGCCAGATATTGAAAGTTATCTTTGAAAAAGGGGACAGAAGCACTGAATGGAGATAGTCAAAAGGCCAGAGGTCTGTCAGAAGAACAGTAGGAGTTGTTAGCGTGGGTAGAAAAAAGTGACAGAAGGAGAGAAGAAATGGGAAAACTACAAATGATATGACAGATAAGGAGCAATGAGAAGTGCATGAGATCAAAAAGTGCACTTTGGGGCAAGCTGGGGATTGTTCTGTGTGGGAATGTAATATGAAGCAGAGCTTCTGAGCTGAAGAAACACACAAGAAGCTTCTGATGTCATTCGCACAAAACATCGACAGAAGTTTAAAAGGGCACACAGAAGTGGTTCCTGGAGCTCAAAGGTAGAAACAGATGCAGCCACTCACATGGACGCCAGCTGAACACACTTTCACAATTCACATATTTATATACCTCAGGCAGAATTTCAGACACACTGGTTATAGTTGGAAAATCTCACTGATCATGAAAAAAACCTTCACATTAAAAATCATGATGATGACTGAAAGGATCCAAATGGCTGTGTTCAAAGTCACATCCTCATAAATGTGACACACACATTCAGGGTTAGTTTTGACACTTGTAAATTGTTTGATAGTGCCTCTGGTTATTGTCTCTGTACAAATAGCCACTAGATTTCTTAGTTCTTGAAAGTCCACAGCACATAAACACTGAGTCATGGGGAAAGAAAATCGGCCAGGAAAAAACAAAACAAAACTACAAACTGTGGTTTCTTATGTGGTTTGGTTTCTCAAAACCTGTCACTGCAACAGCCCCTTAACAATATAGCCAACAGCACCAGGACTAGCCTAAAAACCTCTGGGAATAAGTAATTTGGACCACAACCAATAACAATATATTTGGAGAGGAGTCAGTAAAGTCCTATAAACACAACCATCTCTACTGCAGAGTGAGTGTGGGGGTTGGTCTCTGATGTTTTGGGCATGTGTGAGCAATAAGAGCACAGGCAATTTAGTCCAAACATGATGGCATAATTCATCTGGCAAGAAAATGGAGGACAATTTGCATTAATCAGCCCAGAAGCTACAATGACAACGACACAAAGACAAGTCAAACCTTTAGTGTTGACTCAACCTTCAGTCTAACCTTCCGTGTTGACACAACCAATACATATTGGTAAAAAAATGCAAAGAGGAGAACAGCCATGAAATTCTGTCACTCAATAGACAACGGAGATTTATCAGCATGTTATGCAGGAATTGTAAAGAGGTGGATGATGGTGAGACAGAGGGAGATTCTGGGTGTTGGTTTATAGAGAAGTGGGTCAGGGCAGTGAGGGCGGGGATGAGGAGGAGGAGGAGGAGACAGGTCAGCTGAGGGAGGGATGAGGAGGTAGCGGCGAATAGAGAGGCAACAGACCTCATAAGCTTCACTGGAAAACTTTCAGTCATTAATCTGATTAATGCACACATACAGTTTCCCTGCAGCCAGACCCCAGGGTCTATGACCTCCAACGTATCAAGCATATGGCAAACTACAAGAGTATATGCTTCATCTGCGTTCCAAGAGAGCGTTTCAGTTTGTAAGGGTATGCACCGGGGCCTGCAGCCTTCCAGCATCTATGAACAGAAGCACTTTGAGATATTAGATATTTGCTCCAGCTGCAGATATTCTGCCAACAGCTGGCTGGGTATCAGAGCCTGAGAGGCAGCTGTGAAATTACATGAACCTCACCATAACTACGTGTGCAAAATAACCATAGAGGAAATATAAAACACAAAGTGGCACTGTAGAAATGAGATAAAGTTTGATTGTTTCCAACCATGTCACAAACCACATCCCACCACAGTGAGCGCTTCAGCTGTGGATAAAGCTTCACTGAACTGCCAACAGGATGTGATTTCCCTGGATGTGCTCCCACACATGTTGTCACAAGAACCAGGTTAGCAAACACGCACACATATGACAGCAACAATACAAAAGAGGAAAAAGTACCCAATCAACACACACACACACACCCAACAGTGTCAAGGCAACACGCTTTCGACGAAAATGAAACCTGTTCTCGGTGCTGATGAACACAGCAACGCGACGACACAACAGTAAACTCAGCAACACGCTATCGAGTAACAATCTGTCTATGTTTTGTATTTGCGCTGCAGTGGAATTACATATTTGAGCAAAAACATTTGTTGTTACAAGCGCCTTAAATGTGAGGATTTGATGCTGATGACCAGCATACACATAATAGTCAACTGAATATTTCTGGGTCTGCGACAACAAACAAAAAACAAGACAGCCAGAGACATCCAATTTATCGATAGAAAAATATAATAGACATTTTTCAACGTTTACTGTAAATACAGATAAGAAACAACTACTTTTAGTGGCCGCAATTGCTGCCTCTATGTCTTCAAAAACATCACCTGATGTCTAACAACTGCATTATTTTCTCTGTTAATCGAGTACTTTTACTAATCGTAAAAAGTCAGAAAATGTTGAAAAATGACGATCAGTGTTAACTGGACATGGTGATGTTCTCAAATCATTAAAACTGTCTTGTTTTGTGGACAAAACAAGACAGTTTTAATGATGTCTTTGTTATATGGAGCAAAGAATTCAAAAAATATTCAGATTTAAGTATGAGATAGCTTGTTTTAATTATTGCAAAAACACTCAAATGGATGAATGGAGTATCAAAATAATCATTGCAGCCTGAAACTGCTCAGATTAATTCAAACAAGAGTTAGAGAGAGCTAGACATAATAATAATAACAAAGCTCAGTGATTAACACATTATATTTTGTTGGTTTAATTCAAACTGTCTGTTTGCTATGTACATTGGGTGTAACATACAGGAACCATGTAAATGCAGCTGGATAAACTGTGTGGTGATGAAGATGCAGGATTAGACACAGTTCATATACAACAGAAAATCACACAGGACATAAAACAATGCAGGCACTGTGGTAGAGCAGTGAGACAGCCACACTTACCTTAACAAGACAAAAACAGAGATGGACAGATGTCCAAGCAGAAGATGGCTTTTATCTCTGCGGGCCTGAGAAGGGACAAGCGGTGAGAGGAAGATTCCTCAGGAGCAGATGCAGCAGCAAAAGGAAAAACACAGAGAGATTTGTTAGACAGAGGTTCAGCCAGCAGCAGCAAGTGGTTAGATCCCTCAGCAGCCCGACAGTGTTGCCACCCGGCCCCCCGGGCCTGTTGCCAGTTATATGCCTCCATGCTGCCATGAGGGTGGCACATTCTGGGAGAGGAGGTGAAATGCCACACATGGAGCATGCTGTGGAAGGCTAATGAAAACGCCACGGACAGATCAGTGAGGTCAGAGCAGTCAACTCGCACCTCTAAATTTACCTGCTTTTGCAATGAGTTGTCAGGTTTTAAAAAAGTACAACATTATAGCGATTTTATAATCGGCGAGGTTACTTCAAATCATATTATAGACCCCGTTCAAACAGTTATCACATATTTTGTATAGCTTCTCAAACATATTTTTCTGTGCCACACTCATCACAAATTGACAAACAACCCAAATAAATCACTTACATATCTGTTAGTACGGTCCATTTAGGTTTCATAACCTATTAACCTGAACATTAACTCGAACTTGCAACACTGAAGTAAATCAGTGATTAATCGAGTGTAATGAAGAACCAGTCTCTGTCTCAAATCTATTTTTTTCCCTCTTGACAATATTGTCATGCTTACGGAAGATATCCGATCTTATAAATAGTTTTCCATTATTACATAATATAAGACAAATTTATATTCAATGCTATTTTCTCCTCAGCAAACACTACATATATGTTTGAATTTACAATATATGCCTCCATCAAGATCATCCTTGCCTTTTAAATAACACCGGGGTCATGATGTTTTCAGGCTTGTGTACACATCATGTTAACCTAAAGAAAAGAAGTTAACATGTCACGTGACCTGCTCTTGTGGTGACCTCACTCCTCTAACATCTGACAGCTACTGCAAAGGGTGACTAAATGTGTCTAAATGACACAAAACCCTTGTGATGAGTCTTAGAACAACAACAAAAACAAGCAAACTGTGGAGACACACAGATCCGACCAGAGTCAGAAAAAAAAAGGACAACTCAGCCTTGTTCCCACACACACAGCTGTTTCCCCAGCTCAACCAGAACCACATCAGTGAGGCTATGTTGGGCCACGGACGCCGCATCCAGCTCCCAGCTGCCCCAGCTCTGCACAGAAAACTACAGCATTCATGCAGCATGCATGCATGCATGCCCCAACTGGCTTGGCACAACCTGTTACACTTAAAATTAACCCAGAAGCTGCTTCCACTGTTGTTGAGTTTCGATTAATCTGCATGAAGCCTTTGTTAGATTTTCAAAAATGCTCCCCAGAAAACTCAGAACTTAATAAACACATGTTATATTCAAATGTTTCTGACTGCAGGTCTTTTTAGTGTTATACAAGTTGTCAAATCTTCTTGGTGCTTTTCAGGACACTGTGTTGCTACGACAGCAACTTTTCCACACAATCAAAAATAATTTTTCAAAAACAGACATGGACAAAATGTACATGGAACCCTTATTTAAAGACTTTTTTCATTCTTCAGGTGTTAATATTCAGAAAAGCACAAGCAGCGAAGCCGACCAACCAGAGGGTGGCTGTGGCTGACGGGCTAAGAAGGAGTTAACATTCTGCACTGACATATTTCATGTTTCCATGAAATTCCACTTGCCTTTCAGGATCTGAAGCCTACAAGCCAAAATGGGAGGGAGGAGGTTTCTGCCCTCCTGCCCCGCCTCCACAGTGGATCCTACCACAATACTGCAGCTTTGTAAGGAGACTCGTTAAACTCCCCCACAAGGATTTCTATTAACCAACAGAACGCTAGCTGTTTGGGCTTCGTATCTTCTGATGGAAGTGGTCAGAAATTATTTTTTGTGGGGATGGTGTCCATTCAAAAGTGCTGATGACAAAGAAAATGTACTACATGGGTCTCATTTTATTTCTACATGTGGAGCTGGTGTTGACAATAATTAACGAAAAGTCAGAGGAAAAAACCCAAGCCCAAGTGTTCGTATTTAAATTAGGGATGCACGATATTGAACTTTTTGACGATATATGAGGAGTGTTTGGGCCAATATCCGATACCGATATGTTTTTCCTTTTGCTCAACTGCAGAGGTAATTTACTCTCTTCAGTGGTTAAATTAGCATACTATTTTTCATACATGTTGCAGCAGGTGTGGGAATAAAAAATCTATATTGTGCAAAATAAATAGCTGTAGGGGGCGCTGGCACAGAAGTCAACATGATAGCAGATTTTTCAGACTATTATTCTAGTCATTAATCATATTAGCAGAGTGTTTGCCGATATTCAAAGCTAATATCTGCCGATACCGATATTGTGCGTCAAATATCGTGCATCCCTAATTTAAATATTGTAAAATGATGTGACTGTAATTATTCAAAAACAAAAATGACCATGACAAAACATCTTGAATAAGCCTGTATTTGCATTTTTTTGCTATGTGCCATTGATTGATTTAAAACCTTAAACTTACATCACACCATATTTGCGATTGGTTCATTTGTATTGTCAAACAAACACAGAATTCAAAAACTCTTCAGCATCGAAGACGCCAATGACGTCTATTGAAAGAAGAGAGTCGACTCTTGCTAGTTTCAGTGTTTACACAGTCCTAGAACACACTGTTCTGTGGGTCTGGGAACATCAGTCAAAATGCTGTAAAACGCTTGAAAATGGCTGTGCCAGTGCTTTTAAGTGTCACCATAACACCGATGTAAGCAAGGACAACATGAATGAAGAGTCAACGTGACAAAGAACAAGCCAATTCTGTGAACCACAACAAAACAAGGAGCTTGTACCTAAGTGAGGAGGAAACTGTTCTCTGACACCAATCATGGCAGTTTTGGATCTTACTGCACATGTGTTGTTCATTCTTTTTTTAAAGGAAGTCAAAAACAAAAAGTCATTTGCATTCTTAAATCAGACTCATCTGTTCTACTGTACAGATCTGCTCATCCTGTGGTTTAAATTCATGGCACCAGATCTACATCACTGCTGCAGGCCAAGCAAACAAAAAATGCTCACCCCCTAAAGTACAGTAACATTGCACAGTAACAGCATGTGTGGTCGTTTGGTTTTAGTCTAACCCAGAATCAAACTTTGAACTTAAACAAAACTTTGAACTTTGATTAAAAGTAGTTGACAAGGACACAGACTGAGAAAGGACTGTGGCAACGATGCTTCATAACTGAGCTTTGTTTGTTTTTGGCCTGTACTGGTCAAAAACAGCCAGGTGAAGCCTTAAAATGTGGTAAAAATGTAAAAGAGAATTATCCTCTCTCCTATAGAGTCATTCATACAGGATTTTGGTACATTGTAGTAAATAGGTACGTTATATGAATGAATGAATGAATGAATGAATGAAGCCACTGATATTTTTCATCCATTTTATAACTATATGCAATATTATTGTGAGCTATTGTAATGAAGGCTATTTTTAAACTACATCACTTAAGTACAGACAACTACAAATCAAGAACACATAAAAACAAGACAAGTTTATTTGAAAAGTAAGGGATATGTTTTCTATTGTTGTCAAAAGGTTGAAGATTTGTCAAATCTTGTTGACAGCCCCGATGTAAACCACACGGGACCAAGTCTGGATCAAACACCGCTTATCTAGATTACACGAAAGATTAGATTAGATACGATGCATTTTATTGATTTACGACTGATTATTTAAATGTTTACTTACAGGGATATATCACTGATCTGTTTCATGCAGAATGCATGAAGATATAAAACCACTACACAAAAATGTCATTCTATGCATTCAAAAGCACAAAATGCACCACCATATAGTACACACTGGAACAGGTTTGACAATCCATGATGTTTTGGATCGACAATAATCTTCACATATGTGACACTGTAATTTGAAGAATGTTAAGACTGTAAGTGAGATCTCAATTGTCCTTTCAAAACTGTAACTGGATAATAGGCACAGCGGCACGCATATGCATATTGGTGTGTCTCCAGACACAATTATCCCTAAATTGGAAGGGTTATGGTTAGGTTAGCACCTCACCACTACTACTAACCTAAACTGAGATCAGTGGTTAGTGATTGGATAGTTATGCCCAATGTAAAGCAGCATCTAGCTAATGTACACAGTACAGCCTGAGAAATGAAGTGTTTTGAACTAAAAGATTGTACAAAATTTGAGGTCATAACCCATTATTTATCAACTCTGTTATTTCACATAATTGGTCATTGTTTTATATGTTTGTTTTGGCCTTTTTACAATTCCATATAGAGTGTATTTTGAACTTAGAACTGATTACTTCATGTTCTGTGTTGTTTTTACATAGCTGTTGTTGTTGCCGTTATGAGCTTCCGGTTATCCGTTAATGAGTGCGTTTTTTATCGCGATAATATCGTATATGGTTTATAGTATTTATCATGTAATTCTAGCCTTTTATCACTACTTGTTGAATCGGCACTGTTTTTTAGCTAGCAGGGTGGTTCCGCAGTGGAAGTGTTCCGGGCACACGCAGGTGCAAACATGTGCTAGTAAACAGACAGGTGAGCTTCGTTCTTACCTGTTTTTTGTTCCGACCTGGAGGAACAAACCCGAACACCGTGCAGGAGCTGCGGCCTCTCTCCTCCTCCTCCTCACTCACCGGTTGTCGTATTTGGACAGTCAAAAGGGAAGGGAAAAGGCAGCGGTGATAATTATAATAATAATAGTCCTCGTTAAGCCTCCACAAACTGCGACATGTCGCCGGTTTACTCCGCAGTCACCGTCGGTCCCTGTTTTCACCAGGAGGTTCAGGATCAGTCCGCTTCTGCTGCTCCTCCTCTCGGTGACCAAGAAAACTTTTCACCGTGTCAAACGGGGGGGAAAAACAAACATGGGTGTTGAATTAAAGTGTTGCGTTTTGCTCAGAGGAGACTGAGAAGTTGTCCTCAGCTGGCGGATAAAAAAGGTGTCCTCCCCCCCTGCGAGTTACCGCCGTCTGTCCCTGTCTGTGCTGCTGTAATCAGATGCTGCTCGACACTATATCCATTCATCCTATTACACGGGTTAACCCTTTAGTGACGTCTCTGCGTGACTTGATGCTGCGTTCAGGGCACCGCAGGAAAAAAACATGTCATTTTTAATTGAGGAAAAAAATGCATCACAGTGGTAAAAGTCTTGTGCTTATTTAATTATTTCACTCAAGTATATGTTTAACTACGGAAGGGTATCATGGCCACATGAAAATATAAATAAACATAATACATACATCAAAAAAGCATGAATACTGAGATTAATTTTTTCAGAATTCTGAGAAAAAAGTCAGAATTCTGACATTCTTACATGTGGCCCTAATGCTCTTCCTAGCAGCCTTACTGACAATAACAAAGCTACAAAAAGATGCATAAATTGCAGATTAGATACACATTTTGTGCATAATTCACACACTTTTAAATGAGAATTGATAGCAGAAATTATTAATTATGTTTATTATTATTTTGTATGTATTAATTCAAAAAGGCACAAACTTTATTTATATAAAATGATCTGAATCAATCAAGTTGAGTTCACGCTTTGTTATGTTTTAAGAAAATGGACCAAGAATTATATATATATGTATATGTGTGTGTGTGTGTATTTATATATATATATATACATATATATATATGTATATATATACACACACAATTTGCAAATTTGATGGTACAAAACAATTTATGCTCTTTGACAAAGTCTATAACTATCTATTTATATTCTACTATGTATAAAAGTGTCAGTTCACATCATTTCTGTTCTTTATGGATGCTTTCATAACATTTTATACAATCACAACAAATGAAATCAACATTTAACCTGAATATTCACACTCGCAATATTATATATGATATATAATATAGAATATAGCTCTCTCTAAACAGAAACTCCAAAATATATTATTCTTACTGTCAACACACTTAACATTCAATGATTTTTTACATGAAAAAGCGCAATAACACATTCTAAAACAGATTTTTGCACTTATCTTCATGTTCATGAGGAGAAATATGAAAATCAGTTTTCCCTAGAAACAGCGCCATCCTCAGGAAAGCAACATAATTACAAAACAACATGGAGCTGTGGTGTAAGCAGTCTGGGGTAAACATGCAGAAATGTCTCTGATAGGTTTTCACAGAGAGAAAACACATATCTAATATCTGGTTTTATTCCTTAGTGATTGTGATTTTTGCAGTTTCAAACAAAGCTGGGAGGATAATATAAGAGCAACTCAGCCAAACTCCAGATGAGATTTCTTCTTGGTGTTTGTCCAAAGCCTGACACATGCCTGTTTTTAGTCTTATTTAAACATCTAATAGACTTTTTCTGTCAAAAGGTTTTATTTAAAAAATACTTTTGTTCCCAATAAGGTAAGTCTAAAGTTGTTGTTTTTTTACCTTTATCGTCCATCTTATTTGATACATTTCTTTCATAAATTCAGTCATAAAGGACGTTTCAGCAGGATGAAGGCAGTTGGTGCTTTGGGGCAATAACAAACTGGTCCCATCAGATGAGTCTGTGAGTGACTCCTCTTCTTTCTCCTCCTCTCAACACTGTCACCGATCCTCTACGAGCAGCGTCCTGAAGTTCTTCAGCTCTCGGATGCTCGTGGAAATTCTGCGAGAGAATGAAAAAAGGAGGTGTACATTCATTCACTCGCTCATCATCTACCACTTTATCCTCCATATGAAGATCACAGGACAGGTTACCAGTCCATCACATGGCCACACAGCGACAAACAACCATTCACTCTCACATTCACACTTACGGTCAATTTAGAGTGTCCAATTTGCCTAATCCCCATATTGCATGTTTTTAAAGTGTGGGAGGAAACCGAAATTACAGAGGTTTTAGTAAAGAGATGTCTCTGCGTTCTCTCTTTTGGCACAGCTTGGCACCATCTGTGCCATTTGAGATTTCTTAGGTACCAAATTATTAAAACTCATGTAATATTATTTACATGTCACTATTGGTCTAAAGAGAATGTTTTTTTCCGCTCCTGCTGGTTTGATCCATCAGTGTTTTAACTGTGTTTCGTGAACTTAAGAATTATTTCTGTGGGTATGCAGCATGTCGGTGTTTGTTGAAGTTAGATATGGTTTTATGATGCTTTTTTTCGCTGCGTGTGACACTGCCCCCGGTCCTGGGGGCAACTGTGAAGGAGAGGTTAACTAAGTCCCTGCAGGATCAGGTTTAGGTCTAGATCATAGTATAACATTTTTTTTTACAAATCATCACATAATGACAACGGACCCTCACCTTCCAAAGGCATTGAGCAGGGAGACGATCTCCTGCCGGCTGAGCTGGAAACTAGGTCGCTGTTTGCCTGAAGTGGGCAGAGCTTCAATCTGGCGCTCTGAAAACAAAATCTTCAGTGCTGTGCCTAATCCTTGAGTCTGACGCCAAGAGAAAGAAAAAAGGAGAGAGAAATTGAAAATGTGAAGGTACATTTTATAACAGGACACACTAAATGCACATTTGCTTTTATTTTTATTAAAGGCGCCATATGTAAGCATGTAGACAAAAATGGTTACTACATTCATATTCAAAATACCGAGGTCTTTTAGGTTTCGTTTTCTCTGCCATTGTAGCTCAGACGTAACTGGCAACCTGTGGTTGCTCGGCAGCTGAGACTCTACTGACTGCAATGATTGGTAGACGGCGGTAGGTGGCGCCACATGTCAAAACATGATTTCAAAACAAAAGCATGATTTGCGGTCCGCAAAATATTTTTTTAATGCGAATATTTTGGCTGTACTGTTGTTGT
This sequence comes from Microchirus variegatus, assembly GCF_963457635.1. Taxonomy (NCBI): domain Eukaryota; kingdom Metazoa; phylum Chordata; class Actinopteri; order Pleuronectiformes; family Soleidae; genus Microchirus; species Microchirus variegatus. Next base: position 10,070,513 of record NC_139815.1, on the reverse strand, counting down.
TGGTGAGTTCAGTTTGTTATATGAACATTATTCCTGAGTCTCTGTGAAATATTAGGAGGATTTTATGGCCAGTTGCTTTAGATTTATTACATAATGCACCTTTAAACTTTTGTGGTTATCAGCCAGGTGGTTGTTAAATCATCATATTTTAAATCTCATGGGCTGTAGCAGCAGGCAACTGAAGACAAGCAAAGTCCAAAACATAGATTTAAAACACTCTACAGCAGATTCAGGAGTAGTTTACATTTTTCTTACTTTATATCATTATGGTGAGTTGTTGCTTAAAAGCAAGAATAAGGGGATGTTTGTTTGCAGTTTGGACTGTAATGTCCCCTGAGATATATGTGTGACTTGGTATGCTCAAGGACGTCCGCACACTCACCTGCAGTTTTCCCCACAGTCGACATTTGAAGCAGCCGACGCAGTCCATGATCCTAGAGATGTTGAGGAATGACAGCCTGATGTCCTCCTGATGTTTAACATAGAATCAACATCTTAAACTTCTTCACCGGTTTAAAACAAACCATGCATTGAACTTTGACCACCACATTTTCACCACGTTATCCAGGACGAGTCCAACTTTGAGTGTTTTCGTCTATACCCAGATGATTGGGTAACGACTGAATATTACAGATTTACTACAGATATAATTGTGGAGTGAATCAGTTATTTGTTTTTTTGTGAAAAAGTGAAAGCAAAATTTGAAATTTGAACAAAAAAAGAAGGAAGAAAAAATATTTAAAAGAAGATTTTGATTTTAAAAAAGTATCTTTACCTGACACAACATGATCACAAAGCACTGAGACAGCTGTACCTGAAATCTTTTTCTTAGCAGGAAACATAAAATGACCGCTGACCTTGAGTTTGGCTGCTTCATTTTCATCACCCGCAAACAGGGAAGTTTCATCAAAGTGTAGAGGGAAAGATCTGAAAGGGGAGAGGAAGGTCACAACTACAGTACTATGGCAACAACACCAGAAACACCAACAATGAGAAATTAGTAATCAAAATGTATATTGTAGCACTTCAGCTTTAGTGTTAAAAAATCATATTACATACCTGTAACTGACTGTAATGTAATACCAAAAACTATTACTGTTAATGTACCCGGCCTCAGACTGACCTTGTCAGCTGCAGGACCTGCAGCAGCAGGTCTTTGTGCTCCTGGTCCTGTTTGGTTCTCCCAGTGTACAGCTGGAAGGACGACTGCTGGAAGAATGGCAGCGCTTTGGCCAGCGCCCGCAGCTCGATCAAGTACAGGAAGTAGAGGTTGCGGAGCCTCTTGGGGCCCTCGCCTGCTGTCAGCTCCTCATCGAAGCGCTGCCTGAACTCGGTAACATTGTGACCCCACTTCTGAAACCAGCTGTCTGTGGGCAAAAGTGGTAGGATTTTTACAACTGGAAATAACTGAGCCACAGATTCATTTAAAGGAGTCATATTATACCCTATTTTTCCAAGTTAACCTAGTTCCCTCGTATCCTAAACTCAAGGGACAGGAAATGACATCAGACACAGAGGCTACTGGGAGCTAACTGCAGTTAGCATTTGGAAAAGTGATCATTTGTAGGCTCTAGCAGGCACATTGCTGTCATATATAACATGTATCCAATGGACAGATAAATCCTCTGAGGCTGGAAGTTTGTGTAGAACTCTGTGCTGCACTGTGGAGCCAAGAATAGAACTTTTAGCGGACTTCCAGTTTTCGCCTGCACTCTTGCGTGTTTTACGGACAAAGCGGAGCTCTGCGAGACAACATTTCCAGGAATTTAGCGCACTGTGACGTCCCAATGAGCGCGGAAGTCAACATCGCGTGTTTTATCTCCTGTACTTTGACTGAGGAGGACCACAAAAACATGAGTGAGTCATCTTTTTTCACACTTTGCCAACTGACAGGGCCTCCAGAGTCCCAAATATAAGTATTTAAATGATTAAAAAGTTGATTTTGCATAATATGTCCCCTTTAATTATTTTTTAAGACAGAGAATAGAATAGAATATTCTTTACTGTTTGTGTGCAGGTGTTCGTGTCTCACCTTCCAGGAGGTACCTGGCGCTCAGGTGTATGTTGATGCTGGCGTGGAGGCCAGAGATGAGGCGGTAGAAGGCTCTCTTCTCCACACACTGACCTGAGAGAAAAAAAAGAGAAACAGAGCAGAGATGACTACAAAAACACATCAACAGCAGAGTCTCTCTCTATCAATCATCTTCAGGTGAAATATCCGCTCACCTTGCAGCCAACTGTAGAAGGTCCTCACTGTAACATAAAACAAATGGTACCAGACAAAAAACAACAATAAATGAGTGTCCAGGTCATTGTGATGCAAAGTCAAGTAAACATCTCTTACCTTCACCTCCTGAGATACTATGGAAGGGGTCAGAAGTGAGTGGTCGCTTGACAGTGTATGGTCTGTGAGGAAACATGAAGGAAGAGGGTTTCAGATTCTGTCTTTCTCACCCAAGTACAGCACAACTCCTTGTATAAAGTTGTATCATCTGCATAAAAGTATAACTCTAAATGTCTTCAGGTTGAACAAATAAACAATAAACCACCTATCCAAGTACTAATATGTGTGTTTGTATTATATTTGTCTGCATTTACTTGAAGCAGTTCTCTTCATAGATATTATTCCAGATGTGCCAGGCCTCAGGTCCTCTGTAGCCCGTGAAGCGCTCGGGGTTCAGCAGCAGGTCGACGTACTGTGAGTCTGGAGACTCCTCATCTGAGAAACAGAAATGCTTCAGTCAGTCAGTGAGCAGGAAGTCACCTTTTATCAGCCAAGTTTGACTTGAAACAAGGTTAAAAAAAACCCATCCTTCCTGGAGGAGAGCATACATGAACCACAAAACCTGTGCTGAGAAATCTAAATACAAGACAGATTTCATCACAGTACATTTTCCTGTAGATACAAGTAAATACTAAAATATTCACTATCCTTTACAATATGTGTCTAAAACATCTACGTCTGGTTTTAAGTGCATTACAATACAACAATTTTGTGATAATCAATATACTGCAAGACAAACATATGGCGATACATCACTGAAGAAAATGTAACGTTTGTGAAAAGTTAAAAGTGCAGTGTTTCTCTATTTATTCGTCACATAGAGAACAAAGTACGGAAGACTCAACACAAGTGCAAAAGTGGCAACAGGAAGTCAGCAGTTGTGGGTTGTTGTTGTTTTTTTTAATAGTATGTCCGGGGCAGTGCTACTGGCTTCATTTTTAATATTTTGAGTACCAGCACTTACAGTACACAGTAGAAGTACTCCATACTACTTATGCATGAAGTATACTTAGTCCAATAAACTTGAAACCATAAACTACTAATAAAAATGCTGGTATTAATTATTTTCAATGCCATAAAATAATACGGGGAAACTTGCATTGTTCGAGCAGGCAAAAATCTAACCCTAACCCAAAAGGTTAACGCACGTTAATGGCGTTAACGAATGACACATTTCCATGACGACTGACCGGAAAAATAGAGAATGACGTCATGTTTACGTGCCGCGACACTGGAGTACAGGCACCGTTTACCAGTTAGCTCGGTTAGCTGCATTAGCTCCTTTTAGCGCCGTTAGCACGCCTACAGTCAAACTGGAGCGGTCTGTTTATTAAACGAAAAGAGCAGCGCTACAAATAACCAGCATACCTGTGTACTGCGTATGCGTGCCTCTGTTTTTAAAAGTTTAGCGTTACTTTAGAGACTCATTTCAACAATCCGGAGTCACGTAAACATGACGTCATGCATCTTTTCCTGGTCAGTCGTCATGGAAACGCATCGTGCATAAACGTTGACGCCATTAAACGCCGTTGGCGCCGTTAAACGCAGTTGACGCCTTAACGTTTGACAGCACTAATATTTATATATTATACGACGATATATCACCAAATATATATATTTTGACCCACCCCTATTTTCAATGTACTGTCACATTCCCACATTTCTTCCTGGAAACTTGGAGCTGCATGATGTAGTGAACAGCAGCAGCTGTGACTGAACATGTTGACAGCTGTTTAGGGAAGCACTTGATTTGCTTTGTGTTCTCTTGGTGGAGCATGTATTTTCAACATCACGACAATCACGTTCAAGAGAAGCCAAAGTTATGATCATGATTGACATATTATTGTGCAGTACCACTGAACGACCAGTAGAGTCCAGTCCAAATGTTCAACTTTTCAGTCTGTGTTTTCAGCCATAGTCCAACTGTATGTAGCTGTCTTGTTTTAGGTGACAGGCTTAATCAGTTTTGTACAAACTATTTTGACAATCGATTTGTTTTTACTAAAAAGTTAAACAGTAAAGCTTGAATTTTTAAAGCGGAACTCGACCAGAAGTTCCAATTAACGCTGTTTTTTAGTGTGTATCTGCGTCATTATCCGGGCACATCCGGTTGCGTACATTGAACCGCAGAAGAAGAATAACGTCCGTTGTGGAGGTGTTTCACGAGCGACAGTGTCTTCTGACTCTGGGTCTGACTCCGGGTCAAAGTCATAAAAGGGACTGCGGCAGGGAGTCCTGAAGAAACTATTTTTAAACACTGTTAAAACAATGTTCTGATAATGAGGAGCAGTGCATCCACCGTTCCAGAGGGGGGAGCTGTGCTTCTGAGAGCGGATGTGCTGAATAGTACTGGCCAATCACAAGACTGTCTTCTGGGGGTCAGAGTTCACTCTGAAACACCGCGGCTGACGAACAGCGTCAGAAAAGAGGATTTCAATCGGCTCGTTTACAGCAACTAGGAGGTTTTTGACCATAAAAACAAGTTAATATATGTAAGTAGACCTCCATAACTAACATTTATGTGCAACAGGACCACTCTATGTGACCTTTAATTAATATGCACTGCACTGTACCGTCAGCCACACAGAAGCGCTCTGCATCATCGTCATGTTTGCTCCAGTCACGCAGAGCCTCTCGCGTCTCTTCGCTGGAAAAAGAAGCAAGAAGTGCGTTAACTTCACTTTCTCCAGTGTAGTCATATACACATATAAAAGTGACTTCTTTGTTCTGCCTCTTATGTTGAAAATGAGTGAACTTTTATCATCTTCTATGAAAAGGCTCACCTTAAAGACACGTCCACAGCTCCAAGTTGCTGCGTCCTCTCGCAGTCATCCTGCTGTGTGTTTGCTTCTTCTGAATACTGAACACACACACACACACACACACCCACACACACCCCCACACACAAAGACCATAATGATGAGGCATCATAGCAGGGTGGGAAACACCAAAATGCCAGGGACAGCTGATACTGTATGTAAATGACTCACCTTATTATGGGGTGCTGATCTAATCCCCTCTGGCACCTCGTTCTGTAAAGACAGTTTTAATTACGCTGTTGTTTTGTTGACTTTGCACCAGAACAACCTGCACATACATGAGTAAATGTGTGCAAATAGATTCTTAATATCTTTCTGCCAGCTCAGGGACACATACACATATTGTAAAAGGTAAAATGAGGAACTCACGGGGGAGCAGGGTTTCACAGCACAGTCCCTCAGACCACAGTGACTAGTGACTGTCCAGAAAGGACATGGCTTATTCAGGTTCACCTGCGGAGAATCCAGACACAATCATCAGCAACAGATCTGTTACTCTGTGAGTATAACTGTGTGTTTCTGTGTGTGTGTAGCTGGTAATCCTTATATTGTGGGGACCTAAACCTGTTTACACAGTTACATTATGAGGTCTTCCTTATGGGGATAAAAATGAAGTCCCCATAATGTAACTTACTATATTTTAAGATGAAGACATGTTTAGGTTAGGTTAAGGTTAGTAGTAATTATAGTAAAGAACTCATATTATACCCCATTTTTACAAGTTAACCTAGTTCCCTGGTGTCCTAATGAACATGTCTGTGACATGCTTTGGTCAAAATACCTTAAGGATGAAGCACCACAGCAGTTCAATCACCCTGCCAAAACAGCCCTGTTCAGAACGCTCTGTTTTGAGTATCTGTCTCTTTAAATGCAGACACAAGAAACAATGTCAGCGTCACTGAGGCTCCAGCAGCTAACAGAAAGTTAGAATTAGGAAAAGCCATCATTTGCAGACTCTAGCCGGCACATTGCCGTCATATATAAAATGTGTCCAGTGGACATGTAAATCCTCTGAGGCTGGAGGTTTCAGGTCACAATGCGTGCAGAAGTCAGCATTGCGTGTTTTATCTCCTGTACTTAGACTGAGGAGGACCACAAAAACATGAGTGAGTCATCTTTTTTCACACTTTGCCTACTCATAGGGCCTCCAGAGTCCCAAATATAAGTATTAAAATGATTAAAAAGTTGATTTTGCATAATATGCCCCCTTTAAGGTTAGAGTAAGTCTCCAGGAAACTAATGTAAGTCAATGCAATGTCCTCTGAAGTCATGGAAACCAGTGTGTGTGTGTTGTACATCAGCTCACCTTGTAGAACCTGAAATAATCAGACTCCAAAAGTTTTTGTAGTTTGGGAAAAAGCCGTTCGTTGTTGAAGCCATCGATGGTCTCCACATCACACGCACAGTCGTCCAGGTTGCCCGTGACCTGGGTTTTAAAAACAAATACCGTTAATTTATCTGTGCATTTTATAAAAACAAGTGGTGTCTGTATCTACATACACTGACACACGGGTGCACGGAAAACGAATGGATGTTAATGTGAAGGTGTTTGCATTTATTAGCATGTTAATGTATGTAAATGAAAGCCAAATGTATGCATTTAATGAGATAAGATTAATTCCTTCCGTCTGTCACGTTAATAGTGCGACCATGTTGCCTTCATTCTCAGGACACACCTGTTTGAGGTTTTATAACATCTTACATTTTCTATGAATATTGAGATTTAAAAAAATAACACATATTTTTCAAATAGCCTCCATGTCATGTGACCCACCAACTCCAAACCTTCATTTTATAGTATATTCATAATTTACTGACTGATAAACGATCACTTTGTCTTGGAGTTTGATGACATATATTACACATTCATATATAAAGTATAAACTTTGCTTTTTATAAACTCAATCTCTTCTATTTCAAGTGATCACTGATTCTAACCTACGCCAAATTATCATAGCATAGCAATATCTCTGTGTACTGAGTTTTTGTGCTGCTTTTTATTTATTTATACAGAAATAATAAGGTCAATGCATCAATATTTTTCTTATCAGGCTCCAGTTATTCACACAACTGATGATTCAGCCGATGATTAAACAAAAAAGAGGTCTGATGTCAATCATTAACTAGGACTCATTGGAATCATGAGACCAAAATGCTTATTTTATAGTCGATTCTTGCATATTCTGCTCTGTTCTGTTTACACATAGAGTTCATACCAATGGTGCTGACAGCTATTATCATATTTACAATGTCAAATCATACTGTAGATTTACTGATGTGTTTATTCGAAGAGATCATAACAGTTCCCCATAGTTCAGGAGTGTTTAAAAACAGAAACACCACAATAAAAAGTACAGACACGTCGTTGTTGACAGAAAACATAGGTAATAATAATAATAATAATAATAATAATAATAAAAACATGTCGCTCCTCACCTGACAGAAACATCTGCCGTCTGCAGATCTGGACACCAGGAGCAGGAGGAGCAGGAGGAGGAGGAGGGAGGAGGAGAAGAAGAAGAGCACCGGCTTCATAACGATCGCTCCTGTAAACAACAGTCTCACCAACAGTGTAACACAGTAACAGCTGCTCACTCTCTCACACACACACACATTCACAGTAAGAGCAGACCGGAGAGCAGGAAGAGGCGGAGCTTCGCCCCGTTTCCTCGTTTCCTCATTTCCTCATTTCCACTGTACGACGTGATCCTACGTGACGATCGATTCGTCACGTATCACACGCATGGATGTACCCACTCTGCCTTGAAGACAGTTTTGTCATGGTGGCCACTCTGGGTACTGCAACAAAAAAAAAATACTCATTGAGCCCAAAAAGCAATTTTCCCATTGATCACAATAGTAAAAGAGATGCCTGTAAAAGTGTCCACAGGACACCTCGAGACATGGACTTAGGCTTTTATAGATGTTTATATTATATATTTTTAATTCGCGGAGTTTCATATTAATAAAACCTCCCTAAAGGCCTTAAAAAGCCCAGATCTTATTTCCCAGAGTGACGTCACAGCTGTGTACGAGTCGAGCACAGCAAAGCGCGTCATGTGGCGTCTCGAGACGGGCGGCTGCAAGCTGCGTGAAGTTGGCCCCCCACCCCCAATAAAACCATTTCAAAACGAAGCACAAACGATTACAAGTATTTTGAAATGGTTGTTTTGGGGGTGGGGGGCCAACTTCACGCAGCTATCAGCTAAAGTTAGTTAGGAGGAACAGCCCACCGCAGGTCACGAGGTGCACAGTGTGCTGTTCGCACTTCCACTGCCCGCTATGTCCCACTGACTTGTACAAGCCTCGGTGTAGGGCAAAAGTTCACAAGCACTTCGAGTCGCATATTAAAAATGCTCTTCATCATAAAGGTTAGTTGTATCAGCTTTCTGCCATGCCATTATCATTTGATTGTTTCCACTGCTACTAAGTAACCTTACCAATGTTACGATACAAACTACTCTGGTTTGCTTTGTCTCACAAGGTAAGCCTGTCATGTTCTTGTCCCTTCTTAGATTTCTGCATGACATAATGCCACCAGGCCTGCAGGAGTGGTAGTGGTAATAGTAGCCATTTCCACTACCCTTTCTGCTCTAAGACTGTCATAAGAAGACAGGATGCCAAATGTCTGCATAATGAGCTCTCAAATTAATACTTAAATGTGTTCATTCAGGAAACTGTTGACCTCACTGAGGAAATGGACATCTTGAAGGTCAGTAAAGAATCACAAAAGCATGAGACAAAATAACTGAACAACAATCTTTTTATAAAAATACTATCACAGTTGGCCATTTGTCCATAATGTACTTTGTAGCTTCCAACATGTTGTCTGGAAGACATATTGCTTGAGGTGGTCCTCCAGGATGGTGATCAGGCACTGCTGACCTTGGCCCTAGTGTGCTCCTCCTTCAGAGACATTGTCACTGATCACTACTTCAGGAAAAGAGCTCACTTTCTGTGGCTTGATAGTAATGGGCAGTTTGATAACCCCAACATTTTGTTAAACAGGTGTCAGTGATTGGAGTAGGTTCTCTGACACTTACAAGCAGGAATTCCGATCAATGTACTCGGTCATTCATTGCTGTGGATGCTACTCTTTGTACAAGAGCTGCATGCCAGGTATTTTAGACTATGCTTTGAAACAGAGTGGCTGTTTGTGTAGTCACTTTTTTGCAAAAAAAAAAGACATTGTCATAAGATGGTAGATCACAAGTATGCTTTGGTTTTGTTTTTGCCATACCCACAGGGTATGTTGGAAGAGGAAGGCGTGGGGAGTTGCGGGGGATCTACTCCGTGGATTGGATTCTGCAGCCAGTTCTGCCGGAATTAACTCATTGGCTGCCGTTCAAAATGGCTGGCAGTATAAAAACACAGAAAACACAAAATAAATAAAACAATTTAATCCAACTCAAATAGTATGTGATTTTTTTAATGATATTTTACGCACAAACTGTATTCTGTATTCTGTGTAAGAATGACTTCCCATCTGATACAGATGTTGAACAATACATTTTTTTTTTTGCACTATTCATTTTATGTTCTGTATATTTTGCTATTCCATTTTTTCGTCTGGTATTTTTATGTATTAGTATACGTATATACTAATAAGTATTAGCATGATTACTTTTACCCTTTGGTTAAAACACAATTATTAACAATACCGGACGCGAGGGGGCTCCGGTCTGCAGCCATACACTCTTGGGCGTCTCCGGAACGGCGCTACTGACTGAGAGCAGTGAATTCGCATTGAAATGTAAGTATGATTAAAAACAAGAAAAAGTGTTTCTTCTGTTTTAAGTCGTACCGCCATTGATGTAATTAAAGAAACATACGTTAATAATGTTTAATGTAGGGACCAAGGAGCAGACGGCCAAATTTATTCGCCTCAGAGGAGAACCTCTTCACCAGCGCCAAAATCCCGGCCAGTGTTGCCTGGCAGTAAAACATAAATATTAAATATTGCATTTATAATTCCTAAAATATAAGCGTAATGTTTTGCCTATAATGATCATGTTAACTCTGAATGGTGGCAGCACCGTGTGTGTAATTTAAAACCCCTGTGCTTAAACTAATCATACATCCTCTCCTGTCTTTTGTCTCTGAATAGAAGCGTTTTAGAAATAATGGACCTGCAGGGCAAGGTTACTCTCCTGGAGGCCAAAGAAAAGTGGGACAACCTGGAAAAAAAATATATAGTACGTATACAATATGCAGTGTGTTTTAAATTATATAATGTAATAAATTTATATATACACATTTCTTTCATTGCTGCTGTTGTTGACTTGAATGTTTGAATCCTGTTTCAGGATTGCAAGTGGTCATGGGAAGGAGTGAGTGGGAACCCCACGGCTGCAACTTGGCCCTGGTATGTCCTCATGGATGAGGTGCTTGGACGGAAGCACTCCATTGTTCCGCCTGTCCTCATCGCCTCCATCCCTGAGGACAGACCAGGGCCAAGTTCAGCAGCGGGTGGACGACAGAAGGACGGCAGAAGGACGGCGGCGGCCTCCAAAAACAAAGACCTCAGAGGGCAAACAGGAGGAAGAGGGACGGCCTTGAACTTCTTGATCTCCTCAGGGAGGACCTAAAACTTTGGAGAGAGGCGGGGGAGAGGCACGAGAGGAGGATGGACAGGCTCCTGTCCATTCTGGAGAGATGTGTCCCGGAAAGTTAAAATATTAAAGAAAAAAAAGTGTTGTTTAATAATACACTGTTCAATGGATTAATTTAATTTGATTAATTTAATTAAAAGATTTGAGTAACTTATTGTAATTATTATTCATACATACACAGTCAGGTCCATAAATATTGGAACATTGACACAACTCTATTCTTTTTGGCTCTGTACCACATTACAATGGATTTGAAATAAACAAGATGTGGTTTAACTGCAGACTTTCAGCTTTAATGTCAGGGTTCATATCCAAATCAGGTAGGAATTACAATACTTTATATATGCGCCGCCCACCTTTTAGGAGACCAAAAGTAATGGGACAAACTAAACGATCATAAATCAAACTTTGATTGTTTAATACTTGGTTGCAAATCCTTTGCAGTCAATTACAGCCTGAAGTTAGGAAGGCATATACATCACCAGACGCTGGGTTTCATCCCCGGTGATGCACTGCCAGGTCTCTACTGCAATGGTCTTCAGTTCCTGTTTGTTCTTGGGGCACTTTCCCGTAACAGGTTTACAAATAAATAAGGAAATGGATATTAATTGTCTGTAGGATCAATGTGGGTGTCCTGTGCTGGAAATATTTATCTGTCACAAGATACACGGGCTGGATTTTTTGCTGAGATGAACGTCCCTGGTTGTGCTTCTTGACCCGAGCTGCCACAATGAAGACACTGGTGTTTCGGCCATTGGTGAAATCATCGGGGTCCACTGCATTGGTTTGCAGGGCAGCTGCCATGTCACTATGGTATTAGAATGGAGTGAGGCAGAGTATATCACATTGTGATTATGAAAAAAATAACTACAGTATTTGAAATGACAAAATTGGAATCTGAATAATGATAAAAAACTGCTATTAACTTACAGATTATAAGTAATCATGATCAGCAGGAGCCTCCTCCAGGGCATGTCCACAGACAGCTGGTCACCAGGTTGCTCCACCGACTGCCTCCATGTCACGCTCCCCCTCATCCTCAACCACATCCTCCACCGGCTCATAGACAGATGTTGTGGAGGTTGGCACTTGCCATTATAACCTTTAAAATTGATGAAAAAGGAAAGTTAAAACATAATTTACTTTAGTTTTTGGCATTCTGAAATAGAGTGATGACTTGCGTGTGGTACAAAGGTGTGGTGCACCTCCAGCGCTTGGAGAAAGATGGCCCTGAACCACGTTTTCACCATCCCAAAGGCAAGCCTCTGCAAGGATGAAGTGCACGGGCTGTGGCGGAGCACTCTTGCATCGTGGACTGACCATGGCCAGCCCACGCAGGTGTCAATGAAGCGACCCTGATGGTCACAAACTGCCTGCAGGATGACTGATGCAAACAGTTTCCTGTTCTTGTAGCAGTGACCATCAGGGCCGCTTGGAGGCTTGATTCTGACCTGGCAGCCGTTGACAGCGCCAGCTGTGAAAGCTGGACGTCTCGCAAGCCCTGCAAACCCATGGGAAACAGAGTCCAGTTCTTCTGGGGTTTTTGGTAGGTACGTAACCCTGTGGACAATGTGATGGACAGTTGAGCGAGGCATGTCTAATACCCTGGAGACCACCGTATACGATGCACCACTTGCCAGCCAGAAGACAAACACATGGGTCTCGATTGTGGCCGCCCCCATCCATGTCTCCGTTCTTGGTTGAGAAGGTAGAAGCACATCCAGGGCTTCTCTGCTCAGCCTAAAATCTGCCTGTGTGTCCTCCTGCCGGGAGAAAATCTCCAGCACAGAACATCCATGTTGATCCTACAGTACTGTATTCTTGACTGTGAAGGAATAGAAAAAATGTTAATTAAAAAATTATATTTGCTTTTAAAGCTTAAACGTTTCTAACTTAGATTTTTAGATTAGACTACGGTAATATTGAGCTAATCAAGCCAACACTGAGACAATTCAAATTAAATTGAGCCAAAGCTGTAATTGAGCATATAAGCAAACAATATGCCTAAATTGAGGCACAGCATTGCTTATATTAAGCCAAGACTAATTTTGAGCAAATAAAGCAAAGACTAACCCAAAACGTTACAAAAATATTAGCCATTAGCTAAAGCAAATAATGTTAGCCATTTGCTCAAAATGGCTAACATTATTTGTTGAAATTGAGCAAATAGCTAACATTAAGGCAGAATTGAGCTAACAATGAGGCACAGCTTGAATATTGAGGTAAGGCTAATTTTGAGCAAATAATTAAACTAATTATTTGGTGCCAAAATGTAGCGGACAATGAGGCATGGTTTGGCAAACGTTGAACGAAGGCCAAAGTAAGCTAACATTAAGCCAAACACTTCACCTGCAATTACACATAGCTTGAACCAAAGCTGAAATTGAGCTAAGATTAAGGCACAATTGAGCTCACAATGAAGCACATCATGACTGACACTGAGACGGGGCTAAATTTGAGCATATAATTCAGCAAACAGAGTCACAATATAACTTGACAAATGTTACTTACTACTCTGAACGGGCCACCACTCTGGAACACGCCATCTTGAAGCTCCTTGACCCCTTTAAACAGGAGCTGATGCACGCGACCACCTTTCGGGGTCTGACTTCAAGCCGCGGTAGTTTTCTTTTTTTTCAAAGTTCCATCCTTCTGTTGATGTTTTATGTTTCCGTTTATTTTTCGCTCTTTTTTGCGGTTTGTTAATGCAGAAAAACACCTGCGTGAAGATGAGCAGGTGTGTTGTATGTCGATAACGCGGGCGCCGGGTCGTTCATATAGCCGAGAGGCATTATGGGAGTAACACTACTGCGCATGCCCAAGAGCCGGAAAGACTTACTTGGGCATATGCGTTGAGTGAGCAGTAGGTAATCTTATTTTATCCAGAAACACGTGTTTATATGTAATAGATTATAATAAATAAAGCAAATTGAAACTGATGACAACACGAAGCGACCGGTGTGTTATTATAGCGATGTAGTCATTACACGTTCATTTTTAATAGTACTAAAAAAAACATACCGAAGCCCGTTTCCGCCACACAAATAAATATATATATTTAATTATGAGATCCTAAGTCATAATGATGAGACACAAAGTCATAATAATGAAATACTAAGTCATAATAATGAGACACTTAGTCATAATAATGAGACACTTAACATCCCATAATTATGGGATATTATCTAAAAAAAACAAAAACAAAAAACGACTTAGTATGTGATAACTATGACCTGTTTATGCATTCTTTATTTCCATGAGGCAGAAACAAAACTCGATAAACGTCGTCATTTAGTGTGAGATAATGTAATACCGTAGGATAACCACACGGTGGAGCTGAAGGGTATAATATAATACAATTAAGTGGAATGTCAAGTGAGAACCAGTGTAATATATATATATATAACTTAAAATAAGTAAAATTTAACACGGGAGTCAAATTATGGAAATAACTACTGATGAAATGAAATTTTGTACACGTTTTTTTTAAATTTTGTTTTAAAAAAGCTTTAAAAACATTTAATAATCAAGGACTCATAATTAAGAGTAAGATTTACCTTGCTTTTTTGCTTCTTGACTTTGGCTTCAGACTATTTTTTTTAATTTCAGTTAGTGATTATATTGGATTACTGGATCTGTATAAATATGATTCTAATTTTCTGTCTGTCAGTTGCATGTTCACACTCACTGTTATGCTTTATAATTTATCAATTGTCTACCACTGTATCTTCACAAATGCCAATCCTGGCAAAATAGGGCAAAAGAAGGGGATCTGTACTGGTGACCCTGTGAGACACAGCAAACCCCTGTACCATCATGTGCCCCATCCATCCATCCATTATCTACCGCTGATAATGTCTCAGCTGACATTGGGCGATAGGCGGGGTACACCCTGGACAGTTCGCCAGTCCATCGCAGGGCCACATATAGACTCACACTCTCACACCTACGGTCAATTTAGAGTGACCAATTCACCGAATCCCCATATCGCATGTTTTTGGACTGTGGGTGGAAGCCGGAGAACCCACGCACACACGGGGAGAACATGCAAACTCCTTGCAGAAAGGCCCTTGTTTCCGAAGTTGTCCCAAATGGGGCTGGAACCCAGGAACCCAGGTCTTCTTGCTGCAAAGGCAAGAGTGCTAACCACTACACCAACCGTGGGCCCCCCATATTATATATCTAAGTGTTGTTTCCGTCATGTTCCTCTTCTGTGTCAGTGTCCGATTATGAATAATGCTCGACCAGGTTGAGGATATTTGACAACAAGTCATAAAAGTACAATAGTTATGGTAATAAAGATAAATAGAATGACCAAAAGCATATAATCGCTGACTCCCCCTCTATAAATACATGTAATATACAGAAGTGCAGGCCCTGCAGTCACGTCCGTAATATTGAGATCAGCCAAACCATTCAACCAAGTTAAAGTTAAACTCATCTGTGTCCAGTCACAATAACGCCACCTGCTCAGGATTCAACCATCCAACTAAATGTATCAATTTAAACTTCAAAATCAAAACCACAAAGACAAGTTTGGTTTTCTGTTTATTAGAAAAAGAAAATCAGAATAAATAACATTTTGTACCTAAATACTTTCAGTTTTGCAAACAACGCAAGAATATCAAATATAACATAATATGATTTTGCAACATTTAAGTTGCTACTGTGCAGGGAGCTCAATGTGACTTAATGTGACTTGTTCTGAATGTTGTACTTTATGAATTATGCAAACAAGATTTATTATGAATAGACGTCTCAACCGTTTGGTAGAGGCCTGTATCTGAAATATTGTAGGGTCTAATTAAAAAATATATATATATATGTATATATTAATTTTCGTTATTTTGTTTTAAGTAAATAAAATAAAATAATAAAAATGCAAATAAATAATTTTTACTTTGCTTTTTCCTTGGTGTATACCTTAAAGGGTTAACGAGCGACAGTCTCAGTGCTTTTCGTCATTATAAGCCGTGTTAAAGCACAAGCATTGTGAATTATCATAGCAACAACTTTCCTCAGAAACATTTTCTTTCATCGTCTATTATGCTAACAGATATGTTCGTTAAACTGCATGACTGTGCAAAATATGCCCTTATTTTCTGTTTACTTCACCGGTCACAATGTATTTAGTGCAGACTGCAGCTTATCGTTGATTTAAACATTACATCAGTTCCTCTTAGTCATGAAGTGGCCTTTACAATGTCTTTAAATCCCCCATAATGCACTTTTGTTGTAGCCTGAGCCTGAGGAGATTCAGCAGCTGGGGACAGAGGCTTTCTTTCAACTGTTAACAGATTTCTTTTCTGGGCAAACCGGTGCAGAGAGGAGCGGGAGACTGTAGAGCATGATAATGATCAAGTTCACCACCAGGCAAAGCAGCGCGACGCCCACTGTGCTGAAGAATGTAATGGGGATGGAGTGTTGGAGGAGCCAGGAGTGCCGCGTCGCCATGTCCTGCTCCACCGCCTTCATCTGGAAGTGAGTGCCGAGGATGCCGCACACGTGGAAGAGCTGATGGCTGTGACCTGCAGAGAGAGCCAGTGAGTCGCGTTTGAGCTCAGACAGGGGGAGTCTGCGAGCAGTGAGCCAATGATTCACCGCACACAACGTGCTTTCAAAAGAATGCAAACACTGAGAGGTGGTTAGACATTCGTGCGGTGGCTGACAGGTGGATTTCAGAAACACTCGATTTCCATATTTAAACATTCACAGTATAAACCCAGTTAAAAAACTGAAATGAACTGAAAAACCCAGTGCAAACAATACATTTTTAACATTGTACGGTCCTTAAAGTGCCTTGGGATAACGTATGTGGTAATTTAAATGCAATCAAATAAAAGTTTGTTTGATTTGAACCACCACTGTGACCACTGCTGCTCTCACACACACACACACACACACACACACACACACACACACACACACACACACACACACACCCCCATGGGGGAGCAATCGTGACAACATTCCCTGAGCAAACAAAGCAATGCATGTCAAACTATGACAGCAACAACAACAACAACAACAACAACAACAACTCCTCTACTGTACCGATGAAGTCGAAGCTGCCGGGTGCCAGGCGCTCGGGCAAGTGCGTGGCAAACAGGAAGCCAGTGAGGAAAGCCAAGGCGATGTGGTGATAGTGGAGGACGTTGGTATCAGTGTCTGTGCAGCCATCTCCTACACACAGAAACACCTGTCAATGAAGCACACACAAACAAATTATTATTATTATTAGTATTAATTCATTCACTCATGTAATTACTCACTCTATCATCATAATCCATAAATGCTGGTGTGTGTCCGACCTGCCACTCCACCCACTTTTTTGGATGTGACTGGTGTAAAGTGCACATAAATGACCGTACCCTGTAGAACAGCGGAATGTTGTCAAACAGGAAGGGGTAGGCAAAGGCAAAAACACGGAGGCATTTGCTGAACCTTGGACTCTGACACTCGGGGAATCTGGAATAAAGGACATTGTTTTCAGTACTCACAAAAACAGACAGTCATATTAAATCATGTTATGGAAAATACCCTACGGTCACACTATGGAGGATGGTAAACATTTAATCGTGAGTCAAATGATTACAGTCGAAATATTTTTGCATCAAGTACATGCTGCTGCAGGTGACATAAACAGTATTTGCCTTTTCTCGTGCACTCAGCACTAACCTCCTCCAAGGTTAACAACTGCTTTAAAAATGCTGTTTCTGGAGGCAGTGAAATGTAAAAATGTCTTTTTAAGGTCATAACCTACATCCCAAGAAAATGGAATCAAAATCCACTATTGACTTCATAATTATTAGACAAAAAAACCTGTATTAGTGGAGCATAATGTGATCATTTATATATCTTTCTAACCAGAATTCACTTTGTTACCTCGGCCTAGGAGGTTATGTTTTCAATCGCTTGAGTTAATCTGCAAGTTTGTCCTTCTATAGTTTTAGATCAATCTGATTATTTTTGGGATGGGTAGATGATCATACAAGTATGTCTCTGTTCAATTTTGGTTGGAATCTACCCACTAATGACATGACAAAAAAATTATAAAATTTTCAAATAAACCCCATCTCTTATAATAGGAAAAACTGTAAAAAAGAAAAAAAAAGGATTTGTTAAGTGTAGGATGCAGGATTGGACACTCAAATCCAGATTACGGACTTGGCAGTGATTTCAATTGAACACGGGAAGTCCCATTTAACAACATCTTAACAGAGTAGGATACATGTTGGTCATGCTTATGTAAGGTGGTAATAGCTATAAGCATGTAAAGTTTTATACAGACCCAGGAAGTCTTCTACATCCAGTGGATCAAGATTTGCCGGTATATCAAAAACACAGGTGACAAAAAAAGGTATGTAAGCCTTGGTGGAGGTCAGTGCTCTCTGGTTGCTCTTGTTTCCCATTGTTTATGTCAGCTCATTGAATTGAACCTGTCCTGCTGAAACTACACTCGGAGTCGATCACTGTTTAGGGTTGGTCACTATAGTCACAGTTAGGTAACACACCCATTGTTTTAATAGTGAGTTGCTCAAGACAAGTTTTTGAAATCCCATTCAGTAATTCGGTCTGTAGGAGGAAGTCTGTCTGAGGATGTGTTGGCATTTTAAAGACAGAATCACCTATGCCTAACATTCAAATCTTAAAGGTTCTGCCAGGATGGTTCTAAATATCTAACAGATACAAGAGCACACACACAACTTGTTTTTATATCTTAGTGAGGACACATCATAGATGTAGATGCATTCTCTAGCCCCTTACACTAAGCTTAACCATCACAATTAGTGCCCAATCCTAACCCTTAACCCTGAACAAGTCCCCACAAGGTCAAAATGACCTCACAAAGATAGGTGTGTACGTTTTTCTGGAACTCACAAAGATATAAATACACAACAACAACAACAACACAACACGTTCAGAGACATGCACAGAGTAGATTTTAAGGCACATGCACGGCCTTTCTTTACCTCGTTACGATGTCATGACTATAGTGCAGAAATGGCAAACCAAGCCTTAGCAGGAGGGAGAGAAGAGAAGAGGAGAGAGGAGTCAAAGGAGAACAAGCAACAGTGTTAATGCATGAAGAAGTAAAAACAGTGCTAACAACGTGAAAACTGCTGCAGACGTGGCACAATGTTGCTTCTCAGCCCACAACAAAATGACAAACACTTTGTTTCTGCACTCTTAGAAATAAAAGTGCAAAGTAGAACCATATAAGGTTCTTCACCTAAAGGGTTCTCTGGATCAAAATGGTTCTTACTGGAACCATTAGTGTTACCAAGAACCCTTGAAAAACACTTTCTTCTGGAAAGGGTTTTTCAGAAGCAAATGGTTCCAGGTAGAACCTCAGCCCTTGTAGAAGAACCCTTTTGGAACCCTTATTTCTAAGAGTGTGCTCCATTTGAATCAAACTCATAATCACTCGGGTTTGTCATTTGTAAATAATAATGGAAAAGTTATTTTCCATTATTTTCCATTTAATACAATGACTTTTCATGAACTTTCACCAGGAAGTGATAATGAATGTGTGAGAAAAACACTGGACTAAAAACAGTAACAGCAACAGATCGTTTCACTCTGTTGTTTACCTGGAGTAGCAGGAAAGGGAGGTGCAGACGACCGTGTTGAACAGAGCGATGGGGACGTAGCACCGGTGGAAGAAGCCGTTCACCCACTTGTCCGGGAAAACATACGCTGAATAGATGAACGCCGACCCTGCAGCAGAACATGTTTCATG
Organism: Microchirus variegatus; assembly: GCF_963457635.1. Lineage (NCBI taxonomy): Eukaryota > Metazoa > Chordata > Actinopteri > Pleuronectiformes > Soleidae > Microchirus > Microchirus variegatus. The sequence goes on along the minus strand of NC_139815.1, from coordinate 10,051,055 downwards.
TCAGGGAAAGAGTTTGGTGGATGGGAATATTATATGCAGATGAATCACCTTTTGAAATGATCATGGAAAGTCAGAAAATGACATCATGCATCATTCAAAAATCTATTTTCTAGGTATTTTTATCAATTAAAAAAAATAAGAATGATCTTGTGTAGGAATTACGTCATCATGACATCACTATAGTATTGTCAGATTTCCCTATAATCCATCTTACATTAGAATGTCTTCACATTTTACAGTTTTGTGTATCACTACTAAATAGAGAAGGTAGGAAAGTAAATTCATCTTTGGCTAAAGGAAGAAATGATTACACTATGGATCTAAATTCAGGATTCCTTTAACATATTAGTTAAATTCTGTGAGATAGGGGACTATACTGACACTGAGGCAAACTGAATGGCTTTGCTTTCTCTACAATCTTAGAAATAAGGGTCCTAAAAGGGTCCTTCTACAAGGGCTGAGGTTCTACCTGGAACCATTTGCTTCTGAAGGGTTCCCGGTAACACTATTGGTTCCGGTAAGAACCATTTTGATCCAGAAAACCCTTTAAAACCCATTTACTGAATAAAGGGTTTTAAAAGGGTTCTTAGTGGAACCCTCCAAAAGGGTTCCTGGTGGAACCTTTATAAAAAGGTTCTACCTGGAACCATTTGCTTCTGAAAAAACCCTTTCCCGAAGAAAGGGGTTTTCAAGGTTCTTGGTAACACTAATGGTTCCAGTAAGAATCATTTTGATCCAGAGAACCCTTTCAAACCCCTTTCCTGAATAAATGGATTTAAAAGGGTTCTTGGTGGAACCCTACAAAAGAGTTCCAGGTGGAACCTTTCTTAAAATGTTCTACCTGGAGCGAAAAATTGTTCTCCTAAGGGTTCTTCTATGAGGACAAGCAAAAATGGTTCTACTGGCACTTTTATTTCTAAGAGTGTAGTTCAGTGCTTTTAAAAAAAACAAAAAAAACATAATATACTGATTTTAAATAGTTCAGCTGTCGTTCTCCATGTAGAACGACCAGTTAACACCTGGGTTCCAGTCAACCACTGTCTGTGGGTCACATGTTCTCACCCATGCTGTAGAAACTGAGGGCGCCGTAGTCGAAGAAGAAGCAGATGTGGCGCGCCCGCACCGACATGCTGCTGAAGGTGTGAGCACAGCTCGACGCCAGTGGATAAACGCAGCACGAGAACAGGAAGATGACCAGCGGCCAGGTGAAGGCGTCCTGCCATGCCGTCTGCATCACGAACACCGTCACCAGCTTCCATAGGAAGTACCTGTCAGAAGACACGTGATGGTTATTGACCGAGCTGGACTGACCGATGTTCTTCAATGCTGTTACACAAGGGGATTATTATGGTCGTGTTTTAATACCTGCTGGAATAGTCGCACATGTCTCTGATTATAAGATTTGGATATTTGTCCATCAAACACTGCTCTAGGTACAGAGTAAACAGACGTTTTCCCCTCCAGATTTTAACGCTGCTGACACTTGACGAGTGTAAATTAACGTCAAACACTCAACTTGTCATTTTGCTTTGTTTGACGATCAAACAAACTTCCAGTTGATGGTTGTGTATGGAAACTGTTTACCTCTGCTTCCAGGCATGCTAATGGTAAAAAAACATCCCAAAAACAAAGTGAGCTAACAGCTACACAGCGAGACGGCAGCAAATGTTCGGAATGGGGTCGGACCTATGTTCCCCGATTGGGGGAACATCGGACATAAAAAAAAAATGTTCCCCACTTTGTATGTGACAGGAGAACATGGGACCCTCTTTCTATATTGGAATAAGGACCTAGCGTCGTCCTTTCAGAAGGCTCTGTAGGTTCACCTGCTCTTTGTCTTGGCTAAAAACGCCAAGATGTACATAAAGTTTCCTCCTAATCGTCATAGTCCTGACTCATGCAGACACTGTTCACCTCCAGAAACAGGAGAGGACATGTCTTCCTCACAGCAGCGTCTCTGTCACTCAGTGCAGAAGCTCAGTTCGTGTCTGTTGTTCGAGCTTAAGGTCTTAGCCGCTGAGAAAATATCTATGATTCATTCACTGCTCACTCCGCGCGTTCCTCGTCGAGAAGGAGAGGAGGGAAAGTGTCATCACGTAATCTGTCAGTGCAGCGAGATTTTCTGAGATTAGGTATCATACATACGCCTCACAGCAGCCAACAGGTCTACATGGTTTCTGTGTCACAGTTCCCTCGTTTCAGTGCACCTCATTAACAAATCAACGTTATCTGCGAGGTCCCCCGTCACCGAGCAGTTCGCTAATAGTGGCAACTCGCATGGAAGCACAGGTCTGCTCATTAGCAGACGGCCTGTAAATCTATGCGGTGCCCCATGACACAAACACCCATGGTGCCACACACACGCACGCACGCACACACGCACTCACACACACACACACAGACAGATGTCTTTGCCGCGCTATTCCTCTGAGAACGCTGCATTGACTCGCATTCGTTTAAACAGCCTAAAAACAGTGTTAGCCAAATCTTAGCTAGCTTAGCCTAAACTTAACCACTATACATCAGCTTTTGGTGCCAATGAGGACGACACAAATCTGTGTTTATGTTAGAAAATGTCCTAAAGAGGTATATATATGTATATATATATACATATATATAGAAAGACAAACACACACACACACACTCACACACAAATACTTTCTCTGTGGACCATGGAGTCAAAGCAACTGACTGCTCTGCAGGGAGGAAGTGCAGTAAGGCTCATGGGTAACTTGACATGGACACACACACACAGACACACACATACTAATTGTATCACAACAAAGTCACATGTCACAAGTGCCAAATAATATACATTGTAGGTAAGAAGTACTGGGTTTTATGGAGCCTCAGTTACAGAAAAATTAGCATTAAATGGTGTTTTTTCATCTTTACCGTCTGTTTATCTTAACCTAAACACCACCTAGTAACAACACAGAAGCTCTTTTTGACTTAATTATTAGTTATTGTGTTACATGTTACTTCATTTAATCCTAATTCAAATGTAATTGTTCGGTCAACTGATACAACATGTGTTTGTTGATGTGACTTCAGTGTTAAAGGTGCATTATGTAATAAATCTAAAGCAACTGGCTGTGAAATCCTCCTAATATGTCACAGAGACTCAGGAATAATGTTCATATAACAAACTGAACTCACCATCAACAACAGTACAGCCAAAATATTTGCATTAAAAAAATATTTTGCAAACTGCAAATCATGTTTATGTTTTGATATCATGTTTTGGCATGTGGCGCCACCTACCGCCGCCTACCAATCATTGCAGTCAGTAGAGTCTCAGCTGCCGAGCAACCACGGGTTGCCAGTTACGTCAGAAAATGAAACATAAAAGACCTCGGTATTTTGAATTTGAATGTAGTAACCGTTTTCGGCCACATTCTTACATATGGCACCTTTAAGTCAACAAGTCATGCAGGATTTTAGGCGCTGGTTTCTCGCTCGCCTGTTTTTATGGATATTTGTGTTGGACCATTGACCACAAAGGAGCTCCCAAGAAGAAAAGATCACGTAACGTTAAAACATTACGTTAGGTGAATGATAATCATACAAAAATGCAATATTTTGTCAACTTGCTGAAATACAACTTGCTATTTCAATCACTTTTTTTGTGGCAACTGTCTTCATAAGGTGAGAAATCTAATTATTCTCCGGGCCCAAAAGAAAAGATTTGACTAGTTCTGCTTGGCCGAGGTTAGTTAGACAGTTAGTTTGGGTGAAGGGAGATGAAGGAAACAAGTGTTGTTTTTAGACAAAATAAAAGTGCTTAAAAACAAGGAGATTAAAATGTTGCTCTACGACTCAACGACTCGATGTGTTTTTCCTTTTCAGTGTTTGCAGTTAAACTGGTGCTTTTTATGCCTCCAGCAGTTTAATGAGGCCTAAGGATGTTTATCTTTATAAAACAAGTGTTTGCATAGCAGCAGTGGGTGCAAACATGCATTCTGCAGCATTTTTGATCTTCAGCTTGTTCTCTAAAAAAAAACTTTCAGCTATGTTTTAAAAGAGAATTATCAGCCCGACTCTTATCTTGATCGCGATATGTAGAAAGAATGATGATGTGACCGATCTGATAAGAAAAACCGGTTATGAAGATGTGTGTTTGCAAAATGACTTGATGACATAGACTAACGAACATGAATAAAATAATGTGTGAAAATTAAAAAATATAATGTATATTAGTCACAAGCTTTTGCAAACTCTGCAAATGACCTGTTATATAAAGTGAATGCTTGCGTTCATTATACTGCATTTGGGAAATGATTCTCCTCTCACACTTAATTGGTCACCTGCTCTTAAAAGTTCAATTAACATAAGACATAACAGCAAAGACATGTCCACAAATCAGAAGAAGCAAAAACGTTTCTGCCATACCAGGTGGGTAAAAAGTGGGTCCAGACGTTGAGCGTCTCATTGGTCGGCTGGAACAGGCTGCGGATGCAGTCTGTGGCTGAGCTGCGGGGGTGTCGGTACCCAGAGATGATGCTGTCCTCGTGGAAAACCTAAAAAGAGGACACGTCTTGGTTATTTGGTAACTTTTGAGCGCCCTTTGTTTCATCCTTTCAATCCTTCATTGTGATTCGAGAAGGACAAATCGCAGTTTGGTCAGCGTTGACGATTTTTTCAGAAGTCACAAAACAAAAGTGATAAAAGTGTACATAAAATTACTATTTTTTAGGCCTGTAGGCCCATGAACTCATCGATATCTACAGATATGTGAAGTGCATCCTCAAACAAACACGTTAAACTGAGCCAAAGTTAATTATATGCTGTCAAATATGAGCGTGTACTTGTGATTTGAGAGCGTCAAAGCTGAAATGTGCTAAAGATTCAGTGAAAATGAACTTACTTTGGGAACTTGATTGATGGTGAAGACTCGTGGTAATTTAAGGAGGCTGAGCATGTTATCAACGTGCTGCTGCTGCTGCTTCTGTCTGAGAGGTGAGCTGATCTGAGGCTGTCAGGAGGGTGTGACTCTCGGTTTTATATGGTTTGTGTTGCCATGTCGTCCTCAGGGTTCCTCCCCTCTCATCTCCTCCCTCTACAAACCCAGCGAGAATATCCAGTATACCTGCTGCTGTCTCTGCCGAGGTTGGCCGGGGGGGGGTTGTGTCTGCCCATAGGTGTGTGTGTGTGTGTGTGTGTGTGCTCTTACAACACTGAAAAGACTTTCTTTTCTAGATTCAAACTCAAGTCATGGCCATTCATCTTGATCGTGAGAATAAAACAAGCCCTTATTGATTTTTTTTCCAAAAATAAAAGTCTTGTTTTTGTAGTGCATTGTTCTCAAAATCACAAAGACAGGGCGGACAAACCCGTGGAGTAGGTTTCATTGAAATAAAACAACCTCTCCTCTAAACAAGTGCTGAGATTAAGTGACTGACACTGATGGTTTCAGTCAGAAACTTTGACCGACTGTTACTGCAGCAGAGGGAGGAACTCTCTGGTGCTCTCTGGTTTTCAGATAAACCTGAACCAAGGGTGTGAATGGGTCTGGCTCTCAGGCCTCTTCCTCGCCTGTCTTATTATTATTATTAAACTGTCACCACCTGACCTCGGATCGACAGTGGCCGTCACACCCAGCAGAAACATCTAAACCCATGCACATGCACCGGCTTCTTATCTTCTTTAAACCCTGGAACAATGAGAGCAAACATGCCTCGCTGCCTCTGCAGAATTAGGAAGTAGAAAGTGTAGGTGTTATTTGTGGATCGCTTAATCTTACACTAAACAAACCACACTATATTTGTATTATTTTATAACGCTATTTTTGATGTGAGGTTAATCTGTGCTAATCATTCAACACTCGCCGTCCGATCCGTCACGCCTGCTAAAGTTTCAGCTCGATTTAAAGTTAATTGTTTACTTTACAAATGTGTCATGGCAACTCAAATCATTCTGGGTTTTAATGTCTAATCCTCGCTGCAAAGCTTCTGTTGACCTTCCGTCGATATCGTTCTAGAAAATGACTTTGGTATATGTTGAAGTCACTTTTTATAATATTATTTAAGTAAAAGTCTTAAATTATTTACTGTACTTAAGTATGAAAAGTTAATTTCAAGGATTGAGCCATGGTACACTCTTCGAAATAAAAGTGCTAAGTAGAACCATATAAGGTTCTTGGGCTTGTCCTCATAGGAGAACCCTTTTTGGCTCCAGGTAGAACCTATAACCCTTTTGGAGAGTTCCACCAAGAACCCTTTTAAAACCCTTTATTCAGGAAAGGGGTTTTAAAGGGTTCTCTGGATCAAAATGGTTCTTACTGGAACCATTAGTGTTAACAAGAACCCTTGCAAAACCCTTTCTTCGGGGAAAGGGTTTTGCAGAAGCAAATGGTTCCAGGTAGAACCTCAGCCCTTGTAGAAGAACCCTTATTTCTAAGAGTGTACATTAACAAAGTATTTGTTCTTTGTTACATCACAACGCTGTATATCAGGTAGCCTACTGAAACACAACGCCAAAGTTGGCGTCCAGATTTGCAGCACCCGAGTCGACAGTTAAGGGGAAACCTAAGGGAAACGTAATGTTACGATCAACTCTAAATGTAAAGAATTTGTTTGAGACACACTATGCCATTTAAAAAAAACCTTTGTTCTATGTTTGATTGTTCTAAAATAAGTTTCAATGAATAAAATCTGGATGCCAATGTCTGCATCATTACAGATTCCAACGCTAATTAACTTAAATATCTTGTATATTTTACATGCTTTTATTGCGCTCTCTGGAGAAGAATGAGGGAAAGTTTCTCAGAACGTGTCGTAATGTTGCATTACAGATATATTCAGTTAGGTCCTGTGATATTTTTCTCCATCTCTGAGGATTTAAAGTGATCACTCTTACTCTTTAAAGCTTTTCCTGCCAACATGACGATGTGACATAATATAAAAAGTATATATGCTTCATGTTTGTACACGATTTGAAACCTTTTTAATCCTTCAAATTTGCCAAGGCGCTTGGTAACACTTTTTTTTTCCTTTCAGAAGAGATATTTTTTATCGCTTTACTAAAGCACGCTAAAACTATGCAGCATTGTTGTGCGAATGAAGTCATTGCATTCTTCAAAGCATCCACCACCCGCTCATTAGAGCCACTTTCAGTCGTCCCTTTCACCGTATTGTGTTGTAAAGGTGTGATGAGCCGAGTGCTGCAGAGTAGAGCAGAGCAGAGCACCTCGGGGATCTCATTCAGTTGTCTCGCCGAGGAGCAGAGGCACAGTTGGACACAGTCAAAAACAACTTAAATAATAGGTAAATAAATAAATACACTGGCAGGAGATTCAGCTCTGAGTGGGAATCAGCTTGAAGTCACTCAAAACTGTTAATACGCCAGTCATCAGGGCTCTGAGTGGCAACAGCATCAAAATAAGTGAAGTGCTGAGGGTAGAGAGAGAGAGTTTCTGCTGAGCGGAGACGAACAGGCTGAAAAAGTATCGTTCCTGTTGTTTAACTGCTGGGTGTGTTTGGGTGGAGCAGGGAGTGAGCGCTGGGACCTGACCTGCACACTTCAGCTGAGCACATGCTCTGTGCGACAATGTAAACAAACACCATGTGAACCAGCAACATTGTAAACAACACGGATCGACATAAAAGTGCTCGAATGGCTCAAAGGTCTCTGAGAAACAGGTTGGAGCATGATGTAACAGCAATAATAACAATAATGATAATAAAGAATCAATTTCAATCCCATTAAGATCACCTTTCCTTTTTCATTCGAGGTGAAGAAATTAGCGATGTGCCTTTAAAAGGAAAGCTCCTTTTCTCTGACTGGAAAAACCTGCCTGGTCCCGCTCCCTCACATCTATCACCTCTTCTCATCGTCTTTAATCATCACTTTTCATCTACATCTTCTCTGTGCAGATACACGTTTAACCATTAAAAGGGAAACTTGAGTAAAAGTGCAAGCATTTTATCAGGAAATGACCTTGGTAGAAGGGAAAGTCACTATAATAATAGTACTTCAGTAAAAGTTAAATTATATATAACATTTACTGTACTTAAGTACTTAAGCAAGTATAAGTACAGTAAAAAAATTTAATAAAAGTACAAAATCATACTTCGGTATGTCGTCCAAAATTGACAAAAAAGTCATAGTTCGGTATGTTGTCCAAAATTGACAAAAAAGTCAGAATTTGGTATGTTGTCCAAAATTTGACAAAAATTAATAGTTCGGTATGATGTCCAAAATTGACAAAGATTAATAGTTCGGTATGATGTCCAAAATTGACAAAGATTAATAGTTCGGTATGATGTCCAAAATTGACAATAAAAGACTAACATTTCTGATAAAAAAACATACATAAGTTTTAGAAGTGTCTTTCAACTGGAAGGTTGTAGGTTCAATTCCTGTCTCTGTTAGTCTATGATGTGTCCTTGTACTACTTAACCCCATGTTGCAGAGCGTGAATGGGAATGAAAGATGTGTGAATGGGTAAAAACTATTAGTGTAAAGCAGCTCATCAAGACTAGAAAAGCTCTACATAAATACAGACCATTACCAATTCTTCTTCTTCTTCTGGTTTTATTTGGTAGTAATGAGTAACAAAGACAGTTGTGGAGTCAAAGTAAAAGTTGATAGACATACAAATAACTAAGTGAAATACAGATAAGTGACTGTACTTAAGTACAGTAACAAAGTATTTTGTACTATTACAGCATTGCTTATGCCAGAGCATTTTGTACCACCCTGCCTCTCCACAAGGTGTCAGTCATTTCAAACAGAAGCGGCTCAGGCTGCAGTGGATTGTGAAAATCCATGAAAATGCTTTAGATCGTCAAACGTTGTCCTTAGATTTTATTTTCTCTTTCCTTTAATCATTATTAATTAATTAATTAATTAATTAATTAATTAATTTTAATTTAGATTCATTTAAGTATCGGTCAGTGACCTTTGACCACAAAGGCACATGTTTTGGGAACGCCGTGGTGCGTCACTGCAGGGACTTCACCGTCTCCAGGAACCATTTGCATCTTATTAACTGTTAATGAGTTCGCTTCAGGCCAGACTCCAACACCTCCAACCTCTCCTTCATCTCTCCCAAACAAATTCTCTGGTAAGTCTTGGGTGTTTGTGTAACATCAGCACAACCGATAATAAGTAGCTGCTTATCATTCAGCCAGTGTTACTGATTTTAATATGGAAATAACTTGGTTTACTACAGCTGCTATATGCGTTTTATCTGACTTTGGTAACACTTAAGATTAGGGAACACATATTAACCATTAACTAGGTGCTTACTAACATATATACGTTGCATTCTAGCCCTTTATTAGTAATCATTAAGCATGTATAAACACCTTATTCTACATCATTGAGATTTTTCCTCCATAAGGTTTTAATATGTGCTTAATATTTACTAATAAAGGGCTAGTATGCGACTTATATGCATGTTAGTAAGCACCTACACTCTTAGAAATAAAAGTGCTAAGTAGAACCATATAAGGTTCTTCAGCTTGTCCTCATAGGAGAACCCTTTTTGGCTCCAGGTAGAACCTTTTTTTATAAAGGTTCCACCAAGAACTCTTTTAAAACCATTTATTCAGGAAAGGGGGTTTAAAGAGTTCTCTGGCTCAAAATGGTTCTTACTGGAACCATTAGTGTTACCAAGAACCCTTGAAGCAAATGGTCCCAGGTAGAACCTCAACCCTTATTTCTAAGAGTGTATAGCTGCTTATATTCAGCCAATGTTGCAGATTTAAATATGGAATAACTTGGTTTACTGCAGCTGCTATATGCTTTTTATCTGACTTTGGTAACACTTTAGATATTAGACCTATTCACCATTAACTAGGTGCTTACTAGCATATATATATAAGTCACATATTAACACCTTATTATATCTAACTTTATTCTACCTCTATTATGACATGAATTAAGAGTGTTTGCAATGATTGTGGCGTGGACCCGAAAGCAGACGGAGACGGTAGTGACTATTTCAAAACAAAAATATTTATTTACAAAAACGTGAACATAAATCGACTTCTCAAAAGGGAGAAGTGATAGTGGATAGATGGAGAGATAGGTTGGAAAATTGTCTTTGCAGCTACTGCGGGGGAGCTCGGCAGGTTGATGGTGATCCAGTGTGGAAAGCAACTCACAAACGTGGCGAAGGAGATCACAGGAGTGTAGGGAGACCGGAACAGCCAAGGAGTTGAGACCAGACAGGAGACGTGACGACCTGGAGCGGAGACGTGCGTGTAAGTAACTTCAGAGGTAAGTATAGCGAGAGAGCAAGCAGCATGTCTTTACCCATGAAAGTTAGAGAACGATCTGACACCGGTGAGGAGGAACGGCTCCGCCTTTAAGCCCCGCTGATTATTCATCTGGTGCAGGTGAGGAGGAGCCGCGCAGGTGCAAGTGATCACTGGTGTCTGGGAACTGGGTCAGCCACGCCCCCTGCAGAGTCAGAGGAGAGGGGAAAGAGCAGCAACCACAAAAACAACACTAATAATAAAATTGAGGAGAAGGTGCAGGTGGAATCGTGACAGTACCTCCCCCTCAAAGAGCGCCTCCTGGCGCTAGGCCAGGCTTATCCGGATGGGACCGATGGAAGTCCCTCAGCAAGTCTTTGTCCAGGATGAAATGGCGTGGAACCCAGGATCTCTCCTCCGGGCCGTACCCCTCCCAGTCGACGAGGTACTGGTGACCCCGGCCCCTGCGTCGGCTGTCTAGGATACGCCTGGCTGTGTAGGCCTCCCCCCGTCGATAAACCTGGGTGGAGGAGGAGGGTTGGAGGGTGGGACCAGGTCCGACTCCTCCACTGGTTTCAGGAGCGAGACGTGGAAGGTCGGGTGGATTCGTAGAGCTCTAGGAAGCTTCAGGCGGGCGGCGGACTTGTTGACCATCCGCTCGATGACGTACGGCCCAATGAAGCGAGGCGCCAACTTCCGGGACTCGACCTGTAGGGGAAGGTCTTTAGATGACAGCCATACCTTTTGTCCCGGTCGATAGTCGGGAGCCGGGATGCGGTGGCGATTGGCCTGCCTCTGGCTCTGGATGGAAGATCGTTGAAGGGACAACGGAGGGCACTCTCCATACTTTGGTTGGCCCGTTCTGTTTGGCCGTTAGACTGAGGGTGATAGCCGGACGTGAGGCTGGTGGACGCCCCCAACGCCGGGCAGAACGCCTTCCAGACCTGGGAAGCGAACTGAGGCCCTCTGTCTGAGACGATGTCCTGCGGGAACCCGTGGAGCCGGAAGACGTGTTCGACTAGGAGGTCCCCCGACTCGATGGCAGTTGGGAGCTTGGTGAGCGGTATATAGTGGACGGACTTCGAAAACCGGTCCACCACCGTCAGGACCGTGGTGTTTAGGCGAGACGGTGGTAGACTGGTAACGAAGTCCACCGCAATGTGGGACCAGGGACGACGTGGAATGGAGAGCGGCTGCAGGAGACCAGCTGGAGGGCGGTTCGAGGTTTTCCCTCGGGCACAGACGGGACAGGCTCGGATGAACTCAGCAGTGTCCTGAGGCATGGAGGACCACCAAAACCGCTGGCGAAGGAACCGGAGAGTGCGATTGTGGCCGGGATGACAGGTAAGCTTAGAGCCATGTGCCCACTGTAACACCTCAGATCGCGCCGCGCCGGGGACGAAGAGCCGATTGGGAGGACCGTTTCCTGGGTCTGGTTCCTCTCGTTGGGCCAGACGAACCCTCTCCTCCACTGGCCAGGAAGCAGCTCCCACGATGCAGGCTGGGGGAATGATCGGCTCGGGAGACAGAGAAGGTGGATCAGGTGAGAATAGTCGAGATAATGCGTCCGGTGTAACGTTCCTTGACCCAGGTCGGAAGGTGAGAGTAAACACAAATCGCCCCAGGAACAGGGCCCAACGTGCCTGTCTGGAGTTGAGACGTTTAGCGTCTCGTAAATATGATAAATTTTTATGGTCAGTCCAAACGATAAACGGAAAAGACGCACCTTCCAACCAATGGCGCCATTCTTGAAGTGCAAGCACGACTGCCAACAGCTCCCTGTTCCCCACGTCATAGTTCGCCTCGGCAGAGGAAAGGCGTCGGCTGAAGAAAGCGCATGGGTGCAGTTTTTGGTCGGCAGTCGAGCGTTGCGAGAGAACGGCTCCAACTCCAGTGTCGGAGGTGTCGACCTCGACGATAAACTGTAGGGAAGAGTCAGGGTGGGAGAGGATTGGGGCAGACGTGAACAGTACCTTGAGTCTCTGGAAGGAATTCTCGGCGTCATCGGACCAGCAGAATGGTTGCAGCGGAGAGGTGAGTCGAGTGAGGGGTCCAGCCACCTTGCTGTAGTCCCGGATGAATCGCCGGTAGAAGTTCGCGAAACCCAGGAATCGCTGCAGCTGCTTCCGGTTGGAGGGGGTCGGCCAGTCCCTCACCGCGCTGATCTTGGCCGGGTCTGGAGACAGCTTACCCTGGTCGATAATAAATCCAAGGAAGGGAACTGATGATGCGTGGAAGACGCACTTCTCTGCCTTGGCATACAGTTTGTTCTCCAGCAGTCTTTGCAGCACCATGCGGACATGCTGGACGTGTTCCTGCTCGGACTCCGAGAAGATGAGGATGTCATCCAAATACACGAACAGGAATTTGTCCAGCATGTCACGCAGAATGTCGTTGACTAGGTGCTGAAAGACTGCTGGAGCGTTCGTTAATCCAAAGGGCATGACCAGGTATTCAAAGTGTCCTATTGGCGTGTTGAAGGCGGTCTTCCATTCGTCTCCCTCCCTTATGCGAACCAGATGGTAAGCGTTGCGAAGGTCGAGTTTGGAAAAAACTTTAGCCTTGCACAGAGGGCTGAAGGCAGCGTCCATAAGCGGCAGAGCGTACTTGTTGTGGACCGTGATCTCATTGAGACCACGATAGTCGATACAAGGGCGCAGGGTACCATCCTTCTTCTGGACAAAGAAGAAACCGGCGCCGACAGGGGATGAAGAGGGACGAATGAGACCAGCGGCCAGAGACTGGTTGACGTATTCTTCCATACATGAGCGTTCGGTCTGGGAGAGATTTTACAGCCGTCGGGAAGGTAACGTGGACCCCGGAAGCAGGTCAATGCCGCAGTCGTATGGTCGATGGGGAGGAAGAGAGAGGGCCAAGTCCTTCGAGAACACCTCCCCGAGGTCGTGGTACGCCGCCGGAATCGTGGAAAGATCTGGTGGCTTGGGAACCGGAACCGGAGTGGTCGAAGGAGCGGGCAGTGCTGAGCGGAGGCAGCGGGAGTGGCAGGGAACGCTCCAGCTGGAGAGTTGCCCAGACGACCAGTCGAACCGGGGATTGTGGAGCGCCAACCAGGGCAGGCCCAGCACGACCGGGGAGGAAGACGACGGGATCAGGAACAATTGAAGCAGCTCGTGGTGGTTGCCGGACAGGACCAGGGCGATGGGTCTGGTGCGATGGGTGACTGTGGCCAGGATCTTGCCGTCGAGGTCGTGCATCTCCTTCGGTGTCTCGAGCGGGATCGTGGGGATCCCGGCCTGGAGGGCAGTGTCCAAGTCCAGGAAACAGTCGTCTGCGCCAGAATCGACCAGACAGCGGAGCGTGACCGACTTCTGGTCCCACCGGAGTTGACCTGGGAGGATCACACGCTTCTTTGCGGCACAGGAAACGGCACCGCCCGCCAACACTCCTGCGTGTGTTGGCGGGCTTAGTCTTTTGGGCGTACTGGACAGTTTGCCCGTTGATGGCCCAGTTCGCCGCAGTAGAGACAGGCCCCGCTTCTCACCCTCACCGTCCGCTCCGCGGAGGTGAGTCGAGTACGCCCCAGCTGCATCGGTTCAGGTGAACCAGGAAAGGTAGGAAAAGGAGGCAGAGGAATGGGATTGTGAGGACGTGAGTGGCTAGTGACGCGCCGGCTACTCGCCGTTCTCTCTTGATCTCTCTCCTGGATGCGGTTATCAAGCATGATACATAAGGCAATGAGTGAATCTAAATCGTGGGCGTCGTTCCGTGTCGCTAGTTCATCGCGTATTTCTCTTCTCAGGTTCCTAATGAACATAGCGCGCAGCGCCGAGTCGTTCCACGTACTCTCCGCAGCGTGAATGCGGAACTGAATGGAAAGATCAGCCACCGACGAATTACCCTGTTCGGTGTTGATTAATTTGGTGGAAATGTCGGACTCCTGAGGAGAGTGACCGAAAACTTTGCACAATTGGGTGGTGAACGACGAGTAGCTAACGGAAGCGGGGGCTGCATGGGATAGCGTGGCCGTTGCCCACTGAGCGGCTCGCCCCGACAACAGGTTTACCACGAATGCAATCTTGGCGTTGTCATCGGGGTAGGTGCGTGGTTGTAGGCTAAAGACTAGAGAGCATTGAAAAAGGAAGCTTGTGCATTTACCAATCTCCCCGGAGAATCATTCGGGGATGGGGACAAAAGGTTCCCGCGGCGAACTAGCGGAAGTGGCTACGTTAGCGCTACTAGCCGCAACTACTCGCTCCGCGCTAGCGGAAACGGAAGTGGCGGAGGCTACGGGAGGGTTAGCCGACCTAGCAGCATTAGCCGTGAGTTCGCGGAGTGAAAGAGTGATCTCGGAAAGCATCTGACTATGGCGCCCGATGAGTGCGCCCTGGGCGGAAATAGCCTGCTTTAAAGCGTCAAAGTCCGCCGGGTCCATGTTGGTCAGATCGTTATGTAATGATTGTGGCGTGGACCCGAAAGCAGACGGAGACGGTAGTGACTATTTCAAAACAAAAATATTTATTTACAAAAACGTGAACATAAATCGACTTCTCAAAAGGGAGAAGTGATAGTGGATAGATGGAGAGATAGGTTGGAAAATTGTCTTTGCAGCTACTGCGGGGGAGCTCGGCCGGTTGATGGTGATCCAGTGTGGAAAGCAACTCACAAACGTGGCGAAGGAGATCCCAGGAGTGTAGGGAGACCGGAACAGCCAAGGAGTTGAGACCAGACAGGAGACGTGACGACCTGGAGCGGAGACGTGCGTGTAAGTAACTTCAGAGGTAAGTATAGCGAGAGAGCAAGCAGCATGTCTTTACCCATGAAAGTTAGAGAACGATCTGACACCGGTGAGGAGGAACGGCTCCGCCTTTAAGCCCCGCTGATTATTCATCTGGTGCAGGTGAGGAGGAGCCGCGCAGGTGCAAGTGATCACCGGTGTCTGGGAACTGGGTCAGCCACGCCCCCTGCAGAGTCAGAGGAGAGGGGAAAGAGCAGCAGCCACAAAAACAACACTAATAATAAAATTGAGGAGAAGGTGCAGGTGGAATCGTGACAGCACTAAGGCAGTGACTTAACTTTTTATTCAAAAAAGACCCCAAAAGTATCTTGGAATGTCTTGAAATTGTACACAGTCATAGTCAAGCGTGCCCTGAACAAGATTCTGTTGAAAATATTTGCATATCTCTTGAAGAATATTTTTAATGAACTTTTGAAAATCAGGAAAGCGATCCATGCACTTGGACATTCCAAGTATGTTGGAATGTCTTGAAATTGTACTCAGTCATAGTCAACAACGCCCTGAACAAGAATCAGTTGAAAATATTTGCATATCTCTTAAGGAATATTTTTAATGAATTTTTGAAAAATCAGGAAAGCGATCCATGCACTTAGGCAGTGACTTAACTTTTTCGTCCAAAAAGACCCCAAAAGTATCTTGGAATGTCTTGAAATTGTACACAGTCATAGTCAAGCATGCCCAGAAGAAGAATCCGTTGAATATATTTGCATATCTCTTGAAGAATATTTTTAATGAATTTTTGAAAATCAGGAAAGCGATCCATGCACTTGGACATTCCAAGTATGTTGGAATGTCTTGAAATTGTACTCAGTCTTAGTCAACGACGCCCTGAACAAGAATCCGTTGAAAAAATGCTAACTGCTGTTAGCTCCCAGTAGCCTCTGTGGCTCATGTCATTTCCTGTCCCTTAAGTTTTGTTTTACTTTTTTTTAAGGTGGACCTAAAGAGATGCTAATAAACGGAGCGTTCTGATTAGGGCTGTTTTGGCAGGGTGACTGAACTGATGTGGTGCTTCATCCTTATGGTATTTTGACCAAAGCATGTCACAGACATGTTCATTAGGACACCAGGGAACTAAGTTAACTTGAAGAAATAGGTAGGGTGTAATATGACTCCTTTAAAAAACAAAATTGTGAATCGTGCAGCCTCAGAAAATGTCTTGCTTTTAAGCTGCTCTCAATCAGACAAACCTGGTCAAAAATAAAATATACTCAGGCTAAAAGAGAGACAGATGTGAAAGTGCATGAAGTGCCATTATATACAGTATAAAATACTCATATAGTTTAATTAAACAAGAGAAAAATGTATTATTTAATCTTTTATTCATTTCCCAGCAGAGACACAGCATATCATAGTTCTGACAATAATATAAACACATCACAGAAGTCTGCATAGATATCGTCACTGTATTCCTTCAGTCAGGGCAAAAGATTACAAGAAACTATAGTGACATCTAGTGAACATACTGCATAGAGCACCTCACTTCAACATAACTCGCATTCATCCACATGTCAATGTAAAACCAGCGTTGTATTTTGGGCTTTATTAAAAATGTGTAAACCCGTGATTCAGGAGGATTCTCCAACAACACCTGATGTCCAGGATCTCGTATATCATTCGTTCATCGTTTAAGTCTAAAAGCAAGAGCCTTGTTTGTGTCTTCAAAGGCTGCACCACCTGGATACCATGACAACAGCCAGATGTGATACTTCCTGCTGTGAAAGGGGGGGCGGGGCAAGAGAGAGGGAGACACCTGGACACAGGATACAAACATTTATTTATTGAGCAGATTTATATTCCCATACAGTACATTCATCTTATGAGTAACATAATATGTAATCATTTAAAAAAAAAGCTGTACATCTGCGATCTTGAGAAACACAATGTGCAGACGCCGATTACAGTTACTCGACGTGTGTGAATGTGGAGTTTGAGCTGAGGGAATAATGTGGGGGTTGAAGCAGATGGCCAGACGAGCTGCAGCCTCGTCCATACCTCCAGGGAGCCATATTGTCTGTCCTGGAATGCTCTGCAGGTTGACCTCTGAACTCTGTGGTGTGCAAGGAGAATGCTTCAGCGTCGCTTCACGGCGATAGTCTTTATTAGATGCAGTGTAAACATTATACAGAGTGGAGATTTTTCCAAGAGCGTATGACCTCAGCGGAGCATTACAGGTGTCCACATCTGCCAAGAGCACAGTACAATTGTGTTACAGTTTATTTATTATGTGCTGAGTTTCAATTCACTACAAAACATTCTCCAGATACAATGCTCAAAAAAAGGTGCCATATGTAAGAATGTGGCCAAAAAACAGTTACTACCTTCAAATTCAAAATATCGAGGTCTTTTAGGTTTCGTTTTCTGACGTAACTGGCAACCCGTGGTTGCTCGGCAGCTGAGACTCTACTGACTGCAATGATTGACAGCGGCATAGGTGGCGCCACATGCCAAAACATGATTTCAAAACATAAACATGATTTGCAGTCTGCAAAATATATTTTTTAATGCAAATATTTGTCTGTACTGTTGTTGTTGGTGAGTTCAGTTTGTTATATGAACATTATTCCTGAGTCTCTGTGACATATTAGGAGGATTTTATGGCCAGTTGCTTTAGATTTATTACATAATACACCTTTAGATCACATGTAAAAGCTTCAAAATTGTGTAAAACTGTGTATTATCTTCCTATATACAACATTTGGTTTAATATATCTCTTAAAAATGTACATAAAGTGCATTTCTGTGAAATAATGTCAGACAAAGGGGCGAATTTAATAAAATAAATATCAATATCAATGTGCAGAATTTGGAAACTGCTCGTTTTTAAGCATCATTTGAAAACACAGTAAGCCTCATCTATTCCACTTTAATGATCATGTGTTTTTGTGTGATTTCAGCTGTGAATGGTCCTCATAAATGAAATGTGTTCTATATTATTAAGTTGAGCTTCAGTTCCTGAACTGTCGCTCTGTTTGAGATTTAAATCAAATCAAAAGTATGTTGTTCTTTATTCCTTCCATGAAACAACCAGCCAACAAATAATCATTACATCATTCCAGGCTTTAACGGAGTTTGACAATAAAACCACGGTTGGTAAAAACCATTTCAACGTTGGCGCGCTCTGATTTAACGTTTCATTTGTCTCCTGCCAGGACCTCAGAGGACCAGAGAGCAAAGCAGCCACATGTTCAACCATGTTTTCATTAGCGGAGGTCGGCTGTGACCACAGGACACACCCCGACATTCACAAACATGTTGGATAGCATCGCTGTATTTATACAAATGTAAGAATCGGATGCCGAGCTGGGGCTTGCTGGGCCCCTATGGGTGGGCTTGGCCCCTGCAGGTGGCGGGGGGGCCCCGCTGGAATCGCTCCCCAGTGAGGTGGGGGGGGCGCTCGCTGCGGCGCCCCGGCGTTGCCCTGGGGTGGACCGACGCGTCTCTTTTCCCCTGGGCGGGTAAGGTGGTAGAGGCGGGTGGGCTTCCTGGCATGGGGGGTCCCGGGGACTGGGGGGGGGGGGGCCTGGCCCGGCCTGGGCTGTCTCCGAGCGGTGGGTGGGGCGGGGGCCTGGACTGTCATGGCGGATGCCGTGCTGACCTGGCTACGGGTCCTGCCGGCGTCCGGGGTGCGGCGCTCACTGCTGGCTTCCCCCCCCCGGGGGAGCGGGGGCAGACCTGGCCCTGCCGCACCGGTGGTGCCTGTGGAGAGCTGCGGCGTTGCCCCGGTCTGAGCGTACTGGCCTCTGCTGGGCTGGGGGGCTGGGTGGGCGGGGATACACGGTCTGCTAGTCAGGAAGCTAGCAGCCGGCCCGGGTGGCCAACCTTGCCTGCCCTCCGTGCTCCCCCACCAGATCTGGTATATCACTCTCACACACACAACTAGGGTATTGGGGGAGATACAGGAAGACCATTGGGGGGGTTGGGGGGCGGGCCCACCAAGTAGTGGGCCTATCCCCCATCTTCCCCTCCAGGGGTCTCCGCTCTCCCCCAATATTTTATGGCATATTAGACACTAGGGCCTGGGGGTAGGGTGGGGCATATCGACTACCCCGCTGTCAGCAAGCAGCGGGGTGTTGTCACCTCATCCTCCCCCCCACATTTTTAATGCATACTAGATACCAACATCCGCCATACACACATCCCACAGCACACATACATACACACCACACCACATCCTGGTGGGGGGGGGGGTGGGGGATGGGTGGGGGGGGCCTCCCGGGTACCTGTGTCCCGCCCGCCTCCCGGCTGGGCTGGGGTCGGTGGTTTGGGCTGGGGGGCGGTTGTGGAGCTCCGGGGCGCTGGCGGCTGCGGCGGGTAGTTGGGTCGGCTGTCGGTCTGTCGGGGGGAGCCCCGGGGGACCTGGCCGTGGCTCTCCATGACTCCTGGGAAGGGTGATGGTGGGCGGCGGGCTGGTCGCTCGGCGGGGGCTGACTTTGGGCGCCCTGCCCTGGGTGGACGGTGGGTCCCTGTGCCGGGTGGGCGTGGGGTCCGCTGTGACAGGTCTTACGGCCTCTGACCCATACCTGCGTGAGGGGGCTTGCCCGGGGCGGATCCGGGACCCTGCTGCCTCCTGGTCCTTGGGGGCCCCCGGCTGGGATCCCTACATGAGCCTCTGCCGGCTCCCCTCTGGGGGGGAAGTCGTGTGGTTGGCTCCGGGGTAGGCGTCGGGGATAGCTGTGGCGGGCTCCGGCCTGCCTCCTGGGGGGGCGTTCTGGGGGAGGCTCTACTGTCCCTGGTGATGGGCTGGGCTGCCCTGGGGGCCTGGGTGGGTCCCGGGTGTGGGGACCTGGGGCCTCAGGACCTGCCTCGGCGTGTGGTGGGCTGGTCTGTGCTCGTGGTGCCGTCGTCTCCTGCCCCCTCGGGGCGTGCTCTGCGCGTGGGGGGCGCCGGATCTGCGGCGCCCTGCCCTGGTCCTGTGCGGGGTGGACTCGCGGCTGGCCCTGGGTCGGGCGGTGGCGGGTATCTCCGGGCCCGGGGGGCTGGTGGACGCCCCGTGTGCCTGGGTTACCGCCGGTCTCCTTCCGGGGGGCTGGGGGGCGGCGACACGGTTTCACCACCGATTTCCCACCACACCAAGTGACAACCTCCGCACATACATATATATGGATGCGCGAATACACAGACATACAGATACACACACAGACAAACTCTGGTTCATGATAGAACCAATATAAACTGATACAACCGTTATAGACAAGATCACCTTATCTATATGTGGTTGTTAACAAATTCTAATGGTACTGTAAAACAAATGCATATCAGTGTTATTAATGTTGTAATGTTGTCATTACTGCCTTAGTGTGTTATGCTACTAATTTCTATCTAGTGTCTCTCTTTCCCTCCCTCTCTCCCTCCCTCCCTCCCTCCCTCCCTCCCTCCCCCTCTCTTATCTCTCCCTCTTTCTCCCCATCTCTCTCACACCTCCCTTGTCTGTCTACCCACCCTCACCCCCACCCCCCCTGTCTGGCCCGGTCCTCCCACACAACCTAATAAATAAAAACATAAATAGCAGGACGGGCATTACAGCGCTGTAATCACTCGCCCTGCAAACAGCAAAATCTGTTCAACACCAACAGACATGCAGTCAACCATAGTGCATGCCCAAGGTACTGGACAGGACAGGTTAAAAAAAAAAAAAAAAAAGAATCGGATGCCTACCATTGATTGAGAGCAACAAACTCACACCCATCCTCTAGAGAGCTGTTCCACATGTCACTGTGAGGCACGTGTGTGTGCGGGCAAAAACAGTTTATCACACCGTTTCGGGGCAGATTATCTGCAGAATTATTCTACTTTCTGTATTTGATTGGAATGTGGTGTGAGGCAGCCACTTTAGTGCACACGTCACATGATGCCATCATCGTTTAACTCCAGGCCCAGGAGCAGCTGTGAACGTCTAAATCAGGGGTGTCGAAGTCAAATGACCTGGGGTCCAATGAATGGCTAGTATGGTCAATAAGGGGCCAGCCTAGAGAACAAAAAGTGGGGGGAAAAAACAATTTTAGACAACTTTTTCGATGTGTCTAGCTCATTTACGAAGGGTGCAAATCGGCAAAATACAAAAAGGCCGACCTCCCTTTGAGTTGAGGCCATGGTCTTCCTGCCAAATTTCTTGGGATATTCGGTGGAACTCAATCTATGCCGAAGTTATAGGGCACATGTGCCAAACTCAAGGCCCGGGGGCCAGATGTGGCCCGCCATGTCATTTTATGTGGCCCGCGAGTGATTAGTTGGTCTTAAAAAACTGTGGGTCTATGCTGCTTTAAGGCGTGCGTTGAACATAAACATTTCCCACAATGCATGGGATTGTGTTACCCACAAAGTGACAGCATCCTGCTACTAGATCATAGTGTATCACTGTATATGCGTCATGCATAGTGAAATTGAATAAGTAATAAATACAGAAAGTTATTTAGAGATATGTTACAGAGTAGTTACCTTTATTTTACATTATATTTGGTTACATTAAGTTACATTTATTCTGTATGACAGTTACATCTGGCCCTTTGAGGGTAACCATTATGCTGATGCGGCCCTCAGTGAAAATGAGTTTGACACCCCTGCTATAGGGCAATTCCTATCGTAGTACCGTGGCAAATGGTCGAAATTCGCTTAGGGTTGCCATATTCAAGCCGTTTTGAATCCGCAAAACCTTTTCCGACAGCAATGCTAACATTGCTCCTATATTGATTTGTAGGGACGTACATAGATTCGCAAATAGCCAAAATGGACGCCAAAATTCAAACAGGCTGACTTCCTGTTGAGTATGTGTTTGTGTTTAAAAGACGGTGAGGTTGTGGGCCATGTTTTCATTATAACATTATATTAAGTAGGGGGGCCACATGCAATCGATTGGGGGGCCACATATGGCCCGTGGGCCGACAGTTTGAGTCCCCTGGTCTAAATCGTCCGATTGACTGTACCTTTTCATTTTCTTCTCCCTCTGCCTCATCCTCTCTCTCTGGGTTGGCATCTGTTCTCATTCAGCCTTTTTTCTTTTCCTTCCAACAATTTCTAATTTAAAACAGCGAGCTTGATGCTGAAAGACCTGCGGGTTCTCATGACTTGAGTTGCAAGAGTTCAAGTGACACAAAGTAAGAAACCACCGGCTCATGTTTTAATCCTGTTTGAACCATGTATATCACTTTATATCATGTATAAACTGTAAAAATTCAGTGTATTCATCTCATGATTACTTTTACTTTCAGGAGACATTTTTGCATTAGCTTCCTGTTTACCAATAGAGACTCATAAAAGTTACACAGTCCTTAAAGGTGCATTATGTAATAAATCTAAAGCAACTGGCCATAAAATCCTCCTAATATATCACAGAGACTCAGGAATAATGTTCATATAACAAACTGAACTCACCAACAACAACAGTACAGCCAAAATATTTGCGTAAATTTTTTTTTGCAGACTGCAAATCATGTTTATGTTTTGAAATCATGTTTTGGCATGTGGCGCCACCTACCGCCGTCTACCAATCATTGCAGTCAGTAGAGTCTCGCTGCCGAGCAACCACCGGTTGCGAGTTGCGTCAGAAAACAAAACCTAAAAGACCTCGGTTTTTTTAATTTGAATGTAGTAACCATTTTTGGCCACATTCTTACATATGGCACCTTTAAATCTCATATATTTTAATGGTCTTGTCTTGCTGTTTCACTTCATTTTTCGTGAAAAGTTCTATACTTGGCTGCACCATGCAGCACAGAGTTCTACACAAACTTCTAGCCTCAGAGGATTTACGTGTCCAGTGGCTACATGTTATATATGACGACAATGTGCCTTCTGGAGCCTGCAAATGATCCCTTTTGCAAATGCTAACTGCTGTTAGTGCCCAGTAGCCTCTGTGGCTGATCTAACCCATTTTTCAGTATTAGTAGAATCATGTCACAAGCTGGAGCCTGAAGTTTCTAACTCATCTTTGTTGTATTTTACAGAAAAACAAACTACCTACACAAAGATTGACCCACATCATAATTCACCTTTTCCTCCTGATCTAGTGGCACTTCTGCATTTCACCACTGCAGTCTGTCGGCACTCTTATCTCTGAGGGAATCTTGCTGCAGACGCAGCGGAGCTTCTAATGTTGTGATTCAGATCTGACCTACATGCACCTCCTGAGCAGGACAGACGTGTTAGACGTGCCATGCACATGGGAACAGAAGTGCAGTCCAGGATGTGAGTGAGTTTGTTCGGGCCTCTTGATAGGACGTACGCTGCTGTAAATGAAGCTAAAAGTTGTTCTAGTTGGTTGCAGATGTGTTGTGACATGACATGATGCGATGTACAAAAACAATCTTGACACTTGAGGTCACGTTATGGAATTGCATGGACCGTGTCTGTGTGTACTTGTGTGTTTGTGTATATATGCAACAACTCGGAGGCTGACGAGTCGATATGAACCATCTGGAGATCCTGGGAAGAAACCTTGGCTGCTGCTCCTTCTGAAATTAGATGCATACAACAGTGATGAAGAACAACGGTGAGTAATAGAGGCACGTGTTTACGTCAAAAAATTAAGGTGTATGAGGTTTTATCGGATAAATATGTATTTCTGTGAGCCTAATAAATGCCTCAGAGTTTCTCCCCTTGATACATGAGGTGTTTTCCTCCCCAGTGCCTACATTTAATCACATTTGGAAGCATCAGAATTATATTAGCAACTCATTCATACGACATAAATCACACAATTGTTGTGCAACTTAATTATTTACGATACGTTTTCCTCTCACCAATGTTCGTGGAATCTCGTTTTTTTTTACAAAGTACAATCACTGTCGTCTAATTTATCGTTCCAACGCTATTTTCGGTCACGGTTTCATAACTTGACACCAGTTAAAGCATCAAAAGGCCGACGACGGCTTCCACGAGCCTCCATTTCACCGCATCGCTGCATATGCAGCAGAGCTGTGAAGAGACTGAGCTGCGACCTGCAGGTTGCAGAATGACCGGTTTTCTGATTAAGACGGAGATTATCAATAACCCCGCTGTTGATCTACTGCAGAATAAAGCCACTGAAACTGTGAGGCTTTGTTTTAGGCACCAGAGAAACGTGGCAAAGAGCAGGAAAGAGGCTTTTGTAGGACGGAGGTTTATGCCCCTGAAAAATATTCTTTCTTTTTTCATTTAACCAATGAGTACTCTGAGATACATTCGACTTTGGTAACACATATTCACCATTAACAAGGTGCTTACTAACGTATATAGGTAGCATACTAGGCCTTGATTAGTAATTATTAAGCATGTATTAACATCTTATTTTACATGGGCGAATTAAGATTTTTCCTACATAAGGTGTTAATACATGCTTCATATTTACTAATAAAGGGCTAGTATGTGACTTATATGCATGATAGTAAGCACCTAGTTAATGGTGAATATGTGTTCCCTCATCTAAAGTGTTCTCTCGACTTTTTAGTTTGTCTAAAATGGTAACTTCCTGTCAATTCCTCCAAGCCTTGGTCACATAATAAGCAAAAGCAGTGATACAAAGGTGAGTGTAATCTCTGGCGACACTGAAAATTATCCATCCAGAAGATCTGGTCTGACAGCTGTTTTAACCCCAACAAACAAAAACATTATTATAGAGTACGAGGGAGGAAGTCAAGTTCGCTTTAAGGTCCAACAACATTGTCTTTGTAAAGTGACAATTTAAAGGCCCTTCCCTTCCCCTGGCACTTTGTGTCATTAAAGCGTTGCTGCCAGGGTGCTGAATGCACCAGCTTTGCGTTATTTTTGCGAGGACAATAACTGCCCTGACTGGTTACTCTGGGTGAATGAAACCCATGAGATGAACTGTACATGAGCACAGAGTGCCAGAGGGAGGAGGCCAGCAGAGCAGAGCGTGGAAACTATCCAAGCAAGTGTGAATTAAAAGCAGTGCTGGGCATGTGGCCAGATCAGGAGGCGGGGCCTTTATTTAATTCCGAGTAATTAATCACGAGTATTCCTCACTTTGAACTCTATGCTGTCATTTGGCGATTTCACTTTTGAAAATAACCCTTCAGATTTTTAAATACGCACTCATTTGGACTTTTCATGACATTTCTAGATAAATGAGGAACGACAATAGTTTCTTCAGTAAAGAGAGTTACTAGAGTTTTTCCCCTCACGTGATGTGACGGTCTAAGTATATCTATAGGGCACATATGTCAAACTCAAGGCCCAGGGGCCAGATGTGGCCCGCCACATCATTTTATGTGGCCCGCGAGTGGTTGATTGGTCTTAAAAATCTATGTTAAAATAGGTCTATGCTGCCTGAAGGCGTGTGTTGACCATATACTACATTTCCCACACTGCAATGCCGATTGCGTTACCTGCAAAGTGACGTCATCACCATTGCGGACCAGGCTACATCTATAATGCATCATATTTGTAACTTGAACATTATATTTGGTTACATTTAGTTCCATTTATTCTGTATGACAGTTACATCTGGCCCTTTGAGGGTAACCATTATGCTGATGTGGCCCTCAGTGAAAATTAGTTTGACACCCCTGCTATAGGGTGTCACTTGCTGTACAGCCCTTTGAGGCAAATTGTTTGTGATGCTGAGTTATATCAATAAAATTGACTTGATTTATGATGTGGGCAAGATTATTTTTACTGGATTATTTTACCGCCCCTGTCCATATAGACCCTGAATCCTGCTCCATCTCGAATCATAATAATAATACATAATACAGTATGTTACAGGCCAGTGCGTGGCTTTTCTCCAGATTCTCCCGTTTCCTCCCACATTCCAAAATCATGCAGATTTGGGGATTAAAAATATAAGATGCTGTCTAACATAAGTGAGCATGAAATTATTTTTGAAAACTTGTTGAAGGAAAGTCAGTTTCAAACGCCTGAATATATCAAATGCTGATGTGAACACACTGCCTCTATTGGGTTTCATGTAATCAGCATGAAATATTGATTTATAATATCTTAATATATATTAAGAATATTTAAACAGTAAGTAGTTTGACATTTTACCAACATATATATTTTTTTTAAATCCCCTGAAACTAAAATATTAGATGCTTATGTTTTTGTCCCGATTGTTGTTTTGAACTTCTGTTATCTTCATTCATAAAAATAGCATGTACACATAACCCAACATAAACAATCAGTTACAAGTGCATTTAAAAACTATTTCATCTGGGAGGTAACCATGTATTTAAATACAAAAAGGAATCATAGTAAAAACATCCAACATATTTCCCTTAATATGAGTCAAATTCAAACAGTAGAAGGCTGCTGTGACCATAAAAATACATTTTTATTATTGGTCAAAAACATTACAGCGCATTGTTGTGAGAATGCCACGTACATTCCACCGCCACTCGCAGCAAATCTTAACTCTCATGCAGCACTTTTCTTTAAACCGTTAACATGAAGAATGTGAACAGAAAAGCTGTGACAAAGTCAGAGCCACGGTTAAGATGCACATTCTTCCTGTGATTTCAAGTTCATTTAAACTGACCCTGAGCAATAATCAGTGTAAACATTTCTACATTTGCTCCAAGCTAACAACATGAAGAGAAGAAAATGTGTGCATCCTCTTCCACATGATGATGTATTCTCCCCATCCTTGATTAATATGCAAGAGAAAAAATCCTTTTATTGACATGCTGGTGTTTATACTGTATGTTGTTTTGCATATAAGGGATTTATTTATGTGACACCAATTGTATAATGGATCTTTAAAGACTTTTAGCGTTGCTTTACTTTTTTAAAACCTTTATTGTGGTATGGTGTATGATATGGCGGTTTTCTACTACATGTTCCCGGCTCGCCTCGACACATTTTAGTTGTTTTTAAACTGCAGTTTCTTTGTTTTACAGGTGACACACACCAACTAGTGGCTAATAACTTGTAAAGCAGCTGTTTACAGTGTACTGAATCAGTTTCAGAATCAAAAACACTTGTTCAGCACTTCCTGACACAGTCACTGAGCAGCAGGGGTTGTGATGCAGCTAAACGCTCACGATCAGCGGCTTTCAGCAAGGCTGTCGCTAAATATACCAGACTTAGACATTTACGTGCTAAATGTAATGTAGATTAAAGTTTCCCAGATTTTATAAGTCATGCATGGTATCGACTCAGCTCGCCTGGAACCTCGCCAGAGCAGGTACTAAAAAATCTATCACTAATGGAAAAGCAAAAAAACAAACATACCGAGTCTTGTTGTGCCAAATCGATCCATGCAGGGACTGTGTTGTGGAAAAGCGCCAATAGACTGCAATACACTAGATATATAGTTAAATGCTGTATTCAAGGAGTGCATTGAGATGTTCCAGCTTGTTCTGCATATAGAGGGGAAATCAACATGCTAAGGAAAAGACAGAGCGCAGCAGAGGTCACTCTGAGCTAGACTCTGGATCAGTCTGCACCATTCAGCCCTCTTCAGTGTGATGTAGGATGGGGTAATTATATGCACAGGAAGACGTGGCGAGCCCTCCATTCTAGCCTTCTCACACAAGGCCTCAGCAATACAGATGACGTACATGCCACAATCATAGCTGTTCTGCTGTGACGGACTGGGTTCCTCCACAAACAGAGGTTTTCTCCCTGCTCCAAGGAAGGATTCTAACTTGCTAGCAATGCGCCGTGCGTGCAGTGAATTGCTGCCATTTTGCGAGTCATAGTGAGCAAAGTGGTTCGAATGATGATGGTAGACCAAAAGGCTCCAATGGGTTCCGCCAGCCGTCTGATTGGAGTTGTCGTTAACAGCGAGGAAGACCCAACGACGGGAAGCAAGATCCAGTGGCTCCAGAAATATGGCTAACTCATCAGGGCAAGAAGCACACTTGATAAACTGGGTGACCTCTGGGCTGATGAAGATGACGCTCTCTCCCAGGACTCTGAAGCGCTCGGCAGCGAAGAACTCAAAGGCAAATCCTATGACTTGGTCATTAAGCCAGTACGGTCCCTCCAGTAAGGAAACATCAGAGCGCCGCAGCAGGCTGTCCTTATAGCTCACCACGACAGGGTCCATCCTCCAACAGTCTGAAAAATACAGAAGGAGATTCAAAACTGCACATTTGAGATACTGGATACTGTTTACTGCACTTATTCATCTGACAGGTTGAGTTTATTTGCCAATACACTGTTGAAGATTGGGCCTTTACAGTATAGACCAGGGGTGTCAAACTCATTTTCACTGAGGGCCACATCAGCATAATGGTTGCCCTCAAAGGGCCAGATGTAACTGTAAGACAGAATAAATGTAACTAAATGTAAACGCACCCTCAGAAAAAGACTTTGAAGCACAGGGGATTTCTTTAGCCACAATAAAGCTAGCTTTCACTGCAGCATAGTTTTTGGTTATGGCATTTGTGAACACATTCTGCTGCGATCTAATTTTGCCTTTTAATTCTTTGACAATTTGTTGTTTTTCTTGAAGGCTAACTGTGGCGTACGCGGCTCCTTGTTTGGTGTCAAAATGCCGATGTAGACTGTACTCTTTGACGACCGACACCGCCTCATAACACAAAAGACATAGCCGTTTTTCTGCTTGAAGCACAAACGTACAATGTATTCTCATCTTTCTTGAAACTTCCTTCCATCTGCATCAATCTTTCTCTTCATGGACATTTTCGGATCATTTGTGGATGTTTTAATCTCAATTTTATTCGTCGCATGATGCATATACAATGATACGCTGCAAACTAGTGGCGGGAAGCCGTCACTTCATGGGTAACACAATCACCAACATGCATTGTGGGTAATTTATGGTAAACACATGCCTTAAAGGAGCATTGACCTCGCGGGCAACATAAAATGATGTGGCGGGCCACATCTGGCCCCCGGGCCTTGAGTTTGACACATGTGGTATAGAGAGTAGCATCCAGAAGTATAAAACAAATGGAGCCAAAATGATCAAATGAGCAGTAAAAATTGTGTTTATTGATAAAATGTTATCATTTTTATTTTATGTATAAAAAAAAAACAAAGCAACATTATCTACTGATACTAATTTATAGATTTACAACACTGCGAATAATTATTTGAGATGTTTCTTTCACAAACCCTTCAGATCCATAATATGCATCACTGAGTTAAATTAAAACAATACAAACGTACATACGTACAGATGATTATAATGACGTTTAGCTTACACAGTGCTTACACCGCGAGTGTTTAACCTTAAAGTACAAATTACAGAGGGTAAAGCCACAGCGCTGAGTCACATTACTTTACTGTAATGCGTTTACTACATTAGCATGTAGCAAATAACGACTACTTTCACCGCCACACATTACGACACGGAAGCCAAAACCATTCATTCCGAGCGGTGACTGGCAACGTTTGCGGTTGGAAAAGAAAACACACGCAGTCATTTCACTGTTCGTACCTTTACTGGACGCATTCAAATGAAAAGTATCACGAAATCTGTCGTCTTGTCCCTCATTGCGAGGACTGTCGTAAAGCACGCCGTTTCAAAAAAAACATAAACATTTCACGACAGTATGGAGACGAAATACTCGGCTGCGATTGGCTGGTTTCATCCGGGAACCTGCGCGGTGCATTTAGTGACAGGGGAACAGTCTGCTTCACAACACCGTGGCTTTGAGAAGAAATAGTGTTTTATTTAAATCTACTTTATATGAGACTAGGAATGACGATCATTTTCAAATCATGGTATTATTGGGTGGTTATTTTCTTGCGTTTTGGGGGGCTGGTCGAATAAATAAACAAAAATAGTGATTTAAACGCTCGTAACAGCAGACTTCAGTGATGCTCACACACGCATTTTCTTTCTATTTTTATAAAAGTGAATGATATTTATCCAACATTATGTTTATAATCATATAAAATACAAATGTTTATTAATATAGAAGAGAATTATAGATAATTCAAAGGATGGGATAATGTTCCTTTTTAATGATAGAACATTGTGAACTTGTCTTTGTTCCATATCAAAACAAACACTTTTATTTTGAAATTATGTGAAATGTCTTTTTCTCAAATTGTTTGATTTTTTTTTTTCACTTGACTGGGCCACTTTGGAAAAACATTATGTCAGGGTGCAAAGCTGATTAAAATTGATATAGTTTCATAGGGGTCCACTTCAGACCTAATCATTGAACAAATAAACCCAGCAACATCAAGGTACACCTTGATTTATTTTTAAAATTCGGTTCTTTTATAGATTTCAAGGCAGAAATGTGTAATTTAATGTGCATTTCAATAAAAACTTGGTGTGCACTACGTAATGTGGCTCGTATTACTTTACTTCCTATTAATTAGGAAGGATTATATGATACTCTCTTCTATTTAGATCATCACACCATGGCTGTTTCTGACACTATTAATCTTGGGTAAATATCATATCCATTGTGCAAAATGGAGGAACTCTAAACCTTCCTTTTCTTGTTTCATTAATGAGTTTAAGTTATTCTTTTCATCCCTTAAAAAGACAAATAAGTATGCAAAACAATTAAGTCTAGATATTTCTCGTCTCCTTCTCTTCTAAATTGTATATATTTCTTTCTTTTCTTTTTTATGTCAAACGTGTATGCCTGGGATATTGTATTTAAATAAATACATGTATTTATTTTTTGTTGTTTCATGATTCCCCTACTGTTATATTTGCACTCTTCACCGTGGATGTTTTTTTTCATGTGTATTGCTGCTGTTGTTGTCCTCATTGAGAATTTGTATTTTTAATGCTAAATAATAATACTAATAATAATAATTAAAATAAAACTTTTCTTCCTACTTCCTTCCGGTCATGATGACATTTACGCTCCGTCCTCCCTCTGCGTTTATCCCCGCCCACTCAGGAGCAGCGTGAGCGCGCACGGCCACGCGCCCGAGAGTGGCAGGGCAGGCAGCAGTGATTTAGAGAAGCAGAGAGAGAGAGAGAGAGAGAGAAGAGTTTTTCAGTGAGCGACCGTCAGCGAGCGAGGAGCTGCATCTGCGTGGAAATGAAACACACAGAGAGTCGCGCGGAATTGTACTAAAAACACGCAAGAGCTGAGTTTGTGTGGCTGTTTTTTTGTTTGTGTTGGGAGACGAAGAAGAAGAAGAAGAAGAGCGGAGGAAACTGACTGAGTGGGAATGCAGGGAATTAAATAGAGACTGAGCTGTGCAAACCATCCCGAGGACGAGACGAGGAACTTCAGTCCCACTCACAGTTTCACAGTTCAGTGTCACTCGTGTGGAGGTAAGACTGCGTGATGTTCTATTCAGTCACTGCGGTGTGTCTGCCTGTGTGTGTGTGTGTGTGTGTGCTGCTGCTCTTGTTACCTGTTAAGAATCTGTTTCTCATATGAACTTTTTCATGACCAGTCAGTCAGTCAGTAGTCCTCATGGGGGACCAAAACCTGGTCGTGTGCGTGTGCATGCTGTCCAGATCTGAGATCAGTTGCTGCAGCAGCAGCAGCAGCAGCAGCAGTCACTGACTCCATGAATCACTTCTGCTCTCCGCAACAAACCTGTTCCTTTTAATCTCGGCTCATTTGCAACAGTGTGTTTGCGGTTGTCATGCTTTTAAGGTGTGTATGAGCGCCTTATAAATGACAGAGTCAGAGACTTTGTGTGTGTGTGTGTGTAAAAAAGTTTCCTGTCACTCCACTGCATCAAAATCCTCTTGATTCCGTTTTCATCCTTTTGGATTTGTCACCGTAGAACCACATCCCCTCAACTCATTTGTTTATATTGTTCACATCACTATTATTTTTTTCCGATAAGACTAAGACTAGTAATGACAGAACAGAATTCAGCCATAGCTTCCATAGCTTGTCATTCAAAAATCCTTGATTCTTTTTCAGTGTTATATTTCTATACATTTATACAGCAAGAAAAAGGACAACAAAACCTAGAATACCATAACCATAATTATACTTTGTAATTGTGTATTGTACGTTTTGGGTAACATCTACTGCACGTCTGTCTGTCCAGGGAGTGGATCCCTCACCTGTGGTTCTCCCTAAGGTTGCTACCTTTTTTCCCTGTTATAAGGTTTTTTCCCTGGTAGTTTTTCCTTACCCTGGTCGAAGGTCTAAGGGCAGAGGATGTTACCAACCATGTGAAGTCCTGTGAGACAAACTATGTTTTGTAAACTGTGGGCTATACAAATAAAGATTGATTGATAACGACAAAATAAATATAGGTAAATAAATGACATGTTCAACTTATTTTAGCAAGAAAAATGTACAAAATCCAGAGACATTTCATTTATGCACCCCCCAATGGCAAGGAACAACACATTACATGGACGAGGAAGGTCCATTAGGTTCAGATTGATGAATGTGTTTGTTTCATCAGGAAATGATTTGAATATTCAATGGGAATAGATGGGAATGGATTTGTTTTTGGACTTGATAGTTTGAATGTTTGGCTGCGGCAGAGTGAGGGTTTATGTTTGCATGTATTATTCAGTGGAGGTCGAAGCACTGCTGTGCCTCTTTTAATGCAGTGAAAGCAGCCCTCGACGGGAAGGTCTAATGGGGTGAAGAAGCTGCTGAATCACAGGCTTGTGCTGGGCTCGTCTCAGTCAGCGGACAGAGAGGCGACTCCACACACATTCGACAACATTAGACATCCTGTCGCGTCAGTGCGCCTGAAGTGAATGCTGTTTTTTTTATTTTCTTTTATGTGGTTGTAATTCCTTTATTGGCTTGAGTCCACATCGTGCCTTGTTGTATTTGTCGTTTATTTCTCTCTCCAGTATTTTTATTGGAAGAGTTGAGAAAGTAAAGGCAAAGAGGGAACCACAATGCTGAGGATCATCTTACTTCCATTAGATTTAGAACATATTTCTGTAAGTGCAGCATCCTATAATGGTATTGTGCTGGTTTAAAGACACAGTATGCAACATTAGTGCATTCAAAAAAATAAAACAACATTAGCGCTATACGCCAAAACATTTCAAATACCCTTTAGGACCATAAAAATCTGTATTTGTACGTTTAATTTCGATCAACTGCTTTACCCATGTCCGCTTTTGTGAAATAACCACGGAGGTTTTACAGACTTTTGACTGAATTGGACTTTCCATTTATAGGGCGCTTTCACACCTATAGTTCGATTGCTTAGGCCTGCATCAGAGAAATGTTTGCTTTCACATATGCATAGTTCTAAACAAACCAAAATAGACCGCGGAGACCAATCGGTACTGGAACCAGACTAACCCCCCATTTCCACCGTGCGCGTCACCGCTGCGGAACGTAAGTGCTAGCTGATCGCACTGCGCTGCCATAACATGCCCGGTGGGGAAGGACCCTGGGCAGAGGACAGTGCCGCTGACGTGCCCGGTGGAAATTTGGGGTAGTCCCATATCTCATCTCATACCCATAATGCATTAAATATACCGTTTCGTCCCATTTCGTTTTGGTTGCGTTCACACCAGACGAACCATACCAAAGTAGAGCAGATAAAGCGGTCCGAGACCACCAACCTCTCGGACCAGTTGATTTGGTGCGCACCAAATGCTGTAGGTGTGAAAGCACCCATACTCTCCTACGATGATGTCCAATTACCTTCGTGTCTAGTGGTGTGTTTCCAGGGCCGGCCCAAGCCTCCATTGGGCCCTAAGCAAAATTGATTTTGGGGCCCGCTGTTACTGCCAATAATAATGATAATTGATCTTTCACACACCTACTATACTAAAGGTATTCTACTTATTCTACTCTGTCACTAATATGAATACACTTGTTAAACTAAATGTGAGAACTTTTTGTTGCATGGAAGCAGACACCAGATTTGCAAACTTACAGAAAAATCTTTCAATTAATATTTGGCAAAAAAATCAGCAACTCCCCCTACTGGTGACACAGAGAATCAATACATAAAACCAAACAGTTTATAAATAAAATATTAAGATATTAAGGTCTAGGCCCTCGACAGTCAGCTGAATGAGCGACAGAAAAGCGTCACTTCCTTGCAACCGGTGTTTCTTCAGCGTCTGCAGTCTATTCTCATACAAAGCTTGACGTCTTGTTGAGACAAACGGCCACAAACCGAGCAGAAAAACATCGAGCTGTTGTTGTGTTGTGTCATGTTCGATGACGTCGTTCGTTGTTGTCGCATCTTGCCAAACCCAAGTGTACCATGATGGAAACACAGCTTATGTTAAACCACATCAAATGTACATCCACATATGTGGACTCCTGTTAATGACAGTTATAACTTCCAGAGTAAACTCCCTGGGACCTGTCTCCCCGGACAACACTTCCCATGATTCTCTTGTTTTTGATTGATAGAGATATGACATACTTGATAAAACGCACATTTTCTAATTGTTTAGGATGGGTTTTGTCCTTTCATAGCAGCTGTGAGGCTCCTCTGTGAGCTCCTGCTGCCCACAGATCAGCAGCAGCACAGGTGATGTGAGTAAAGTGGGCCCGTCCAGCAGGAATGTGAGGTCTGAGAAGACACAGCTGCTGTAGCATGAGAGGCAGCCAAGGCTGAGACTCCAGCAACTGGTCGTCCCCGTCGACATCTGACACCCCACAGACCCTGTGTATGCTGGGAAAAAAAAGTCTGCCTGCAGTTCGTATCACATCAGTCTGTCTGTTTTGGGAGATGTCACCGACACCACCTGAGAGACTAAAACTGGTTTTAGCTCAGATTTGAGTCGTTTCAGGAGTGAGTTTAAACATCCGTGTGGAGATGATGTGGTTATAGAAAGGTTTACTAGATTGGAATTAGACAGTCTGTCTTAGTTTAGGCCGTGGAATCACAAATCAAAGCAGCAGCACTTCCTGCAAAGTTTCCGACAGTGTTGAATTGTTTGAATCAATCCTGTCAAACACTTAAATCTGGAGTTTGGCCTCATCCTTTTTGTCCAACTGACTTCATGTATATTTAGATATCGTTGATGCTCAAACTTGGACTATTGGCTGTAAATCAGTCACCATGCAGTCAAGATGTTGACCTTAATGCAAACTTTACTTAGATCCGTGCTTTAAGGGCGTCAACTTTAATGCACCATGCGTTTCCATGACGACTGACCGGAAAAAGACATGCCGCGTGACGTCATGTTTACGTGACTCCGGATTGTTAAAATGAGTCTTTAAAATAACACTTAACTTTAAAAACAGAAGCACACATACGCAGTACACAGGTACGCTGGTAATTTGTAGCATTGCTCTTTTTTCGTTTAATAAACAGACCGCTCCAGTTCGACTGTAGGCGCGCTAACCAGCGTTAAAAGGAGCTAATGCAGCTAACGGAGCTAACTGGTAAACGGTGCCTGGACTCCGGTGTCGTGGCACGTAAACATGATGTCATGCACGTCTTTTTCCGGTCAGTCGTCATGGAAACGTGTCGTGCGTTAACCTAGTGGCCAGCACTAATTTAAACCTTTCTTGATTTGCGATTAAACTAAAAGAAAAAAATTGATTATGAAAACAGTATTTTTTTTTGTCCTGAGTTTGACTCAAGCAGGAGTGTCATGATGAAGGCAAATTATTTTGACACTGGAACATTTACTTGGTCCTGCTCTAAATAATCAGGACAATAATTGTGTTCTTTATATATTAGAAAAGCTGTTTAGCATGTTTTTCCCTGTTTTAAGTTCAGGGATGTAACTGCACGTGTAACCACTAATGCTTATTACCGCTTCCTCATAATTGCAGCCTACGGACGAATGTTACAACAATTTCATTGTTCCTTTAAACACAGTGTTGGAAGAGTGCAGCATCTCCTCAAACATACTGTTTTGTTGTCTCCATGATTGAAGGACCAACCCTCTGTGCTGTCACTAGTTCTTCTGTGCATGTACAGCAGCTCCTGTGAGCACTGTTCCTATGTCTTTACCATGATCTGAAAAAATGGGAATGACTTTATCATTAACCCTAAGGTGTTTCCTGCAGTTCTGAGTCGCAGGGTCGAGGAACACGAGTCACGTGCCTCAAGGTCACTCGATCGCGAACATCCTGAGAAGTGTTGTGGCCGCGTGATGGGATTGTATGGCACAAATGATTGGCATGCACATGAAGTCAATAAAGAGGAACCTGCTTGTGTTGCGCTGAACAAAGCACCCCTTTCTTTAGTAGGCCATTATATGAGCGAGGCTTTGGCCTCAAAGGCTCAGCCACTCTGCGTTTTGCATTTCCCCTCATTAACTGACCATTGCTAACAGTCGCTGGAGTGAGATGGGAAGAGGAAAGTGCATTGTCAATTTTGTTTATGTGAAATGAGCTTAATTAAGAATGGCAAACCGAGTCAAAGACAATGCTGATCTGTGTGGAGGCTCAGTTTGTATCTGGCTATATGCAATTCTGTCCTCCCAAGGTCTTGTTTTGGACAGAGAAGCAGAGATATTAAGATTTTAATCAGACTTTTTTGCCGATTGGCAATTGGTAGAATTGGTAAAAAGTCATTTATCTATATAAAAGTCTTTATAAATAGTAATGGATCCCAATGCTTCAAAAACACTTGGATAATTAAAACAATGCCGTTAATGGTTGCTTGCGTACATACAAATTAAAATGATTTAATTTAAGCATTTTAATGCTTTAAATAAAATTCTTTAATTTGTATGTAGATTAACCCTAGTACACCATTGCTGGCCCAAATTCCTAATTTTCCAGTAATTTTCCAGCATTTTTATATGGTCCCCTCATGATGCTTTTCTTTCATTTTGACATGACACAGTTTAAAATAAAAGAACACTACTTAAATTTGTCATGTATTGTCATATTTTGATGACCAGTACTTTTTATTGGGTGTATTTATAATCTCGGGTAAAAATCACCCAGCGTTACTGATGGTGTTTCGAATTTGAGCGATAGTGTTCTAGGGTTAAAGAAATCCAAGGGTCAATGGTGTTTGTTTGGCATGACGCACTTATGTCAGAGAACACATTTATAAAAGTCCCAGTATTCAAATCTGTACTGAAGTTGCAAATCAATCTTGTAAAATCTATCTATGGGGTTCAATGACAGATGTCTTTTAGATGTCTGTGGCCACATTGCCAAAAGGTTTTGGGACAGCACATCACTGGAAACAAAAGTTGAGATTTGCTGAATTTTTCGGTGTCACACAGCAGTAACAATAGCCACTGGCCCCCTTGCTGCTTTATGGTACAGACAGGACAGGGCCGATGGCTAATCCCCCTGGCATGTGCTATGCTGTTGTGTAATGGTACACAATCCCGTCCATCTGTAGAGCAGTTTTGCCATGAAACCACTTGAACTATCAGTCAGAAGTAAGGTTTGTTATTTGGCTATTTTACTGCCAGTTGTAATATTAAGACCTGTCTTTTATTCCTGGGACAGAGAAGTCAAAGTTTAGACTTGTGTGTGTACATTTGCAGGGCAGACTCTTATCTGTGAAAGGCCCTGGCAGTTTTCAGTAGTCTGCTCACTGTCAGAGTGAAGCAAGAAGGGAGGAAGAGCCAGATAGTAGTGAGTAAGTGACTAGAAGCAGTCAGTGATAAGGTACAGTCTGAGACTGGCTGCTCGTAGTCTGAATGCTTATCCCATCTATTTTCTACTACTTGTCGGTAAAAACGCTGCTTTTAGAGAAAGATTCTGGCTTCGACACCACCTACGTACAGTCATCCTTATCCATGAAAGATTCACTCCAGTGACACATTGGTCTGGACTAGTTTTCTTATATGAGCTCTGGACAGTGTGGAGCTGCTCCCTCACACATGTAAAAACAAGAGCTTGAATGCTTCAAGATGGCTCCTCTTGAATGTATGGAAAAATGCCATCGCTCAAGCCCTTGCTTGGCCATTGACCTGCTGTCTTCAAACAGTTGGACACTTGGATTCTCACAGACTTCTGTGCCATTTCCAGATAAGTGTGATGTGAAGACTCTGGTTGTATGATTATGGTCAGACGGCTGATGGTTCAGTAAGACCAAGGTCTTGACTGTATGCTCAACGCTCCATCCATCCAAGTTATCATTTGAAGGTTATGGGAGACACCTGACGATCAGTTGGACAACTGGAGTGGAATTTTGCTTCTGTCTTTGTCCCAGTCCTTGTTTTGGAGGTGAGGGGAGTCCAAGCCAATTATTTAAAGGTGCATTGTGTAATAAATCTAAAGCAACTGGCCATAAAATCCTCCTAGTATGTCACAGAGACTCAGGAATAATGTTCATATAACAAACTGAACTCACCAACAACAACAGTACAGACAAAATGTTTGCATTAAAAAAAAATATTTTGCAGACTGCAAATCATGTTTATGTTTTGAAATCATGTTTTGGCATGTGGCGCCTACTGCCGTCTACCAATCATTGCAGTCGGTAGTCTCCACTGCCTAGCAACCACGGGTTGCCAGTTACGTCAGAAAAAGAAATCTAAAAGACCTTGGTATTTTGAATTTGAATGTAGTAACTGTTTTTGGCCACATTCTTACATATGGCACCTTTAACCACTTCTTCCCTGACCCTCTTTTTGGAGTCCCTGCTCGAAAATGACATTCCCAAACTAAATAGAGTAAAGCTCTGCAGTTACAAGCTTTATGTAGATTATCTTGGTATTAAAATGAAGAAGATAACACTCGTGAGATTCCACCAGAGGTGTAAGTTTCACTGTAAATGCCACTGTGTCAGAGTAAATGTACATGAAACACAGCATAACTGAAGGATTTTTTTCTCTCGCCTAAAAAAATATTGCATTTTAAAGCAAATATCACCTTTAAAATATGGAGTAGGATTTTAAAAACACATGGAGGTCATGTAACAACATGTGGACATGCGCTGTGCAAAGTCTGATGCTGCTGAAATGAAGCAGAGTGAAATTACAGAGGTTTTAGTAAAGAGATGTCTGGGTGTTCTCACTTTTGACACAGCTTAGCACCATCTGTGCTATTTGTGATTTCTTAGGTACCAAATATTAAAAAAACATTTAATTTTATTTATATGTCACTACAGATCTAAAAAGAACTTGTTTTGAAAAAAAAAAGGAAAAAAGTATGATAACTCGCTGTAAATCGATGCTTCCTGTGCGGTGTGTAATAACTCTGTGGCTCTGTAGCGTCTTCAGTTACGCAGCGCCATAGCTCTGGCTTACCTTGGTCAATTAGGGTGATTGACAGCTCGTTTTGAACCTCTAAACCGGTAGAATCAGACTCCAGTCTCCAAATACCAACGATCTAATGTCGCTGTGTAATGATCAATCAGACCGGGATTTGTTCCCAAAGCATGCTGGAAAGTGTAGTTCTTCATTAGAAGTGGTTTTGTTCCGGTGGAAATAACTTGTTTTGATAAACAGCAAAGGTAAGACAACATTTCTGCTTGTATTTCTTGAAAGTCAGTTGTTGTTTTGCTCTACCGTTGGAATCTGTAGATTCTCCGCTGTCCAGTCGACACATGTTTTTTTTGTTTACATTATCACGCTGACGCTCCGGTGCCGCTTTTCAATGAGTGCGCTTTGGCGTTTTTTTCCGCTCCTGCTGTTTGATCCATCGGTGTTTTAACTGTGTTTTGTGAACATAGGAATGATTTATATGAGCTTTTAGCTGAGTTTCTGACCTTTCTGTGGGAATGCAGCATGTCTGTGTTTGTTAAAGTTAGATATGGTTTTATGATGCTTTTGTCGCTGCGTCTGACGCTGCCCCCTGCCCCCGATCCCTGGGGCAACCTTGGAGAAGAGGTTAAGGATCAGGCAGAGGTTTGGACTGCTCTGACCATCTCAGCTGAGAGAGTGAAGTCTTGACCTGAGAGAGTGAACTTGGTCATAGGTTTTGTTCTTGACGCAAAGTCTTCGTGGATAGCTGATCTTGCTTCTGGAGTGCGCTCAGTGTTTACATTTTTAAAATGTCCTGGATGTTTCGGATTCAGGTGTTTGTTGTACTTGTTTCACAACGCCTTGGGCGCCCAAATGAGAGGAACACACATGTTACAGGTGTTATGTTGAGGTCTACCTGCCTGCGGAGGATTTAGCGGAGAATCCGACAGACAGTTCAACGTGCTTGTGACACAAGGACACAAGGGACAAGTTAAGTGATCGGCTGTCACAGTACGGGTAATAAAAGACGCATAGGTTGATGGAAATAGCTGCCATTGCTACCCTTAATCCACATGTGTCAAACTCCCGGGGGCCAGATGCGGCCCGCCACGTCCTTTTATGTGGCCCGCGAGTGATTAATTAAAAGTCTTAAAAATCTGTGTTAAAATAGGTCTATGCTGCTTTAAGGCGTGCGTTGACCATAAACTACATTTCCCACAATGCATGGCGATTGCGTTACACGGAAAGGGACGGCATCCTGCCACTATATCGCAGTGTATCATTGTATGTGCATCACGTGACGAGTGAAATTGAGATTGAGACTGTGATCGCAGCAGAATGTGTTCTCAAAAGCCACAACCAAAAAACGATGTGGCAGTGAAAGCTAGCTTTATTGTGGCTGAAGAAATCACCCGTGCTTCAAAGTCTTTTTCTGAGGGTTCGTTTTTGAAGCAGTGCACGCTGAAGGTGTGTGAGCAGGTCTGACCCGACCAGATACAGACTTTTAAAACTGTTAGTTTGTCAAGAAACACCATCGTGGACCAGGTTACATCTATAATGCATCATATTTGTAACTTGAATAAGTAATAAATACAGGAAGTTATTTATCAATATGTTACGGAATAGTTACCTTTATTTTACATTATATTTGGTTCCATTTAGTTCCATTTATTCTGTATGACAGTTACATCTGGCCCTTTGAGGGTAACCATTATGCTGATGTGGCCCTCAGTGAAAATGAGTTTGACACCCCTGCCTTAATCCATGTTTTTAGTCATTTTTGCTTGTCCTTTCATGACTACAAACTATCGTCTATCTTGGCGCTGGCTTTCTTTTGCCACTTTTGTCACTCTGTGCACAAACGTTAGAACTCCAGCCAACTAAAACAAGACCACGCATGGTGAGAAGGGTTGTCAGAAGAAGGCATTCTGGGAAATGAAGGATTTCACATACTAAAGCATAAGTCGGCACAAATTGTTGAGGAAACATGGATTCTCGCCAAAACGCTACCCTCATCTCCTTCAAGCCTGCAACCAAAATCGCGCCGTCATGACTCGGCAGCTCTCGCCGTCTGTCTCTCTCTCTGTGGACTGTGGCTCTGCCTGCACCACCAGGCTCAGATTTCAAAAAGCCTGTGGTCTGCACAGCAGTTGTCCCCCATCCTCAGAAGAGACAGCGAAAGAGCCTCTGTAACACTGCCCCTGTAATTACAGGTTATGGTTTTTCCTAATACAGATGTTCTTAAAATTATGCTTTAACTTTCAGAAGCCGAGTTGGATTTTATGACCTGTCATTACTATCAGCTGGCGAAGGCTGCTTCTTGTAGCATGAGTTGGATCACTTTTATTCTCTCATTTCTAAAAATGTCTTTTAGTCATAATTAAAATGACATAAACCACAATTAAAAGTGACAAGCAGTTGTATTTTTTGCAACATCTTCTGGGGTTTGCAGTGCAGGATGTCAGTCTGACATTATGTAGTGCGGTAGTTTAAAATAATTATTTAATTCTTTTGCTTTGTCAACAAAAAAACCCCCCCGATATATATAACAATCTTTTGCTTTGTTTACCACTCGTGTTCCATAATTCATAATGATTTCTTTGAAGAGAGCCCTCAGTGTAGGTGTTGGGTGCCCTCAAGGAGGAAATCTTCCCTCTGCTGTATCACAAAAGAAATCTTTGACAGTCAAATTTAAAAAATGTGCTGCAGTCAATTGTCCATGAAGATAATGAATCTGTGTGGGTTGGGTTCGGGTTAATAGAGAACTTGTGTTTATCGTTGAACTCTGAATTTTGTAGCCTTCAGCCCCGCTTTTGGATTTCAGGTCAAATTGTATCGAACACTTTGGTTAACGGTGTCTACTCTTGTTTAAAAAAAATAGTTTATTATAATCAAACATATATTCTGAGCGGTTTAATCCAATATTTTAAAGTCCAGTTTCAGTGAGATTGCTCATCTAAGAATAACACAGTAGAAGCCTGCAGCACTTGATCAACGACAACATTAAAAGTAGTGCTGGGCACTAGGTTAACGCGCGTTAAGGCATGACAACTGACCGGAAAAAGACGCGCGTGACGTCATGTTTATGTGCCGCGACAACGGAGTCCAGGCACCGTTTACCAGTTAGCTCCGTTAGCTGCATTAGCTCGTTTAGCGCCGTTAGCGCGCCTACAGTCGAACTAGAGCGGTCTGTTTATTAAACGAAAAGAGCAGTGCTACAAATAACCAGCGTAACTGTGTAACTGCGTATGTGTGCCTCTGTTTTTAAAGTTTAGTGTTACTTTAGAGACTCTTTTTAGCAATCCGGAGTCACGTAAATATGACGTCACACGTGACTTTTTCCGGTCAGTCGTCATGGAAACGCGTCATGCGCTAATGTGCGTTAACGTTAACCGACGGTGGCGCCGTTAATGTGCCCAGCACTAATTAAAAGCAAAAGACTGGGGTTCACACATTTAACAACGATTTGTCAAACCAATTGTAGCCAACTGATCGTCCATGTCTAGGGGAGCGACAGGGAAAGAAAACTTCAACATTTTCATAATCCCGCTACTGACGTTAGCTCTTCTTCTGTGTATGTGTTTGCAGATACGCTCACATTCCCCGTTAACCACTCCACTGTGTATATGTCTCTGCATACTTTGCCCATTTGTCTTACAGTTTATGTCTGCTGTGTCATTTTTCACTGGTTGAATGTTTCTGGAGGAAACATGCCCATACTGCCCATGGATGCTCCTTAGTGTGGTCTTTCCCCAGGCCAGGAGTGGATGAATTGTTCTGTTTGACCCAACAGTCTCTCTTTCTGAGGGCTCCAGGGGGAACCTTTTTATAAAGGTTCTCCCTGGAACCCTTGTGGAGGGTTCCACCAAGAACTCTTTAAAAACCCTTTATTCAGGAAAGGGGTTTTAAAGAGTTCTCTTTATCAAAATGGTTCTCACTGGAACCATTAGTGTTACCAAGAACCCTTGAAAAACCCTTTCTTCGGGAAAGGGTTTTTCAGAAGCAAATGGTTCCAGGTAGAACCTCAGCCCTTGTAGAAGGACAATTTTGGAACCCTTATTTCTAAGAGAGTAGGCAGGGAAATCTTTACACATTTAAAATTCAGAGAATAGAAATATTCATGCTGATTTATTGTTTATTTTTAATTGTGTTAATTGGCAACTAAGGTATGGTACATCTCAGATGATGTCATGGAGTAATCCAAAAATAATGTAACTACACTCTTAGAAATAAGGGTTCCAAAATGGTCCTTCTACAAGGGCTGAGGTTCTACATGGAACCATTTGTTTCTGAAAAACCCTTTCCAGAAGAAAGGGTTTTTCAAGGGTTCTTGGTAACACTGATGGTTCCAGTAAGAACCATTTGGATCTAGAGAACCCTTTAAAACCCAGAATAAAGGGTTCAAAAGGGTTCCAGGTGGAAAAGGGATTCCTGGTGCTTTATAAAAGGGTTCTCCTATGAGGACAAGCCAAAGAACCGTATATGTTTCTACTTAGCACTTTTATTTCTAAGAGTGTAGTAGTGTAACAAATTACTTAAAGCAATGAGTAACAAAGTAAAGTAAGGCTTTATTTGTTTAGAAGTAACTAGTAATGTGTAATGGATTACCTTTTTTCAGTAGCTACCCCAACACTGGTCACAGACCTGTTCATTAAAACACCACACTTGTATAAATAGGATATAATATGTCTACTTTCAACATTAAGTTATATTTTAGAAAAGAAAATGTGATTTCCTAGAAAACATTCAGCCTTAACACTTTTTTGCCTTTTAACTGCGGCTGTTGATAATGTGCCTTCCATTTGTGGGATGGTGTATTTTTTCCTTTTCCTCTCGCCAAAAGTAGACTGTGCTGCGTCACATTGATATTTCCAGTGCGAGAATAGAGTCTGAAGGAGGATAAAAAAAATTCCACTCTCTCAAACAATAAAAAAAAAGTAAATGTGAGTTCAGTTCAAGAGTGAGGGCCTTGTTTCATACTCAGACTTTTACACTGATCCTCTGTACAGCACACAACACACAATAAAACATCTAATCTCCTTACAGTAGCTGATTGAGATTACAATTCAGGTAATTATGGACTGTGGAGTAAAGTGGAACACAGCAGGAAAACTGATGTCTCATTAAATGCACAAAGTAATTGTGTGAAATACAGTGGAAAATGTGCACTGTTCTTGAATGCAACTCGGATTTAATTGGAAAACACTTCATTTAATTGTTATCCTCTTCTTCCTGGTTTCCCCCAGTACCGGGGGCAGCGTCATACACAGCGACAAAAACGTCATAAAACCATGTCTAACTTACTTTTTTTTTTCAAAACAAGTTCTTTTTAGACCAATAGTGACATGTAAATAAAATTAAATTGCTTTTAATAATTTGGTACCTAATAAATCTCTAATGGCACAGATGGAGCCAAACGACGTGCCAAAAGAGAGAAAGCCTATACATCTCTTTACTAAAACCTCTGTAATTTTACTC
The DNA here is from genome assembly GCF_963457635.1 of Microchirus variegatus. Classification (NCBI taxonomy): domain Eukaryota; kingdom Metazoa; phylum Chordata; class Actinopteri; order Pleuronectiformes; family Soleidae; genus Microchirus; species Microchirus variegatus. The sequence continues at coordinate 10,006,708 of NC_139815.1, read as the reverse complement.
TACTTCACTTCAGCAGCATCAGACTTTGCACAGCTCATGTCCACATGTTGTTTCATGACCTCCATGTGTTTTTAAGCTCCTACTGCACATTTTAAATGTGATATTTACTTCAAAATGCAATATTTTTTTAGGCGAGAGAAGAAAAAAAATCCTTCATTTATGCTGTGTTCCATGTACATTTACCCTGACACAGTGGCATCTACAGTGAAACTTACACCTCTGGTGGAATCTCACAAGTGTTCCCTTCATTTTGATACCAAGATAATCCACATAGAGCATGTAACTGCAGCAGTTTGGCCATGTTAAATGTCATCATGTTTAATTAGATTAACACGCCATGGGGACAAAGAAGTTACACAATATCATTTGTTTAAAACTGTGGCGTCAGCAGTTGGGACACAAAGATGGAGATGGTTAACAGGTTCGATCATTTCAGCAGCCAGATAATGTTTGGTTTTACTGTATTCTTGGCTCTAGGGCAGCTCTCTCCACCGTCTCTGGAACTAGAGTTGCGAGTTTTAAGCCATAAAAACAAAGTGTTCTGTACATTGTGGAGTCTGCACCGCAGTCTCCGCTGAGTGACCGTCTGTGACTGTGTAAAATGTCACATGACTGGTTGTGTTGCATTGCGGAGAACCCTCTGATTTCTTCTCGGCCCTACGTTGTGTTAAATAAGCGGCTTTCACACATCTCAGCATCATCATGTTTGGGCTTCTGGACTCACATTTACATGACTCGATGCGAGTGTGTTACGGTATTGTTGTGTTGAACTCGCCCGTGTTGCACTTCCTGTCTCACCCAAAGCTGCTGCCGTTGTCCCTGGGAGTGGACACAGGAAGTGGAATTCTCAATGGCAACAACACAGGAGTCGTGCTATTCACGCCCCAAAGTGTTATTTACTGTTCTTTTATACAGGCCAATTGCAGCCTTTTTGAAATCCAGTCCACCCATTGGCTTGTAAAGGGAGTCTCCGCTCAATAGTCTGATATTGTCACCATTAACTCAAATGGATAAACCACACACAATCACCACAGATATTAAAGGTCTATGTGCTACCAGAAATGTAAAACTGTGTGTGTGTGTGTTCCCATATCTCCCAGCCTCATTCTCTCTTTTACGAGGGTCTGTTAAAATAAATCCACCCGTCATTTATGAGCCTGTGACTTAACCTTGTACTTGGGAGTTGTGGGTTTTGTCTTAACACGACGTGACACTGATGCTTTGACTGAAACCTGGTTGCGTTAACACCTTTTCTTTCTTTTTTTTTTTTGCCACAGTTTTATATTATTCTCTGGAGGTCTTTTAAAGTTAAAACACGAGCCACTGGTGTAGAAACTGTAGAGAGTGTATGTGGCACACAGTAGCATGCATTGCTCTTTTTTTCCCCATTTTTTACAGTGTTGTCCTTGGGACTTTTGCTGTACTCCTTCTTAATTTCCTTCCTCTGTCGTCTCCCTCCACTCTCTCCAGTAACAACAACAATAGTGGGTCTTGCACAGCGAAAGGCTAGGCTCTTAATTTAGCTAACACACACACACACACACACACACACACACACACACACACACACACGGCATTTCCTTCAGTGTCATTTTTCTGTGTCAGTTGTGTCACCTGTTGGGCGTTCTGACGCTGGAATGTGGAGCGAGTTAGCAAAGGCCCAGCGCCTCATTCAGAGCGATCAGCCACAGTTATCCTCTGCTGTGTGCACAGTCAGGCCTGAGGGGCCTTTAGTCATTTTTAATTACTGTGTGGACAGTGATTACAGTGTGGTCTTGTTCCACTTTGGCTCTGGCCTCACCACCTCTGATGTCTTGGTAACGGTTCTTAAACCGCATTAGTCTTTGTGCTGATAGTTTAATAATGGAGTGACTCATTTCACTGTGGTAAGTTGCTGTTTGCTTTACATGTTATTCCCTACATTTTTTCAGTCTACAGTCTTTATATCCATGTTTTGTTCTCAAATGTATGAGACTAGGCCACTTTTTGAAACCAAAACTGTACAGTTTCAGAAATCTGAGTGTATTTTCCTACATTTGGAGGCAACCACTGATTTAATTAGAAGACTCTGTGTCAGCAGATCTTCGTGTACAACAACCACATGCTGCTTGAAACAGTAGGAAAACAACATTCAACAATTTAAAACTCAGGAATAGTGACGAATTAGCCTCCGGGGCAAATATTTTAGTGCTTCCTGTGTAGACAGCAAATGTCCAGGCCACTATTCCAATTTCCATTCACCATATATACACTTTATGGTCTGTCTCGAAGAAGACTTACTGTGCTGAAATGTTTTCCTTTGACGACAGACTCTGCATATTTCACTTGAATAATTGCTTAACTTTAAAAGTTTGTATCCATAGCTACAAGCTTTTATTCTTCCTATTCTACTTTTCTGGCAAATTGCAACATATTGTGCCATGCTACTGCCACCTGGTGATCATTAGAATAGTGTCAAAGGTTGCATGTGTGCCTCTTCCTTCCAAGTAGTAACTCTCATAGAAATATAGCCCCTCCTCCTTTTTAAAGGTCTCATATTATCAGCCACAGAGGCTACTGGGAGCTAACGGCAGTTAGCATTTGGAAGCATTTGCAGGCTCTAGCCTGCACATTGCTGTCATATATAACAGGTATCCACTGGACAGATAAATCCTCTGAGGCCGGAAGTTTGTGTAGAACTCTGTGCTGCACACGGACTTCCGGTTTTCTTCCGGATACCGTTGCCCACGCCAGCACTTTTGCGCTTTCTATGGACAAAGCGTAGCTCCGTGAGACGACAATTCCAGGAATTTAGCGCATTGTGACGTAGCAATGAGTGCGGAAGTCAACATTGAGTGTTTTATCTCCTGTACTTAGACTGAGGAAGACCACAAAAACATGAGTGAGTCATCTTTTGTCACACTTTGCCGACTGATAGGACCTCCCAAGTCCCAAATATAAGTTAAATGATTAAAAAGTAGATTTTTCCATAATATGGGACCTTTAATTTAGAATATGAACTGAAAAATAAAATGGACCGCTGTAATTTGTTCAGCAAATCTCTTTGTCCGTGGAATGAGCTGATAGACACACTGTCAAACTTTATCAACAAACGAGTACAAGTACAGTGACGTCTCTCCACGCCGGAGCCACGCTATCTCTGTCCGTTTACTCTAATTTCCGACACCTTCCTTTCTTCTGCTCTCACTCTCACTTTCCCACAGCTCAGATTTCAGGAAACCAGCATCATCTCCTCTCAGTGCCTCTCTCTCTCTATTCGTTTCCGTTTGTGTATCTCTTTCATTTTCTCAGTTTGGTCGCGCTGTCTGTCTCTTCCCTGTCTGTTGCCTCTCTCTCTCTCTGTCTCTTTTCTCACTATTGCTGCCTCTCTAATGGTCACAGCTCAGGTTCCACACCCCAGCCACCACTTCCTAGTCATTAGTAGTCACAGAGACAGTCGGCGAGACTTGAGAGCCGTGTGAGCGTCTTCACTACGCGCTTTAGAGACAGAAAAGAGGAGTACGCTTCACTGTGTAAACCACATTAATGTCAGGGCATGAGTAAAAAGGAGTCCTCCTACTGGGCCTTTAATTGACAACTTAATTCAGGAGGGAAACGGTTTATCTTCAATCCCTCGTGTTCACCCAGACTTATTCTTCTTCAAAGTCATCACAGTGGCTAATATAGCTGAACCAAGCCTTTAAGGATTTAGTGATCACTTTTGCCAAGGACGTTATGTTTTTATCTATTAGTTATGTCTTGGAACAGGGTTTTTAAAAGACTACTTCTACAGGTTCCATGAAATTTTGTTTCGGGATGGATCAAAGAACCCAGTATATTTTGGATAAACAGGTAGATGCAGGATATATGGCAATATAGAGCACTATTTGTGGCTTTTTTTGTTATTAATTTGTGCATTAATCCTGTTATGCTCTCTGATAGGACTCTTAAAGGTGCATTATGTAATAAATCTAAAGCAACTGGCCATAAAATCCTCCTAATATGTCACAGAGACTCAGGTAAAATGTCCATATAACAAACTGAACTCACCAACAACAACAACAGTACAGCCAAAATATTTGCATTAAAATAAATGCAGAACAAAAATCATGTTTATGTTTTGAAATCATGTTTTGGCATGTGGCGCCACCTACCGCAGTCAACCAATCACTGCAGTCAGTAGAGTCTCAGCTGCAGAGCAACCATGGGTTGCCAATTATGTCTGAGCTACAACAACGGAGAAAACAAAACCTAAAAGACCTCGGTATTTTGAATTTGAGTGTAGTAACCGTTTTTGACCACATTCTTACATATGGCGTCTTTTAAAAGTAATTGTGCCTAAGAAGCATTGTGACACAGACATGGATGATTCTGCATCGATGCATTGACAGCACATAATGGATTATCTCATATGTAAGATTGCTTGTTGATTTTCCAGTTACTCAAAGCTGCACGTTCTTCACTGCACAGGCATTAGTTTTGTTTTTCATTTTTTGAAAAATGAAATCTGAGTCCTTGTATTGATGGAAATAAATATCCATGTGCTTTGATGTAGAAAATTGAGGATGTAATGCACCCTGTTCAATCATGGAATTGAATCTGATCAAACTGTTGACATGTCGGTATGATACAGTTAATCTAGCATTTCTCAATATAAAACCAGGTCAGTCAAGTTTGAAGTTTCAAGTCTAAGCTTGAGCTCTTCACTGTAGACACCTGCAACACAAAGGTTGAGGTAGTAAAGAAAGAATAATCTTTTAAACAGACTGCAAATAATACTATTGCTAGATGCGTTACCGGCATCAATTTACCGCATGACACGTTTCCATGACGACTGACCGGAAAAAGACACGAGTGATGTCATATTTACGTGCCGCGGCAGCGGAGTCCAGGTACCGTTTGCCAGTTAGTTTCGTTAGGTCCTTTAGCGAGGTTAGCGCACATATAGTCGAACTGGATAGTCGAACCAGCGTACCTGTCTACTGCGTATGTGTGCCTCTGTTTAGCGTGACTTTAGAGCAGGGGTGTCAAACTCATTTTCACTGAGGGCCACATCAGCATAATGGTTACCCTCAAAGGACCAGATGTAACTGTCATACAGAATAAATGGAACTAAATGGAACCAAATATAATGTTAAATAAACTACTCTGTTACATATTGCTAAATAACTTTCTGTATTTATTACTTATTCAATTTCACTCGTCCCATGATGCATATACAATGATACACTGCGATCTAGTGGCGGTGCTGTCACTTTGCGGGTAACGCAATCGGCATGCATTGTGGGAAATGTAGTTCATGGTCAACGCACGCCTTAAAGCAGCATAGACCTATTTTAACACAGATTTTTTAAGACCAATAAATCACTCACGGGCCACATAAAATGGCGTGGCGGGCCACATCTGGCCCCCGGGCCTTGAGTTTGACACGTGTGCTTTAGAGACTCATTATAACAATCAGGAGTCACGTGAACATGACTTCATGCGCATCTTTTTCCGGTCAGTCGTCATGGAAACGCGCCATGCGTAAATAATACTCTTCCCAACACGTACTTTGGTGTGAATCCTCATAACTGGCAGCTCTACTTTCATATGGAAATATCAGATAAATGAAAATAATATAATAAAAACAAAGGAGGTCCCTTGCAACTCCACTTTAAATGTCACCAGAGGATGTCGAGGTTCTTGGAGCCACTGCAGCCACCAAACCTCTCTGAGAAAATATTTCCTGAGATGGCAAAACTACTGGTGCCGTTGCCCCCACCCTAAAGAAAATCAATGTGTTGGAGTGTTAAGGACAGTCTACACATTGGAGCATTGAGGAAGCATTAGCATGGATTAACTGTAATTTTAACGTGACCTCAAAACCCGACATTTTTAAGACGACGAGTCAGATGTTGGCATCCAGTGCTCCTTGTTTTCCGTTTACCCAAATCAGCGTCAAGCCCTGGTAATTTACCAGTGAGTTAAATACAGGGAGAAGTTACAAAGAGGCAGCTGCAGCCGTATCCTCATGTTACAGTCAATTTACCACATGGCTGAGGAAAAAAGGTAACCTCTGTCAACCATTCACTACTGGGCACTCCTTTTGAGAGCACTTTGAAACACTTTGTACACTTCTCTCAAGAGAATGTAATGGTTACATGGAACTGTGCAGGTCATGCTCAGTGGCGTAGTCTACGTGATATGCAGGTATAGGGTGTATATCCACTACAAAAGGGGCAGCATTTCCACTTAAAAATGCTTTTTTTTTTTTTACAGAAATTGCACTCATGTAGAGTTGTTTTTCCAAATTAAAATTGGAGATGACAGTCGTTTAAAAACTCTGTAAGTTGAATAAAATTCACCATGTGTGTAATATTTTTGTAGGTTATTGCGCTACTGGTCTGGCAACCCATCTGCTTTGAGGCTTTTTGACGGCTGGGGAAAAGTGGTCTGGACTGGAAACGCCTGACCGTTGCACTTTACTTGTCCCTGCACGCTAATGCATCAGTTCCAAACATAGAAGCAAGGGGAAATGAAAAGGAAGCGAGTGACACTTTTTTGAGTATTTTTCAGCAGCCTGTTCCCAAATCTACAGACATTTTAGAGCAAAATGTGTCTGCAGAAAATATCACGAGACACGAGCCTGATCCTAAAAATACTCCCACTGGTAAGCGTATATGGGGTGAATATACTTATGCCGCTGTAGGGATGTTATAGTCGATGTCTGCAATTGTTACTATTGTGATGTCCACTCCATATGCAAGCTAACAACAGGCAGATGTTATGTGTGTGTGTGTGCAATTATTTTCATTAATGATTCTTTCAGTGATCAATTATGAAAAATAATGAAAGTGTCCATCACACCTGTCAGTTGGGGTATGGGTGAGGGGCGACACGGTGGTACAGTGGCAAGCATTGTTGGTTTGACCGAGGGCCTTTCTGTGTGGTTTGCATCTTCTCATGTGCTTGGATGAACACTTTTTGAGTTTTTGAGCTGATGCATTATAACTCTTTACCTGACAAAGTCAAGGCCTCTCTCAGTGAGCTACAGAGTTGTCTTTAGGCTGGCTGTGATTGTTTTCTTGATGTTAGGGATGGGGCCGATCCAGTATCGGTATCAGGTTCCGATACAGATGTAACTGACGAATCGGAAATGTCCAATACAATTGTAGAAATGTCCGATACGTCTGTGCTTTAATGTCTGCTGAAATGTCTCCACAAGTGATTCCCTGACTGTTCTGATAGCTGGCTGCAAAACGTGGAGTGGATTTCCTGAACTGAGGCGTGTCTCAATGAGACGCGGAGTAATGCTGCACGACTCCGTTCAGGAAATCCATTCCATGTCTTCGTGCTCGTATGGCACGTCTTTTACCGCTACATCAATCAGCTGAACCTGTCTGTCCTCTCATACTACATGCTGATACTTCTGCAATCTGAACATAAATAAAACAATGCCACAGCTATGAGGAAATTGTCTAAACCACTACTTTAACCCTCTTAATGAGGCTGCCTGTATTAATGTTTATGCAGATTTTATGGCTGCAGTATTGTCAAAAATGTCTTCTGCCCCTTTATGTTCCTTTTTCCAAGATAACGTTCACTTTCAATATCTGGCAGTTATTCAACAGTTTAGGTAGAACGGTGCTGAGAAGCTGACGTCAGGACACGCTGGTCGATCTCGTCTGTGACTGGACGGTCATTCCACGGAAGTACTGAGGGCTACCGTAATGACAAGTATATGGGCGCAAAGCTCTATTTCTCTGCTTTCCAGTATCCATAGCTATCCGGTCACACCCTGGACAGATTGCCAGTCCATAGTTTTTGTGTTTTCTAGATATCACAAACACTCTCTGCGATAACAGGATGGTCACAGAAGGGTTAATATTGTCACTGTGCTCCATTGAATCTATGGGTTCGGTTTATTTATCCTGTTCTGCTCCTTGGTCTTAATCACACAATTCCTTGATATAGAATTTATTAGTAGTATTTTATTTTTGCTGTTTCCTCTGATAAACTGAACGTTTTTCACTGCAAGTGCTTCAGCCATTGTTCTATTTTCCCTGAAACACTTATCAGTGCACATGCATCGGCAAGTTCAAAGTTTCCTTTTTAGTAGCTTATGCCCATCCCCTTATTCATAACATTTGGTTTTATGATAGGCTCCGTTGTGTCTGTTTCACGTCTGCAGTGCAGTTTCCTCTGCCTGTAACTGTGAAGGGGATCCGGCCTGTTTTTAAAAGTACTGTCACATTTGTAGCCAAATTAAAAGCTTGGCAAGTGGGTTTCAGTGTGTGAACACAGTCTGGCTCTCTGAGCCTCATCTGTGGTATATTTGCTGCCATCATTAGTACCATCTTGTACACATAACACCAGTGAACCCAGCACATTTGATCATATGCACAGCCTCTCTCTATATATATTTATATACTTAAATATTCGGGTCTCTGGAGGCCCTATGAGTCGGCAAAGTTTGAAAAAAAGATGACTCTTTATATTTTTGTGGTCCGCCTCAGTCTAAGTACAGGAGATAAAACATGCGTTGTTGACTTCTGCACCCTGTCTGACGTCGGAGTTGGAATTGTTGTTGCGGAGTTCTGCTTTGTCCCTTAAAAAAAACGTGAGAATGCAGGCGAGGGCAATATTATTGATATGATTGCACAGTGCAGCACAGAGTTCTACACAAACTTCCAGCCTCAGAGGATTTACGTGTCCAGTGGATACATTTTATTTATGACGGCAATGTGCCGGCTAGAGTCGGCAAATGATGGCTTTTCCAAATGCTAACTGCTGTTAGCTGCCAGAGCCTCAGTGACGCTGACGTAGTTTCCTGTGTCTCATTTGCATTTAAAGAGACAGGCACTCAAAAGCAAGCGTTCTGAACAGGGCTGTTTTGGCAGAGTGATTGAACTGCTGTGGTGCTTCATCCTTAAGGTATTTTGACCAAAGCATGTCACAGACATGTTCATTAGGACACCAGGGAACTAGGTTCACTTGCTAGTTGTTGATCCACTGCCAGAAAACATTGCTTAAAGGTGCCATATGTAAGAATGTGGCCAAAAAAGGTTACTACATTCAAACTCAAAATACTGAGGTCTTTTAGGTTTCGTTTTCTGACGTAACTGGCAACCCGTGGTTGCTCGGCAGCTGAGACTCTACTGACTGCAATGATTAGTAAACGGCGGTAGGTGGCGCCACATGCCAAAACATGATTTCAAAACATAAACATGATTTGCAGTCTGCAAAGGATTTTTTTTAACGCAAATATTTTGTCTGTACTGTTGTTGTTGGTGAGTTCAGTTTGTTATATGAACATTATTCCTGAGTCTCTGTGACATATTAGGAGGATTTTATGGCCAGTTGCTTTAGATTTATTACATAATGCACCTTTTAACTGCAAGATATTCTTTAATCAAAATGTTGTTTCTTTGGAATGACACGGTGAAGTCATTGCTGACAGGTTGAAGTTTATGATCAAAATTCAGTCATTGTTTGCATCTGCTTTTGCAAGACCTTGTGTTGGTACCTTGTAAACCAGTTTAATTTCCTAAGAATAAAATCATGTTCTTGTTTCTTACAGTAAATGATCAACTGTACAGAAATAGTTTTGGGGAAGTTATTACAGTTACTGACTTCTGCATGAGGAGTGTTTATATTTATCAGCCTTTTTAGCCTTTACCCTAAACCCAGTGAGGCCAAGGTGTGAGCTACAGCTGTCAGCGACACTCGATTGCAAGTTTTTCTTTGTAACGCTTAAAGCAAATGTACGACAGTGAGAAGCTAGAATTGTGTAGTCTTTGTGACATGTCGCTAATAAACAAAGCCGCTAAATCTGATAGCATGGGGTCGCCAGGTGAACAAATGAACTCACAAAATTGTCCAGGCTACACGTGAGAGTTCACAGTATGGCGCCAACTTTGCATGCCTTATTTTAAATTCCCAGAGGCTGGTTAGGTACAATCAAGGGCCATTGCAACAGTATTGGCGCTGGCTACACGAGCTTAGCCCTGATAACACTAACACAAACAAACACAAACACACTCCCAGCCTCTCAGGAAGATGACTTCACACCGTAGAAAGCTTACCAAACTTGATTCTTCACTTCTGTGCAACAATAGCAGCCATTGACAAAGTCTGACTCACATGATTGGACCTCTCCTTGGTATCCTGTCCGAGGAACAAGCGTGTCCCTGTCAGTGTTCCGATGACAGAGTAGTTGTAATGACATCTTTCCTAAGCCACAAAATCAATACATATATATTTGCTGTTCTGTTAAAAAGAGTCAAATAAAAAAAATGGACATCTGAAAAATCATTTTACCTGTGAAAAGCCCTTGTTGTATTAAATCCACTGACATTTAGATGCGGATGTTTTCTGTGTGTTCCTTAATGTATTGGTTTTTGTATTCTATTCCACTCCGATTAAGTAAGTCTTAAAGATCTCAAAGCATATCACTTACATATCCAAATTTCTTGACGTCTCATAATATCTTGGGAAAAGTCTCCTCGAGCAGATTCCAGGTTAGATGACCTGACTGTTACTCTTAATTGCTGAGCTTTCAGGTGATGAAACCAGATCTGTCTGGCGAGATGAGAAGAAGCCACCTCTGGTTTTTCTTCTTCTTGGCTTTAGTTTTTTTGTTCATTTAAGTTACATTTTAAAGCAGCAGCATTGCTGTTTGCTACTTTGAAAAGTTCATTGGTACACAATGTGATTGATGTTGTCGATAAAGGGCATTAATGTGCATGTTTTTCATATTATTCTGGTGTGAAACACATAGACGGGAATCAGTGGTGAATGTTAAAATAAGTAACTACCTTTTTCTCATTATCCGTCCACGCACTTTTGTGTCCAAAATCCTGCTTTTATAGATAAAGAAATAAGTTAAATAAAAAATACCCCAAGTTCCTACACTCTTAGAAATAAAAGTGCTAAATAGAACCATATAAGGTTCTTCGGGTTGTCCTCATAGGAGAACCCTTTTTGGCTCCAAGTAGAACCTTTTTATAAAGGTTCCACCTGGAACCCTTTTTAAAACCCTCTATTCAGAAAAATGAAAAACCCTTTCTTTGGGAAAGGGTTTTTCAGAAGCAAATGTTTCCAGGTAGAACCTCAGCCCTTGTAGAAGGACCCCTTTGGAACCCTTATTTCTAGGAATGTAAGAGAATGTGATACATCTCTCTCTCACTATGAAAATACACTCACTACAAGTTTGTCAATTGTTGCCTAGATCCATTAAAGGCTGTGGAAAATGTGTCCGTCTGACATGCAAATGGAGAGAGTTGCTGTCATGGTAAACGCACTATGATTGTTAAGATCTACTCTGCTATTTCTGTTGACTGACCCTGTGATGCCCAGCACTGCCTCGGCCATAAATACCCCCTCCCTGTCCTTTAAGCAGCAAGCTGGCCATCTGCTCCAGGCACCAGGCTCCAACACTCTCTCTCTTTAACATATCTATTCTTTTCTTATTGGCTTTCATTCATTTGGACAGCTGAAAGAAAGTGTTATGCCATAACTTTAACCATAACCATAATTCAAACCTTACCCTTAAACTTAACCAGCTCCTCAGAAATGAGGAAGAACCTCATTCAGGGGGGGGGGGGACCAGGGCCAGGTTTTGGTCCCCCCCTGTAACCTAACACCGACATAAACCCTACACCCTAAAATCACAAACAGTCATTTTAATGTGTGACACAATGTGAGGACCAGCCAAAATGTCCTTACATTACAAAAATGTCCTTGCTTCCATGGTTTTTTCCACCAGTTAACATCGCACAATTCCTTTTATTCCCCTTTTGTATGTGACTAGTGTGAGGATTTGAGCTGCAACATGTAATCGTTTGTTTAACAGACAATTAATTGTCATTTTCATTGACGCTATTTAAGTAAAATGTCAAACATTTCTGCAAACAATAAATATGTATAAACAGAAGAAGAAGAAGAAACACTGGTCCTTTCTTAGCACTGTCTGTGTCGAATATATTAGTTATCACTGATTTAAAAGGTGAAAATATCCTGTAGGATAATTCTACATTATTAACTCACCTTATGTGTAGTATTCTCAATTGTGTGTGGAAAAAATTCACCATCGTGAAATCAATATGAAGTTGCTTGATACAGTGGTTTACAGAGATTATAGTGCAACAGAAGAGTCCAGCTCTTTGTGTCAGCTGCTCAGTTTGAATAAACACACAACACATCTCACTTGTGTTCGTCTCCCTGCATCTGTATGTGTGACCTCTACTCACCCTGTGATGAGACCATGCTGTATCTTAAAGAAAGAGAACTAGTGAATGGCTTTACTGTGTATTCAGTGAGGAGGACTGCAGCTGCTGCGTTTGCGTGTGTGTGTGTGTGTGCTTGGGGGTCGTGTGTGTCAATGGTAATCCTGTTGATCCTGATGTCTTTATCCTTTATCAGTATGCATGCAAAAATAATTAGGCCCTTGAGCTGATGACATAATACCATATGAGGGTCTATGATCTGGCAAGATCAGATTTGCTGGTTTCCTTAACATAATCTGAAATCAAATTAGTATTTCGTTTACTTTTAAACTGTTCATTTGTAGTATTGGGCACATATACGACGTTAACGCATGACACGTTTCCATGACAACTAACTGGAAAAAGTTAGTTGACGTCATGTTTACGTGCCGTGGCAGCGGAGTCCAGGCACCGCTTACCAGTTAGCTCTGTTAGCTGCCTTAGCTCCTTTTCACTTTCACGTTAGCGTGCCAACAGTCGAACTGGAGCGGTCTGTTAATTAAACGAAAAAGAGCAGCGCTACAAATAACCAGCGTACCTGTGTAACTGCGTATGTGTGCCTCTGTTTTTAAAGTTTAGCGTTACTTTAGCGAGGCTAAATTTAACAATGTGATTTTAAATGCGTCATGCGCTAACGTTGAAGCCGTTAACAGCGGTTAGCGTGCCCAAAAGACATAGCCCTTTTGCAGACTGGACTTCATTTTAAAAAAAATAAAAAATTGGACCAATCACTGTTGATTAAAAAGTTTGTGGTACTTGTATTTTTGAGAAATTGTTTTATATTTGAAATTATTCCGAGTCTAGATCCTAACTTTTTGTCATTGTTCTCTTTTGCAGTGGTGATGTCTTGAATTTGAGGACCCTCCAGCCCAGAAAGGACGAGCCAGAGCCAGGCTGTTGCTAATGGGAACCTCTGCGTCGTCATGAGTGCTCGTGATGGCGTGGGCGGTGTGGGCACCCTGGGCCGACGGAAGCGCTTCGAAAACTCCGAGTTCACGTTGCGCATCTACCCAGGTGCCCTGGCCGAGGGCACCATCTACTGCCCGATCAGCGCGCGCAAGACCACCACAGCCGCGGAGGCCATCGAACACGTCATTCAACGCCTCCAGCTCGACCGTACCAAGTGTTATGTCCTAGCTGAGGTCAAGGAGTTTGGTGGGGAAGAATGGATCCTGAACCCCAGCGACTCTCCTGTGCAGAGGATGATGCTCTGGCCCCGCGTAGCCCTGGAGCACCGCTCGCTCTCTGGCGGGGAAGATTACCGCTTCCTCCTCAGGCAGAAAAACCTGGACGGTTCCATACATTATGGCGGCAGCCTTCAGATGTGGCTGCAGGTCACGGAGGAGCGCAGGCGCATGATGGAGCGTGGACTGCTGCCACAGCCCGAGTCTCAGGGCGTCCAAGCTGATCTGTGTTGTCTGCCGGAGCTCAACGAGCGCTCGCTGCTGGACAACCTGCGCTCGCGTTTTCGCCAGGAAAAGATATACACTTATGTCGGAAGCATCCTCATCGTCATCAACCCCTTTCAGTTCCTGCCCATCTATAACCCCAAGTATGTGAAGATGTACGACAATCATACGCTGGGAGATTTGGAGCCACACATTTACGCCGTGGCGGACGTGGCTTACCACACCATGCTGCAGCGGCGGAGGAATCAGTGCATTGTTATATCTGGGGAGAGCGGCTCTGGAAAGACGCAGAGCACAAACTTTCTAATTCATCACCTGACTGCTCTCAGCCAGAAGGGTTTTGCTAGCGGAGTGGAGCAGATTATCTTGGGAGCAGGACCAGTGCTCGAGGTAAGGAAAACATATTCTAACTTTGATAATTGTGCATGTGTCAGACTTGACTTCTGTTGACTTGACTGACAAACACACATCACACAGATTTTTGACATGATCTTGACGTGATGAAGTCTGGAACACCCATCACATCAGGTCCTGTTTCAATTGCCTGCATAGTTGCATATTTTCCACTTGGTTTATGTGCATTTGGCTCAAGTCCTCATGCTTGAACTAAAACAAGTTTGACCTGATTTGAAGCTTCCATAGATGGCATCTGTACATATTCACGGTTGTTCATTGTGTTTTTCTCTGAGTGCATGGTTTCGACATTTTGCAGATCAATGCTTCTGAGTGGCTTTTATGATTAGTTATACATCACTGCTTAGCCAGAACTGTCTGTATGGTTGGTCCTGAGTTGCCCCCATTAAGAGTCCAGCTGTGTCGGGATTATGTCGTACAACAGAGGAGCTCTCTATCTGCGAGCGGCCAGTTGTGGATTCCTGTTTTTGTGATGTATTTTGTTTTTTTGCTGCACAGTGGAAAGATAGTCTCAAGGCAGACATTGTGGAGGCCTAACTGAAGGTTGTGAAGGAAACTGGTTGTTTTCATATCACTCAAGACATTCCGCTCATATTTTTTTTCTTCTTCAGGGACCTGTCACTTGAATTCAAACCAGTCAAGAGCGGTTTCTTCATTTCTCCTCGAGTTAACTGAATTGTTACATAACGCTCTTCAACTGTATGCACAGTGCTGCCAGTCAGGAAGGCAAATACAGGTTTGCTCATTGTCAAGAGTGTTGCTCTCACAGCAACGTCATCTGACAGCTGTTTACAAACTGTCGTGCTCACTTAAACCATTTCCGTCGCTTCATATTTTTTCCTTTTTATTTACATGCAGCCATGTCATTTATATTAAGGTTTCCACAGGACAAAATCTGAGTCTTCCATTGTCAAAGTCAAGTTGAAAATGACAGCATCAAGGCCAGGTTCAAAGGTAACCATTAAGACAACAATCTTTGCAACAAGTAGCTCTCCACTGCATTTTATTACCCTCAGTTTAGCAAACACAGATCTCAGGAATGCCATTCACGGATGTGTCTTCAGGGTTAATGTGTACGCACATCGGGTTAATCCTCAACACAGCAACACGAATGAGTAGTTCTGAGTGCAGAGGAGCAGCCTTTAATTGTTTGCACAGTGAGATTGCGTATCTGCCTGCCTGTGATTGATGCCAAAACTGAAGCTGGGGAGCTACCGCACATAGAGATGGAGGAGAGGACGGGAAGAATGGCAGCAAACATTTCCTCATAGAAACACTTCATCTTCCAAGCTTCATGCAGGAAAGCACACGAGCAGGAAAGGGGAGTGGTATTCATCTTTTCTAGGATATTTTGTATTCATCTTAATGTTGAAGAGAATTGGATTTAATCTTGACCTCTGGCATGGGTCACTATTTTTTAAGTGCTGAGCCTCAGTTTGTTTCAATGAAAGCTCAACTGAAAAGAGATTTGTTGATGCTTTGTTGAACCTTTGTTTGTTAGAGCTATCAAGCTATCGCATCCTCAAAAATCATTTCTGTCTACTCACTCCAAGTGCATGGTCTCAGCTTCAGCTGTGCTTGAATTCAATCCAAATGTACTTCTATAGCACATTTAAAAACAACAAAGTTGACCAAAGTGCTGCACATCGCATTAATACTGTACATAAAGTGGACACGACATGAAACAATGTAAAACTAAAAAGCAATATGACACATAATATATATATCTCTAAAACCTGCCAACTCTTTAATATGGTCAGGGAATGCTAAGGAGAAGGAGTGGATGTGGGCATACACTCTTACAAATAAATGTGCTAAATAGAACCAACTAAGGTTTTTCGCCTTGTAGGAGAACCCTTTTTGGCTCCTGGAACCCTTTTGGAGCATTCCACCAAGAACCCTTTTAAAACCCTTTATTCAGGAAATGGGTTTTAAAGGGTTCTCTGGATCAAAATGGTTCTTACTGGAACCATTAGCGTTTCCAAGAACCCTTGAAAGACCCTTTCTACGGAAAAAGGTTTTTCAGAAGCAAATGGTTCCAGGTAGAACCTCAGCCCTTGTAGAAGGACCCTTTTGGAAACCTTATTTCTAAGAGTGTAGCGTTCAGTGCATTTTTCTCTCACACATGAGAACTTGGCTTTCACTCGTCAGTCGTCTGTGTACCTGTCATGCAGGCTTTGTTGGGCATGTGAGTGAACTGCACCGCTATTTTACTTCCTGGTTTTATAGGCATGGTCTTTCAAGTTTTTGGAAATCGGTGTAGGGCATAGGGTCACCGTAGTGGGAGATCGGCTATCACATAATGCCTGTAAGCTCCAACGTATTTTATTACTTGGATATTGCACACCAAGCCACTTTACTGGGTTTAGTATGTTGCGTATTGGTAGTGACATAAGTGACTGATCTCAAAGATTAGGACAGTGTGGAGCCATTCGCCTCAGATTAACAATAATATAGCAAAGCAGAGCTGACAAACAGGATTTCTCTGCCGACTTCCAGTCAAGAGGTGAAATCACCCCGAGGCCTGAAGCTCACAGTGAGGTAGTTATTTTTTTGTGCTCTGTATGAAGGATATCGCTTTCCAGAGATGTTGGTTCCTGGATATCAGCCAACAGCTGCAGTGATGTGTTAACCTCCTGACGAGGCCCGTCGCCCCGAGTTCTCCAATTAATAAAACTCAGCTTGAAGGAGATGGAAACATTAGCCGTGATGTAATGCTGTGCTGCTCACACATTTGATACTACTTATTTTTTTCTTGCTTACCGTCCACACTATTGTACTTTAACTGACCCTGTAGAGTAAATATGAATGCAAACATACCTCAGATATTACAAATACCTGTATTGTTTATGCTGTTTAACTTCTTCTGCAAAATATGACCAAAAATTTGTATTAGACCTCAAATTCTTACGTATTTTCACAGTGGAATTTACTCTTTGCACTCTGTATGCATTCGTGCTGGTATGTGGGAAATCTAAAGTCATTCATGCGATTACTAGCTTAATGGATGATGACAGACGCCAATGAAGTAAAGCAGCATTGCAGTTGCAGACCAATTGCTGTGTTCCACACAAATGAGAGGTTAGTGTGGAGAACAATGTCTATTGTTTTCTAACATGACTGCTAATTAGTCTTTGCACTACGCAACACATTTCCACCCCTTCCTAGCTTTACTAATACATAATACTTCAAAAACAATGCACTGCCTTGTACCTTGTTTATTGTACATATTTCCTTGATTTATGTGGTGTAAATAAGTTTTGATGGTAACGTCGTCAAATGTAATGTTTGTCCGAGTAAGCTTTGATCCTTTGTAAAAGATGAGCAAAGCCATTTAATTGTGGTTCTACACTTCTTTATTGACATAAAACAACAAGCATTTGTTGAATTAAGGAATATTTCTTAGGATTTGGTCACATCTAAAACCTGTTATTTGACCTCAGAGCTCAGGATGGGGGTGTGAAGATGGAGTTCAGAGAGGCAAGAAGGTGTCAAACCATTAAGAGCTTTAAAAACCAATAATAACATTTCAAAATCAGTCCTAAAACTAATAGGAGGCCAGTGGAGGGAGCACAACTCTCGTGTTCTGGATTAGCTGGAGTTGTTGGATAAAACAAAGAAAACCAAGGAATTTGGAAGGAAAACCAACCAATTTGTACCAGAACAGTTGTGAGTCAGCAAATTTGCTTGATGAATGCATGTTCCTCGTGGTTTTCTTCCTGAAAACCTTTGTTGATCAAATACAAATGAACCTGTTTGACTCTTGGTAGGCAGCCTGAGGTTAGCCCAAGGACAGATGACGTATATGTCATTTTGTCTGGGAACACCTTGGCATCTCCCAGGATGAGCTGGACATCTGCACTACTTTGCTTGACCTGCTGCGACCAACCTGGTTTAGTGGCAGAAAATGAACGGATGGAGGCACTAAGCCTCGGTTTAAGTGTTCTGTTTGACCGTGATGAAAACAAAGAGTGCTCACAGGAAGCATGGTCGTTTGGTTTTGTTTTTTTTACATGTGAGCAAAGTGACAGCTTAATAGGAGCTCAGCTGTCTTCTGCTCTCAACTGGGTCAGGACAAGAGAGTGTGAGGTTACCTCACAACGTTCACACTGACCGTGCATCATCAGGATCTGCTTTCCGAGACCAGGGAGAGGGGGTCACAGTGAAGGAGCACTGCTAATGGTGTGTGTGTGTACACCAGTCACATTTACAGGTCGAGCCGAAGGTGCTGCACCCACTCTAATGTGCACGTGTACACATAAATATGCTGTTTTTATTACCAGAGAGACAAGCAAGGACAGAGACTTGATGTCATCAATACACTTAGTGGGTTATTGATGTTGGATTTAATATGTACATCATGGGCTTTTAGGAAGGTTGAGTACCCACACTAAGAGAAAAGTTTTCTGGGACTTCCATGGAACTTTTGAAGGAACTAAAAGGTTCCTGCAGACTGTTGTTCACCTGAGCTTCCACTGCAGTCTAAAGACAGGGGAGATTGCCAAATACAATAAGCTTCAACAAAAATGAACATAGGGGTGATTCAAGCCATGTGGCTGTTGATCATCAGGAAAAAAAGAGCACTACTAATAAAGATGGGGCAACTATTGCCAAAATGCTAAATTAAAGGATTTTCCAAAGTATTGTTGAAATTGTTTTGGCGTGTATAACTAATAATGAAACCTATTCAGTGCTGCAAGCTCCACCCCAAATGTTCTACACTCTTAGAAATAAGGGTTCCAAAAGGGTCCTTCTGGAATCATTAGCTTCTGAAAAACCCTTTCCCGAAGAAAGGGTTTTTTAAGGGTTCTTGGTAACACTAATGGTTCCAGTAAGAACCATTTTGATCCAGAGAACCCTTTAAAACCCGTTTCCTGAATAAAGGGTTTTAAAAGGGTTCTTGGTGGAACCCCCCAAAAGGGTTCCAGGTGGAACATTTATAAAAAGGTTCTACCTGGAGCCAAAAAGGGTTCTCCTATGAGAACAAGCCAAAGAACCTTATATGGTTCTACTTAGCACTTTTATTTCTAAGAGTGTACCTCCAGGCAGGGACTGTTTGGGAGCTACAAAGATTGCCCTGGATTTCAATTTCAACCAATGTGAACATATCTTATAATTCCAAAACCATTAAATAATACTAATAAAATCTGAATTTACCTTGATTTAGTTGGTTATTATTTAGTATTTACACAAACGATCATTTGTGAACGTAAAGGACCTGCAGATCTTGTTGGTCTGGTGAGCACTTGAGCTTCTGTGGAGCTCCTCCTCGTTCCAGGCTAACAAAAACAGTCGCACAGCGCGAGTCAACCTGGGTCAGCAGTTTCACCTCTCGACATCTCCTCCTTTGCTGCTACCTCGATACACTCAGGCACTCGCACAGAAATGCACACACACTTGTACATCTAATACCTTCTCCCTCGAGCCCCCAGTAATGAGTGGGATTAGTGTGTATTACGTGATCTCCCCCGGCTGGGAGGAGTCTAACGGGATTCACCTCGTCTTGAAAGCGTTGCTTTCCTCGGGCTGGGGTAGAAAAAAGGGGAGATGAGAGGGACGGAGGGGAAGATTCATGAGTTCTGTCCCTCAGTTGGGTGTTGAGTTACCATGTTGTTTGTTTTTACTGAGGTGACTCTCGGGTAGAGGGTGTAATACAGGCCAGTGTAAATGCTTATACAGAGGGCTTGGCCTCAAAGGTTGAGTAACATTGAAGGTGTGCGTCTAAAGGAGCGCTTGATTCAATGTGGATTTTTACTGAATGACACCAGTAATGATTTGTTATTTAGGCTTATTCAAATTAGATTTTTATTTAACACCTATTTAACCAAGAAAAAGTCTGATTAAGAACCTTTGTATGTGTACTGTAAATGTATTATTTAACAGTTTAATCATAAATGAATACAAATGCAACCAAGAAAATAAACATGAATTGATTCATGTGAAATTTAAACATAAACACATATGTAGTGTAAACCTTTTTTAAAGATATTTTATTGATCATTATCTATGTATAAAGCAAGTTGCATCTGTGTGTCTGTCTTTGACAGGCATATCTTGCTGACTGTTAGTCAGATCTCCCTAAGACTTTGGATATGGGTTGAGCATGGCCTGATGGTGTGCATCCTTGATTTTCAAATTTTGAAGAATTTAGATTTTGGCTGATTTATCATGCTGCACTTTCACTGATTTATCACACTACACCAGGGAGGCAACGGCTCATCAGCAGCAGCTGCGCTGTCTGGAGCAGGGAGGTGGGAGTGAAGAGGCTGTCCTCACTGTGGGTGAGACATTTTCACACGGTTCACCGGAGAACATGGTGTTATACGTAAACATTCACCAATATGCGAGCACATATTTATTTTTAGCATTAGCATGCTACTACTTTGCTTTTACCACTTTACATTTAAATTGGATGTAGTACTTCTGGTTTGCTGGGTGAAGTTTATCAGTGAGTAACATTATATTCCATTTATATAATCCATTGGAATGGACAAAGTCGATGGGGAAATGAGTCTTCTTGAATTATAATGTCAGTAAATGTTTTCCTGAGGAGATGATGTTCTCAATCTACATTCAGGTGTGATGTCAATGGAGACGATGGATGACAAAGTATGGCAAATATGAGTGAATACCAGTTTGATTGACAGCCATTGTCTTCTAATAGTGACACCTGTGAGTTTCTTGTTGCAAAAATGTCAACTTGATGCTAATCAGATTACAAGTCTCAAAGCTTTAGAATGGGAGTTCAAATTCCTATCACCACTGGTTGCAACTTTTTTTCAAAGTACAACACAGAGAAACGTTATTCTCCTGACCTCTGACCCTCATTCTGATGACCGTTTCCTTTCTTCCCCATGATTCTCCGTTATTGTCATTAGTCAGACTCGTAAAAGCTCTCACGAGGCGCTGAGTCACTCTGTCCTTTCTTCAGTCCACTTACACAATTACTGGACTTTGGCTTTTGTGTGTTTTGTTGAGAATTCCACACAGTTGGGAACTGTATATTTTTTTGTGTGGTAAGACTGTGTTTAGTATGTTGTGGTCACAAATGAGAAGAAAATTGCGATGATAGCAACCCTGTCACACATTTGAGAAGAAGGAACCATTGTCAATGCCCTTGAAAAATGAAGTTTCTAGTGTATCCTTGAAAGCGTGGTTGACACTTTCGGTTCATGTCAAAAAAGTGATAAAAACATGACACAACTGCAGACTTTGTAACACCAGTGTTGTTACTCGTGGCATTTTGCTCCACAGAAAGAAGAGGAATGCCAACTGTTCCATCTGCTACTTTTCACTGTTTATTTATCTCACCTCCCCTGTGCCAAGCTCCTATTTTGCTCTGAAAGTGTATACAAGAAGACTGGTACTACTGGCTCGGAAAGAGTACTGTTCCTGCTTTGTTAACCTATCTGTATGAGGGGAAAAATAGTAGTTTAGAGCCACATGAGTCTCTCGGCTTCATTCTTTAGTGTTGGTCAAAATGGTGGAGATAATAACAACTCTTTCAAACCTTACTTCTTCCTCCAGTTGACTCTTTAGTCAACCGCAGTTAAAACACGGGGTATCGTTTTTGCTCTGTTGTGTCAGTATGTGTGGAACAGTGTTTTTTTTTTCACTTTTGGAGCTGATCAGTTGTATGGTGGCAGGCACAAAGCAGGGCAGATATCTATCTGTCTGTCTGTGACAGGCATATCTTGCTGACCGTTAGTCAGATTGCCCAAAGACTTTGGATATTGGTTGAGCATGGCCCGATGGTGTGCATCCTTGATTTTCGAATTTTTTGGAGGAATTTATAATTTTCTCTGATTTATCATGCTGCACTTTTGCCGATTTATCACGCTACACCAGGCAGGCAGCGGCTCATCAGCAGCAGCTGCGCTGTCTGGAGCGTGGAGGTGGGAGTGAAGGGGCTGTCCTCATGGTGGGGTGAGACATTTTCACACGGTTCACCGCAGAACGTGGTGTTATACTGAAATGACGAAGTCGGTGTCCATTCGCCAATACGTGAGCACATATTTATTTAGCATTAGCATGCTACTACTTTGCAGCTAACTTGGCGAACCTGTTTCCAAAGGAAAGCTAGCGAGGATGCGATTAGCCTAGGGCTAGCATAATACAAACACTGTGCAGCATGTTTGTTAGGCACACTGGCTTGACTGACAGTCACAAAATGAAAACTTTTGCGTTGTGCCTAATGAGGTTGCATAGTGTTTCTATTATGTTAGCCTTTATGTTCCTTTTCATGCATTACCATAACTTAAAAATCTCCTTAATCTCCCACTATAGGAATACACAGTGCACTAGTGGTGTTAATTGAGTCACGTGAACGTGTGATGAAATGGTGTTTATAACGTTTAAACCAGATTCTGTCAACCTGTTGACGACTGTAAAACGTAATGGGCCACGACGCAGCTAATGTAAAAAATAAATATGATAGCCTTAAAAAAGTTTGCATTGTCTAATGGGGACATATACAGTATCGTTGGTTTCTAATATAATAGCGAGCATTAACATTTTCCCCATTAACAGCTATTCTGACAATGGAAATCCACCACATTGCTTTTTAAGCTTTTTAATTGCAAATGCTTTATTCCTAACTTTTAGACAGAGGTGGAAAATTCATTGAAATGTTCTACTCAAGTAAAAGTACCAAGAAAAAAAGTATGTGTTGTTACTTCGTAGAAGTAAAAGAGGACACACATCTCACATTAACTGCTTTTAACTAAAGGCAGACCTTTACAAATTAAAGTGCTGACAAAATAAAATATGTAAACACATAATGTGTCAATCAAAATGGGTCAAAGGTCACAAATGCTTCAACTTTCTTACTCACTCAGGGACGTCCATTCATTTCTGCAGGATCTGCAACCTTTTCTTTTGTGTCTCGTTGCATTTTCTGAATCGAGTAGTCAGTTGTCAGCAGTAGATGTCTCCTCACAGGTTCTTTGTTTATACTGGGGTTTGCTGAAGTTTGCATGGTTAGCACACACACGTGCACTCATTTTTGACCAGCTGCCCCACTGCCCTGATAACACCTGCACCAGTGTATCACTTACAAAAAGGTTTGCACAACGGGGGCTTTATTCTTTATGACGTATGATAGGCCGAGTGACAAATAACACGTCTGCGCAACAAAAACCTTTCATTTTATTCACCAAAAAGTTCTAGTATTTGTTTGCTCAAATACTTTGTTTAAATCCATCTGTACGTTGTTCAAGCCTGAATCCCATAAAACAAGCATCAGCTGCAACAAAGATTATGACAGGAAGTGTAAGGCAACATAATAGGTCCAGGATTTTAATCAGAACCTAATTATGTATATTGTAATATATATGTGTATATATGTGTGTATATGTATGTATATGTGTATATGTATATGTGTATATGTATGCATGTGTATGTACATATATGTATGTGTATGTGTATATGTATATATATGTACATATATGTATGTGTATATATGTATGTGTATGTATATATGTATGTGTATATATATTTACATTTTAAATGCCCTTATTAGTTGAGAAATTAAAATTACAATCAATGCCACGAAAAGGTGTATTTTCAGGCATATTTTTAATGACTGTGGAACACTTCTACACACTGTATGTTTGACTCATCATTTGAAACTTTGGCCAATTTATTATGAATAGCCGCTATTTAAACTTTATATAAATAACCTATAGTAAGGAAAAGCGCCACAGGTTTTCAGAAATTCCTGGAGAGGCAACAAAAAAGTGTCCTATATTTCCTCTCTGTGTCCTCCCCTCTGTCTGGGCTTTGTCCATCTGCAGCTGTCTCATTCCTCCTCACAGAATCTCATCATATTTTGTGGATGAGCAGATGTTTTAAAAGCTTACAGTGGATACTCATCCATGTCCCCTATTGCTCTCCTCCTGCAGGAATAGCAACAACAAACTGTCTAAAAACTGTCTTTGTTTGACGCTTTGAAAGTGTCTTTTATTTCTCATTCTCAAATAAAAAGCATACGTGAATACCCTGAAGAATACATCAGGATTTGATGATTTTATTGACAACCACTTTCTCTTTACAACATATATAATAATGCAAACACCATGACAATCTGACACCATCTTCTGTTCTCCATTAGAAGACACAGTCCGTTGATCCTCCTGCAGATTTTCCATCCTCATGATTTTCATTATCAATAAAGTCCGTTACATAAATGGTGAAAGCACAGGCTCTCCACTCCTCACTTGGTTTGCATAAATCCTCACAGGTGACCTCTCGTTTGTGGTCACCTTGTGTATTGCACATGTCCAGATGTGGTGTAACAAAAACCTAATGTGAAAAGCAAGTGCAGTGGACACATCTGGAAAGGAGCAGAACGCTTGAGGGATGTTACCCCAGAGCAAGCTGTTTGTAGAGAGAAAGATCATCCCAGCTGGATGTATGTGCTGTGAGTGCAGTGTACGCTTTCACTTGGATGTGTTGGTGCACTGCCAAGTTGAGAAAAGATTTAAACACGGTCGTCTTTTCTGGCTAATGCAGGAACGGACGTTACTGACTTAACTCAGATAACATGATTTTTGTTCATCTGATAAGGGTTTGGAGCACAAGGGACGTAAGTGACATTTGCAGAACTTTACAGGAGAGCTAAAACTTATCATTTGTAATGAAAGGCCTTATCAGGTGCTATTATCAATATGCCTCTCTGCCTGTTTTAGTACATTGATGACCTGTCTATTTCCACTGCCCCCTTTGAGTATGGAGATAAGTGCCACTGCCACAAGCTAAGAATAAATTGCTGTGCTCTGGGAAGTTTTCCCGTAGTAATATGAAGAAGTCATTATCTGTCTAGATCAATGGCTCCAAGGATGCGTTGTGGTTTGTTTAGTAAGTGGTCAGATACAGTTCCCATCATCATAACAATTTGAACAGTAGCAGTCCTGCAAACATCACTTGGACGCCAGGTTTAAATTGTTCAAGGAGCCTGAAAAAGCAGCACGCTTTATGAAAGATCAGTTAATTTCCTCTAGTTTCCATAACACAGATAATGTTAGACTTTCTCGAGCTTTTGGCTCGAATGAATTGTGCTTGACAACAAGGGGACAGTTTCAAAACTTGATTTGCAGCTGCTCTATGAGGAAGGTCATAAATCACATTTATGTTAACATGGCATTTTTAGTGATTGTGAACAGGTAAACGGAACATGGAGAATGTGATGCTGCTGGGATCAGCGAGGCCATGTCATTCACTAATAATAGCTGAGCGAGTGAGGCCAGTGTGTGCACCACAGTATTTTTCCTTTTAGGTAATGAAAGACAGATAATGTGACTATGTGTGTTGCACATGAAGTTGTAAGACGGCACCTGAGGAGTTGGGATATTATGGTACAGATTGGCACCGTCCTGGTGTTTATGTCTGTCAGATCTAACTAAGTGGATTGACCTCTTTTCTGCACTGGCCACATGGCTTAGCTTCAGCATAGTGACTATGCTAATGCTGCGTTCCAGACCCCATCCAAACAAATGGGATGTGGGACTTACCCTACCTGAATTGTACTAGCTCCTACTTCAAAGCGTTCCAGCAATTGAAGTCAAATGTTAGAAAACATGGACGATCGCGGCGCTTTAGATTTATGTTTGAAGAGGCATTTTGACGGTCAGCAATTCATTCTACTTACATACACAAGCAAGCCGTATACAGTGTTGGGCAAGTTACATCCAAAATATAATACATTATATATTACTAGTTACTGTCATTTGAAAGTAATTAGTTACATTACAATATTACTATCTCTGAATTGTAATGCGTTACACTACTTGTGTATTACTTTTGAGTTACTTTCAACAAAATAGCCACAGAAATATATGACTAAGCATTTAAAAATGCTAAACTGCAGATTGTTATAGCTGATTATTTACATTCAGTGGAGGATGATGTAACATAATGACTGTGTAGGCCCCTAAAGCTACTAATAACTTAATATAATAGGCACAGTAAAGGCTCATGGCACAATACAATGAGTAACAATGACAGTTAGAATCATATAAGCAGACAAATGATCAAAGTCTGTAAGTTATGATGGAGATGCTGCAAATATTTAAAGTCCTGGCCTATTCATATGAAACAAAATAGAGTTAGAGCCCACTATAACATAGCCTATAGCCTTATAATATGACAAACACACAATCTCTTTTTCTTTTAGTTTATATTGTTTTATTCTCTTTTAATTCAAGCTTACAGAACAAAGATGCCATGCACTGAATGGACACAACTTCTGTTTTATGAGTCCAACAAACATTAACATGTAATCTAAACATAGACTACAACGGCTACTAGCCTTCTTTCGTGCCAAGGTATCTGCATCAATCCAGTGCACGGTGACCCCCATAAAACTTTTGTTGTTGGCACTCCATATGTCTGCTGTTGTTGACACATACTGCTGGGCTTCGAGTATTTTCTTCAGCTCCTTCTCCATGACAGCATATGCCTTGTCCAAATCTTTGGCGAATGTTTTTCTGTCAGGCAGTACATGCTGAAAAATTAAGAAGATAGCTAGATGTTAAACTCATGCTGTTTTTAAATTGGTCAGACTATATTCGCATATCCGTAAAATAAAAATAAATTAAAAAAAATAAAAAACATGAGAGATTCACTTCTCCTCAACAGCACGGACTCGCTATTTAGGTTGTTATTTAAAATGATAACAAGGTAGATACATGGCCGCATGGCCCACTCTCTATGACAACGTTAGCTTACCTTGTCGTTGCTGCTCACGGGGATTTTGCTGACAAGCTTTCTGAACGCTGGCGATTCTACCGTTGATAGGGAGTGCATGTCTTCCACAATAAATTCTGCCACCAGTCTCCTCACTTCTCTGGCTTCAACCATGGCAGACCGAGAGAAACTTAACTTTTGTTGCTTTGTCTGTCCCGTATGTTCGTCCTCTTTTTTCTTTCTCTTCTCCGCAGGTTCATCCCTCTCTTCCAGCTTAGTGTTAGCGTGGCACCGGTCCAGGTGTTTCTTTAAGTTACTGGTGCTATTTTTTGACGTCGAGAGTTCCCTCGGTGTCGCACACAGGTTGCATTTTACAATGATGTTCTTCTCCTTCTCTTTGAGGAACTGAAAATAATGGGCGAATGTCCATCGCGCAAACGTAGAGTCCGGCTGCGCCGTGTCTGTTGTCATCATCAGCCTCAACAGGAGAGAAAAAAACAACAACAGGAAATCGCGCTTGCTCCCGAGTCCCGGCTTTTTTCTGTTGTCGGGATGTCTCGCGGTGTTGGTGAATTATTTAAAAAACAACAGCTAAACGGGTTAAAATGCGTTGTAACGCGCGTTACTTAGATTGTAACGAGTAAAATATTACCGAAAATGTATTAGTAATGCGTTATATTACTGCGTTACAGCAAATAGTAATACATTACTGTAATTGCGTTACTTTTGTAACGCGTTACCCCCAACACTGGCCGTATATGTAAAAGAAATACATATTGATATGTAACGTCATGAGTATACTTTTACTGTAGCCCTACATATCTTCATGCTAATGGATAACAACAACGACATAATTTCACGCCATAACATGAAAAACAAGTTATGATAAAATTGTGTGTGTCTAAAACAACTTTACACACAGAAAAGTAAAGTTTATAGCCTATTCATGTAACTCCATGGGCGCTGCCATTATTCTCCGACGTCATTTTGGCGAAGTCAGGGTAGGTCGATCAGCTCCGACTTCGCGAGTAGGAGGTCCCACTTCGACAGGCATTCCTCCTACTCGCGAAGTCCTTGTTGTTATCTGTTAGCATGAAGATATGTAGGGCTACGGTAAAAGTATACTCATGATGTTATATGTATCGCTTTTACGTATACGGCTTGCTTGTGTATGTGAGTAGACTGAATTGCTGACAGTCAAAATGCCTCTTCAAACATGAAGAGAAAGCGCCGCGATAGTCCATGTTTTCTAACATTCGACTTCAATTGCTGGAACGCTTTGAAGTAGGAGCTAGTACAATTCAGGTAGGATAAGTCCCACATCCCATTTGTTTGGATGGGCTCTGGAACGCAGCATCAGTCACTCCCCTCACCTGCCCACACTGTGTAGTGTAGTTTTAGCTTAGCATTGGTCAGCTAATGCCTGACGTGTGGCCTACATTATGGGTGTGTTGCTGATAAGACCACCTGTTCTGGCTTTGCGCCAACACGACTAGCTTTGCGGACAAAGCTTTACTCACTACTGCTAACTGCATTGTCTTTCATTCACTTGGAGAGCCTGAACGAAGAGTTATCCTTTACTTTAGTTAGCCTGAACCTTAACCTTAACCAGTTAAGGCCTAACCCTAACATTACATTATTAACATGACCTGGATGTTCTATTATATGGACCGTTTCTTGAGTAACCCCTGAGATTTGATTGAATAGCCATGTTTAAAGAAGTACACTTACACTGCTACACAGCACATGGACATAAATGAGTAGTTTATAGCTCTTCTAGACACACAAACTGACACATATACATCAGAAGAGTTATAAACTACACATTGGGTATGTAGCAAATGAAATGTAAGTGTCGGAAAGCGTCCAATAATGCTTAAGAAAACTTACACTTGCTAGGCTTACACCTGCTAGCTAGGCTTACACTTGCTAGCTAGGCTTACACTTGCGTACATTTAATACTGTATAAAGAGTATACTATGACATCAGTTTTTACAATGATCTGTCCAATGGCGATTGCTCGGTTAACATGAACATTATTGGAAATTTGGTCAACAAAAATGCGCTTTTATGGATTTGCATCCACTGCTGTTCTGCACATTTGAGAGCTACGTCATTAAGATAAACAGTCGGTAGTGTCTGGATCGGAACTCGCCACAGAGGAAGGATAAGAAGGTGTCATTTGATTTGTGAACTAATCATACATGGTGGCATCTTGTGTGGTTTCCTCATCAGTCCACACTTTCGGAAGCTGAAAGTGGAAGATGGAGTGACGTTTCATGAGTCAGTTGATTTTTGTTGAATCTGTTTCCATTGCAACTCTTTGCATAATCAATACCAACTTTTCCACTTCCCTCCTGTATAACAAACTTTAACGGATTTTCTCTGTACAGTCAGATTTTTTGTGGGCAAACTAAAACCCGGCCGTTTGGAAACACACTTGAATCTGCAGCTAAATTTTACAGAAAATTTTTTTTAACTCGCTGTTTAGTCGTCCAACTTCAACGTCAACTGTCTCTGTTCAGTCTCTTGCTGTAATAACACAGTCCTCTGTGGCAGCAACAGCTGTTTTGAGTGAAAACTCTGCACAGACACAGTTAGCGACCAGTTGCAGAATATAGTGCAACATCAGCACATTTAATATTTTCTGTAGCAGCTTGGAACAAACATAGTTTGAATATTTTAAGTGCATTTCAAAGATTGACATAAAATCACAGCTCTGGAAAAGAAGAAAAATGTGTCAAATCCTTCTTCAGCCTCACAGGTGTGAGCAGTTCAAATTATCAGATTTTGGGTGAATTCCAATTCCTTGCTTAACCCTCAATCTTAACCCTCAATCTCAAAAATGCTCCCTCTAGTGCAAGTGCTGTCCCGATTCTCAGAAAAATTAAGTTGAGGGGCAAGTTTAAGGGCTGTATCGCCCTCAATATTTAGATTTTCCGAGACCACCCTTGGGAGCAAGGGTTACCCAGAATGCATTGCGTGTTTTCACATAAGAAAGATGGCGTGTTTTCGCATTATTCTGCCCCCTACAGTCTGAAGACGTATCTGCATTTAAGGGGTGTCCCATTTCTAAGTGACAAAAAACCCCCTCAACACTTGGTTTTGACGGCCAGTTAAGATAAGGGTTAAGACTGAGGGTTAAGATAGGAATTGGAATTGGCCCTATGTCTATGACTAAGTGCAGAAACATTGTTATCTCAAACAATACTTACACGGTGTCGTGTACCCAGCTCAGATGTACTGATGTTAAACATTAAACTGTGATCAAACAGACATTTGCTCTCAAGAAATGAAGTCTTTTGGAAGATGGAAGATAACGGATCTGGAATGCAATAAGTCTAAACCTGCAAAGTCTTCTTGTGTTTTTTTTTTTTTAGCTTGATAACGCATAATTAATATACTCCGATACTTGTTAACATGATAATAAAGATGCATTTAAACCTGTTCGCTTTTGTTTCTAATTTCCTACTTCATGTCAGCAGTCAACTTGTTCTACTTTCCTAACGTGTACTAGTGTTTATTTTATCCTCTGTGCAGTAACTGCTTTAAGTAACTTGAGAAAATATTTAAAAAAAGCAGAGTCCCAGCCTGGTACTGACAGGTCTGTAGTAGCTTTTAATAGCAGCTCTGCTCTGTCTCTGTGTGAAGAGACTGTTTAGCTGATAAATATTTGAAGATGGTGGTTTATATTTCTGTGGTTGAACGATCCTCCCTGTTCTTCAGTGTAATTCATGTTGGTGTTTTTTACAAAGTTCATGCGAGGAAGTGCGAACATCATTTATTTGATTTTCAGCTCTTTGACCATATCTTCTTCTGCCTTTAATGGTTGGATATTGACTACTGGTTTATACATGACTTTAACTCGAGTTTAAATTCAGTTTCAAGTGTCAGAAAATACTGTATGTTAGCAGAATAATTATTATATTTAGATTACACTAAACTCAACCAACCTTGGTGGAGGGATTGGGCCTTGGTCTGGGGTACAGATTAAGGTGTGAATCCAGGATTTTATGTTTTATGGCGACTGAATCATGTACATTATCACACCTTGTTATTTACTGTAATACCTGGGCAGTCATGTTGAATATTTTTCAGATTTGAGCGGATGTATGACATAGTTCTAGTTCTGAATTAGCTGATTTTACCCAACTTATTTGACAAAACCCAAGAAAATATGGAGATTCAAACAATCAATCAAGCTGATTTTGATTATTCATTAATTTAATTAAATATCTTTAAGCACCACAACACCACACATCACAATGGACTTTAAGCAAATGATTATTTGACAAATTGAGGATAACATAGTGAAAGCTTATGAGACTGTAGCTAAACAGAAAGGGCACACACTTCAATGTGTTTATTATTGCAGCTTGAGCACGAATGAATGAGAGACTCTACTTTCATATGAAGAAAAGCAGCAAATTACAGTGGATGGTTCCAGAACTTGGCTTTTTCGACTTGAAGAATTTTTGAAAAACAAACAGCTTATCAGAACAGCTGCTGGCTCAGTTTTGGAAACACGTTTTTTTTGTCAAATTGTTTTTCCTTTTTGTGTCTGAAGAACCTGGTGAATTGGGACGACTGCACGTCTTCCAGGACGTTGTGCGCTCCCGCCCCTCACTCCACTTCACTATCACATTCCATTTGACTGCATGGTAGCCAGGCCTGGGAAGTTGCTTTTGCAGTGCACCGCCTGTATTTCCTCCCTTTCTGCTGATGTCTGGTCTGTTTTCTGCTCCTCTTGCTTCTCGGTGAGCGTCCCTGGGTATTTTTGCGAGAGGAGTGTTGAGAGGAAACATTATTCATTTCGTCTGTGGCTGTATGGAATTACAGCAACTGTGGCAATCTCGCGCAAAGGAAATGATGAAATATGTCATTATTCTGAGTGTTTTGTCCCATAGTCTAAGTGTCTAAGAGTGCTGGGGATGAGCAGAGAGTTTCTCCTTTTGGCCAGAGATCCATCACCTCCCCATAAATCCAACCTGTGATCCCTCATTGAACACCTCCACGCTCACGAGGGGCAACACGGCAAACACAACACAGATATGTGAGTGTAAAGTACAAAGCTTCAGTGGTTTTTATCTGAAGGGGCCTCTGCTCTGTTACCTACAGCTGCCACAGGTTATCTTGATGAGTCCCATCCCTATTTCAGACCCTTCTCAATGTATAATTGCGTTCAGTTGTGCATTTATCTTTTGTTTTCTTTAAAAAAAAAAAAAAGGCTGATAAACTTCGGTAATGATTAGTCACATACTTGACATGATGACACAGTTTCTTTCTTTCTAGTAGAAAAGTCCTGACATTGAATCTAAACATAGCATAATAATGTGAACCATTTAGGGCTGTTCGATTTTGCCCAAAAAGAAAATCCCGATTTTCAACTTCTCCAAAAATGTTTTTCGGCCTGGTAGCTTGTAGCGGGGGTCCAGCACATGAAGCAAATGTCGGAAGCCAGCCTTTTCTACTGTGTATATCGGGACAATGTCTATTGCGATGTGGAACGTGACTTAGGGCGCTTTCACACCACTAGTTCGATTATTTGATCCGCACCAGGCAATACAATTGTTATTATGTAACATATGACTCCAGTGTGGTCCGCTTTCACACCAGGAAACGAACCAAAATTGGCCCGATTGACGTTTCATCAATGTGTTTATATCTTCCAGTAGAAAAGCGCCAATTTTGACTCACTATGGAGCAACGCGTTCGCACATTGCTACTTGCTCTGATCTTCGTTTATTACATTCTCTGTATTGGCCATTTTTGACAAAATATCCAATTTGAGAATGAGTCGCGGCTGCGTCTGGAGAACAATCTGCTGATGCACTGGAGTCGGCGAAGATGTATATCGCGTCTTTTCAGGCAGAGGAGACGCGCTATTTTCATGAATGTGGTCGTGCTAACTATGAGACGAAGATTGCTCCAAAGACCTACAAGGTAGGCTATGTCCATGGCATTTACTGCAGAATATGGTTTGGACCCGAGTTCACGTTCTCACCAGAGGGACCGCACCAGAGTCTGACATTTGGTGCGGAGTCAAGCGGACCGAGACCACCTCTTTTTGGCGGTCTCGATCTGCTTGATTTGGTGCGGACCCGAGTGCGATTGATGCTTTCACACCAACGAAAACGAAACAAACTAGAGTTTTTGGTTCGAATGGATCGTTTGGTGCGCACCAATTGCTGTTGGTGTGAAAGCGCCCTTAGGGTAATCCCGTATCTCATCTCATTCCCATAATGCATTAAACTAGACCGTTTCGTCCCATTTGGTTTGGTTGCTTTCACACCAGAGGAACCGTACCAAAGTAGGGCGGATAAAGCAGTCCGAGACCTGCCTGATGGGGTGGTCTGATTTGGTGCGCACCAAAGTACCGAGATTACATTCACACCTACGCAAACAAACCGAACCAAGGGACCAAACACATTTGGTGCGCACCAAATGCTGTAGGTGTGAAAGCACCCTCCGTAATCCTCCGAATCCGTAATATTTGTCCACCTCCTTTCGGTCTTGTCATATGGTTCACCACGTGAAAATGAAACTGGCAGAGTTACTTGCTTCCTCAGTAAAGTAAATATTCTGAGAATTTCTTTGAATACAGCAGCACCATTATACTACCATGATAACAGTTTCCTGCTCTCGAGGAAACAGAGGAGATGATACATATGAAGCTGCTGCAGGTTCTCTGGCACAGAGAAATTGCATATTGACACAGGCTTTTGGAGTTAGTGGGATTAGTGTTTGCTCTAAAAGATAGGTCTGTTTTCCTAATGGCTGAGCACATTTACTTAGCGCTTGTCAAACACGTCCTATTCACCAAGGCAAATTGACTCGGGTCACTCGACTCTCTGTCATCATCAAAGCAAGGCGCTGACTGAAATGCCACCAAATCGTCTTGCTGTGCCAGTACGATCTTTGCCATGGGTTAACACATGGTGCATTTGCGTATGTGTTGGCAGTTCACTGAAAGTGTACTGAAAGTATTTCGTACTAGTAGTGAAACTAGTAGTGAAATTCTAGCTGCTTCCAGATAGGTGTTGATTCAGCTCTGCAATTCTTTTGGAGTAGTTAGTGGCGTTAATTGCATTTCAATGCATTTAATTGTAACTTGGTTCACAAACTATAAACACAGTGTGTATTTACTTCAAGTCTCCCCAGTGTTTTAGGTTAGATGTGTGGTGGCTTGAAAAAAAAACCCTGTAGCCACTGCCCAGAGTGGTTTTGGACGGGAGTGCAGGACCAGAGCCAGTGTATCGCACTTTAAAAACACTGCTTAAATAGTGTCCACCACACCACCACCACCGTGTACATTAGGATCCAAATCCTGTTTCCTAGGTTAGTACCCCATCAAGAATTTAAACATGTAGAAAACTATAGTCTGTGTGACTGACTCTCTCAACCTCTTTCTGAAGTCAACAGTACTTGAACCTGACATTATCCCCACCCAGCCATTAAAATAAACATTTTGAGTGAAGTGGACATGGATGTGGACACATGGCATGTAAAGGGATTTTGCTGTGCAGGCTGTTACATCACCAGACTGCGAGAGAGTGTAAATGTTAATGTTGGTCAGTAAAACCTCTCTAATCCCAGATCATGGTGCTGTTATTCTAAATAAAGAAGAAAAATCCGTCTCCCTGCTCCCTCTCCGTTGTTTTACTGATGTTGTGGAATAATCCTCAACAGTCAGTTCAAACAGTCAATGAGTTTGTTGTTAAAGCTGAAAAAAAAAGACAAATTGTCTTCACGTTAGCGTCACATTCACAAGTTTTGATGAGAAGGCCTTCTGTTGAGGCCACACCCATGTCTGCTGTGCTGCATTGTGCTGGCAGACATTCAAGTCTTTGACTCTCCCTGTGTGTGTGTGTTTGTGTGTGTGTGTGTACTGGTTTGTGTGTGGATCAATATGAGTGATGCTGTGGATTAAAATGTCCCTGTTTAGTAGCACAGTCAGCCAGCTCACACAGTTTGCCAACTAAGGTTAAACTGAGTCCCATATTATGCAAAATCAACTTTTTAATCATTTTAATACTTAAATTTAGGACTCTGGAGGACCTACCAGTCGCCAAAGTGTGAAAAAAGATGACACACTCATGTTTGTGTGGTCCTCCTCAGTCTAAGTACAGGAAACACGGGATGTTGACTTCTGTGCTCATTGGGACGTCACAATGCGCTAAATTCCTCAAATTTTTGTCCCACGGAGCTCCTCTTTGTCTGTAAAACACGCAAAAGTGCTGGCGAGGGCAACGGCATTCGAAAATCAGAAGTCCACGAAATCCACGAAAAGTTCTATTCTTGGCTCCACAGTGCAGCACAGAGTTCTACACAAACTACCAGCCTCAGAGGATTTATCTGTCCAGTGGATACATGTTATATATGACGGCAATGTGCCTGCTAGAGCCTGCAAATGATCACTTTTCCAAATGCTAAATGCTGTTGGCTCCCAGTAGCCTCTGTGGCTAATGTCATTTCCTGTCCCTTAAGTTTCGTTTAACTTTTTGGACCTAAAGAGATACTACTAAACAGAATGTTCTGAACAGGGCTGTTTTGACAGGGTGACTGAACTGCTGTGGTGCTTCATCCTCCCAAAGCATGTCACAGACATGTTCATGATGACACCAGGGAACTAGGTTCACTTGGAGAAATAGGGTATAATATGGGACTTTAAATATACCACTGATGATATGAATTATCATAGTTGTTGATGATTTCTATCAACAAAATCAACTAGTTATAGACTCGGTCCAGGCCTAATTTTATAGTCCAAAAACGCATCTTATTTCCCTGCATGTAGCTCATTGTCGTGGGAGCAGTGTTCACTCTGATATTTGACTCAACAATCAGGTCTTGTTCCTCAATATGTTGGTTGAATGACTCATGGCGCTGAGCTGCATCTGTGGGCTGAGTGGAAGGAATCAGCTCTTCTTCTCCTACTGTTTTGGTGAAGTCAGAGTGCAGCACAGAGACAAGCTCATCCAGACTGACAGTGGAGATGTTTGTGCAGATACTTACTAAAAACAGAGCCATCACACTGTATCAGATTGAGCCTGATAATCCTAATAACAAGCATACAGTATAGACATTATTCTTCTCGTCACTGTCCAGTGAATGGAAACTGACTTGGTCATCACTGCCTCTGTGGCTCACAGTCAGATCAGCATTTTCTGAAGGTCAGTCTAAGTCTGAGTGCTGCGGTGTGTAGTTTCCAGTCGAAGCAGTCATTATAGTTTACATTTGTATTCACTTTTAAATCTGTTGTGTTGTGTTGTAGAGCCAGGATGGGGATTTCAGTGACAGTTCAGACAGGTCAAAGCACATTAAAACAGTGGTGTTTGAGCTGCAGCATCTGTGGAACTATGACTAATCATCGCGGTTTCATCGAGCGAAGGCTGTCGTCCGAATAAAACGAGCAATCTGACAACTATGCAGAGCCCGAGTATACATGCAGAAGAGAAAATCGTTTCTCTCCATAAGCTCGAGCTTATTCAATCAGTTTCATCTTGAGCTTTACGTCACAGAAAAACAAACAGTGAATGCGAGGTGGACGGGGAGATGGATCTTTCTGTGGCTCTGTATGTTTCGTACCTTCTGTACATGTTAATTGTCATACAGATTAGATGGAGCATTTGGCTCTTGTGGTTGCTGAGTTGTCTAAAGACAGTACTGCAGTTTATACGTCATCTCCTTCTATTTCTGGGGAGGACATTTTGGTGCAGGCGCACAACGCCATTGCCAACGCTAGTCCGACTAAGCCCATACATGCAGGAATAATCGGACTATGAATCGCACCACTTAGTCCGATTAAGACTAGCTTGATTTTAGTCAGACTAACTTAGTGGAAAAATGATTTATTGTCTTATTTGGACTAAAAGCTGACTTTTAACAGGCATGTGAACATACTGAGTGACTATTGATGAGCATACTTGCCTGAAATGCCCGTCCATTCTCCAGTGGTGTAGCTTCTGGTAATTTTATTATGGGATTTGTGGTGTCACACTGCACATGTACAGTCGCTTTATGTGTTAATTAAAATATTCACAAAGTATTGAGGGTTTGTTTGTGTTCTTCTGCTTTACTAAGTTAAATGCTGTGGATTTATCTGACTTCTATTCTGAACAAATGCAGCTTCCTCTTTCCATTTATAACAAAGTACGTGACATTAAAGAACAGCGGCCAACATGCTCTTTAAGGCTCTTTTAAGACCATATATTTTACCTCCATTTAACACAAGATTCCATGCAGTGGGAAATGCCCTGAACCGCTGGCACCAGAGAAACATTCTTGTGATCTACATTTCTTTGAAACACCTTTCTCTTTTTTTCCCTCCATGGTAGGTCCCACTCACTCCTCAGTCTTCTGGTTTTGCATCCCTCTCTGCGCCTCTCTTTGCAACGAGGAAAAACACTGCACTATTGTTCATCCCAGAATATCCCGGTGAAGTTGGTTGGAAGCGTTTTGCTGCTTGTTTCTGCAAACTCTCTGTGCCACTTCAGTTTTGAGGAAGTCGACGTCTTTGGTTCTCATGTCTTTTGACCACATTACAAACGGCTTTCTCACACTTTAGAAACCGAGCGCCCACTTACGTAACGCTGGGGTCATGAGTTGAAAGTTTTGTTTTCTTTCAAATTGTCACATGACGTGAAGAAGCAGGAATAATGAGGTGAACGACTGAAGAACAGAGCAGATACTGTGTGTGCCAGTGTGAGTAATGACATTGCGTCAAAGGCATCTTGACAATGTTTGAAATAAATCCTGTAAGGCAGCTGTGTGTTACTCTGTAAAAAAGGAAGGGGCTCCTGCTACAAATAGTCACAACACAGTGCAAAGGACTTTGTGTTCAGTCATCGACTTACACTGAAGAAGAATGGTATGATATCAGGCAGCTTACGGCAGTTAGCGTTTGAAAAAGCTACCATTTTCCAACTAGCTGGCACATTGCCGTCATATATAAAATGTATCCACTGGACATGTAAATCCTCTGAGGCTGGAAGTTTGCACAGTGTTTGAATTATGTTCAATTAGCATTAGCGTAGCTAGCTGTTGTTTGCGTTGTGCCTAATGAGGTTGCAGTGTTTGAATTATGTTAGCCCTACGCTAATGCTAATCGTAGCCTCGCTAGCTTACCTTTGGAAACAGGTTTGCCAAGTTAGCCGCAAGGTAGTAGCATGCTAATGCAAAGTAAATATGCGCTGGCATATTGGTGAATGGACACCTCGTCGTTTCAGTAGAACACCACAGTATAACACATTGGTGTAATATTAATATTTTACAATGACACATACAGTGTTACTAGGTCACACTTATTTGTTTTGTCTTTTCATGATGATGACACTAT
This sequence comes from Microchirus variegatus, assembly GCF_963457635.1. Taxonomy (NCBI): domain Eukaryota; kingdom Metazoa; phylum Chordata; class Actinopteri; order Pleuronectiformes; family Soleidae; genus Microchirus; species Microchirus variegatus. Next base: position 9,968,636 of record NC_139815.1, on the reverse strand, counting down.
CTTTTGAGGATGATGGACATGGCAGGTCAAGGCCACTATATTCCTTTTGGCCATGTGACACCTTGGTTAACTCAAGCGAGACACTTTTTGCCACTGTGACCTGCAGATAAGCTAAAGAAAGCCGATGCATATGGATACTGATGATGTCATCTACGCATTCCAGCTGTCGAATGTTAAAAACGAGGCAAAAATCTTGGTGAGGATTCTGAGGCCCTGAGCCTGGGAGTGACTGTGTGTGAGTGTGTTTGTGTTGAAATGCCACTTCCTCGCTTGTGGTCACATGTACAGCTGAGCCCATGTCAACATCTCTAATTTTGGTTCTGTGTTTATAGAGCTGCAGCACATGAGTTATGAAGTCAAGTACTCGACACATGCACTATACACACACACACGTGCACGCACACACACACACACGTGCACGCACACACACACACGTAACGATGAATAATATTGGTTAATTATTGTCTTAGTCCTGCCAACAGACTCAGACATAGTTCCTCGACACAGAAGCTTCTTGACTACCTGGCAAATCCACTCTTATAATAGCTAGTCTGTCAAGGTTCAGCCTCACTGGATTTTTAAGAGAATGGAAGACAGCGCTCTGATATGTTTATTGCACGTCACGCCCAGAACACCCTAGTGATTAATTAGGAAACTATGTACAAACGCTTTTCAACTCGGTACAAGTGGATTTGCACACGCCCTATATATATATATATATATATATATATATATATATATATATACATGTGCTTGGATGAAAATAGAGACTAGAGAAAGCAGCGACATAGATATGTGAATATTGATCTCTCGTTTCTGTAATGGTGATCACTTTTCCTATGTTTTTACCTACATCAAGAACCTTTCCTTATGCATTTGTGATGGTAAAGGTAGTTAATGCACATTGTTTTGCTGTTGTAATTTTCTGTTTCATTTTGACACTGTAATTGTACTGACGCCCTGAGTCAGACGGCAATGACAAAATGAAAGGTGCAAAGCAATAACCGTATGAATCAGTCACAAATATGAATCATATCAGTCTGAATCTCTAGTGTAACTTACGGGGCTTAACCTTTATACAATTGACTTTTGAAATCATATTTTTGAGAATCTCTGCGACTAATAAAAGGTTTCCTTTCATTTAGTTGTTTTATCATCTTTATAATATTTATAATAAGATGTCCAGAGGGAGCCAGAAGTCTTCATTTTTATTGCATATAAAAAAATAACTGGGCAACGTTCTGTGCTAAATGTGATGTAGCAGCTTTTCCATTTTTTATTTATGTTAAAGTGGACATATTATATCCTATTTCTCCAATTGGACCTAGTCCCCTGGTGTCCTAATGAACATGTCTGTGACATGCTTTGGTCAAAATACCTTAAGGATGAAGCACCACAACAGTTCAATCACTCTGCCAAAACAGACCTGTTCAGAACGCTCGCTTTTGAGTGCCTGTCTCTTTAAATGCAAATGAGACACAGGAAACTACGTCAGCGTCACTGAGGCTCCAGCAGCTAACAGTAGTTAGCATTTGGAAAAGCTATAATTTGCCAACTCTGGCCGGCACATTGCCGTCATATATAAAATGTATCCACTGGACAAGTAAATCCTCTGAGGCTGGAAGTTTGTGTAGAACTCTGTGCTGCACTGTGGAGCCTAGAATAGAACACTTTGCCGACTTCCGCTCATCCAGATACTATTACCCATTAAAAAGTTGATTTAGCATAATATGTTTGCTTTAAGTAGTTTTTTTTTTGACAAATCAAGAACTATGTTATATTTCATAAGGTTTTTTGTTATGATGAAGGATCACCGCGTTTCACAGAGGTCACAAAATCATGCAAGTCCATTGATGAGCCTTTTAGTGTGGAGTTTGCATGTTTTCCTGTCCCACTGTCTCAAAACTTGTGGATTAGGTTAATTGGACCTTCTTAATTGACTGTAAGTGTGAGTGTGTGAGAGTGAATTGCTGTTTGTCTCTGAATGTTTGCCCTGTGATGGACTGACTGGCAACCTGTCTAGCATGTAACCTGCGTTTCATGGGTGAGTGAGTGAGTGAAATGAGACTTGTGTTCCTGGAAATCTTCACTTTCACAGCCTGACAGTTCTAAGATAACCTGTGTCAGAAAAATGTACACATGTTTTGAATGTGCAGGTACACAGCGACTCTAATTTTCAGGATTGTGGCCTTTAGAAGTCCTTTAGATCTGTGATTATGCCTGGCTCTCATCAACCATCCCTGTGACTAATGTTCACCTCATTCTTACTCACGCAGGAAGACTGTGGCTAAACCAAATACCTTAATCAATCCATTGGACTGATTAAAAGGGTATTTTTTCCTAATTATTTTTTTTTCCATTGTTCTGCTTGATCTTCTGAGTCAGCTTCTCTCACACACTTACTCCATCGCTGCTTGTCAACTCTATGTTCTGTGCCTTTTATAATGATTTCTTTGTGGCCTGACTCTGTTTTAATGTTACAGTATGGTGATTAAACAAAATCCTATTTATAATCGACTAAAAGGCTTGAGATTCTTTCAGCAGTTTCTGTGGTATCGTTTTCCCGAAAGGCTGATTTCAATCTGAAGAGATCAGTGCAGCAGATGGCCCGTGTACGATGATTCATTATGATGTTTTGTTGAAGAGGAAAAACAAAAAAAAAAGGGAAGAGAAAACATCAATTTAAAATCCAGTAGAAGAGGTGATTCTTGAGGTCCGGTCGAGCTGAGCCTGAAAGAAACAACATGGAGTGTGGCGTCGTGGACTCACGGTTTGAGTGGCTGTGTGGGCTTGGTGGCAGGAAAATGCCTGCGTCTAGGTGTGCTTATCCATCTCATCACAAGAGTTGAGGAGTTTACAGCCATTGTAAATTCCTCAACTCGTGTGCTGCCATGACATGATGCCGCGCCGTGATGCTGCTGTTTAACTCCAAAAGTTTTAACACGTTTTCTCCTCCAAGTCCTCGTTTGAGAATACGCAGAACCTGGTGTAAATAACTTCATGATCTAATGTTATTATGCGTACACAGAATTATGAAGACTAAATGGATGTGACTGCTGTGTCAACTCGAGTTAAAGCTGAAATGCTCTCGGGCACAGCAGCTGTGAAAGACGCCAAACAAAAAGCCAAGATGTTTCTTGGATTTGCCAGATTTGCCTTCTTGCTAGACTTGTACAACTTGTCAAGTTTAATGTCTTTGTTGTTAATATCAGTAGACCATCATATCTGCTCTCAGGGGTGTTTCATGGCAGAGCGATGATGAACATACTGAGAATCACGAGAGGCTGCAGGGTTTAGTGCAGAGTTTCAAAAAAGCTTTTAGGCCTAATTCAGGCTTACAATCAAATGCTGGGTAAATCTCACATGTTTCCATGTAGGGCAGTGGCTCCTGTTACTGGATGTGCTTTGAAAAAAATTCACATGATTTGAATCTTAACTGCAAACGGGCACTTTTGTTAATCCACAGTGTTTTGGTGCTGATTCGAATTTATTTATTTTTAATTGAGATCAGCATTTGCGTCACACCACAGTCCACAGACAGTGCCTCACTGTCTCGAAACGTCTAAAAATATCAGGAAGGACTGAATAAACTACTTATTTAGCTCAAGCTGGTGTTGCTTCATTGCTTTGTTTATCTAAACAATAAGCTGCAAACCTCAAGATAATCAGTTTTACGATCGCCGAAGACAAACAACTCTTGTGCTCTTCATATTGTAGCTGTGGAATTTTGGAACGTTTGAAATTCATTTACTTTTTCATAAAAATGTATCATATAACAATATTTTTATATTTTTTCTGTAGATTAACTCCTTGATTAATTTGCTATCATTTTTCAGCTTGTATCTGTGAATACAAAGTGTCATGATTATAAGAATAGCAACAAATGGTAATAACAGCCAGACGTTTAGCAGCCATGAAGCTGTAAACGGTGTTACTGTAATTGATCTGGAAAAACATAGAAAAAGCAGTATTCTTTGCATCAAATGTTTGCCAGACAAACAGAGTCTGTATGGAGCCCCCGAAGTGACAAAAAAAAAGAGACGAAAAAAAACCTTGAAAATATGGAGTTTCCCAAAAAATAATGAAAAAAAACAAAAAATAATTAAAAAAAAATTGTTGTAGTTTTTTAAATCTCATGTTTTCAGTTTTCAAAAAAAGATTACGATTTTCTTTCGCGACTTTGAAACTTGAGATTTCAAGTTTTTTTCATCAGTTTTTTTTTTCCGTCACTTTTTTAAAATCTCAAGTTTCAGTTGTCAAAAAAAAAAAATGTTCTCATCATTTTTTGGAAACTCGAGATTTCAAGTTTTTTTTTCATCAGCTTTTTTTCTCGTCATTATTTTCCGTCATTTAAAAAAAAATTCTCATGTCACTTCGGGGGCTCCGTAAGTTTGTGTCTGTGGTAATGAGAAAATGTGCATTCCTGTCTTTGGCCACCATTAAAATTGCTGACAAAAATGTAATATAAATATATTTCCCAAACAAAATACAAGATCTGTGTGCATTGTTAAACAACTAAAACATTTCAAAAGTGTTGCCTCCTCTAATCAGGGAACTCTAACTAATGTCATTGGTATCAACAACTTTGTCCTTACTATTTCATGTTGAAAAAGACCACCATGAAAAAGGTTTATTAAGGCATGTTTGAGCAGAAAGGCCTGTACATACTCAAGAACATAGAAATGTGTTGTTTTTCTTGAGGTGGCAAGAACAAGAGCAAAGTTATTACTGGCCGAGACATTTCAAACTTCACGAGAAACTCAAGTGCAGAACTCCTGGGAAGTGCTCACTGGGAATGACAACATTTCCGCTTTAACCGCGCCCACTTCACATTTCTGGCCAATCACATAAGTTGTCAGACACCACTCAAGAAAAAAGGTCTGCCCAGAACAAGCTGCAAGAACTCCCAAATGGGGGCTGCAAGAAAATATTATGTACAAGCCTTTTACGCACAAGTAAGGTACAAGTTTACATTTTTGAATGGTTGCAAATAGAAAACCAACTTTCAATCACGTCATTCCTTTCAAAATGCTGAAGATAACAGAATAGTATAAATAGATTTTTTTTTTTTTCAAAACAAGTTCTTTTTAGACCAATAGTGACATTTAAATGAAATTAAATGGGTTTTAATAATTTGGCACCTAAGAAATCTCAAATGGCACAGATGGAGCCAAACTGTGCCAAGCGAGAGAACGCCTAGACGTCTCTTTACTAAAACCTCTGTCATTTTACTCTGCTTCACTTCAGCAGCATCAGACTTTGCACAGCTCGTGTCCACATGTTGTTGCATGACTTCCTTGCTTTTTATTGCGCTCCTATTGCATATATTAAAGTTGATATTTACTTTAAAATGCAGTATTATTTTAGGCGAGAGAAAAAAATCCTTCATTTATGCTGTGTTCCATGTGCATTTACTCTGACACAGTGGCATCTACAGTGAAACTTCGATATACAGAAAGAAAGCAGTATAGTGCTGGTATATAGTACATGTAAGACAAGCTCAATTATGTTTCTTCTGTACACTGTTTTAACATACCTGTACACATCCTACCTCAAACATATTTTAGAGCAATGTGAGGGGAAAAAAGCAACCTCTGCCTGAACCCACATCCCACCATGCTTTCACTTTGCTGGGAACCATGACTGTCGACCCCCCCCCCCCCCCGTGATTAAACCACCACACTGACCACAGTCCACCCTGTCAGCCATGACTCTAGGTGTGAGAAGACAAAGACCATGTTTATGAAGTAGCCTCCGGAGAGCGACATCTGCCCACATGCCCAGTGACATAACCATGATGCACGTTGGGCTTGGTCACTTGCCCTTTCTCTGGCTTTATTGTTGACATCCTGCCTGCATTCTCTGGTGGGTGAGTCGGTCTGGTCGAAAGGCTCAGAAAAGGATATGAATCCAAAGAGGTTTAAATTAGCAGTGCCTCTTTGAAGCTGCGGTATCACATGGAGCAATTTGTCGTAGTAATTTTCTTCCTATGGCCACTGTCAGAGTGGGAATGTTAAAAATTTGGTGACACTTTCTTAAATCAATTTCTGCTCAGTGGGTCTGAAGAATGCTGTTTTTTATCTCACTGCCATTTCACTCAAGGAACTTTGAAGTTGAGACAAAGCATTTCTCTGTGCAGTTTGGGACTGTGCTGTCACATGATCTCTAAACACAACCCAGCATGGAAATTCATTTGTAACCCTGATGACTTTCTAAATGATTATCCCCTCGAGAGTTAAATCAAACAGTCTTTTGTCTCCGCTCTCTGTGAGACTGTAGCGTGAGACTGTAGCGTGACCCCCACATTCATCTGAAACTCTCCTCTGGTCTCCTCTACTCTCTGGTTTAATGAAGTCACTGTCACATGCTTAAATGTGTGCCTGCTCTGCGCTACATGAGTCGAAGCACACAGTGACAAACAAAGATCTAATAAACTCACCACCACTAACAGAAGCATCTGACACAAATAGTCTTTCTTTCTTAGAAGAAAACACATGACGAACTGCCAGGCAGAAGTCATTGTGATTTATTTAGCTGTACGTCCTGTCCTGCTAATAAAAAGCATTTTGTGAAATTAAAGGTACTTTCTATACCTTACTTATCCTACTTTACCTTCACTTAAAGGTCCCATATTATGCAATATCAACTTTTTAATCATTTAAATCCTTATATTTGGGACTCTGGAGGTCCCATCAGTCGACAAAGTGTTAAAAAAGATGACTTACTCATGTTTTTGTGGTCCTCCTCAGTCTAAGTACAGGAGATAAAACACGCAATGTTGACTTCCGCGCTCCTTGGGACGTCTGTAAATCACACAAGAGTACTGGTGAGGGCAACGGTATCTGAAAACCGGAAGGCACCGAAATCTGCGAAAACTTCTATTCTTGGCCCCACAGTGCAGCACAGAGTTCCACACAAACTTCCAGCCTCAGAGGATTTATCTGTCCAGTGGATACATGTTATATATGACGGCAATGTGCTTGTTAGAGCCTGCAAATGATCACTTTTCCAAATGCTAACTGCTGTTAGCTCCCAGTAGCCTCTGTGGCTGATGTAATTTCCTGTCCCTTAAGTTTCGTTTTCGTTTACTCTTTTTTAAGGTGGACTTAAAGAGATACTACTAAACAGAGCGTTCTGAACAGGGCTGTTTTGGCAGGGTGATTGAACTGCTGTGGTGCTTCATCCTTATGGTATTTTGACCAAAGCATGTCACAGACACCAGGGAACTAGGTTAACTTGAAGAAATAGGGTATAATATTTCCACTTTTTCTTCTCTGCTCAAGACATTTTTGAAAGGGGTACTGAGAATGTTATGGTTCAGTACAATTCAGTATTTCTGGCCTGAAGCACTTAGCTGCTCTCTGCTTGCGTCCCACGTGTTGAAGTGTTCAAAAATAACGTGGGTGTGTGGGTTGGTGGCGAAAACGGACCAAAACACCAAAGCAGAATAAACAGTTTGTGGTAGAAGGAAATGGACATTTATTTTCTAAACATACTGGTTACACTATTGTTATCGGTGAAGCCAATATTTTCAACTAAGATGTTTCAACATGGTCCTTTTATGTCTTATTACAACACATTTCTTAGATATAATCACCTTTTAAGATCTAATTTGTCAAAACCTTTAACAGTAGTAGATTTTGTGCTACTGGTTTTTAATTATGTGGTTTTCCTTCTTCTACCTTGTATATACACTACCAGTCAAATGGTTGGTAACACCTACTCATTTGAATGTTTTTTTCTTTATTTTCATGACTATTTACGTTGTAGATTCTCAATGAAGGCATCAAAACTATGAATGAACACATATGGAATTATGTAGTAAACAAAACAAAAAGTAAAATAACTCCGCAAAGTAGCCACCCTTTGTGTCCAAACTTTTGACTGGTAATGTATATAGACGCTATCTATGACTAATAATAAAACTAATGCATTAGAGAGAAATTGGTATTAAGGAAAATATTGATTCTTCAGGATTGGTCACTGCTGTTGATGAAGGTATCGCTTTGCTGCGCGATGAAACTGTTGCTCTCAACGATGACACTTTGATAAGTTCACAGATGAAAACATGAGCCTCGTAGCTTCCTCTCAACCTTCATCTGTGTCCAGCGTCTTTGATGGAGCCCCGTAGTTGGGACACAGTACACCCAGAACACATTGGCACCGACTCAACTCTGTCGTCAGTCTGCCTTTGGCTCTGTCTGTGGTTTGTAGCCAGGAATAACAATGTTGACCTACTGAAGTAACTGAAGTGGTGTGAATCACGTCTGTGCAAACAACTCTGGTGTCTCTTTGACTCTTTGTGATCGTCCTTAAGTACTTTTCCAGACTTGCGTGTTTGATGTTTGACATGTTAGTGTGCTATGAAATTATGTGATTTAGTGAATTAGTGTCTTCCCACTCCATCACAACCTGCCCTCTCTTTTTGAGGTTTTCTTTGGGCCTCAGATCTGCCAGAGTAACTGGTGACAACTGCCACGGGAGAAGGAACGAGAACAAATTAGCGTTTGCTGTAAAGTCATTCTTACTGAAATCACAACTTTGCTTGTTACTGCTCTGCCTTGTGGTTACTGCGGGTGAAAAAAACATGTCCATCTGTTACCGATCTGCTCCTTGTTTGATGTTTTGGTTTGATTGCATGCAACTGAAGATTGAGCAGTTTGTGATGAGGTAAGACCAGCATGACTGTCCTGGCAATTTTTATGTAAAATGCAGGAAATGAGTCCTGACACCAGTTGACTATTTTTCTTACCTAATGACAGCTGTCACGTTCTCAAGTGACACAATTTAAATTGATTTTCCATGCCTTTATATGATTGATTCCATTGATTGGAGTTTATGTTGCGATGTAATTCCAACCCTCCAGAGATCTATTACAGAAATGTCTCTTGAAATGAGGTGTGCTTTGTATTTCCATTGAGCTAGAGCTTGCCATGTTTAGAAAGAATACAAACTGTGGACTGTAAAAATTATTTAAAGGACTCATATTATACTACAAAATACCTTAAGGATGAAGCACCACAGCAGTTCAATCACCTGCCAAAGCAGCCCTGTTCAGAATCCTCACTTTTGAGTGCCTGTCTCTTTAAATGCAAATGAGACACAGGAAACTACATTAGCGTCACTGAGGCTCTCACAACTAACAGCAGTTAGCATTTGGAAAAGCCATCATTTGCCCACTCTAGCCGGCACACTACCGTCATATATAAAATGTATCACTGGACACATAAATCCTCTGAGGCTGGAAGTTTATGTAGAACTCTGTGCTGCACTGTGCAGCCAAGAGTAGAACACTTTGTGGACTTCCGCTTCTCTCTTAGAAATAAAAGTGCTAAGTAGAACCATATAAGGTTCTTCGGCTTGTCCTCATAGGAGAACCCTTTTTGGCTCCAGGTAGAACCTTTTTATAAAAGTTCCACCTGGAACCCTTTTGGAGGGTTCCACCAAGAACCCTTTTAAAACCCTTTATTCAGGAAAGGGGTTTTAAAGGGTTCTCTGGATCAGAATGGTTCTTACTGGAACCATTAGTGTTACCAAGAACCCTTTGGGAAAGGGTTTTTCAGAAGCAAATGGTTCCAGGTAGAACCTCAGATCTTGTAGAAGAACCCCTTTGGAACCCTTATTTCTAAGAGTGTACAATTCCAACTCTGACGTTAGATACAGTACGGAAGTCAACATTGCGTTTTTTACTTTGCCTACTCATAGGGCCTCCAGAGTCCCAAATATAAGTATTATAATGATTAAAAAGTTGGTTTTGCATAATATGTCCCCTTTAAATATGCATATTTAGTTCACATACCAGGTGACCAAATAAACATTGCTTAAGCATACATCAGCTTTCAGCATTTTAGTTGTTCCACATCCTGCTTCCTGCTGGCCCATCAGTGCCAAGACCAATCCACAGACAAACACAGAAAGGTCTGATCTCTCTGACCCGAGTGCTTCGCCTTGTCTGTGAGTTGATTGTTGTCATTAGTGCTTGAGTGCTTGCCTTTTTACTGGCTGTCCTTTTGGGAAGCTCTTTCAACTTCAGGACGCTGAGTGATGTTCCTCTGTCCTCGTCTGACCTGTAGTTCCTGAACCAGGGAGGGTTAACAGGTTCACAGATGGATGGAGAACCAGCTGCTCTGGGTATATGAAATGCATCAGGCATCACATTTTTTTAAGCAGCATTTCTGGATGTGAAATGATACCACCACTGTTCCTCAGTTTGACCTTGTGTGGCTCTTTTCTTTGTCCAGACAGAAGAGCTGAATATATTTTTCCACAGCAACTGCCCATTTTAATGATTTGTTCAGCTGAGTGAGTCATAAATGAAGGGCGAGTTCATTGCTGTGATCCAGTTGTTCGAGCCAGGGTCTGCCAATAGTCGAGGCCAAACTGTCCCAGGCTCTCCTCAGTCCTGATTCCCACAAGCATCTTAATGGTATGATGATCGTTGCCCAGATATTTACAGCGCACTGCTCTGGTGGCTCTTGGTTTCCTGTTAAGTATTTATCCTTATTTCACTGTAAGCCTATGTTATAATAATTGCAATCTTAATATCAGAATACTGTGCTCATAGTTTTTGGTGCTTGAACAGTATGGGTAAGATCTCAAAGGGGTGATCGTCTGTTTCTTAGCAGTGATTTGGAAAATCCCCAAAGTCTCTACTGGTGAGGATGGTGGTTGTTGACCTGGTGAGATTTATAGAAGAGAAAGAATGATGGATCAGATGAGACTTGAGCTGAAACGATTATATATTATTTTAACAATCGATTTATCGGTTTAAATCTTTTTTCGTCATTAAAACAAGATTTCTGATCGTTTTAGCTCATTAAATGTGAATGTTTTCTTAATTTCTTTGCTCCACATAACAAAGAAAGAATTAAAACTGAATCATTTTGATTTGTGGACATTCAAAGACATTCGAGAACATCATCATTTCCAGATTTTGACTAACACGGATCAGAGTTTTCTGACATTTTATGGACCAAACCAAACGATTACTCGGTTGATTGATTGAAAATAATTGACAGATTAATCGATTATGAAAAGAAAACTATGGCTGACACAGAAAACATCCGCCTATAAAGCAAGTTGCGTCTGTGTGTCTGTCTGTCCATTCACCTATACGCGAGCACATGTTTATTTTTGCATTAGCATGCTTATACTTTGCGGCTAACATGGCGAACCTGTTTCCAAAGGTAAGCTAGCGAGGCTGCGATTAGCATTAGTCTAGGGCTAACATAATAAGTCACAAAACAGCTAGCTACGCTAATGCTAATCGAGAATTAAAACATTTGCGTTGGGCCTAACGAGGTTGCACAGTGTTTATTATATTATGCTAACCTACACATACTTCCTACGGGCACTGCACTAATTTGTACAAAGACAGTAATAAAGATATTGGCTTACGAGGCAGGTTTGTTGCCAAACTGTTGGGGCAGATGAGACCTGCAGAAGAACAGCTGATTGCAGGATTGACCCCTTGGGAAATGACCTCTAAGGACTGAGTCAGCACATGCTGAGAAATTGAAAGCTGGAATTAACAATGAAACAGAATATTCTACTTACCAGAAGCTTGACTAAACTGAACTGAACCAGAAGCTTGACTAAACATGGCTACCACCTGACTCCTGCGTCAAGACGAGGCCAAAGGCGAAGCGTGTTGCCTATGAGCTTGATGTTAGCCGTATCGGCGCATGCTTGCATGTTAGAAAGTGGCGTTGGTCACGGGTGGGGTCAAGGAGAGGAGTTTTCCCATTCCACAGATGCAAGGCTTGAGGCGCTCAAAGTCATTCAGTGAGGAATTTGTTTACTTGTGGCGCAGCTACAAATAACTGCAGGGTTTATATAGGAGCGAAAAACGACTTCCCCTCCAGGCAGCCGTACAACATAAACAGAGCTGTGAAGGGGAAATACTGGACCGTCTTATTAAAGTACAACCACTACACATGTTCCACACAGCCACATGGATCCCATTACTCACTGAGGAGCTTTTTTTCCATCAGGCCTGCTGATCCTGGCTCCTTCATCATCACTCTGGCAATTTGTCTGACTCTGACTTAAATAGATCCTAAAACCATGTTATTAATCTGTCTCGGACACTATGTAAGAGGAAAAGATTGCTCTGAGCCGTCCAGCATCGCAGCCCTTCTCTCGTGTGCTTGATCCACAAACAAACTATCCAAATGTTAACAAAGACTCTGAACTTGACCTCAAACACCTGACACTGACGTTTTGTCGTGCAGTCTTTTTCTCATTTATTTTCACCACTTTATAATTTTGGGGTCACTTAGAAATGTACTTATTTTTGAAGGAAAGGGACTTTTTTTCAATGAATATAACATTAAATGAATCAGAAGTACACTCTATACATTGTTAATGTGGTAAACAACTATTCTCGCTGCAAACGTCTGGTTTTTAATGGACTATGTACATAGGTGTATAGAGGCCCATTTCCAGTGTTCTAATGGTACATTGTGTTTGCTAGTCACGTTAGAAGGCTATTGGATGATTAGAAAACCCTTCTGCAATGATGCTAGCACAGCTGAAAACAGTTTTTCTGGTTCTTAAAATCATTATTTCTAATATTGTCTATATCTTGACTATCTTTTCTATTCATTTTGCAACTCTTTTGATGAATAAAAGTGTGACTTTTAAAGGAAAATACAAAAATTGTATAGGTGACACCAAACTTTTAAATGGTAGTGTATATTTGTGTTCATTGTACCTCATCTTCCTCTCTTTTTCTTCTTCTTCTTCGCCAGGCATTTGGAAACGCAAAGACGGCCCACAATAACAACTCCAGTCGCTTTGGCAAGTTCATTCAGGTCAACTACCAGGAAAGTGGTATTGTGAGAGGGTAAGAAGAAGAAGAAGGATGGTTTTAATTGCTGAAAATAAAGAAGAAAAAAAAATCACATTTTGTAAGTAAGTGCTTTTATTTTGTCGTTTCTTCCAGAGCTTATGTGGAGAAATATCTTCTGGAAAAGTCGAGGCTGGTCTATCAGGAGCACAATGAACGGTGAGCACACAGAAATGCAAATAAGAAAACTTAGGGGCATGGTTGTGTGGAGCAGCAGGTGCCATTTGACAGACTGCTTTAAATAAATGACAAATTGAAAAAATTGCCCTAAGCCTAATATGAGCTTTGCACAGCTTGTGCTTATTTTAACATTCTTTAACGAACAAGGCTTAAACCAACACTGATGATGTTAAGCACTTGACAAAATGTCAGAACACTACGTTTCTGGCTGCTCTCGATCGATACAACATGACATTTTGTACTTTATTTAAACCATTTTTCCGTCACTGAGAAAAATGATGCGTCTAAGAGCCTGTTGTTTTCGGTGTTTGACGTCGCCAAAGTGCGAGTCGTAAAGTGAATTGACCTCTAAGTGGGGCTGACACTAATGTGTTGGACTGGCTGGATGGAGTGGTGAAGGTTAACCTCACCATGGGGGGGAGGGCTCACAGAGGAGAGGGGCCCCCTGGGTTAACCCGCTCTTATTGAGATGAATCGCTGACTCCGTTCTCATAAAAGTGGCCGTGTTTGTGTGTGTTAGCTCTTGGTCACACAGCTGCTGTACAATTTGACCTCTAACCTGTACGCTGTCATACAGAAAAAGGGCAAGCACACACACACACTTGTACACACAAATAAACTGAGCTGTCATTAGTCCTTTTTTCTCGTTTGTTTTGCTGTCACCGCTGTAGCATTGTGGCTCGAGGGAATTTCAAATCTGACAATTAACCAGTACATGTGAATTTAAATAAGTTCAGCCTTCACAGATTGCCTGAAGGGAAATACATGTGTTAATGTAGCAGACTATGAAAATAAATACAGGTAAATATAGACTGTAAAACAAGTAACTTTTGATTAAATATAAAATGGGTAACACATAATCACCATTAACTAGGTGCTTACTAGCATATATGAGTAGCTTACTAGCCAGTCATCATTAAGCACATATTAACACCTTATTCTACATAACCTTATTCTACCTCTATAACGACATGAATGAACATTTTTCCTACATTAGGTGTTAATACTTGCTTCATATTTACTAATAAAAGGCTAGTATGCTAGTTAGCAGCTAGTTAATGGTGAATATGTGTTCCCTAATCTAAAGGGTTATCATAAAATGTTATGACGAGTGCTGGTGTGACGGCATGTTTGCGTGACTCCGGATTGTTAAAATGAGTCTTGCTAAACGCTAAACTTTATAAACAGAGGCACACATACGCAGTACACAGGTACGCTGGTTATTTGTAGCGCTGCTCTTTTCGTTTAATAAACAGACCGCTTCAGTTCGACTGTAGGCGCGCTAACTACGCTAAAGGAGCTTATGCAGCTAACGGAGCTAACTGGTAAACGGTGCCTGGACTTCAGTGTTGCGGCACGTAAACATGATGTCACGCGCGTATTTTTCCGGTCAGTCATGGAAACGCCTCATGCGTTGACGTGCGTTAACCTAGTGGCCAATGTTTTGGTGAGGGGAAAAACAAAGCTTCCACTAACTGTGAATTTAAGTAGAATTTTTCTTTTGTGTTTTTTTTTTCTCTTAGAAACTACCATGTGTTTTACTACCTGCTGGCAGGAGCAAGTGAAGAAGAGAGGGCAGCATTTCACCTCAAGAAGCCTGAAGAATACCATTACCTCAGTCAGGTGGGACCCTCAAACAAATGTATAAGATGAACTAATCAACCAAACGATTGTGAGTTTCTGTTTGTATGATCCGTGTTGGTGTCATGTGCTCGTCCTTCGACGTGAGGAAGACGAACTCATTTACCTCTGCGTGTCAGTGTCCACAAACTGGAAAGAAGAAAATGACCAAACCATGGAATCCCGTTCCACTCTCCGCAGTTTTCAACACATTCTCTCACTTTTTCTCTCTTGTTTGCCTGTTTGTGTTGTGTGGGTGTCACTACATATACTGTATGCACTTTTGATTAAAAACCCATCCACCCACACCACTGCTGACAAACACACAAAGCTGTAATGAACAAATATGCATATAGAGTGTGGATTCTGTGCTTTGACAGCGAGTGACCTGCTGCCCTCCGACGAAGTCTTAACGCTTGCGTAGAAGGGAGCAGGGAATTCCTACAATTCCTCAATGCCACTGACGTGCACATACAAATACACACGAAACCGTAAATCTATTTGCACATTCTTACACTCTTTATGCTCTCGTCTCGTTCTCTTGCTTCTTTCTGATTCCACTCTTGCATCATCCGGAGCTCTTTTGAATTCATTTCTCATCCTTGACCGTGCATGTCGCGTAAACACGATTGCACTCAAGGCTGTTTTTCCCTCTCCAGTCTGTCACTCTTAGTCCTCAGTCTTAAATGATGTGGTGGTTTTGCACGTTTGGAGTTGCCCATTTCTCTTAAATGAACATTTAAATAATACACGTTGTTTAACACTAAGAAGATGTGAAGGTAAAGATTGATTTCCTACTAGTTTTGTAACATTTAAATGACTACTTTCTAACCTCCAACAATATTGTCTTTATTTAGCAGTAAAGTAGTGTTCAGATCTTCTGTTGCCCGATGACATTTCTTCCTTTGCAAACCGGAAGTGAATTCAGTAGTGTGATAGAATTAATGTTTCTTTTACTCCTACTGTATACACTCTTAGAAATAAATGCTAAGTAGAACCATAAAAGGTTCTTCAGCTTGTCCTCATAGGAGAACCCTTTTAGGGGTTTTAAAGGGTTCTCTGGATCAACATGGTTCTTACTGGAACCATTAGTGTTACCAAGAACCCTTTTCAGAAGCAAATAGTTCCAAGTAGAACCTCAGCCCTTGTAGAAGGACCCTTTTGGAACCCTTATTCCTAAGAGTGTGCACCCAAACACTCCCTCGGACAGGTCTGATAGTTTTGCTAACAGAGCCTATTTTCTGACGAAGGACACAGCATCAAAATAACGTTTCTGTCCACAAAGAACAAACCCAGGCAGAACTATGACATCAACAATATTAACACCCAGTTAATGAAACCTAACACCTAACTGTGAATCCATAACATACATGTGTGTTGCAGATGTGTAGCTTTAATTCTGACTGTTTTAATTTTTTAACCTTATAATGTGCGAACACGCTCTGTGATCAATGCTTCTGTGAATGTTTGACGCCTCTGACTGTGGGTACGTGACGCCTGTCATTGTACATCTTAGATGCAGCCTTTGCTTGCGTTTTAACATAAATCTTGCTGTACTTCAGTCCAAATGTACACAATAATGTGATGGCTTTGGAATGCTGCTGTCTAACCTTTACCTCGCCTCCCTCCCTCCCCTCTGTAAACTCTGCCTTAACATTTCCAGATGACAAAGACAACCCACCAGCCTCACTGGGACAGTTACTATGAGAGTGAACCGGTCAGTATCTGTGCTTCAGCTTCATGGTCTTAGGGTGTGCACAGTCTCTGTGTGTGTGTGTGTGGGCGTGGGTGTGTGTATACATCATATAGATTTTTAATCGCCCAAACCCTGGAGCTCAAACCACACTTTCTTTGCACAGCAGCCCCTCCTTCACTTATTTTGTTGCTCTTTGGACATTTTCCTGTTGGGTTTGTGGTTCTTGAATTGTTGTTTCCAACTGTTTGTGCCGTTTGTTGTTGGGTCTCGTCACAACCTGACCACTGCAGCCTTCATGTGACTCTTTTTGATCAGTGCTTTCCCGTCTTAAAAGGTGAAAGCCTCCGTGCTGCCTGAGGATGAGGTCTGAGCCACAATGAAGCCAATATTAGGGAGTTTCTGACCCTGCTATACAGCCATACTAACTGTTTTTGTTATAATTATCTAATAAATCTAATAGAAGCATATGTTTATTTAGAGTTTAACATTAAACCTAAATTCCAATTAGTAATATAATATAAATGAGGGCAACAAATAAGTACTTGCACAAGCGCACTTACCGCGCATAACCGTAATTATACAACGGTTTGTGCTAACTGAAAAATTCCAGTGGTTTCTGAAAGTTGAGAAGTTGCATGTCAAAGCCAACGTGTGGTTATTACGGTAATTTAACCCCGTTGTTGAAGGAAACCAGAGAATCAGCAAGAGTTGGAAAAACGACAAAAACTCAAACAAATGTTACTTTAAATGTATTGTTTTGTTATTGAATGTATTGTTTGCATTTCCATTTTTTTTTCTTTTCTAAAACTTTTTTTTTTTTTTTTAATTGTTAATACACTTAAAGTTGCAATTCATTTGGAACTAGCTGCCAGATATTGAAATATATTCTGGAAAAATGGGCAAAAAAAGTCAATTTCTGGCCCTTTTATAGTTAAAATAAGCAAAAGAAGTCCAGTCTGACATTTTGAGGCTAAGGTGTTAAAGGGTTAATGTACATCTTTTCGGCCATATTAAGAATTTTGTTAAAGGTGCATTATGTAATAAATCTAAAGCAAAATCCTCCTAATATGTCACAGACTCAGGAATAATGTTCATATAAAAATACTGAACTCACCAACAACAGTACAGACAAAATATTCTAAAGAAATACTAAAAAACCTTGGTATTTTGAATTTGAGTGTAGTAACTGTTGTTGGCCACATTCTTACATATGGCGTCTTTAATATCACATTTGCTTAATGTGAACATCTAAAGAATGCTGATACCAGTATATCAGTTAAAAATGCATAGTAACTAAAAAAAAACTTTATTGGCTAACTGATTAATAGTTAATGTATATTGAATATATTACTATAATGCACTATAATGATTTTAAATTTCTAACCCTCAGAATTTTAATGCACTTCAATATGGTTTTAATTGGAAAGAAATTTGAATTGCAGCCAACAATATGCTCCCCCCTCTGCTGTAAGTGACTCCAGAGTCAGCACGAGTTCACTGTGAGCGGGGGAGTCGAGAAAAAGGCGTGTTGTTGTAAGTGTGCACGTCTCATATTTGTCTTTCTGAGGACTTGGTATGTGATAATTACAGCAGCCATAGTGTCACGAGCCCATAAGAAAACGGCAGAACTCACATTACACTGAATGTCCGTAGTCAACGACTGTGAGTGTATACACAGATTCAGGTTCATCTGCAGGTTTACCCTTCCTCATGCACGTTTGGTAGCTAATTAATGAATTATGTTATACTAATATAATATTGTTATGTTGTTGTTCCCAACCCTGGTCATCAGAGATCTGAATCAGGTGTGTTGGAGCAGGGCAACATCTAAATCAGGGCAAGCTACTTTGTATAAAAAAAAAAAAAAAAAAAAAAACCTGTATATCTTACTCAGCTGTGTCTTTCAGCTGTACTTGGGCCTTGGCAGTTGAACATATGATTACATTTGATAACATATTATTACCCCGCTTGTTATTATTGTTGTTATTGCAGTTATTATTGTTAACTGGATAAATTGTGGCGTTAGACTACAAAATGAGATCCATGTCACCCAGCTGCAACCATCATTTTCCTTTTCGAAACATTCTCATGTTTATTATGTTCTTGTTTCTTTTTATTATTCAGTTTTGTTCTGTTGTGATGTAGAGAGAGCACACATCTACCGAGGACCTGATTATGATTTCCCAAAGTTAAAACAGACAGAAGAACATTCTAACGAACGAAAACGATCTAACAAACAAACAAACAAATGCCTCCTTGGTGGAGTCGTGTGATGTGTGGCTTTTTGAAACGTGGGTTTCATGTGTCCAACATCAGGTTTTTGCCTCGGGATAACTCTTGATGTCTTGATGTTTCGTGTTCCAAGTCATAATAAGGCTTCAGGGGACTTCTTTCTTATGGCTTTACCAAACACACCTTTTGGGTTTGTGATGTACATCTCCTGTTTTGGCACATTTCTGCTCACATCACTGTCTCTGTTTATTATGAACAAACTGTTTCCTCTCTGTTTGTTCGAATTTCCATCCATTTTCTAAACCCAGACAAACCCTTCCCTCTGCTTTGATGCTTGTCTCAGCTCTTTTTTCCCCCCTTGCTTGCTTAATGCGAGGGAATTGGTTTAAAGGGGAAAACTCGGCTCGGTTTTCCGCTCTATGAGCTCACGCTGTTGTTCACTAGAGGTTAGAGTGCTGTTGTTTTGCCTCTCTGTTACATCGTGAGTCATCCAGTTTTTGTTTCAACTGTAGAAGTTTTCTTTTTAAGTATCTTTGCTCGACACTTTGCTCGGACATTGTGTACGTCTTCACTAAGTCCGTCTAAACATCACTTAGCTCTGTTGGCTTTAAGGTCGCTGTGTTGTAACGGCAGCGTCTGTGAGACTGACATCACCTGCTTCCTGCTTTCTTTATAACAGGACTGCTTCACTGTTGAAGGAGAAGACCTGAAGCATGACTTTGAGAGGCTTCAGTTGGCCATGGAGATGGTGGGCTTTCTTCCCACCACACGCAAACAGTGAGTGACACATACAGCTGCATTGTGTTTGTGATGAGGCAGCCCCAGTGAGAGTGTACCAAGTACCAAATCTGTATTATGCAAAATCAACTTTTTAACCCTATAAAGCCAAACCTATCATATGTTATACATGAGTTTTTGAGCCCTCCACATGAGCAGTGTGACAATTTTTTCCCTGAAAAACCAGATGTATAAAATTATGGGAAACCTGACAGAGATGCAATCACTGCATAGCTCACTTTGCTCATGTGTACTGAGAAATGCAGAGTGCATCTTTGTCTGAACAACTGTTTTCAAGCCTACCATCACTCAAAATAAAAAGGTTGTGAACCACAAAATGAGTAAAAATAAATTAAATGTTATGTCGTCCAGACTTCCACCCTGCCAGTTCCATTGCTGCATTGTTTTTGTTGGAATAGTTGGATTTGTTTGTGTATTTTTTGTTCAAGAAAAAAATATGTATAAAATATGATACAAATTAAAACTCCTGTATGTAAATTGATATTTGAAAAAATAAATAAAAAATTGTTTGTTCAGAAGGACCAATAGAGGCTCCAGTTTCAAGGAATTTGAATTTTCTGTCAACTATTTAATGGTTTGGGCTTTACAGGGTTAATCATTTAAATCCTTATATCTGGGACTCTGGAGGCCCTATCAGTAGGCAAAGTGTGAAAAAGATGACTCACTCATGTTTTTGTGGTCCTCCTCAGTCTAAGTTCAGGAGATAAAACACACGATGTTGACTTCCGTGCTCATTGCTACGTCACAATGTGTTAAAAATTCCTGGAATTGTTGTCTAGCGGAGCTCCGCTTTGTCCGTAAAACATGCGAGAGTGCTGGCGAGGGCAACAGTATCCGAAAACCGGAAGTCCACGAAAAGTTCTATTCTTGGCTCCACAGTGCAGCACAGAGTTCTACACAAACTTCCAGCCTCAGAGGATTTATCTGTCCAGTGGATACATGTTATATATGATGGCAATGTGCCTGCAAGAGCCTGCAAATGATCACTTTTCCAAATGCTAACTGCTGTTAGCTCTCAGTAGCCTCTGTGGCTGATGTCATTTCCTGTCCCTCAAGTTTCGTTTTACTTTTTTTTAGGGTGAACCTAAAAAGATACTACTAAATCGAGTGTTCTGAACAGTATTTTAAGCAAAGCATGTCACAGGGAACTAGGTTAACTTGGAAAAATAGGGTATAATATGTCCCCTTTAAGAGTAACTTTATTCACAGATGGCTCTCAGTTATTTTCCATGTTTGTTTCATAATCTTTACCCTGCCCGCCTCGTAGAATCTTCTCCCTGCTGTCGGCCATCCTTCACCTGGGCAACATCTGCTACAAGAGGAAAACCTACAGGGACGACTCCATTGACATCTGTAACCCTGAAGTGCTGCCAGTCGTCTCAGAGCTGCTGGAGGTACTGCAACGCAACACAACGCAAAAACTACAAAGATGTTTTTTTTTTTAAATTTATTGCTGCACATTCTCCAAAGCTGCGTTCAGACATGCACTGAACGCCACAGATTTGTCAGGAGATTGCACGACTTTCCTCTGGGGGATTGGGGAGCTCAGGTGAAAGTCCGAAACCAAATCTCCAGACATAACCTGGAGTTCCTGCATGAAAATGGCTTCAAGAAAAAGAAAAATCAAATGTTTGGGCCACACTCGAAGCAGTTATGCTTAAAGTCTGAACTGAAGAGTCATAGAATGGATTGAAGTGTCAATTATTTTGTTCTGTAGGTTGAAACAATGATTGAGCGAGTCATGGCTCAGTGAGAGCCATGAAGCATAACTGCCAAATAATAAGTTTGACCCTGAAGCCAGTTAGACGGTAGAAAAAAAGGACACACGTGGCAACAGAATGTGTTTCTTTTTTTAATACTGTCCTGTAAAGACGTATGTTTTCAGTCCAACGTGAACCACTCCAGATCACAATTGTGTGTTTCTGTGTTTTGTTGATATAATTAGTCAAAGTGCAAAACGAATTGCCTTGTCATCAAGGCAATGTTGTGTTGTTGTTGTTTTTTAATGTGGTATTATAAAGGCAAAATCTAAACTTTTGTGTTAGTTACTGTGTTATTAGTGTAATTAGTGAGTGCCCCAGTGTTTACATCACATACTGCACAGGTTTCCACCAAA
This sequence comes from Microchirus variegatus, assembly GCF_963457635.1. Taxonomy (NCBI): domain Eukaryota; kingdom Metazoa; phylum Chordata; class Actinopteri; order Pleuronectiformes; family Soleidae; genus Microchirus; species Microchirus variegatus. Next base: position 9,947,144 of record NC_139815.1, on the reverse strand, counting down.
AAGACAGTGGATAAATCGGAGTCAACTCCTAACACATCATCCTTCTTTATTACAATGTACAATGCTTTTATGATGACGGCGGTATCATAGGTGACGATAGTGTTTAAAAAATAAAATGTCAGGTGTCTTTTGAACAAGTCCTGACTCTGCACTCATTTCCTGTCACTCATCTCCAGGTCAAAGAAGAGATGCTGTTTGAAGCTCTGACAACACGGAAGACGGTGACTGTGGGAGAGAAGCTGATCGTTCCTTACAGACTTTCTGAGGTGAGACTGCTGCTTACGACAGATGTTTACTGCTCAATTTAAAACCATTAACTTCCAGGACTCTTATCACAAAACAAATAAACCTGTGGAGATGAATATTCCACATCTTCCACGCTGCAATTCAGTCACTATAGACTTAAAAACACCTGATTCATTGATTGTTCTTCACCTTTATCCCACAATACATGTTGGGGTCTACCTTATCACAAGGTTGCTTGTTCCACATTATCTTTAAGAGTCCTCAAGTAAATTCATCCTGAAGCTCAAACCTGCGTCTAACACTGTGGCCCAATGCCATTGGTGTGTCTTTTGTTTGTAGTTTGGCATCAGGTGCCGTTCAAACATCTGTGCCGATATCAAATGTTCTCTTCCAAGTTGCAATATCAGAGTGCATTAAAGATAAATCTACTTGAACATTTATGTAATATGAAATTGGGACACAGCAGTGAAGCCCGACTGAAAGAAACACACCGGTACAAATCAGTGGTCATGGAGTTTTGAGCATTTGATTCACTGCCTCAGTGCCTGCAGGAGAAAGAAAGCAGATTGTTTCTTCCTGCTGCAGTTAGACGTTTACAGCTGTGCTGCCTGTCGACTCTGCGACTGCAGCACAAACTCACTCAAGTGTAATTTTACTTAAACTGTGCTATACTGATTTGTCAGCAAATCCATGTGTATGCATGCTGCTATTTAACATTTATTTCCTCACATTGATGTAGCATACTTGTTGTGACACCACTGTAGTGGGACTACTAAAGAATTATCTTGTTTTCTCTTGGTAAAATAGAATCTAGTGCAGCTAAAGGCACTTTGCCAACTCAATAACTGCGCTGTAGTCGAGCCTCTTCAGTCTGACCAGGTCGTGTTTAAAGGACAGTGTGCACACTAGCACATTTCAAGCCCCTCTTCAGTTTTTATTGAAACCCTTGCTCTGAAAACAAACACTCATCATGGTCTGTGGGTGAGAGCCATCTAAATGAGAAGAGGGAGCAGCTTAGGTCCCATATTATGCAAAATCAACTTTTTAATCATTTTAATCCTTATATTTGGGACTCTGGAGGCCCGACATGTCACCAAAGTGTGAAAAAAGATGACCCACTCATGTATTTGTGGTCCTCCTCAGTCTAAGTACAGGAGATAAAACATGCGATATTGAGTTCCGTGCTCCCTGGGACGTCACAATGCGCTAAATTCCTGGAATCGTTGTCTCGCGGAGCTCCGCTTTGTCCGTAAAAAACGCGAGAGTGCAGGCGAAGGTAACAGTGTTTGAAAACCGGAAGTCCGCGGAAAGTTCTTTTCACAGTGCAGCACAGAGTTCTACACAAACTTCCAGCCTCAGAGGATAGAGCCTGCAAATGAACACTTTTCCAAATGCTAACTGCTGTTAGCTCCCAGTAGCCTCTGTCCCTTAAGTTTTATTTTTCTTTTTTTTGTCTTTTTAAAAAAAAAGAGATACTACTAAACCGAGTGTTCTGTGCTGCCAAAACAGGGCTGTTTTAGCAGGGTGGTTGAACTGCTGTGGTGCTTCATCCTTGACCAAATTAGGACACCAGGGAACTAAGTTATCTTGTAGAAATAGCGTATAATATGGGACCTTAAAAGCTTGTTGTGATGTCTGTTCTTGTTTCCATTCTAAAATGTGACCGAAAACATTCTCACAAATTGCCTCAGCCGAGTTTCGCCACAAACTCTTTCCACGGGTTAGGGTTAGATGATGCGTGTTCCAGTCAAAACCCCATAATGGCCTTTTAGATATTTTGGTGCCATTTTTTATGAACAAACGGTGACAGCTTTGGTCACATAGAGGGTGGTCTCTGTATAAATATCTGCTCTGTCACAGTCACAACTGTCATTGTCTGTTCACTCTCCGTTCGCTCAGAGTTATGAGGCTGTTTGGTCTCTCAGTGTTTCAGTCCAGCTTCCTCGAAATAATGAAAAGCTTACGAGTCATTAGACTGCGGCATGTATGGAGTTCAGCATATTAGACATATTTGTCTGCACTGTCTTAAAATATCCTTTGTTAATTATTTAGAGAGAGGGAGAAAAAAATGAAGAAGGAATTTTGACTCCGTTCACTGTGGTTTGTTTTGTTAATAAAGACCAAACCTCAAGTGTGCTACAGCGAGGTCAACTCTTTCCAGCGGAAACAGGAATTAAAACGTTTCTAACAAAGGAAGGTTTTCGGCAAATAATCTTAATAGCAGATTTTTCCTCTGTCTCGCCCAGATTTTTAAAAACAGTTAACTCGTGTTATGGTTGCTTTCCATTTGAATTTTGTTATATATAATATGTTTAACCTCAGCAACATTCAGTAAGAGTTTTGTGAATGACAAGTTTACGCAACCCATTTAGCCTCTCCAATGAATTTGGCATTCATCAAGAAAACCTCTAAATATCAAGAATTCTGAGCATAGTTTTAGTTTTGTGTGTTTGTTCCACAGCAGTAGCAGTTTGGGAGGCCCAGGGTTGGGGTCACTAGGAACATACAGTACACAGTTTTTGTGTGTTTTTGTGTTCAGTGAGTGGGACTGAGCTCTCCAGTTTGTAAATTCTGACACCAAAAACGTACTCCTGCTACCCTACAGATTTTCCCCACGATTAAGATCTTTCTGAAAGGATGACTTTAGGTCTATTTCCCATCTGTTCTCTTTCAACCTTTGTTTCAGCATCGCATTACTGCAGTTGCGTTGCAGAGAACCAGTGTTAATTCCTTAACCTAAAGCTCTCGTTCAACATTAATTTCACCTCTCTCATGTTTCAGACAACAGGGGATAATGGTGCGTTCCAGAGCCCATCCAAACAAATGGGATGTGGGACTTACCCTACCTGAATTGTACTAGCTCCTACTTCAAAGCGTTCCAGCAATTGAAGTCGAATGTTCGAAAAACATGGACGATCGCGGCGCTTTAGATTTATGTTTGAAGAGGCATTTGACTGTCAGCAAATCAGTCTACTTACATACACAAGCGAGCCGTTTATGTAAAAGCGATATATATTACGTCATGAGTATACTTTTAACGTAGCCCTACATATCTTCATGCTAACAGATAACAGCAACGACATATTTTCACGCTATAACATGGAAAACAAGTTGTGATAAAATTGCTGTGTTTAAAACAACTCTACACGCAAAAAGTAAAGTTTATAGCGTATTCGTGTGACTCCATGGGCGCCGCCATTATTCTCCGACGTCATTTTGGTGAAGTCGGGGTAGGTCGATCAGCCCCGACTTCGCGAGTAGGAGGTCCCACTTCGACAGGTATTCCAGTGCACTTTTTCTAGTTGGAGATGGGATAAGTCCCACGTCCAACTGGTTTGGATGGGCTCTGGAACACAGCATAATTCATTCAACTGCAGTTCACTGTTGTCTCGCTGTGCTAGCGTAGCCGGTCAAGTTATTTGTCAGGTAAAAACGCGTCACTCTGTGTCACCACAGACATGAAAACTAAACACTTCTTTATTGAGATACACATAGAGTCATGTGGAGTCATTATAGCGTGAATTTGTGTTTCTACTAGCACTAGGTGCTAGCATAGTACCTGGTATCAGGTACTAGAATCAAGAATCAAGCTGAACTGTAGATCAGTTAAAAAGACTTGGAAAAAAATTGGTTGATCTCCAACAACTACCAGAGAAATGTCTAAAATCTAGTGCTGTGCAATAAGTTAACGTGCGTTAACGCATGACACGTTTCCATGACGACTGACCGGAAAAAGCCAGTCCAGGCACCGTTTACCAGTTAGCTCCGTTAGCTCATTTTAGCGCCGTTAGCGTCAACAGTGGAACTGGAGCAGTCTGTTTATTAAACGAAAAGAGCAGCGCTACAATTAACCAGCGTACCTGTGTACTGCGTATGTGTGCCTCTGTATTTAAAGTTTAGCGTTACTTTAGAGACTCATTTTAACAATCCGGAATGACGTAAACATGATGCCACTTGTGACTTTTTCCAGTCAGTCTTCATGGAAACGCGTCGTGCGTTAACGTTGACGCCGTAAGCGTTTGACAGCACTACTAAAATCTCATCAACCCTGCTGCTGTATTTCAGTCCAGTGACTGTGTCAGAGTCTGTGCTCCAGTCATGAAGTACTGAACAAATATAATAATATAATATAATTACTGCTTTACAAGTCACTAGTCACGTGTAAAAGGAAGTAACCGCAGCTGTGCCGTGCCGAGGCGAGGCGAGCCGGGACCATAGTGGAAAAGGGCCATTAGTCGACACTGTGTGACCTCATGAAATAGACAGAATGTAACTGATATTTGTTTATATTTAACTGCAGCTTGAACAGATTTAACATACCTCGTGCAGCTGTAATGGGGGGGGTGTTGTTGCTCTGCAAAAGGTTCCTTTAAAGTTATCATTTCCACGAGGCTGTGACTGAAATGCCAGATTTCTGCGGCCTCTCCAGTCAGAGCCCGACACTGTGCAGTCCTGCAGCGTGTCTGTAATGTCGCTCCTTGTGTAGAGCGCCATTACCACAGATGTGTTTTTGTCCTTTTTTACATTTGTACAATGTACTATTTTCTAAATTGTGAGCACAGTGGCTTTTGACAGGACAGTGAGCATGTGATTTAAACTTGTTCCCCGACTATAAATGGTCGGTTGTAAACTAAAAATACAGCTGCCTGGATAATGTTTTTCAAACTGAGCCAGAGAGTTCTTTATAGAAATCTATTTCTCTCTATTTTAGTGCCTCCATTCACTTTTTTTCTGCATCTGTACAAAAGTGCACTGTTACAACTCGAGTCATTCAAGGCCAAACTTTAATGTAAAATACAGATATGTGGGATGACACTGAACTCAAGGGGAAGAGAAATGTATTCTGGGAGTCCAAAGTAATGAATTACTATTCTATCGTGTGCTTCGGGGGAAAAACTCATTTATAATGTTGACGAGAGATAAAGTTCCAAATAAAAAACACATGTAATGAATGGATTAAAACCTCATCCGGCTGCTGGGCAATGCTTCTTTTACAACTTTACACGCTCTCTATCTATTGTATGTTGTTAACTGCAATGTTGCAAATGTAATTTATCACTAAATAGAAAGTGTATGTCTGCGCTACAGGCTGGAACAGTGAGAGACTCCATGGCCAAGTCCCTGTACAGTGCTCTCTTTGACTGGATCGTCTTTCGGATCAACCACGCTCTGCTCAACCTCAAAGACCTGGAGGACACCACCCAGGTAGGATGACACTGAATGAGTCACACATGACATCAACAGGTCCTGTATATGAGTAATAATATTAACTCCTATCTGTTTTTTTTTTTCTTTCTGTTAGCAGCACAATTAGTAAAAAAAATTGTTTTTGATTGTCTGGGTATGTGGATAATGGCCCAAGAAAGAAATGATTAGATTTAAGTGGTGACACGGGAACATATCACCATTGGAATGTAATGACACTGTGGGAAACTCAGTGTCCTTGGTCGAGGTTTGTGCTTTCTAGTTCGGGGACATTCAGATTGTGCTTCACTACAGATCAGATAGGACAAATTACATTGCGACCCGAAACATCTTCTATCTTAATGTTACTGCATGCACGCTCACAAACACATTTTTGCATACCTCATCAACAACAGAAACACCATATTTTTTATGTTTTACTCTGTATTGAAGCAGGAGCTACAGTACGATAAGATGTTGATACCACATACTGAAGTGACAGAATAATGTGATTGGATTTCTGTGCCAACACAGCCCTGAAACAATCTCAGTCACAGCAATGGAAGAAAATCAGATATGAATCAGTTCTAGTAATCTGAATTGAACTGTTGCCTTAGTCTGACTAGTATTTCTACAATGGACACTTTCAAAATAATACTAAAGCTTTGGTGTTTTTAGGGTCATTTAAGTGGGAAATAACACTTATTATATGACATGATTATCATGTATTATTATTGTAAAGGTCCCATATTATGCAAAATCAACTTTTTAATCATTTTAATCCTTATATTTGGGACTCTGGATCAGTCGCCAAAGTGTGGAAAAAGATGACTCACTCATGTTTTTGTGGTCCTCCTCCTCCTGTCTAAGTACAGGAGATAAAAACACGCGACTTAAACGCAACATCGCGCAAAATTCCTCGAATTGTTGTCTTGTGAGAGTGCTAGCGAGGGCAACGGCATCCGAAAACCGTAAGTCTGCAATCGTTAGACAACCGGAAGTTCTATTCTTGGTTGCACAGTGCAGCACAGAGTCCTACACAAACTTCCAGCCTCAGAGGATTTATCAGTCCAGTGGATACACGTTATATGGCAATGTGCCTGCTAGAGCCTGCAAATGATCCCTTTTATAGAGATACTAATAAACCGAGCGTTCTGAACAGGGCTGTTTTGGCAGGGTGATTGAACTGTTGTGGTGCTTCATCCTTAAGGTATTTTGACAGGTATTTGTCACAGACATGTTCATTAGGACACCAGGGAACTAGGTTCACTTGGAGAAATGGGGTCTAATATGGGACCTTTAATATTAACCTTTATTTAATGAGAAAGTCCCTTGAGTTTAGTTAAAATAATGTTCAACACATACAGTATAGAATATAAAACATCAGTCATACATAGTAAAAAACGTAACACCTCTTGCATGTGATGATAGAGTTTTTTTAAAGTCTTGAGTTTGTTGTCTTCCTCAGGTCTTGTCCATTGGAGTGTTGGACATCTTTGGTTTCGAAGACTATGAGAACAACAGCTTTGAACAGTTCTGCATCAACTTTGCCAACGAGCGTCTCCAGCACTACTTCAATCAGCACACCTTCAAGATCGAACAAGTAAGAAGCTTCACGAGTTTCGTCGCTGCTCCGTTTTAGGCTTTGACCGGCAGCTGAACATCTGAGCTACCGAATCGCTGCATCTGTTGTTTTAAAATGTCGTAGATCCACCCTGCTTACATTCTCAGGCTGCGGCCATTTACAAGGAAATCCCTCAACCTTATCACAGCACACAGAGCACCCCACATTACATTGCCACAGAAACAATTCAGACATTTTTTTTTCACCACGTTATGTAAGAGGGTTTGCAGAGAAGCTGACATCCGTATGACTCAGAGTGTGACCACCCTGACTGTGGATGTATGTTCTCTAAAGTGAGCTGATTAACTTCAAAGGCCTATTTAAAGTCTCGGCGTGTAAGTTTTGCCTGTAAGTTAAACATCGTGTTCGGTTGGCGTGCCCTGACATGTTGTAAGGGCTCAAGCTCGTTTGAAAGCTTCCACGCTCTTCGTGAATTACGCTCAACCTGTGTCGCTCAGTCGTTCAGCAAACTCTGTCTCTCTTCCATGTCATAAATATCTCAAAACTTAGACCGAAAAAGAGGCTCCAAAGGCTTCTTCTTGGTCTTGTAGTCAATTCTGAATCAATGTGTTGTGGATTCAGGAGTTGCCATCTTGATGGATGTTTGTTCTTCAAATGATGCGATGATTCATTCAAGCAGTGGTCGAACAATAACACACAAATAATCAAACTTGCATAGAACCTCTGCAAGGAATAAATGTGAACATGGTAACTTTTTCTTTGTTTTTACAGCAGTCAGTCAGTCCGTGCATCTCTTACCGCCAACTCTTTCACTGATTTGTTTATACTCTTTCTTATATTCCCCTCTTACCATGAAACATAACATATTTTAACTAGAAAAGCACTCGGAGAGTGCAGACCTCCGCCAAGGCAGCTCATCCCCCCACAAAATAGCGATAAAAATAGTGAAAGCGTCTACAGATCAAAATGTAATCACTTGTTCCTGGTACCATTGCGGACAGTTCCTGAAAATTTCATCCAAATCCGTCTTTTTGAGTTTATGTTGCTAAAAGACAGGCAAACAAACAAAATCTGGTCTGGCGGAGGTCAATAATATAAATAATTCGAGAGCCGGTTTCACCGCTATAATCTTTAGTTTTCTCTATGTAGTGCGTGGCTGATTTGAAGGTTTTACGATCACAATCATGGAATATCCTACTTTTCTTGTTTCCCACAAACTTCTTAGACTTCCAGTATTTGTTGATGCTTATTAGAATACCACAGCACTTCCTGTGCTTCTGGCTGTTGCTCTAACCCAGGTCATATTAGATCCAGCCTCTTAACAAAATGCTTGGCAAGGTGCTTGCATGAATTGAAGCCTCTTTGTTGCGTCGTCTCTTTTTTTGTTGCATAATGTTTTTTTGTATGAGGACGCTGCATACGACAGGTTTTGTCTTTGTTGTCAACCTCACACATTTCAAAAAAATTTTTTAAGGAAACTAACTTTAAAAGTAGTGTCTGATGTTTTAGTGTCAGATGCATGACGTTTTATACTTTTACACGAGCAGAGATGCAGCCACATACACACACACTGGTGTACAATACATTGATCTTTCCAAAAGCCACTTACTCTATGCACTTAAATGCACTTTCCTATTGATTTCTAACATGGTTCAAACTGCCACTATGCTTTTTTTTCAGTGCATTTTTTTTATTTTTTGTCATCCACTGAATTAAATGCCTTTTTTGCTTAAGAAAAAAGCAGCAGTTTTTATGCTACAGAAAACGCTTATTTCCATTTTATATTTTAATCAACCTGCACATAAGCCTTTGATTCATCGTGGTTTGACAGGATAGTGTTAGTTGTGTGTGGAAAAATCGAATTTTCAGCATTTAGATGTTCTGAAAGCCTCTGACAGAGAGCTGACGCTCTTCATATTCAGCTTCACGCCCTGGTCTACAGTTACATAATGCACAGTGCGTTTCCATGAATCTGTTCAGTCGTCCAGTGAGACACTTTGCTTTAATGATACACAGAACTTCAACAAAGAAGCTGATGATTCACAGTTTAGAGACATGTTTGAGTCAAAGTAAGATGATTTAGAAGCAGGGGGTTGATAATGTAATGTAATGTAACACCCGTACAAACCAAAAACCAGAGCTCGGTGAGTTAAGTCAGCACGCAACTGACACACAAGTCAAATACTCTGGAATTATTACTGCACAGGTGTTCTGTTTATAGTATTCATATTGAGTTTGTCTCACATTTTGTTAAAAGACTCGAGTGAAAAACAATCTTAAAAAAGGACATTTTGATGTTGAAAGCATGACAAGAAGCACATTTCCCTTTAATATCATATTACACCATACTACTATACGTTAAATTACCCAAAAACAAAAACTAGTTTAACCAAGACAGCAGGACATCGAGCAATGTGTGGGATTTCTATCGGATTTATGTCAGTGTCCTCTTTGCAACACTGTTGGTCAAGATATTTTTCCAGTCCAGTAAGAATGAAAGAATAAAGCTCTGGTTTTAATTAGTACATGTTTTTGCTCAGAATATATGCCCTGAATACCTAAATATTTGACCTTATGATATTTCTGTGCGTAATTGAAATTCCTGAGCCCCTCATTTTACTGCCCTGAATGTATAGATGAGGATACGCGTTATTATATTTATATTTATATTTATATTTATATATGTATATGTGTATATGTATATGTGTACATATATATGTGTGTATATATATATATGTATATGTATATGTATATGTATATATGTACATATATATGTGTGTATGTGTATGTATATATGTACATATATATGTGTATGTATATATGTACATATATATGTGTATGTATATATGTACATATATATGTGTATGTATATATGTACATATATATGTATATGTGTATACATATATATGTATATTTATAGGTATATATGTACATATATTATATAGAATAAGTGTTGAGTCAGCTGAGTTTTTTAAGTCTGGAAATAGGAGCTGAGGTTGACAAATATCTTAAAAAAACTCGATTGTATTGTCATTTGCATAGAATAATAACTGAAGTGGTAATTATACAGTTTATAGTGTGACTTGTTTCCATTTAACTTTCAGGAGAATGAAAAATGTTCTCCCACTGTTGTAATTATAGTGACATTTTTACACAAAAACATAAACGTTGAGAATACTTTCTCTGTTATTCAGTTTAATTTGACCACTAAAGAGGTAATCTCCCCTTTTGAAAATATTCATTCCTTCCTGTGAATGAATTGTATGAATCCATCCCTGGATTAAGGTCATTATTGACTAAATTAATTTCCTTGGAACACAGCAAAATTATATAAATGGGGAAGAACAAGTATGTAAGTAGTATGTAACAAGTAAGTAACAGCCCAGAATGCTCCCTAAAACAGTGTTATTTCATTTATAATAAACTTTAAAACTCTGTTCTTTAGGATATGTTGCTGTACGGAGCATTTACACTCATCTCTCTGTTTCCACGTCCTTGCCTTGCAGGAGGAATACCGAGCAGAGGGCATCAGCTGGCGAAACATCGACTATATTGACAACACAGGCTGCATCAACCTGATCAGCAAGAAGCCCACTGCACTGTTCCACCTACTGGATGAAGAGTGCAAGTGAGTGTTTCAGCCCGAGTGGCTCCTTCTTGTTCTTCATGTTGTTTTCCTGCAGGGATATCCCTTAAGTTGGTCTAGCAGATCAAAGCAAAGGCGACTGTTGTAATTGCAAAGTTACCTATGTTTGTTTCTTTCCTTCTTACTTTCGCTCTCACTCTTAAAGAACACGGTCTGTCTTCATATTCACTGCTGGCATCCACAAGATTTAAAAACAAAATCATATTAAGATGAAATGGCGGCGTACTGGCACCCGCCAACACCTAGCAGCTTTGTGTTTATTTAGACCTTAACCTGAACAGTAAATGTGAGGATTATATATGATTCCTGACCAAACTGTCACAAAGTCTTGTGCTCTAGCTGCGCTGCTTAGGAAAGGAAGGACCGAGTCCATGCTTCAAATCCTGTGAGACATTCATGCACTTGCACTGCCTTCACATTCAGAGTGATTGTTCATCTCTATAAATAAACTAGTGCAGTGCCCGTAGGAAGTATGTATTCCTATAGTGGGAGCTGAAGAAGATTTTTCAGTTATGATAATGCATGAGAAGGAACGTAAAGGCTAACTGATGTGGCTGACAGTCACAGCAGCTAGCTACGCTAATGCTGATCGAAAATTTAAAAAAATTACGTTGTGCCTAATGACATTGCACAGTGTTTGTATTGTGTTAGCCCTACACTAATGCTAATCGTAGCCTCGCCAGCTTACCTTTGGAAACAAGTTCGCCAAATTAGCCGCAAAATCGTAGCATGCTAATGCTAAATAAAGATGAATAAAGATGTGCTCACGTACTGTATTAGTGAATGGACACCGACTTCGTCGTTTCAGTATAACACCATGTTCTGCCGTGAACTGTGTGAAAATGTCTCACCCACCGTGAGGACAGCCTCTTCACTCCCACCTCCCCGCTCCAGACAGCGCAGCTGCTACTGATGAGCCGCTGCCTGCCTGGTGTAGCGTGATAAATCAGCGGAAGTGATGCGTGATAAATCCGCGAAAATTACAATTTCTCCAAAAAATGTGAAAATTAAGGATGCACACTATCGGGCCATGCCTAACCCATATCCAAAGTCTTAGGGTGATCTGACTAAAGGTCAGCGAGATATGTCCGTCACAGACAGACGCAACATCCTTTATAGAGAGATGTTGGCTCTGCAATGGACTGGCGACCTGTCCAGGGTGTTACCTGCCTTTTGTCCTTATGTCAGCTGGGATTGGCACCAGCAGCCCCTCATATGGAAGATAAAGCATTAGATGATGAATGACAGTCTATCCCTACCCTATCACCAATGAATGCATAATACTGTAGATGGAAAATAAAAGTCCTTGCTGTAAACAATCACTGACAGAGATTTCAGTTTAAAAAGGATGAATGGAGTCTTACTTTACACCATCATCATCATCATGTGTTCTAACTTTATCTGCACTGCTTACCCTGTGCTGTAAATGGTCACAAATCTCAGCTGACACCCGACAAGTACTCCTCTTTTATGGCCTTTGCTTTCACACACTCGCTGTGAACTCAATGTCACATTTCAAACAGTTAAATACATTAAATTTGTGTCACATGTCATGTAAATGTGTTCATTTACTCCGAGTGGTCTGAAATGTAAACCCCTTCAGGATAGTGCTGTGCCTATTTAACCCAACATGTTTCCGTCTTAATTTCCCCTCGTCTCCATTTGGACTCTGAATCAAAGTCCTCCCACTTGGAAAAGTTGGAAAGCCCTGAATCTCTCGCTGTGTTGTTTTCATAGCTCTGATTTCACCCTGTTCCAAAACCTCTGGTGTCCCATTCTGCTCTTCCTGTAAGCTCTTGATTTTTCCACAGAATTACTTTTGAAGGACAGAGGGGGAAATTTGAGCCGAGATCAGTGTCGGAAAGACCGGTTTCAACCCATGGAGAAAATGTCCAGTTAGTTTATAGATCAGATAATGTTAGTTTGCTGCATTTCCAATCCAATCCAACTTTATTTATAACAACAACAGCTGAAACAAAGTGCTGTACATCAGAGATAAATAAACAAAACAAAGAAAACATACAGACGTGTGACCTAATAAACCTAAGAACAAACAATAAAACATAAAATAAAATACTGTAGAAAATATACATACAATAAAACTATTACCGTTTCCCATGGTCCCATGGTTGTAGTGACGGTTGTTTTTAAATCAGAGACAAATATATAAAGTCATGTCTTTAACTCATTATGTTCTGTTTGGATGAACTACTCCCGCTGCGTCTGTTGATTGTTTCCAGTGTGATTTATCCTCCATAGAGTGTCTCACTAAATGTGTTTTTATTTAAAAACAAAACAAAACAAAAAAAAACAGATGTAAAAATCCCTTTGTTCTCCAAATTGAAATTTTACTTTCATTTCAGTTTCCCTCAAGCCACAAACCAGACTCTGTTGGACAAGTTCAAGCGGCAGCACGAAGGGAACAGCTACATCGAGTTTCCCGCCGTCATGGAGCCCGCCTTCATCATCCGACATTATGCTGGAAAGGTCAAGTACGGCGTCAAGGTCAGTGTGGACTTCACCGCTGTGCCTCGTCACTGATTTATCAACTGTGGTTTCTCATTGAACTTGTGCCTCTTTTACACTAAGTTCACACATGAAAAGCTGTTCTTCACTTCGCTTTTCCAACCAGCATGCATTAACACCTTTATGTAGGAAAAATCTTAATTCATGTCGTAGTAGAGGTAGAATAAGGTTATGTAGAATGAGGTGTTAATACATGCTTAATGATTACTAATGAAGGGCTAGTATGCTACTTATGTATGTTAGTGAGCACCTAGTTAATGGTGAATAGTGTTCCCTAATCTAAAGTGTTACCAAAATGTTATATGCTGCTCTTAAATGCATTACTCAAAGATCTTAAATTGTTCGGTGCACTCTTAGAAATAAGTGTTCCAAAAAGGTCCTTCTACAAGGACTGAGGTTCTACCTGGAACCATTTGCTTCTGAAAAACCCTTTCCTGAAGAAAGGGTTTTTCAAGGGTTCTTGGTAACACTAATGGTTCCAGTACGAACCATTTTTGTTCCAGAGAACCCTTTAAAACCCCTTTCCTGAATAAAGGGTTTTAAAAGGGTTCTTGGTGGAAGGACAAGCCGAAGAACCTTATATGGTTCGACTTAGCACTTTTATTTCTAAGAGTGTGCAGGACTATTTAATGTTATATTTGTTTTATTTTTCTCATGGGACTTCGAGAAGGAGATGTTGAGACTAAATGTACTGTATTTTTTGTATATTTTGTATTTTTGTACATCTTTTTTCTATATTTGGTCAGAAACATGCTATGCTTGCGTAGTAATACACTCTTAGAAATAAAAGTGCTAAGTAGAACCATATAAGGTTATTTGGCTTGTCCAAAAAATGAACCCTTTTTGTTCCAGGTAGAACCTTTAGTGTTACCAAGAACCCCTTTAAAACCCTTTATTCAGGAAAGGGGTTTTAAAGGGATCAAAATGTGGAACCATTAGTGTTACCAAAAACCCTTTCTTTGGGAAAGGGTTTTTCAGAAGCAAATGGTTCCAGGTAGAACCTCAGCCCTTGTAGACCCTTTTGGAACCCTTATTTCTAAGAGTGTAGAGCGGGATCCCTTAGCTATTGCCCATACTTATAGTGTTTTCGGTCTTAAATATCATTCAAAACATGTCTTAGAAAATCTTAAATTTGACTTGCTGAAACCTGCAGATACCCTGTTTTGGTGTTTTTAGTTTGCTTTTGTGATTTGAAGTAAGACAAAATGAGAAAGAATCCCCTGTAATACAACTGCACATCTCACACAGGATTTCAGGGAGAAGAACACGGACCACATGAGGCCGGACATCGTCGCTTTGCTCAAGAGCAGCAAGAACGCCTTCATCTGCAGTCTGATCGGCATCGAGCCCGCGGCCACTTTCCGCTGGGCCATACTGCGATCTTACTTCAGAGCTGTGGTCGCTTTCCGAGACGCTGGGAAGAGACACACGCAGAAGAAGACCGGTGAGTTCTCACGATACAGCAGGCATGCACTTTAGAGTAGGGAGGCAGATAGAGTGGATACAGAGGGACATCGTTAAAAGAGTTAAAGTGTGCTTACATTATTCATAACAATAAAAAATGTTTGTGGTTGGTAGTGAATTAAAAACAGCACCAAAGAATCAACTGAATGGTGTGTGAGCATTACAGTTACTTTTCAATACAGCAAGAACTGTATTATTAATCTCCCCTTTCTATGCTTTTGTTGTCTTTGTCTTTCCAACTGAATTAGGACCATTTTGCACCGCTGAATCCATTTTTCTCAATCAGGTCAGGTTTTTGTGCTAATTTGATTTAGAAAAATCCGATCTTCTGACTAAATTGATTACATTTTTGTGACATTATCAGATGATTTTCGCTAATATTTCTCATCCAAAAAAGGTTTTAGTTGTATTCACCGCTGATGTAGCAGAATACGTCAGGCTTATTTTTGCAAGATCTTCTAATCGAAGCCATGGAATTCACTTGTAATATATATATAAAAAAAACATATTAGTCATAAGTTGACACATGCAAAATCTTCAGAATTTGTTTATTGCAAGAAATTTTGCATCATATGACGTGAAAATACGCGTACATGTAAACAAAAACGTTACAAAATATGTAGCTTTGTTCGGAAAGTTGACATGATTGAGCGAAACCAATGTGATTTTTGGATTCAGCACATCAAAATGATCCTAAATCAGCTAAAATAAACAATTAATTTGGTGTTGACCAGTGTTAGCCAACACGTGGCTGCCACCTTTGAAGCAGCTGATACAGGAAAAATAAACCATGACCATGAGGTTTTCCTTTATTTTTCTGTATGCAGCTTTATTTTCAAGCTTCAGCACAAAGTGCTTTACAGGTAAAATCACTACCTGAAAGGGTAACACTTTATAATAAGTCCAGACTATTAGCATTAGTTAAGCATTAATATATTTTGAATTCATCATTTATAACGCATGAATACTCATTAGTATGTAGTTTATAAACACACAATTATAAATGTTTTACTCAAATGTCCAAATAGCTGCTGTACTCGAGCAGCCAATCGGCATCCACCTCCAACAAAGGAGCCCTTTGAAAAAGAGGAATTAAATATTTATTAATGCGTTACTAATGCTAATAGTGTGTACTTATTATAAAGTGTAACCGGTCAATGTAAATAGATAAAAGTATAATCACACACAATATACTCGTATATAATTTCAACATGCTCACATGCCATACAGTTATATCTCCATCTCTGTTGTCGTGTATGTGTGTGTAGAGCTAGTTTTTTCTGTATTTACTGTATTTAGCTGTTGCTGATTTTCTCTCTCTCAGCTTTATTTATAAATGCCTTCTTTTCCCTTAGATTTTGATCCCTGCTGTCCTTACAGATCATTTCACCATCAGATGTTCTTTGGGCTCTGCTGTTGTATGAGTCACACTTGCGCGCTGCATCCTCTTCATCTTTTCTGCACATTTATTTTCACATGTCGGTTTTGTTTCGTAAAAATAGATGTATTTATTTATTTATTTATTCATGAGAAATCTTGTATCATGTACATAAGCTTTTAGAAAACTGAAGCTGTCAGTGTCTTCAGCAACATTTTAGCATGCATTGACACACAGAAGTACAATGACAAACATCTTTCCGCTCGCTCCAACTGCAGTTTTGAATGTCAATCATTTTCTCTCCAGAAGGTATTTCTCCAGTAGACGAATGCATCTCTTCTTCACTGTCTAATCTGTCATTTTTTCTCTCTCTCTCCCTCTGTCCTTGTGTATTTGTTTCTCTCTTCTCTGGTTTTCTTTTGTTTTTTGCTTCTCCAAGGGCATGATGACGCTGCTCCCTGTGCAGTTTTGAAAAGTGTGGATAGTTTTAGCTTTCTGCAGCACCCTGTGCATCAGAGAAGCTTAGAGATCCTGCAGAGATGCAAAGAGGAGAAGTACAGTAAGGCTGCCACTGCAAAAAATAAGAAATCAAATAAAACTGCTCCTCCTATTTTTCCTGTTGCACCATGACTTGGGAAAACTGTAGGGACAAGGCTGACCAACATCATCAACTCTACTGAAGCCAAAAATCATGATAACATTGTAGCATTTTTTTTTTTTTCTCCAACAAAGCATTTATTTTCTTTGGAAGCGTTTCTGCCACTTGGGGGGAAAAAATAGCCATATACCAAGTGAAAATTATGAGACAGAAAGTCATAGTTATGAGATAAAAAGTTTAAATTATGAGATAAAAAGTCGAAACTATGAGATACTATCTCATATTTATGAGATAGGAAGTCATAATTATGAGATAGGAGGTCGAAAATTATGAGATAAAAAGTCATGATTATGAGATAAAAAGTCGAAATTATGAGATAAAAAGTCGAAATTTTGAGATAAAAAGTCGAAACTATGGGATACTATCTCATATTTATGAGATAGAAAGTCATAATTATGAGATAGGAAGTCGAAATTATGAGATAAAAAGTTGAAACAATGAGATACTATCTAGTATTTATGAGATGGAAAGTCATAATTATGAGATAGGAAGTCGAAAATTATGAGATAAAAAGTCATGATTATGAGATAAAAAGTCGAAATTTTGAGATAAAAAGTCGAAATTTTGAGATAAAAAGTCGAAATTTTGAGATAAAAAGTCGAAACTATGAGAAACTATCTCATATTTATGAGATAGAAAGTCATAATTATGAGATAGGAAGTCGTAAATTATGAGATAAAAAGTCATGATTATGAGAAAAAAAGTCGAAATTATGAGATAAAAAGTCGAAATTTTGAGATAAAAAGTCGAAACTTTTAGATACTATCTAGTATTTATGAGATGGAAAGTCATAATTATGAGAAAAAAAGTCGAAATTGTGAGATAAAAAGTTGAAATTATGAGATAAAAAGTCGAAATTATGAGATAAAAAGTCGAAATTATGAGATACTATCTCATACTTATAAGATATAAAGTCATAATTATGAGATAAAAAGTCAAAATTGTGAGATAAAAAGTCGAAATTATGAGATAAAAAGTCGAAATTATGAGATAAAATGTCAAAATTATGAGATAAAAAGAATAACAATTATCTCATAATTATGACTTATTATCTCATAATTACGACTTTCTGTCTCACAATTTTGACTTGCTATCTGTCTATTTTTTTCCCTGAAGTGGCGGAAACGGGCTTCCATAATTTTCTGCTTTGTTATTCGTTTTCCAACTCTGACTTTATTTCATTAGACTAGATGCTTGTTGGTCTCCACCTCCCTCTTGCTTCCTGTCACCCCGTCCCCTGTGCACCTGTATGCATTTGGTCTTTGTCTTTGTCTTGCACGTCGTTCACTTGCATCAGCCGTTCTGTCATTAACGCAGCGCTATGCTAGTAAGCAGAGAAATGCATGGTTGCATCGCTTCATCAGCTAAATTTGGTCTGGGGGGGAAAACGAGCACACTTTTAGACCACTTTCTTTTTTTCATCAGTTATAGAACATGGCTATGGTCCTCTCTTTTGGGGAATGGGTTTATTTGCTGGTCCACCACAACACCACACTTATCACCCTCTCTCCTGTCACTAACACCACACAGGCGAGTGATGGTGTACAAAAGACTGAGGGTGGATGTGCACAGACCTGTAAATGATCATCACTAACTCGCTCACAGGCAGCTTTTACGTGTGGTGGTGCAGTGGACATACATTCAGCCTCACACACTTTTCCTACACTCTTAGAAATAAGGGTTCCAAAAGGGTCCTTTTACAAGGGCTGAGGTTCTACCTGGAACCATTTGCCTCTGAAAAAACCCTTTCTTTCGAAGAAAGAGTTTTTCAAGGGTTCTTGGTAACACTAATTTTGATCCAGAGAACCCTTTAAAACCCCTTTCCTGAATAAAGGGTTTTAAAAGGGTTCTTGGTGGAACCCTCCAAAAGGGTTCTACCTGGAGCCGAAAAGGGTTCTCCTATGAGGACAAGCCGAAGAACCTTATATCGTTCTACTTAGCACTTTTATTTCTAAGAGTGTATGCAAACATTTTCACCACACATTTAAACGTGTTTGTGTCTTTTTGTTGTGTGCCATCTTACAGCTGCGGGTAATTGGTAAAGATATATTTTCACTCGATTAAAAAGTACTAATGATCTGTAGATTCCACTTATTGCCGGTAGAGAGCATGCTGGTGTACAACACTATTGGCCAGCATTGCATTGTATTAATACATTTAAGTAATTCTGCTTTAATCTGACCTATATCACAAGCAAATTGTCGTTTATAGGAAAAAAATTATCCTTAATATTTTTAATTTGAGGTTTTAAGAAAGCCTACAGTACAAGTTAAACAAAAAAACTGAATTATCATCGCCCATAATTCTATACGAACAAGATCATTTCACTGTTATCTTTTTTCAGTATTAATTCATCTGCAGTAGATTATGGTTCCAATAAAAAGGCACATAACACCCACTGCAATAACATGTAGTGTCAGAGGTGTTTCTTTTTTCTGCTTGACAAGGGATTGAGGGATTTTATTGTTTTTGTCTGTCGGTTTGGTGTGTGTGTGTGTCTGTGTGCGTGTGTTGTCACATGATGCCAACCCGTCTTTTCACAACCAGGTGTGACCAGGAAGAGTCCACGTTCACCACTGTCAGACCTTCAGGGAAGCAACGCCGCCAATGAGAAATCTCCACGGTAAGAGTTTAACTAAGAGATTATAAGTTGATTTTGCATAATATGGGACCTTTAAAGGTCCAGTGTGTGAGAATTAGTGACATCTACTGGTGAGACAAACTGAGGACTCCTCTGTTTACCACACCCTTTCCCCGAGGACACTCTCTCCTCCTCCTGTGTCGGTGTATGCATCATGTTTATGTAGGTGGAAGCATTCTAATTTGTTTTGCAGAGTAAGCTTGGACTCCAAAGTCATATTTCGCAAATGACTTTCGCTTTAAAACAAGTATACATTAATTCAAACTTGTTACACCCTGGTTCTTTTAAATGTGCACACACTCACACACACACACACACAGTTCAAAGCCAGTTCACCCCAACGCTTGCATTCATAAAATACCACAGATGTGCAGAGGCTGGATGTGCATGAGCTCCTGTGTATGCATCACATGATGATGAATGTGTTGGCACACCTGATAATGTAATGCAGTCTAACACAACACTGACACACGACAGGAAAACTTGCAGTGTGGGTTAACAATGATAAATAAATCATTTGAACAAAATGACATCGGGTCTGAGACTGTTGAACTCTGAGCTGGTTCCACAATGCCTCGCTCCACTCTTAACCTTCCACTGCCCAGTCACGAGAAGCGTTTATCCCTTAGAACTGCTGAACGTCCAGTTTAATAGCAGGCCGTTTTTGTGCTTTCATTAGTGAGTCAAGAGAGGAAATGAAAGGGGGGGCAGATGTGGAACGACCTGCAACAAAGGTCTGCAGACAGAGTCTAACCAGGGATGTTGTCTTCACCCTGAGGCCCATATAGTGTACTATAAATGTTGTTTGGACATTATTCAATTTGGACTTATTCATCCTTAACAAACCCCCCTTCAATCCTTTCTTAAATATATGCTGTCATTCGTTGATGTGTTAACACTGACCTCAGGGCATTGAAACAGACATGCCACTACTTAAAAAAAACAAAAAAAAAACGAATGATGACTACTCTCTGACCCCAAACATTGCTCCCATACCACCCCACTGAGCCCCTGGTTCACCACCTCCTCTAATTAGCTGCAGACCATGAGATTAGCAGCCTACGACCACGACTGCACACACAAGACCAGAGTCTGTTAAAATCCCTTTCTAATGTGATTTGCAACCTCTGCCCTCTCTTTCTCTTAATCACACACACACACACACACACATGGACACTCATGCACGCATCCTCCACATACTATGAGCGCACTAAAGCCTGAGCAGCTGCTTCCTCCGTGATGTAAAGGCAGAGCTATGCATTTGAGAGGAGCACCCAGGGAGCGATATATATTCTGTCCCTGCAGGGTGCGTGTCAGCTGGTCACACAGGCGGACAGTGCAGTGCTTTATGGGAGAAAACACGTGCATGACAAAAAGCTGATTGTACAATCTCTGATCATCGAGATCAATGATCAACTTGTGAGAACCTCAAATGCTAACGTAGGATCCATACGCTATATGCTTCAGGGAATTATATGCTGAATTAAAAGTTTATATATACATTTTGGGATTGACAAAATATCCGAAATCACACAGAATAAACTCCAGAATCGTAAATACTTCAGTCCAGAAATATATATAAATCCAAAGATCAGAGAGGAGGAAGAGCCACTGTACGTGGTTATTCTGCAATGACCTACATTTGTGGACATACTGTAGATGTTAGGACATAGAGAAGTAGTATCAGACCACTTGAATTCACACTGATTTACAAGTCTCAGAGTCTTATTCTTGTTTTAGATTTGACTGAAAAAGAAAACTAAGCCACATTTAAATGTCTTCTGTATCGTTTGTATAAAGTAATTCAGCTTTATCTCAGTGAGGCTGTATTTAAATGAAACTGACAACATTTCAACAGTCTTGGTTTAGCCTGCTTACATGTGATGATTAGCACAAATACAAAGTACAAAAAAGGCTGATGTTAAAAGTTAACAAAGCAGACATAGACCGGGTTAAATGCTAAATGACTCAATGTATTGAAACTGAGAACAATAAGTCCACATATACCTGCTATATATTATTTTTATTGTATCACTCATTTGTTTATGTATCAAGCTATAACAAGTGATGTACAAAAGCAGTGGAATATCACTTTCAGCACAAAATGCTGCTGATTCTCAACGGTGGCCTCAACTGTATTAACTTTCATTTTCATGTCGTGTCATCTTGTTTCCTCTATGAATGATTCAGATACCAAGCTTTTGTTGTATGTGGGGCTTTTAAGTTATCATAGGTAAGAGCTGAATCAATAACAGACCGAGTCCGAGACCAGAGTCTGAAAAGTCTTTCATGTCTTAGTTTGTACTTGGCTTCTCCTTTTTTTTTCTTTCTTGTCATCTCCTCTGGGCTGAAATGGTTCAGACTGGTTAATGGTTTTAGCCGTGACCTGACCACTCATGTTTTCTTTTATATATAATTCTGGGCAGGTTGGTTGAGTTTCACCTTGAAGCCTGAGGTTTAAAACCTTTGCGGATTCAGTGAACTGTACTTAATGTGGTCTGTAATGAACTCCATACAACTTCTGTGGGGAAAAACATGGAGAGACTACTGCTCCTAGTGGTAGTGGAAAAAATAACCTCTACACAAACGCAGAAACGGAGGCTTTTCTTTGACGTACATCAGATCTAGCCGGTGCTATAAAATATATGATATCATGTCTGAAACAGACTCACAATGGTAAAACCTAAAAGACTGTTATTATTGATTATGCTATTAATCGATTATTCATTTATTACTAAATTCATCGTTGACTATTATGAATGAATGAATGAATGAATGATTTGTTTATTTCGGACATGACAGTTAAATCAACATCTGCACACATCATCATTTAAATTCATACAAATGACCGAAAGGGAATTAAGCGAACAAGCTTTCAGATTTTTCAGCTTCTTAAATGTGAATATGTTCTGGTTTATTTGCTCCATATAGCAAAAGAAATCAGTAAAACTCAATCATTTTGGTTTGTGGGCAATAGAAGACATTTGTGAACATCATCATTTCCAAGTTTGGTAAACACCAATCAACCTTTTCTCACATTTTACAGACCAAACAATCAAGAATCATGAAAACAATTGTTAGCTGCAGCCCTAGATGTAGGACACCGATGTCTTAAACTTTTATTATTTTACTCAAATGCAATGCAACTGCTCATGATACTGACCCAAGAATAAGCATATGTTGTTGATTGCTCTGGGCCAACGGTAGATTAGACTTTTAATTTGCTGTTGACTTTTTGTTTTTCTTTATTAAAATGTTGTAGTCATATGACACGATCCGTAAACTGCCCCCAATATAAGCCTGAGATGTCGTGTTTGTCTTTAAGGAGCTCTCTTGGCGTCGGCTCGAACGGACGTTTGGGCCGTCACAGCCGCTTGTCGCCCAGTAACTTTGCTGCAGATGAAGACGGCATCTTTGTCAACTCAGCCAGCAGCAAACTCCTGGAGAGAGCGCACGACATCATCATGTAAGTAAACAAGACACAGGCGACATAATGCGTCAACAAGTCTTTGAAAACTGATTTAATGATTCGTAGATGTGTGTTTTGATGCCGTCTCTTGAACTGAAAGATGGAAAAAACACTTTAGTGTGATTTTATCCTGTTGTAACCTGCCTGCTCCAAAAGGTGACTCTGCTCTCTGAGAACGGTTAGGATTTGTCCACAGGGATTATCGACAGAAATATGGCTTCTCTTGATTTAAAGAGGTTTTTTTTGTTTTTCTTTACCAACAGGAGGAACAAAAACTACAAATCAAAGCCAGTTCTCCCGAAGGTACTTCCCTGTTTTTGTACTATTCAAAGGAAGATTTTCTCAAGTAATGTTACATTATATAAAATTATCGAATGACTGTGTCTGTAGCATTTACTCAATGTCAAGTCCCTGAAGCACCTCAGCAACCTGACGCTGCACGACCGCATCACCAAGTCACTGCTTCACCTGCACAAGAAGAAGAAACCACCGAGCATCAGTGCTCAGTTTCAGGTCTCACACACACACACACACACGCACACGCACACGCACACATACACACACTTTGACCATAAGCCCTACTACTATCTGAAACACTGTGTGGGGCTGCAAGCCATTCAGACTATGGAGGAGTTTGAATGATTATAATCCCTGCTCCAGCCAGCAGGGGCACTTTAGTATGGGCTTTAACACTCACACACTTGCAATATTAAAAAAAATAATAATAATCACCAGAGCATCTTAGACATGATTTTAGACTTGATTTAAAAAAAAAAAAAAAAAAAAGAAGCATGACAAAGAGGGGACTTAAAAATGTCCCCTGTTCAACATGGAGTCCCCTCTTTGTGGGTGTGTGACAACACCGAAGTCCACTACTGGTTCACAACTACACACACACATACAGATTTATTGTAGGACATTGCATTTCATTTCAGCAGGCGAAACAGAAATGTATAGCTAACCTTAACTGTCACCTTACCTGGCCACAATTTAAATCTTAGCCCTTAACCAGTTCCTCAGAAAATAGGTTTTGTCTAATTAGAACCAGGTTTTGGTTTCCATGATGACTACTGGTCCTGACAAGTTTAAAGGTCATAAAGAGGTAGCAAATGCAAAAACACACACACACACACATAGAAATAACAGGATAATCCTGACCTTGTGTTCCTATATCCAGCTGTGAATACGATTAAAAACAAGGTGTGTCCTTTACAGCTGGCTGTGGTGGAAACATCCCTCTATTTCTCTGCTTTGCCAATCAACTCTACCGTCCACACTGTCTGATCCATATATTTGGCCACTACTTGCGTTGTGTCGTTCACACACCCACGCGAAAATCTAAAACTGATGACATTATGTCTGAGAATTCAAGGGAGAAAAATAATAATAATAAAAAGTAAATGACTCTTTTCTTTGAAATGGCTAGTAACTGGAAGTTTCCCAGTTATTGACAAGCCCCATTTTCTCATCGAATATACAAAGCTATGCATGACCAGGCAAAGTGAAGAGATTGTTATCGATGTATATCAAAGCTCACAGACATCAACTCAGAACAACTGCCAACGATTTTAAAAGAAGCGGCTTTTTTCTTGCCGATATCTTTGAAAGTGAAGTGAGTGAAGTGTGTGTGCTCTGGCTGTTGGAGGCGCACAGATGAGTGCTGAGGCCCCTCTGGCAGGCGGCCTTGGCCCCAGTGTGTGGATGACTTCACTTCCCACATCCTGTGCTGCGCTGATTTCTTTAATCTCCCGTGGACGGGGGAGGAGACTGAATTCCTCCCACCGCTGAATTATCACACACACATACTGACACACATGTGCGGCTGTTTACACACACACACACACACAATGACTGCATATTTACACAGAGATGGTGTTGGTATTTGTGATCACAGACCTGACCGACGCATCTGTCAAACAACTGTGCAGCAACAAAATCAGTGTGTTTTCACTTGTTATTCTCAGACTTTGTGTGTCAAATGTGACAGCTTGTTTTTTTTTCGTGCGTCTCACTCTGCAGGCCTCTCTCAATAAGCTCATGGAGACTCTGGGTCAGTCTCAGCCTTATTTTGTCAAGTGCATCCGCTCCAATGCTGAGAAGGTACAGTGTGCAGACTTCAGTCACTTTCACTGGTTTTCAAGCATTTTTCATTTCCTTTCAAGTTTGAACGTTTTCCTCTCTGTAATTTCCCCCCTCTTCTCTCTGCCTGTTTGCTCTCTCTCTCTTTCTTGGTCATCCTCAGCTGCCCTTACGGTTTAACGATAACCTGGTGCTCAGGCAGCTGCGTTACACAGGCATGCTGGAGACTGTTCGCATTCGGCAGTCGGGCTACAACATCACGTATGGCTTCAAGGTAACAATCACACATTTATACGCCGTACTTAAAACAGTCATTATGTTAAATAAAAGGAGAAACCAAACTTTCACTGGGCGCTGACGCAAATCCCAATTGATATTGGTTGAGAGGCAGGAAACTCCCTGCTGAACCGGTCAATGGGCCAACATTCATTAGTCTGGTCCTTTGTACAGTGGGAGGAAGCTGGGGTAGCAGAGAAAAGCCACACAGGCACAGGGAGAGCATGTAAAGTCCTCACAGAAAGAACCCAGGCTCAAGCCGGGATTTGAATCAGACCAACATTTGATTAAAAATAAACAAATGCAGCGTTTGCTGTAATGGGAATGAAAATGTTGTAGCAGCCCTGATACATTTAAAAGAAATCTTGACATCTTGAGGTACAAATCTGATGCAACTAATACTGGAACAACTGGAACAAGTGTTAAAAAGTGCCTAAAAGATAAATCATGTATTAAACACAGTCTAGAGCAGAGGTGTCAAACTGGTGGCCCATGGACCACATCTGGCACCCTTGTGATTCCATGCGGCCCACCACTTAATATCATGTTATAAGTAAATCATTAAACATGTTTTTTTTTTTTTACTTAAAGTTGTGGTTTTGGATTTATTTCGCATCATAAATATGTTGTTATTATTATGTCGTAAACATTGTTCCTTATCAAAACAAACACTTTATGTTTAAAAATAATGTCAGCTATCATCATGAATATCTTTATTATGATGTCATGATGGACAACTGTGTTATAATTTTTAAGCTCATATTGCTCACCCGCTACTGAACATCTCATCCTCTTGACCAGACTAGGTCTAGATGCATTGTAGTGTTACCCCAGTTACCCTTGTTAATCTTTATTCTACTATATTCATTTTCAGAGAAAGCATCGAAGAGAAGATGTATGGATATTTCTTGGTTTCAATCGGGTCATAGCTCTAAAAATACTAGACTCTATAGATCTTACATTTAATTCATCTTTTATTTTCAAACAAATCATATTTCTATTAGACCCTCCCTCATTTTAGACTCCAATAACTCAACTTTTCTCCTAGCCCAGCTTGAGAATTATTTTTATTATAATGAACATGACAAAAGTCATAGAAAAAGGTTAGGGTTAATGGCTGAATAAACTAACTTTATTTCTTTCCTCTAAGTTATTACAGACACACTTCATTCACTGTTTCTGTCAGGTATGATATTTCCCAGTTCCCTCAGTAATGCACTGATCCCCAAAACCTGAACAACACTCAGATTCCCATGTGGTTAGATACCAGTTAAGGACTCTAATGTGGAGGAATACACGTGCCTAATGGTGTTCGACCTGGCATGAATCATCTGTTGTGTCAGGAGGGAATTATGGCGTGGTGTTGAGGAGCCATTGTAACCACACACTGGCACTCGTATAAGAATGATGTCAACCCTGTGATAAATGTTGTGTGACTAATAAATCAGATTGTGTTTATTGCTGATTGGAAGGGAAGTCTTTGGACAGAGAACACAGACTCCATTTAGTTCACTTTGTGGTCTCTCCACGTGTTCATTTGTGCAAATCTTGTTTCGGGCACTAGTCCGGGCACATCCGCTTGCGTACATTGAACCGCAGGAGAAGAATAATGTCCGTTTTGGAGGTGTTTCACGAGCGACAGTGTCTTCTGACTCTGGGTCAAAGTCGTAAAAGAGACTGCGGCGGGGAGTCGTGACAAAGCTATTTTTAAACATTGTTAAAACAATGTTATGATGATGAGTAGCAGTGCATCCATTGTTCCAGAGGGGGGAGCTGCTCTTCTGAGAGCTGGTGTGCTAATTAAGTCACTTCCAGGTATTGGCCAATCACAAGACAGTTGGGAAGGCTCTACGCTGGCTGGCCAATCACAACACAGTCTGTCTTCTGGGTGTGAGATTTCAGTCTGAAACAGCGCGACTGACGAGAGCTTCAGTGAGGAGAGATTTCTATCGGCTCATTTACAGCAACTCGGAGGTTTTTGACCATAAAAATAAGTTCCATAACTCACATATATGTGCGATAGGACCACTATGTGAGCTTTAAAGAAAAAAGAAACTGGTTTGATTTATAGCTTAATTTATGAGAAGAAAATGTGTCCTGTAATCTGCACCCACACCAACATTTAAAAAAGTAAACTATCAAACAACAAACACCGGTAAAAGCATTAAATTGCCTCAGTTCATAAACGGTCGATGAGCTCACTCAAATCATTTTATCATCAGGCATCGTCACCGACCACAAATTCCGACAGACATTTAGTGCTACAGTCAGCACTAATGAGAAATATTTCAGTCACAGTATCACTCTGGAGGACTGCGCAATTTCCCAGATCTTCAGAACAGAGCCTCATCTTTGTCCTTCACTCTCTTTCTCAAACACTCCCCATGCTTGTAATTGTATAAACACAGCATCTGTTTCCCTATCCACCCCCTACAGCCCAGGGTGCAGAGTGTATTGGATTCAGACAATGGGCCTCAGTTTGAAAGAGTGGGAGTTCAGCATATTTATGCCATGATGTTTGAACCCCTCAAAATATGGACAGCATGGATTTTTTTTTTTTTACCTGAAACCACATGTGCTTGACAACTTATTATTTTTTTGTCCTCGACTTGTTTCTGCGGAAGAGATGATACAGTAGACTGCTGAAGTCACTGGTCAAGGGTTAGATCTCAGATTCAAGGCCAGAGTTACAACTGTCGAGGAACTTGAATCAGTTTTTTGGAAAAACAAGTGATATATCCATTGATGTAAAACCATTGTAGATGCATATTTCATTAAATCTCATGCACATGAGAAAACGCAAAATGCAGAGCAGATACTGCTGGATAATGAACATATTTCTCAAAGGAGACATATGTAATTTTAATACTTATATTTGGGACTCTGGAGGCCCTATGAGAAGGCAAAGTGTGAAAAAATATGACTCACTCATGTTTATGTGGTCCTCCTCAGTCTAAGTACAGGAGATAATGCACAGTGCAGCACAGAGTTCTACACAAACTTCCAGCCTCAGAGGATTCACATGTCCAGTGGATACATTTTATATATGACGGCAATGTGTCGGCTAAAGTCGGCGAATGATGGCTTTTCCAATTGCTAACTGCTGTTAGCATACAGCTGCAGGAGCCTCAGTGACGCTGACGGAGTTTCCTGTGTCTCATTTGCATTTAAAGAGACAGACACTCAAAACAGAGCGTTCTGAACAGGGCTGTGGTGCTTCATCCTTAAGGTATTTTGACCAAAGCATGTCACAGGCATGTTCATTAGGACACCAGGGGACTAGGTTCACTTGGAGAAATAGGGTATAATATGACTCCTTTAATAAGAGTTTTCCTTGTTCTCTCCTTGTAGGATTTTGTTCATCACTTCTGTGTGCTGCTGCCAGAAGGCACCAGTGCCACCAGAGAGGGAATCCAGCAGTCTCTGGACCAGCTACACCTAAAGCCAGATGGGTACCAAGTGGGAAAGACGATGGTATTCACCGTTCACTTCTTTCCTCTTTCCATGTCATAATGATAAATAGTTGCAGCAAAAACATATGGCGTAACATCTGCTTTTAACATATCCATGTCTGCAACTGGTCTCTTCTGTATAAAAATGTCAATAATTAGCTAGTCATTGTAAATTTATATTGCACAACTTGAGAGCTTTGTTCCACTCTCACTTGGTTTTAATTCATCCCAAAGATTTCCTCAATAACACCAAACGTCTATACGGAGTATCTGAGTTTAATGTGCGTATGATATGTTTTTTTTAACAAGCTGAAAATATAAGACACGTGATATGACTTATTTTTACAGTTGTTAGAATTCAGTGGGAAGTTGAGATGAACATCAGGGTCCAATAAGTAAAGGAAAGTCATCATTCATGATGCGGGAGTAAAATGAAAAAGTTTAGTGATGTCATTGTTTGTTGACACTGGGGAAAGAGAATGTTTTGGCTTATTATACGTATACTGTATATATCTAATGATGTGTTTTATACTACGCTGTGTGTTGCATGTTCATGCTTTTAAAAGTCTGGAAATAACCATTTCAGGTCTGAGACTGTAAATAATGTGGGGGATTTAATTGGTTGGTTTATTAAACTGGTAAATTGCACGGACTATAAATAGAGCGAGGATAGGATAGTGTTGTAGATAACCTCATATTACCTGAAAGCATCCTCTCAACAAAAGGATGTAATAATGACGGTCCCCCATGATGGAGGGCTCCATGTATTTGACTTGCTGTCTATATAATTAGAGGATCATACCTGACATTCTTGTGACCACGTATCCAGTCAGGGATTTTTGTGGTTTGTGTGTGTGCTTGTGAGTAACTGTGAGCAGGATGTTTTTATTCTTTATGGAAAGTACGCATGCCTAAGCCCCTCTGTAAGCAGCCGGGCAGGCTTGGGTCTTCATTAACTCCATCATGGTCCCTCCCCAGGTGTTCCTGAGGGAGGCTGAGCGTCAGAGGCTGCAGGCCTTACTCCACAAGGAAGTTCTCAGACTCATCGTCATGCTGCAGCAGCGATTCAGAGCCCGGCTGGAGAGGAGGCAGTTTGTGAGGATGAGGGAAGCAGCGATCTGCATCCAGGTATCGTGTAGTGCTTTTTATCTTTGATGCTTTTTGTAATTTCATCTTTAAAATTTTTGATTTAAAATATTATGCTCCTGAGAAAGACTTTGATGACTGAGTGCTAAATGAATAATATTGTCAGCTTTCTTCTGCATTGTATGGCAACTACATGATCATTATTATAATTTAACACATTAATGTAACCTAAATAAAATAAATATTCTGTTAACCGCAAAAAAATAGTAATATTATGGGTTTACACTTTAGATTAGGGAACACATATTCACCATTAACTAGGTGCTTACTAACCTGTATAAGTTGCATACTAGCCCTTTATTAGTAAATATTAAGCATGTATTAACACCTTATTCTACATAACCTTATTCTACCTCTATTACAACATGAATTAAGATTTTTCCTACATAAGGCGTTAATATGTGCTTAATATTTACTAATAAAGGGCTAGTATGCTACTTATATGCATGTTAGTAAGCACCTATTTAATGGTGAATATGTGTTCCCTAATCTAAAGTGTTACCCATTAGGTGAATAATGTTTAATATTTAATTACATTTCCAGCTCTGTGATAACACAGTTATACCATGTTCTTTCCAAAGTAATATCCAAGTAATCACTCCGTAATGACAATATAACTGTGTGCTATTACCATGTTGTAACTGCACTGTAATGTAAAGTAAAAAAAACAAACCAAAAAAATTATAATTAGTTATTCAAATACTAATTTTACGATTTGACGTCTGTATGACAGTTCCGTTCAAATTGTCACTCGTAGACATTACAAGTCAAGCTATGAATTCATTTATATGTCACTCCAATAATAAAAGTGAGGTTAAAAGTATGAATAATGTATTACTGTATGTATGCTTAACATACTAATGAATTGTCCTGTTTTTTTGTTTTTTCTGTTTCTTGCTGTTTTGTATAGCTAGTTTTATTATGTATATATTTTGTTCTTTTTATTCCAAAATCAACCTGCCTAATATGGACTACAGAGGGAAATTAGCCCCTGGGCTATAATCTGGCACATTTACATGTACTTTTGTATATGTTCATTAATGTGCATTGGCATTGTCCTGAAATAATAAATAAAAAAAATAATGCATGAAAAAGTATCATGAAAATAAAACATCTTCTCTGCATCTCCTCACAGAAATGGTGGCGTTTTTACCGATCCCTTGAGGAGGAAGAGGTGGAGGAGGAGGAAGAAGACGAGGATGATTATGACCCTAATGTCCAAGGGGGGGCAGTGTTGTGTTTGCAGACCCACTGGAGAGGTTTCAGAGAGCGCCAGAGGTTCAGGCTATGGAGGGACGCTGCTCTGGTCCTACAGAGGGCGTGGAGATTATGGCTCCATCGGCGCTGCACAGCGGCTCTGGTTATTCAGACGGCCTGGCGCTGTCATCGAGCCAGAGAAGACTACTTGCGCGTGTATGATGCTGTGGTACGACTACAGGCAGTGAGCAGAGGCTTCCTTGACAGGCAGAGGTAAGCCATGGTGTAGAACACTGCCCGTTTTATCCTGAGCTGTAACTGTAGTTCTTTAAATGACCAAATGCAAACCTCCATAGTGTTTTTGTTAAGGTTTATTTTTTTGAAAATAACTTTGTATGTTTGTGACTACATGATTTTGTCAAGCTGCTGAAGAGGTTAAATCTTTGCACACAGCCTCTGTGACGTATTCAGTCATTGTTCAATGTTGTAACAGACCAGGCTTGGTAAGAGTGTGACATTACGCAAGCAGTCCGACATAAAGCAGCTCTATAATCAGCTGACCTGCTGGGAACAATAGTTTTTATCACACTCTAACTGTGCCTCGGCAGTTTGACATCAGCTGAGGTTTTTTGTTTTGTTTGTTTTTTTTAATTCACAGCTTCAAAAAACTGAGAGAGAAGAAGGAGCAGCAGGAGAAGCTGCTTCAGCTCCAGAATGGTCAGGTGAGTCTTTCACCAGAGGAAGAGGAGGGGCCATCTGAGAGAATAATGGGCTTGGACCTCAGCACTTGGGAGGATCGCTCCTACGAACAACGAGAAAGGAACCTGAAAAGCATCAGCAGCCACGAGGCAGCCGTCAGGGAGGAAGGAGATGGACGAGAACACGGCACAACGAAAGAGCAAACCTCTACAGCACAACCTGAAGCGCCAGCCTCCATCTCGACGTCCGCTGTGGTGGTGCGAGAAAGAGCCAGAGCTGTCGACGAGCCCAGTCAGAAAACCACTCGGTCCAAGAGAGAGAGCCGACGGATGAGAGAATTGGAGCAGGCGAAGTTCAGCCTGGAGCTCCTCAAGGTCCGAGCGACCAGCGGTGGAGCTTCGTCGCCCTCTGAGGAACAGCGCTGGTCTGTGGAGTTGGTGCCCCCCGCGACCCCGCCCCTGCGTTCACCCCAGGGCACACCTGACAGCCAGAGCTCCAAAGGCAGCTTTGAGCTTCTCAGCATGGACGAGGAGCCGCCCAAGGCGACAGAAGAGGTGATGGACAGCGAGGACTCGTGCTCCCCTCTGCCTACCATAGATTCAGAGCCTTATGTCGAGGTTGCGTTAATAAGCCCAGAGCCAGATGAATCGTATAGAGCGGAGTTTGCTGATGTTGTGTCTCTACCAGGCTGCCAGGACCAGAACACAATTCAGCCACCCAAAATTGAAAACTACCTCCCGACCTTTTATGTCCCTGCTCGTGACGGCAGCGCACCCGTCTTCCCTCACACTGCTGAAAAGCCTCAACAAAACACAGAAATAGCTGTCGCTGCGACCGACTCCACTGTTACAAAGCCTCTGAGAGAGCGCTCCGAGTCATTGCGTCGACCGGTGGTTGTGGTCATCAGTATGCAGAAAGAAACGCCATTAAGTGAAGAGCTGAGCGATATTGTCCGTCCCCCTGTCGAGGTTCGAGATTCCTCAGCCCAAACTGGCGACTTGACCACATCATCGCCACAGAAACCAGGCCCAGTGACTGCTGCACCTCAAAGTCCCGCCCCGGCCTCTGACCAGACGGTCATCGAGAAACTAGTGCGGCTGAACGAGGAGAAAGAGGAGAGGCAGCGCAGTCAGCGGCAGCAGAACGAACGGGAGATGATGGAGCAAATCAGGCAACAGAAGGAAGTGCTCGAGCAGCAGCGCCTCGTCTTCGCTCAGTACGAGAGAGACATGTTCGAGAAACAAAGAGGTGAAGCTCTGCACCGGATACAGCAGAGTCGACGAGGCGGGGAAGATGTTGGTGCAACTGAAGCCTCTGGCAAACCCCCGCGGCCCAGTTCAGTGCTAACCGAGAGGACCAGAGCGCTCCCGCCTCATCCCAGGACACAGTCGGAATCCGCCGCCGCTCCGTCACTGCACTCTCCCCCTGCTGTTGAAATGCAATACCCCCAGCTGCTGCCTCCTCCGCCAGCTTCTGCTCCCAGGAAAAAACAAACGGAGAGCAGGCCTGCTGCTGCTGCTGCTGAGGGCTGGGCACCCAAGCTCACACTGGAGTCCAGAGATGGAGGAGGAACCAGAGTGAGAACAGCGAACAGCAAACCACCGAGTCATCAGGGCACCAAGGTGAACATGACGGACAAATCGGGAAACATCTTCTTTTCTCCAAAGGACAAAGTGACATTTAATAAGTGAGTAATGAACGAGTACATTTCTGATGTTCTGCGAGTGTGATGTGTGTATCTGTTGGAAAAATCCTGGCACTAATAGTTAAAATAGTCTCATTAAAAATAGAGATTAATGGATATTTTCTATGTTTTCTGAATTTGGCGCACCCTAGTGGTATAATCATGAAGGTACATCAGCGGCCCGGAGCTCTCTCTCGTCGCTGCATGGTACCTGTACTGTATAATGACAATACAGTACTATTACTATTACTATTAGAAGAATCTGGAAGATAAATACATAAATATTCTTTAAATAATGGCTTTAGTCTAATTTTACTGACATTGGTCTTGGTTGCCACTTCATGGATTCTACAATTGGATTTGGATACACTACCGTTCAAAAGTTTGGGGTCACCTATGCATTTTTTTGTGTGTTTTCCATTAAAAGTCACACTTTTATACATCAAAAGAGTTGCAAAATGAATAGAAAATATAGACAAAACATTGACAATATTAGAAATAAGGATTTTTAACTCAAAATAATAAGTTTTCAGCTGTGCTAACATCATTGCACAAGGGTTTTCTAATCATCCAATAGCCTTCTAATGCCATTTGCAAACACAATGTACCATTAGAACACTGGAAATGGGCCTCTATACACCTATTCCATTAAAAACCAGATGTTTGCAGCTAGAATAGTTGTTTACTGCATTAAAAATGTATGGAGTGTATTTCTGATTCTTTTAATGTTATATTCATTGAAAAAAAGTGCTTTTCCTTCAAAAATAAGGACATTTCTAAGTGACTTTTCAACGGTAGGGTAAGTAACAATGGTTCTTTTTTTTTGTTTAACTCATATTTTTCTTTTGTTTATCCAGCAGGTTTAACAGCGATGCTGTCACTGAAGAAAAACACTCCTCGTTTCCCAGAGAAGGACCCACACCAGCGTCCAAACCCTCTAAAGGAACAAAAGTGCGGGATGTAAGTCATCTCTTCTGTTTATTTACTTTTCAGAAAATACGGCTACAACACGTGTTTGCAAATGTGCAGGAGTGATTTTTTTTATTATTTTTTTTTACCATGAAATGTATGAGTGAATTTCAGCAGGAAAGCCCCCCCCCCCACACACACACACACTCTCTTACACAGTAGACATTCACAAAGTAAATTTTTTAAACACGATGCTATCACCTCTGCTAAACTCCAGGTTGGCAGAGCAGGCCAAAAAAAGAAAGCCAGAATGGCACGGACCCGCTCCGACTTCCTCACCCGCGCCCCTATCCTTTCACTTGGGGGCGATTCAGATGAGGATGACTATGATGATGGTGACAGCTCCCACAGCCCCCGTCATTACACTCTGCCCCTCTCCAAACAGAGCTCGGCGGAGGCAGGCTTACGAGAGTCCTGTTTCAGTGACTCAGACATGGTAACGGGCACCATCCTCGCCTACAGTGGCCCTCTCTGCTTTCTTAAAACGTTTCTTCTTCTTCTTCTTCTCCACTTTTCTAACCCCCCTTTCAGCGGAGAGCACGTAGAGATTCTGCTTCAAAAGCAGCTTCAACAGAGCTGTTTTCTTACAATGATATTTTGAACACGTTCACATTTTACTCCATATTTTTTATGTTTTATTTCACATATTTTAAATCTGGTATTTTAAAGACATTGGAACACTTGCTAAAACAGAATATTACCTGAGACAATGATGAATAACACAGCTGTTAATCCATTTTGCTTGACTACTTTTAGAAATAGGTGTCGGATGCAGATGAATTTTGAAATGTGTTATGCCTTTAAAGGTGCATTATGTAATAAATCTAAAGCAACTGGCCATAAAACCCTCCTAATATGTCACAGAGACTCAGGAAAAATGTTCATATAACAAACTGAACTCACCAACAACAACAGTACAGACAAAATATTCGCATTAAAAAAAATATTTTCCGTCTACCAATCATTGCAGTCAGTAGAGTCTCAGCTGCCGAGCAACCATGGGTTGCCAGTTGCGTCTGAGCTACAATGGCGGAGAAAAACGAAACCTAAAAGACCTCTGTATTTTGAATTTGAGTATAGTAACTGTTTTTGGCCAAATTCTTACATATGGCACCTTTAAATGTGACGTAGTTGCTTCTCTAACATTGGCTTCTCTTTCTCTGACAGCTCTAACCATTACTTTTCTCCCCCTTTTCCCCCCCTGTCTAGTTAAATAACAGTATTTGCACGACACTGGGTTCTTTTCTCATCTCTTATTTCAGTAAACCTGGAGAATCGTTGAAAAAAATTTTTTTCTAATCCTCCTTGACTTTCCACTTGATTTTCTAACTTGTGCCTTTTTATTGTATTTTTTCATGAGAAAATAATTTCCACAGTATTTTGTCAACCTTTAGTCACTTAAGACTAGTTTAAAGAATTTCAGAAGCACTGTATTAGTACATTGTAACTGTAAATACATTGGCTGTGATGTGATGCTGCCATCTACTGGCCTGAATTTGGATCATAATACACTCCATTCATGCTCATTTGTTTCAGCCCGTGAGCTCTCAGGAACAGAAGAAGGTGCACAAAGCCATGTCGTCGGGAGATTTGGTCAAAGTGGACTCCATGAAGAACTCACAAGATGGAAGGTTAGCTTAGCATTGTCGTTTTGCCTTGTTTTAATGCCTTAATGCATGTAATCAAGGACACTTATAACTGGAGCTGCAACTAACGATTATTTTCAGAATGGACTAATCTGTTGATTATTTTCCAGATTAATCGTTTGGTCCATAAAATGTTAAGAAAATGTGGATCAGTGTTTGTCAAACCTAGAAATGACGATGTTCTCGAATGTCTTGTTTTGTCCACAAACCAAAAAGATTCAGTTTTAATGATTTCTTTGTTATATGGAGCAAAGAAACTAGGAAAATATTCATATATAAGAAGCTGAAACAATCCGAAATCTTGTTTTAATCATGTAAAAAGCTTCAAACTGTCAAAGGCTGTGTGCATTGAAAGGTGTTTTTTTTTTTTTTTTTTTAAACCAGTTTTCATCAGTAATGGGTTAATGTTGATGAATTTTGTTTTGATTTTTTAAACAGGGTTCGTGGTAAGATGCGTTTCTGGGGTAAGACCAAGAAGACGTCCAGAGAAAAGCTGGTTAGTGGGAATGATTCCCTGGATGGAGACTATGGGGAGACTGGTCCACTGCTGGGAGAAGGTGCTTCATTTAATCAAGTCACTTTTATGTCACTGATTATTACATATTGAGAGACACCAGACAATTAACCAGTGCATTTTAAATCTTTGAATGTACTTGAACGCCATTCATGTTCATTCACTTAACTTCCTTTTAGATCTGTCACTAATAGCGGTTTCCTCCTCTCCAGCAGGTCAGGATAACACGTCGCCGCCCTGCAGTCCTGATATGATGCTGGATCGAGACTTGAAGGAGAACAAGGAACCGTCTCCCAAAGTGAAGCGACGGCGCAGCGTGAAGATCAGCAGCGTGGCTCTGGAGCCGACTCAGTGGCAGAGCGACGCGCTGCAGATCCTCACCTGCACCAATGACTACAGGACCATGAATGACTTCCTGATGAAGAAGGTACAGTATGACCCGACATGCACTCACCCCGACACACCTTACGGTCCATGTTCTCACTTAACGCGACTGTGGTGGTGTCACATTTTAGATCAACGACTTGGACACTGAGGACAGTAAGAAGGACACCATGGTGGACGTGGTCTTTAAGAAGGCTTTGAAAGAATTCCGTCTCAACATCTTCAACTCGTATTCCACTGCACTCGCTGTAAGTGTGGTCAACACCTTTTTGCATGATGAATTTGAATTTACTGTCAGTGTTTGATTTATTGTCCTGAAACAATATTTCCAAAGTACTGTAAATACAAATACTGTAAATACTTTGCCCTCCCTGTGACTCATCATATTGTCTCTCTCTCTCTCGATTGGATGATTTCTAGATGGATGACGGGAAGAGTATCCGCTACAAGGACCTGTACGCTCTGTTTGAGCACATCTTGGAGAAGACCATGCGACAGGAGCAGAGGGTCTGGAGCGAGTCTCCTGTCAAAGTGTGGGTCAACACCTTTAAGGTTTTCCTGGATGAGTTCATGACCGAGTACAAACCTCTGGACAGTACACCCAGCAAGGTAATTACGGTAAACACATATATGCAGTTGTATAAAGTTATCGTTGAAGTTGTAATATCTCAGATTTTTTCTTTTGTTCTCCTGCAGCAGGTCGTCAAACCAGAACGTAAAAAACGGAGGAAAAAGGACGCTGACATTGTGAGTTAATTCTGAGTTCATTGTCATCATTACAAAATAAAGAAGACACTTCCAGTTCTCTACACTTCCATTTGCTTTTTTGGAACAATATATAAATATAAAATGTGTACATCAACTCTGAATTAACCTGTGCTCTGCTGCCCCCTGCAGGTGGAAGAGCACAATGGCCACATCTTTAAGTCCACGCAGTACAGCATCCCCACATACTGTGAATACTGCTCATCGCTCATCTGGATGATGGACCGGGCCTGTGTGTGCAAATGTGAGGAAAAGCTCCATTTATAATCAAATTATTGTA
This sequence comes from Microchirus variegatus, assembly GCF_963457635.1. Taxonomy (NCBI): domain Eukaryota; kingdom Metazoa; phylum Chordata; class Actinopteri; order Pleuronectiformes; family Soleidae; genus Microchirus; species Microchirus variegatus. The sequence goes on along the minus strand of NC_139815.1, from coordinate 9,909,256 downwards.
GTATTAGTCAATTATTGTGACAAAACACACTACATTTGATAATTCCAGCTTCTCCGTTTGAAGATTTGCTGCTGTTACTGTAAAGATATCTGACAGTGTCTCATTTTGGCTCTGAGAACTCAAAATACACCCAATTATATAAAAACTATCGTAAGCACTTAGTGCAGGGGTGTCAAACATATGGTCCGTGGGCCAGAACAGGCCCTCCAGAGGATCCACTTTGGCCCGCAGAATGAATTTGTTAAAATTTCATGGTCTGGTTAGAATCTTATCATACTGTGCAATTCCATATTTTTCAGTTCCAGTTACCTGTGACTAAATGTTTGTGCCTTTGTAGATCCATTGTGATGTGTAAGTTGTAATGCAGTGTGGTAAATGGTAAACTTTATAGTATAATATTAGGAAAAATTTGGAAAAACTTGTTGTTTATAGGTTATTATGTGGTTATCTTTCTGGTCCGGCCCCTTTGAGATCAAATTGTGCAGACACCCCTGACTTAGAGAGTACAACCTTTTCCACAGTGTCACTGCGCTTTCCTATCTGGGAGGGTTAAAAAATTTAATTAAAATGACTCGGAATGCCGTTTCATATCACCACTTTTAAGTGATTTAAAAATCTTCCTTGGGACATAACCCAAAACAACCCCAGAGAGATTAATTCAACCAAAGTTGACAATAGTAAGTTTTCCTTTACCATGTTAACCAGTTTCGGTGTGTATCTTTGTTTGTCATTGTACTTTTTTATGGGCATTCTGCAGTTGTTTCTGTTTTAAGACGCGTATCTTCCGCCTTCCTCAGAACTCTGAGGAAGATTCACACCAACACTGGTTAACAAGGTAAAGGAAAACCATAATACACAGAAAAACCACTTGTGTTTCCTCAGAATCTGAGTTCTGTGTATCATGGTGATGTCTGGGCTGTGCTTCTGGGACAGTTCTGAGGAATACAGAAGATACAGAACATGTATCTTAACCCTAACTTTCACAAGAGATGAATTCAAATGTGTCCTTTATTTTTGAGTTAACGTTTCACAAACAGTCACAAATGTGGTCAAAATGACAACCTTTTTGGTGGAATTGTTACAAGTAGCCTTACAATAGATGTGATGCTTCAATACGTGTTTATTATCTGCACAGACCAGAAATCACCATGATACACAGAAAAAACACAGTTGACGGCACACATTTTAAAATCTAATATTTATTTGGAACAGTAAAATGTTGGCTGTGTGACTGTCTCTCAGAAATCTTTTTTACTTGAACTTGTGCACACAAACACACACACGCAGTGTGGCCCCACCCCCTCTCTACTTCCGACCTAATCAGATTGTTTTCAACTGGACTCATGGGGTCTGCAGCTCAGTGTCTGCGGAGATTTCTCCTTTATTCACGGGATGTTTTCTTAATTCCAGCCCATGCTGCTTGTTTTAACATTTTTGTCTTTTAGCTCGACCTTTGCTGAATAATGAGGAGACACTGTCTTTCTGTCGATCATGGAAATGACCCGTTTGATTTCTCTGTCTGTGTTAATCCAGTGTGCCGGTTCGCCTGCCATAGAAAGTGCTGCCAGAGGACGACCACCAAATGCAGTAAGAAGGTGAGTTAGCCATGTTATTGTCTATCCCCTTATTAATTATGTTGCATCACATGAATTGTGTAGCTGTGGATTCAAAATGCCAGTACATTTACTGACATGTGATGGTGATAAGACCACACATACATACTGAGACGTTTTGTTTTCTTTACCAAATTTTAAATTGATGGGCGCCATGTTTGTGTCTTGTGTCAGTTTGACCCAGAGCTCTCCTCTAGACAGTTTGGAGTAGAGGTTTCTCGTCTGACTAACGATGACAAAACGGTGCCCCTGGTGGTGGAGAAGCTCATCAACTACATTGAGATGCACGGCCTCTACACTGAAGGAATATACCGGAAATCTGGCTCCACCAATAAAATTAAGGAACTCAAACAGGGACTTGACACAGGTAACTTTTTTCTATAAACTACAGCAAACAGATGAATGGTTAGCCTTTAAAGGTCCACTGTGTAACATTTAGGTGAGCGTATTGACAGAAATGGAATATACTTCCCATAATTTGATCAATTTTGGGAAAATTAAGGCCCTTTTTATTAAAAAAAAAGTCTTAATCACGATTTCATGAGGTATTAAATTTTGTCCATAGAGTTTGAATGCAAAAAGTATGCATGAGTGTATTTATTTTCCTCTCCGCGTTTGTTAAAAACAACGATGCTCAGGCATGCTCGCCATGCAAGATCGGCTCAGGCCCACGCGTACATGTGACGTTACGCATCTTGGGACAGCGAAAGTGCTCCTCCTGGTGTGAAATATTATCCGAAATCGCACAAAATAAACTCCAAAGTTGTGAATACTTGGGTCAAAGTGTTACTTGTTGTTTATTTTAATGCTAATCGAACAATTAACAAATTTGTGTTGTGCCTAATGAGGTTGCACAGTGTTTGTATTGTGGTCGCCCTACACTAATGCTAATCCAAACCTCGCTAGCTTACATCTGAAAACAGGATTGCCAAGTTAGCTGCAAAATAGTAGCATGCTAATGCTAAATAAATATGTGCTTGCCTATTGGTGAATGGACACCGACTTCGTCGTTTCAGTATAACACCGTGTTCTGCGTTGAACCATGTGAAAATGTCTCACCCACAGTGAGGACAGCCTCTTCACTCCCACCTCCCCGCTCAAGACAGCGCAGCTGCTGCTAATGAGCCGCTGCCTGCCTGGTGTAGCGTGATAAATCAGTGAAAATTAAAATTCCTCCAAAATACATGAAAATCAAGGATACACACCATTGGGCCATGCTTAACCCATATCCAAAGTCTTAGGGCGATCTGACTTATGGTCAGCGAGATATGCCTGTCACAGACACACAGACAGACACACTGACACAACTTGCTTTATAGATAGATAAACTTTTCCTTTGGTTTAATTTATTCTTTCCAGCTTATGAGTTCCTTTGTATGGTTGTGCTCGATAAATTGAATTGCAAACTAAAACTGTTTTGTAAGTTCAATACGTGTTGCTGATTACAGCTTGAAGTAGCAATAAGGTCTTAAAATATTTTGAGATGGTCTTGGAAAAAGTCTTAAAAAGGTATTGGAATTAACTTCCGGATTATTGCATATACTCTGTTTAAAATAAGACTTGAAAGCTTGTTTTCACAGCCTTAGAATTAGCCTTTTGTATGTGCTTCAGGGAAGGGTCTCGCTTTATCAAGCATATCAGTCTGAAGAGGGATGAGAATCAGTATCAGTAATGGTTAAATACTGGTCAAAATCACTGCAACGGATATCGGGCCGATAAAATTTTTTAAATCCGATACAATACAAAAATCCTTTATATTGCATATTTCAGTATGCGCAGAGTGTAAAAATGTAAATTAAAAACCAGCAAAAGCATTTTAGCTGAGTCATGTTTGGGCCATTTATTTTTTCTTATGTGGAGAACAGTATTTGTTATACAGGTGGAGTATAATGTCTTTGAAATGACTATACAAAGGCCACTGTAGTTTGGAATAGGTATGCGTGATTAGAGGACTTCTCCATTTGTAGATTTACATACTGGACCTTTTAATACTAAGAACTGTTTATGGCGTCGAACTAAATGTGATCTGTTTTGCCTGTTTTCCCCAAACAGACGTGGAAAGCATGAATCTGGACGATTACAACATCCACGTCATTGCCAGTGTTTTCAAACAGTGGCTGAGAGACCTGCCCAATCCTCTCTTGACCTTTGAGCTGTACGAGGAGTTTATACGTGCCATGGGTGAGTCGTCATCATCAGGCGTACAATGCTGTTATGTACTTCTGTCCGAAGTTTCAGTTTATTCCGGGAAATTCTATCCACAAATGTCGATTCATCTTGTCTGAATGTCTCCCTCAGGTTTGCAGGATAAAAAGGAAATGATTCGAGGAGTGTATTCAGTGATCGATCAGCTAAACAGAACTCACATATGCACTCTGGAACGCCTCATATTTCATCTCGTCAGGTAACAAAATTCATCTTATAATAAATGAATAAACAGAATATGATTTCCTGCCTGATGGTCGAATCTAATGTTGAGTTTGTGAGTTTCAGGGTGGCCTTGGAAGAAGAGACCAACCGTATGTCTGCTAATGCCTTGGCCATAGTTTTTGCTCCGTGCATCCTCCGTTGTCCTGATACCATCGATCCACTGCAGAGTGTTCAAGACATCAGCAAGACGACTGCGTAAGCATACATTCAGTGTCTTATCAGAAATCTAAAAAATTACCTCAGACATTGCTGGGGGTTGACGCCCCCCCCCCTCACAGCAGGACACATGACCAGAATAAAAACAGTGGAAGTGGAACTAAAATTAAACTAATGTGTTCCATGTGGGACCGATAAACATCAGCTTCTTTAAGGTCATCAATGTCCAATTCAGCAGGAATTTTTACAACGGAGCTAAAGCTAACTAAAAAAAATATGTCTGGTGTAGAAAATGACGGTTGATGCTGAAGTTGTTTTGTTTTGTTTTAAAGAAATAACTGAGCCACTGGTCATTTTGTAGTTAGATAAGACGGATTGTACTAAGAGGGAGCGATTAGGGGGAAACGTGTAGCAAAGGTCAGCGTGGTGAAATTTGGGAACATGGGAACTTTTCCAGCTGCTGCAGAGAGTTTTAGCTTCAGTCCATGGTGCACGAGCTGTGCCAGGTGAGCTTTTAGGTATCCACTGGTCCCTGAGTAGGGGACATATTAGGCTAAATCAACTTTTTAATCATTTTAATACTTATATTTGGGACTCTGGAGGCCCTATGAGTAGTCAAAGTGTGAAAAGAGATGACTCACTCTTGTTTTTGTGGTCCTCCTCAGGAGGAGATAAAACATGCGATGTTGACTTTTGCACTTATTGCAACGTCACAATGAGACATTTCTGGAATTGTTGTCTCACGGAGCTCTGCTTTGTCCCTAAAAAAACACGAGAGTGCAGACGAGGGCAATAGTATCTGGAAGAGTGCAAGTCCGCAAAGTGTTCTATCCTTGGCTCCACAGTGCAGCACAGAGTTCTGCACAAACGTCCAGCCTCAGAGGATTTACATGTCTAGTGGATACATTTATATGTGATGGCTAGAGTTGGCAAATGATGGTTTTTCCAAATGCCAACTGCTGTTAGCTGCCGGAGCCTCAGTGACGCTGATGTAGTTTCCTGTGTCTCATTTGCATTTAAAGAGACAGGCACTCAAAAGCAAGCGTTCTGAACAGGGCTGTTTTGGCAGAGTGATTGAACTGCTGTGGTGCTTCATCCTTAAGGTATTTTGACCAAAGCATGTCACAGACATGTTCATTAGGACACGAGGGAACTAGGTTCACTTGGAGAAATAGGGTATAATATGACTCCTTTAAATTGTATAAGGCCTGGTTCACACCGGACACAAGTTTTCTGTCAGAGTTGAAACAGAAACTAAACACATTGGTGTGGGGACATGCTACACATCCAGTGTGAACCAGGTTGTAAGAACAGCACTGACTTTTGTCTTGTTGTTCCACAGATGTGTAGAACATATCATCTGCGAGCAGATGAGTAAGTACAGATTACGGCTGAAGGACATCAACACCCTGGAGTTTGCTGAAAACAAGGCCAAGTGCAGGTTGACTCTCATTCGACGGTCAATGGTAAGAGAAAATAATACGACTTGTATGAGAAATCCCACTGTTATCAGTTAATACAGGAGTTTGTGTCCTGTTGATAAGTCCACCTGACTGAGCCTTCAGTTCTGTACCATCTATGATGTCTCTTTTTAGACCTGTGCAAATCACTTTTGTGTATAGATAAATCAATGGATGGATGGGTGTACTTTATTGATCCCAAAACGGGGAAGTTTTTAAATCAATAGTACGCCCTATGGTTTGTGTCCATCCACCATTAGCCTCACTCACAAAAGAAATCTAGAGCAGGAATTGGACATGTTTAGCAGGGGTCTCAAATTCAATTGACCTGGGGGCCACTGAGTAGTTTGATCAGTACGGGGCCATGAAAGTGAAAAAATGTCCAACTTTTTGAGAAAAAGACATCAAAATGAAACTATTTAGGGTGATATTACATAGATATTACAAGAAAAGTGTTTCTTTGATACGAAACGATAAATAGTTCACAATATGAAGGTATTTATGATGCAATATGAATCCATTAATAAAACAAAAACATACATAAATAATTAATTATAGCTTGATAATAAGTGGTGGGATTTGGGGTCACATGTGGCCCCTGGACCACGAGTTTGAGACCTGGTTTACAGAATTGTTAGCCCTTAGCTGAGAACTGTCAACAATAAGAGGCTGAAATGAGATTGTAAATAAGTTGCTTGAACTGATTGGTTTGAATCTGCAGTCACTGATCTTGGGTTTATTTGTTTGTCACTTTTCCTCTTAAGCAGCCAAATGCAGCTAAAAAGGTAAACATTGTGTGAGAGTGTGACGTTTTAGTTTGTTCACGCTTAATAAGGACGGCCGTATTGTTTCATATGCTTCCGTCCCTGCATTTGTGTGAGCAGACGACAACAAATGTGAGAAGATAAAATATCTGAATTGTCTTTTTGGTTTTTTTTAGGGAAAAGGCCACTTACAGAGACTAAGCTACAGCACACCTTCACCTCCGCTCAGTCCCCGCCTGCCGCCTTTGGCCAACACTGTGCTCGAGGAAAGCGGTGGTGAAGAGGGAGCAGACTCTTCGGTTGAAATCTCAGAGTATCAGCAGGCATCCATGCAGCAGGAAGAGAGAGTGCTAACAGAGCAAATTGAGAGCCTGCAAAAAGAAAAGTAAAATCTGTCTTTGTGTCAATATTCGGCTGCATATATTACTAGTGTTGGCTGTGCTCGTTTTAACGTGGAGAATGTTTTCCTCTGCAGAGAGGAGTTGACTTTTGAGATGCTGAGTCTGGAGCCGCGAGCGTCAGATGATGAGACCCTGGAGTCGGAGGCCTCCATTGGTACAGCTGATAGCTCTGAAAACCTCAACGCTGACTCTGAGGAAACCATTTCTGACTTCTCTGGTATGAGAATCACAACTTTCAGTTTGCAAGTGTGATTTGAAAGAGGAGATTTTTAAAAAAACAACTTGATTTGTGATTGTTTTTTACTGCAGAAAGAGGTCCAGTGTTGACATCTCCATGGCCTCGAAGGTCTGATGGAAGGAGCCCCAGACGCCGTATTCTCCACCGGCAGCCTGACTCTCTGGACTCTGTTGACTCTAGTTACTCTAGTGTTTCTTCCTTTTCGTCCTCATCACACTTCCACCCGTCCTCCTCCTCTTCCTCTGCTGCCACGCGGCGCTTTCGTTTCCACTCCAAGTCTCCACCTCAAGGCTCAGGTCCAGCCCAGTCCCAGTCCCAGTCCCAGTCCCCGGCTCTGAACACGTCTCAAGCCTCTTCTGATAGCATAGACATGAGCCCTACGGGGGATCTTGAAGGCATGTATGACAATAGGCCCCAGTTTACCAGTCGAGGCACCTTCAATCCAGAGAAGAGCAAACAAAAAGTGAAGGGGGCCAAACATTCAACAAAAAGGCACTCGAGAGACAGCGGCGGCCATAGCAGGGACCCGCCAGACCTACCACAGCAGGTGGTCTTGTACGGCAATAATGAATTCATGGTATGAAGGACTCTGGGACACCAGAGGAATCCCTATCCAACTCTCTGGCAAGCATATATATATGTTCTCAATGGGAGGTGACGTAGAAGCAACCAATCACTTCTCAAAGCGCTTTTGCTTGGCCTTTCTTTGTTGAAGTCTGCAAAGAAGTGTTCTCAAGTGCTGTCTTAAGTGCTTCCACCCAGGGAGACCGTTGGCAGAGGGACCGGAGTCCGTCGAGCAGCTCCCCCTTCTGTAGCCTATGCTGTCACCCATACTCTCAAAAGTGCCTTGGCAGATCTTTACTCAGCGCCAAGAGGAGACACAGTGAACAGGAGGACAGAGAAAAGGGAACGTCGGACAATGCAGAAGAGACCACTCGGCATCAGGGAATGTTAACGTAGCTGGAAAGCTGAAGCAGTGTACTAAAGAAGAAGAAAATCAGGCGTCACGGATGCTCCAGTGATATTATAGGTCTCCAATGTTAGCTGCTTAATGAGTTTACAGTTTACAACAATGAGTTAAAGCAGTGGTTTTTCTGTCATGACAAATTTATTTTTCCCCTTATTTATAATTTTTAATGACGCAGAAATTCATATAATATACAGGTATAAATACTGTACAAAGCCAAAACACCAGCCTATGCTGGGTTTTTTGAAATATTTATCTCTTTCTTTTGACTACCTTGGGCAGATAATGTATGGATGTGGACAGTGGATGGTTTCCATGTGAGTGTGTGTGTGTGTGTGTGTGTGTGTGTTCGTGGCGGGCTCTTATGGGTGACTGTATGTGCTGATAAAACCACTTCATGTGTTTTTTAGTTTGTGCTGCTTATTACCCCCCCCCCCCCTCACAAGGGAAATACTGCCATGAAAGGGACCAAGTCCGCTGGTGTTATTCCAGCTGAGGGGATCCCAGAATGTTGGATGTGTATTCAAATCCATGCATTTACTGCTTCACAGCCATACAACACTTGTTATGTACAGTACAGTTCATATGTACAGTATAGTGGACAAATATTGTTCTTTTCTTTAAAACCTATTATTTACCTTCTGCTTCTGAACCCTTACCCTCCTCCTGTCTGAAATGTTTGCTCAATAGCAACCAAGCAAGAGCATTAAGTCACAGTGTCTCCAGTGTCGTTATTCATGAGCATGTTTGTTACCTGTAACTCCAAAAATCATAAACGGTTTTGGATGAAATTTTCAGGAAATGTCCGCAATGGTGCCAGTAACAAGTGATTAAATTTTGGGCGTGATCCGTAGATGCCATCACTGGTTACAACACTTGCTGTCTGATCCAGGCGGGCCGGCAGGGTGTATTTTGTAGGCACTGAGCTGCCTTGGTGGAGGTCTGCACTCTCCGAGTGCTTTTCTAGTTTTTCTTTATTTTCTAAACCTGCGTTGAAATGTTACACAACTCCGGGGAAGACCAATAACATAACATACTTAAATAGGCCTTTTAGTCAGCAGACGTTTTTCACTTGCGATTGCATAAAATTCACATTAATTAAAATTCACAATGATAATATCTACTAACAGGACTGTTTGGCCAATAAGGAAAAACACAATCAAACTTAGGCAGCATTAAGACATCTACATGCCATCATTGTGCAAGAAAAATACTTTTTCTTTAAATAATTGTATTTATTTAGGTTTACAGGTTACAGCTTTTCTCTTATTATTACATCATTAATCTGTAGCCCTAATCCTCCTCCGTATGAATTCCTATTCTGCCATAAGATAAGATAAAATAGCTTATTATCCCACAGTGGCGACAGTACGGGGTTCCAATATCTCAATATACAGAGAAAATTACAAAATATTATTAAAAACTGCACATAGAAGCAAATAAGATAGAAATAAATCTAAAATATACATATACCCACACATGATGTATATGTACTAAATACACAATGTTACACATCTATGTTTTAGTGTGGTTGTATTTTACTTCAATACAAGTTTTTTGGTTTTTTTTAAAGAGGCAGAAATCTGACTTTCTTTTAAGAATTTTGACTTTTTAATCTCAGAATTCTTACAGTTTGAATTCCAAGATTAAAGTAAGTATTCTGACTTTTCTTCCTCAAATTTGACCCGAATTATCTTCCATATAAATTACATTTCTGCCACCGTACACACTGGGTGATGCATTATGGGTATTGTATGTTTTAGTGTGGTTCATTTTGACTTATTACAGTGTTTTAGGACACAAAGAGTGAGAAGGAGCTCATTCTCTACGTTTGCTACAGTGTAGTGAATGCAGGCAATCACACGAATTGTACATCGGAGACTATTTGACACAAGTTCTAACAAAAGAAAGACGTCAGGTAGGAGAAGTGAGAAGAAGAAATGACTCAAGGCGGCCATTGATCACGCGGGCCACCGTCCGATCGAGCGGCGCATGCGCAGAGGCTGAGTGTCGCAGCAGCACCACCGCCGGCACTGACTGAGCTGAGGTGGAGCAGCAGCAGCCAGGAGCCGCCACCACGGAGACGGGAGCTGTCGTTGTTTTTGTCCGCTTGGTAGCAACTTTTCACCACTATGTCGGCATATGACAGTAACCCCTTCGCGGACCCGGTGGACGTGAACCCCTTCCAGGTAAGACGGTTGTGTGTTGTATCCGCTACGAGCCCGAGTTTTAGAGAAGAGAAGGTTTTGTTCCTTCGAGTCAAGTGAACACTGAAATATGCTGCGACCAAAACCTGTTTGGTCGGTTGCTGGGTTTGGTCCGGCCCCGGTATTTCCTGACTTAAGAACCGTATCTGTTAAAGAATAAATGACACGTTGACGTCCAATTTTAGCCATATGTAGAAAGAAAAAACCTGTCTGAGTGGATTTGTCGCTGTACGTGTGCGGTGGAGTCTCTCGCTCAGGTGAAGCAGCGACATACCCACGAACAGGTGTCAGCTGCTCCAGTACACACGGACTGTGACTCCTCCTCAGAACGACATTGATTAATATCATGTTGTAATCAAGACCCAGTTCACACTATATACGGTGTATAATAGTGTGGGTGGAATAGAAATCGATATGTACTGGGGTGTTTTGTTTTTGGACGATTTTTAAAGCTATCGTCTCCATATTTTTGTTAGCTTACAGCTAAAATTTAGCAGTTGCTAGTTAACCTCAAACATTAAAACGTCTGTTTTGTGACGCTCCATTTATGTTGTTTTCAACACTAGAACAGTGAACACCAAGTATTTTGTATTTCTTGTTTTTAAAACACAGTTTTCCGCTTGGCCTGTTTGTATTTATATCATTATTAGCAGGTGCAGAAACTAACTAAAAAAACAACATACTGTTGTACCAGTTGTGTAACACTGTCCCTGTCATTTACATGTCTGACTGACTTAGATGTGTGCATTGATTTTGGAAAACATGACTTGTGACTTATTGTCTCAACTTTAAGGAATAAAATCACAATTATCAATAGTATCGAATTATAATACTTGAAATACACAACAGTGATACAATTGTCTCAGCCCTTATTTAATACTGGTCGGGCTCTATCTTGCAGATCAACAGTTAACATGAAAGTTTATCAATAATACCAATGCACTGAAATTCAAAAGCACATTGGCTGACATAAGACAACAGAGTGAACTGATGTGCATTATCTGTGACTGTAGGTGGTTGCATTTTAAAAACATTTATACAACATTAAAGGTTCATTCGTTATTTTAAATCTATAGCATGGATTTGATGTGTTTTTGGACTTGCATTAATAGTAATGTCTTACACCAATTTGTTTGTATTTGAAGGTAGACTTTTTTCCATCCAATCACAAGACTGGGCTGAAGTACTACAACATGAGATATCAAATGCTTCACTTCATATCAAATCTTTCACGGCCGATCAGAGATTTAATGACCGTCTTTGTAAACTCACGGGTTCTTTGTCCTCATCTCGTGTTTTAATGTCAAAATAGCTCAAGGTGGTATGTTAATGGTGTCACATGCGTCACTGTGACACGTTCACGTAATAAACGAAAACACAAGTTTGCTCCCTCAAAAGTGAAGACAGTTTCGACTGAAACAAGAACCTAGAGTCTGTAAATAGTTAATGTGGAGAGTGACGTGTGTGTTCAGGTGCTCTTCCTGGACTGGGTGGAACACTCGCGGACATTCCTCTTTACACACGGCCTTGATTTTAGGCGGAAAAATAACTTTGGTGTAACATAACATATCTCATCTTTACCTTTATTTTCCAGGATGCCTCAGTCACACAAGCCACCAGTGGTGGAGCCAATGAAAGTGTGGGAGAGTTCAACCCCTTCTCTGCCCCTGACTTGGTGAGATCCTCTGCTTTTAATCTAACCAATGATATGATCGTGGACAGATTATGAAACACAACCACTCCTGCACAGGAGAGGGACTGCTAAAGCTCAGAGCAATATTCTGTGATTACAAATAATGCATGTGCAGTAATTTTGTGTCACTCTGTGATTGGTGGTCCATCTTTGTCCTTTCATTGTGGTTTTAGGTCACGTTGTGGGTCTTTTTTTCCTTTCTGTGTGGATGTTTTGAACAAATAATTATAACAGTCACCCTCATTTGTCCTAGTTTTGATTTAAAAAAAAAAATTACTGCTTTAATTGTTTTTGCAGGGACACCACTCTGGCACAACTATCCCTATCTCTGCAGTCTCTTCTCAACCAGCGATACTACAGACCTCTGTGGAGCACAGTGCAAAGGTGATACACATTTTACAAATTCAGTTTTTGAACATTTAAGAATAGAAATAAAATGGATAAGACTAAGGCCAGGTTGTGAGTTGGATTTTTTTCCAAGGAGTATTGTAACCTAGAAATTCTGCCCAAAAAATATATATAAAGCTTTACCTAGTCAATGTTTATTAGTACAAGGCCTTAGTCTCAAATTGGCCAACATACAGTTTTCACAGATACTATTTTGATGAGTTCATTTCTTAAACTGTATCACCTGCTGAACAAATGCTGTATATTAACAGGTTTACATCTGTACATTATTTCCACACGTTGAAAAAAGTATCTGCACTGCAATCAGTTCAAATGTTTACTTTCACAGTTGTTGCTTAGGTCATTCTATGCTTTTTAAGCATTACCTACAGATGTAGGGTGTCGTGACCTGTCGGCTAGATCTGGGATAACTCACAAGCTCCAAGCAGAAAGTCTGGCATGTTCGATTTTAGTGTGTCTGCCATATATGATGTGTTCTGTCACATCAGTGAATAATGAGAGCACAGGGTACAAGTAATGAGTATAAACATACAAAATGGTGAAGCGAAAGAGGGGTGATGAAGTTACCTTGAAGTTCTCTTTTGGGTCCAGCCTGTTCTCTTCTCATAGCCCAACACAGAAAGTATCATATACTGTACACCGCTTTGGAAGCCATGTTTTTCATCTTTCTGGGTGTCATCTAGCCTTGCCGCATGGTCCAGCCCCTATCATGTCATTTTGCAACAATTGGAAAGGTTGCATATGACTGTTTTATCTCGAAGCTCCAATCTATGGCTCTGTGATCGCCTAATGTGTGCTCTGACCTTGGCATTAGAGTGGAGAGTCAGTAGTAGTTTCACGATTCAAAAACCAGGATTATCATTAGTTCTACTAGGGGTAAAAGTGACAGTATTAAGAGTGTTTAGAGTGCGTCTCTCCAATCACCCACCAGGCAACTGCAACTGCTGCCCAAGCTGACCTCATCAAACAGCAGGAGGAGCTGGAGCGCAAAGCAGCAGAGCTGGACCGTAAAGAGCAGGAGCTACAGAACAGGACGACAAGCAGAGGAAACACTGGAAGTAAGTGACTGCAGTTGTTTGAAGTTGTGACATGCATGAACTAGAAGAACTAAATCATTACTCAAAAATAATGACACTGTGAAATGTCTTTCAGCAAAAGAGAACAACTGGCCGCCTCTACCCAGATTCTCCCCTCTGAAGCCCTGCTTCTACCAGGACTTTGAAGAGGAAATCCCGGAGGATTACCGCAGGATCTGCAAGAGAATGTACTACCTCTGGATGTGTACGTACCCCAATATGCAGCTTTTCCCCAACACTGACTCAGATAACAAGTTGGATTGTTTTTTAATATGATAGTCACCAGCGTGCATGATAAAAAGTACTTTTTTAATAAGTTTAAGTGAGGTATCTTCACATACATGTAGCAACACTTCTTTGTGAATGTGTTTGAGTTAGAAATCAGCAGCTATACATCTTGAATTCACAGCATAATGTTCCCTTTTATCTGTATGTGTACAGTATTTAATATCACTATTTCCTGAATCATGACCTTTGTTCCTTTTTATCTTTGTCTTTTCTCTCTCTCTCTATATATATATATTTATTATTTATGATGACACGTTTTAAATTTGATGATTGAGTATCTCGTTATATATGCTGGATCTTTTCAGTTTGGTTGTAATTCTTTTAAAATCCAATAGTCCAGTTAACGACTGCCAGTGCAGAACCCTATCGTGTCATTAATTTCTGTCACACATTATTGGTTGAACATTTAATGAAAGCATAACTCACAACCTTAAATGCCTATAACACTACACTGAAGTTGATGGATTGAAAAAAACTCTGTTGATTCACTGGGTTGAACTATGAGGTTAAAGGTTACAGTCACACTTTGGTTTCCTGTGTGTCTCCACAGTCCACAGTGCCACTCTCTTCCTCAACGTGCTGGCCTGTCTGGCTTACTTCACTGTGAACAATCAAAATGGTGTGGACTTTGGTCTGTCCATTGTCTGGTTCATCCTCTTCACTCCTGTGTCTTTTGTCTGCTGGTACAGGCCAGTCTACAAAGCCTTCAGGTACGCTGTTTAAGCAGCCTCTTAATTAAATGCTTTGATTTACAGTACTGACGGGACATTATATTGTAGCAGCAGTAAAATGGTTAATTTGCTTGATTCAGTTGTTTTACAGATACAGAAAATGTTATTAATCCCTGAAGGGCAATTCAATTTCTTCAGTTCACTGACCACATATGTTGGGATCAAAGAAACTGTAGTCTGATACCGGCATAAGAGTAAATATTAGTAGGTTAGGCTATCTCAGCTGACATAGGGCGATAGGCGGGGTACACCCTGGACAAACCCCATATTGCATGTTTTTGGACTGTGGGAGGAAGCCGGAGAACCTGGTGAAAACCTCCACACACACACACGGGGAGAACATGCAAACTCCATGCAGAAAGGTCCTTGCTCCAACCGGAGATCGTACCTGGGTCTTCTTGCTACAAAGGCGAGAGCGCTATTAGTAGGTTATATGGAAAGAAAATATCTACTATGCACATGGACAAGGCACAGAGCAAGTTTAAAAGAGCAATCTGCAAAATAACATCTCGGTTTCTACAGACTTGCATTTAATTTCTAAATGCTAATGTGTCTGTTCAATTTAGAGTAATGTTGAGTCATATGACTCCAAAACCAAATCAATAATAACGTGGTGTGTCTCTCTATTTTTGCTCCCCAGGTCTGACAGCTCCTTTAGCTTCTTTTTCTTCTTCTTTGTCTTCTTTTTCCAAACGGCAGTGTACATTATCCAAACCGTGGGGATCCCCAGGTGGGGAAACAGGTGAGTGAGAACATTTTTTTTACTTTAAGTATCAGTAGGGTGGTGTTAGTGCATGATTTAGCTGCTTATTGATAACAGATTTCTGCCATTAGTAAGAAGGAGTCTCTACACATTGCTTTGAGGTGTTTACGCTGTACATGTGGGTATGCATGGGTCAGCAGTTCATCTTCATTCTCACTTACTGTGTTTGTTTGTTTGTGTATTCTCGCTCTGCATCTCCTCTCTTGCATCTCTTTGACAGATTCCTGCTGCCCTAACTTATCTTGGGTTGCTGCTTTGTAAGTGTGTGGAACTTTTCTCTCTGGGTTTCCTTTCAGATTAGAGAATACATATATCGGGCTTCCTTTACGTCAGTCACTTTTTCAAACTTCATTCTTTTCCATTGGTCATTGGTGAAAGGCAGGATGTTGATGTAATTTCCTTTTAGTTGGATACTTTTAATTACATTTCTTTTCCAGACAAAACGTATGTGTTGCATACAGTGCTGTACATGCTCACTGTACAGAATTTGTTCTGTCTTTCTCTGTCATTTGCAGTGGATGGATCTCAGCAATCAGCATGATCGGCACAAATTTGGCCGTGGCTGTGGTTATGATGGTGGTCGCTGGTTTTTTCACCGTAAACGCCGTCTTGGCTATCATCCTACTGAAAATGGTATGCTAATATGAAGTGCCGATTTTAGTTCGCAGATAATGTGATTTGAATAATCTTGTGTCAGTAAGGAGGTTTCAAATTCTTAATTTTAATATGTGAAAGTAAATTATAATCTCAATGTACCGTATGACTGCTTCATATTGTTAATTCCCACTCCAGTTTAGTGAGGCTGCTCCCAGATCAAAGAGAGGAAGTGAAAATGGTGATAACAAAAGCCCTTAACAGCAGCTATGATGGAAGGGCATCAAAGGGAATACAAAGACTTAGAATTTGCTGAATGGATCTGAAGGTTCAGAAATACTCAAAGCAGGTCAAGACGCTGAGCTTACATTCAAATGATTCATTTGGAAAGAATCAGCCAAACCCCGGCACAATACAGGAAATGCAGACGAAGGGCAAATGAAATAGGGAAACTTGTATCCTGTTGTTAATGATAGTAGCACTTTATTTATTAAGACTTCTTTTCGTCTTAACGATAACCATGTCAGCCATGACCTTGTCCTTCATTCTTGTTTGTATGCTCTTGCCATGCAAACACTGACTCTGCCTAAGAAGCAATCACAAACCTGTATTTAATCTGTATTAAGTACTTTGAAAACTTCAGTAAATAGCCTGTCTTGCAGTGTTTTCTCAAATCCTTGGGGGAAAAAATGATTGAATCAATACCTATCACATGCTCTTGTTGTTTGTGAGGCGTACCAATCCTTCACTGAACATATACAAGAGATTCAAAAACCTGTCACTGCCCTAATCTCTGTCCCCTTTTCGCCATTTCCCCAGGTCCACTCTAAGTACAGAAGGACAGGTGCCAGCTTTAGCAAGGCCCAGCAGGAGTTCTCCCAGGAAGTCCTGACCAACCGATCCTTCCAGTCTGCTGCAGCCGGTGCTGCCTCCTCTGCTGCACAGGGAGCCTTTGGCAGGAGCTAGGAAAACTGGACTGGTTTTCCTCAGGAGAGTCTCATCTTTCTGTATGTCACTAAAAGAATGTATCAAACAAGCCATGACCCAACATCTGCTGGGGAGTTTTAGCTTAGGCTATGATAATTTGATGAAAATACTAATAAGGGTCTCCCCCTTTTTCTAGTTAGAAACCTCCAGTGCATCATTTCTGTTGCCCCCTCCTGAAGATTTCTAAATAATTACAAAATACTGCTGCTGCCTTTACATGACATAGGTGATCACGCACCAGTCCGCTCCCTTCTGCTGCCCAGGTTTTTTTAATTGTTTATCTTTTTAGCACTAGATACACTTCTGACCTTTTTTTGTGGGCACTTTTTCATATTTTCAGCCATACATCGACCTGCTGCTGTATTTCCTCCCTGCCTTTGCCAGTCTTGAAGTAAAATATATCCCTTACTGTGCACAGTAAGGAAATGTCGCTGTGTGATTCTGATCACTGCTGAACTGAGAAACAAGACTATCAGCATGAACTCATTGGCTTGACTGTAACCGACATTCATTTATATTTAAAAGTTATGCACTACCATTTTAGAGACGGAGAAGATTAAAGTCTCGTGTAATGTTACTTAAATCTCAACTACCCTACGTTTTGGACGGCATGTTGTGCGTCGATGCCGTCTAAAAACTTCAAAGTGAAGGTGAAATGAAAATGAAGACGGTGAAGAGGAGGCATAGTGAATGCGATATCATTTATTTGTCAGCACCTCATCACTACATAATCTATTTAACATGGTGGACTAATTATGTATAAATAAGAGTATTTGTTTTGCAGCGTAGAACAAGGCTGGAGTTTTAAGTGAGAGTTTAGAGTACAATTATTAAAATCCTGTCATTTTTGAAGGTACTGGGGATTTGTTCTCTTACTTTCCCCAGGTGAAATAAGGGTGCTTTCACACCTGGTTCGGTTCGTTTGTGTAGGTGTGAATGTAATCTCGGTCCTTTGGTGTGCACCAAATCAACCGGTAAACCAGGCTTTAATCGCCCTATTTTGGTACGGTTCCACTGGTGTGAAAGACACCAGACCAAATGGGACGAAACGGTCTAGTTTAATGCATTATGTGTATGAGATACGGGATAACCCTCGGATTTCCACGTGCCTCGGAACCCCAGTGCGCCATTCTCTGCCAGCTGCAATCCCCACCAGGCACGTTACGGCGCTAACCCTTGCGAGCAGGTCGTATTCACACAAGAAGCCGCGTCGTGCCCGGGTGGAAATGCTCACATTATTAGAGTGGCAGCGATCAGCTCCGGTGACCATGTCGCTTACTTAACGTGGCGGTGGAAATCGGGGTTAGTCTGGTTCCGGTGCCGATCGTCTTTGCAGTCTATTTTGGTTCGTTTAGAACTATACATATGTGAAAGCAAACCGTACCCAAGTCTGTTTGCCGCATTGTAACATTTTTCTGACTGGTGCAGACCAAAGCAATCGAGCTATAGGTGTGAAAGCGCCCTAAATAAAACCCTTCAAACTTGAACACCAAATACAGGATTTTGATAGTTTAAAAAGTGTATTAGACATGAGAATGTTTTCCCATCATTGAGTGATGGTTCCTCATAATATATGTGTACGTATTGGCAGCACAACAGCATGTAGGTACTTAAAGGGTAGCCATGTTGTTAACACTGTATTCTACGGAATTAAACCAATAACTTTGTCCTTACTCTTTACAGGATGCTTTTACGTTACTGATCACACAACTTTCTCACAGATTTTTATATTTCCATGTGTATAAAGTTGATAAGCTTATGATTAATAATGAAGGTGACGGGATGAAGGCTTTTTTTCTACTCTTTTGAGCAACTTAATGAAGTTTGACAAAGTGCTCTTCTGAGCATACATGATGAAGTAGTTTAACTGGTTTGTTACATTTGACTTGATGGTAGAAACAACTTTGCCTTTTTGAAGGTGTGGAGTTTTGCTGCAGTTTCATTGAAAGGCATGTTACAGGTTTATTTATGCGAAGTTACTAACAGATTTTTAACGTAGGATTATTTCCCTAAAATGCATAAACGAGCTAAAAGAATACAAAAATGATTATCTTGACTTGACTGCTATCTCAAAGGTCATAAATGGGCTGTGTTTGTTATTCTTACAGCGAATCACTTAGTTTAGCTTTAACCTCAGGGTCTTGACACTAATGTAATCCACCAATTTTTGTGTGGGTATGTGAACACAAGGCTGTTGGTTATTTGTGTTTTTATCTTTTTGTTTTATTGTAATGTTTTCCTTATGGTTATATTGTGTAATAAGGTGTTGTACATATTGGTGTCTTATTTAAAACTTATTTTCAAGAGTGGTATTTGGTAAAAATGGCGCCTCAGTCATCTTAAATAAAATGTTTTTTTCCCTCTCTCTTTTGTTTGGTTCATGTTTAGCATGTGAATGCTACAGTATGTAAAGATGTTTTCGTACTTATGAAGCAAATGCATATATTGTCTTAATTAAAAACAATAAATAGAAGTAGGATTATGATTATACATAGTTGAATATACTTAAAATGATTCTGTGACTTGAAATTTACAGGGACATTCCCAATTTTATTACAAAGAAATATGTTTCTTGTAATGAAAATGTGAAGGTGAGATAATGTGTTTTAAATTACAATGTGTGTACACATCTTAAATAGATTGTGAGGACGTTAAGTGAGAAGTTATGGTTCAAAACCAACCGTTGTCAGACATGTTAAGACTTCTTAGCCTCAAAGAGGGTTTTTGAGGATTAAGTTTAACTTAGGTGATGATGTGGGCTGGACAAAGACGGTTAATGTTGACGTTATATAGTCACAAACATTTGTCGATAAACATAATAAAGACATCTCTACCTAGCGAAGCTCGACTTCCGCGTTCCACAGATGTATCCATAGCAACAGCTTCTAGTGTTGATCATCCCCAAGATGGCGGACCAGGACACATCCACGGCGGTGAGTGCGAAGCCAAAGCTGGTTTTCCTTCACTCCATGAGTGAACACACAGTTAAACGTGACGTTTAGAAAAGTGGTAGTTTGTCATTTAACTGATTAAACGTGTGTTGCTGAGGTTTAAGTAGAGCCGTTTTACGGCGGCTGTTATCTAAGGTTTAGCTAGCTGCCTGGCTAACGCACTTAAAGCCAGCTAAGTTAATTAAGCTGCTGCTGCTGCTGCTGCTAACTCAGTGCGAACACAACTTGAGCTGTAACAGATATATTTACAGTAAAGTGGAGTGACAGTGTTAGCCTGTTACACTTTATGGTGTAGTTGATAACAGTAAACAACCCTGTTATGGCTTTAACACCGTTTATACCGTTTAGGATGTGTTGAAATATAGAAGGTATTTAAACACTATATTGAGTCAATGCATAGGTGAGTTAAGAATGACATTGTTGGAATTTAACTACTGAGATATTGTACATGCCTGCATTTATAATGTAAACTAGTAAATGCATGATGTTCTTTTGCTGTAATCAGATTTTCCCGGGCTCACAATGCTATATTGTATTATTAGAATATACTATCTAATGTGTCCTGGCCATATTACAAATTTCCATTGATTTCTTCAATTTTGTAAATAGAGGTGATCAGATTAATCATAGAGTTGAATCCCTTCCAAGATGATTTGCACTGGGGTCTTACTGAACTATATTTCATCTAATTCGAGACACTTAGACTGGGAACCTGATTTAATCCTGTCTTCTCACAACATACAGCAAAAATACACATGAGCAAAGGCCACCTTGTAACTTTATATATATACATATATACATATATGTATATATATATATACATACAATGCATAGTGTGTTAAGGCAAATTATGTCATCAAAACAATACAGTTTGTATAAGATAATGTGATCACACAAAGGCAAACTTAAGACAAAAGTTAACATTTATTCATTCAAAACAATTAAAAACTTACTGTACAAAAAACAACTTGCATAAATAAAAGCTTAGGCTAGCTGACATTTTCTACCAGAAGTTGCAAAAATAAACTGTACGCAAATAACACAAACAGTGTTTTGTGTGGTTTTTCATAATAGAAACTTTTTTTTAAAAAAAGTTGAAGTTTATGAATGGATTCAGAATCGTGGATTATTAGAATCGTGATTCCTATGTGAATCGATTCCCCCCCACCTCTAATATATACGTATATATATGTATGTATATATGTACATATATATATATATAAAAAAAAATCTACTGCAAAAATACTTGCAACACAAACTCATAAGTAAGCTTTTATTTAATATTAGATTAACCATATTAATCCCACAGTGGGGAAATGATCTTGTTATCATATAGACAGATAACCTCTGACCTCAAGTCAGTGATGCATTTCTTTCCTTAAGCTTTAAACCCTCACAGACTCACAGGAGAACCTATAAAACCTACACATTCTCTCATCAAATAGAAACAAACTTTTTTACGAGTAGAGCTGATGTAGTTTGTTGGGTTGCGCTTTTGGTACTCGTCGTCGTCGTCGTCGTTGTGGGAAACAGTGATAGATGTATTGTACACTGTGTAACTTGCTCTGCAAGGCATGGTTTGTGCATCGTGTATGCTGTTGCTTACTTTATTTATTTGTTTGTGGTGTGTTGTGATATATTTCAGCTCCCTCTTTCTACCGAAGCCAAGAAACGACGAGCACCTAAAGGTACAGTAGTAAAAAATCATCCTCAAAATATTTTCAAGCATCACAATTACATGTTATTTACATGAATGTCTTGCAAGTTTGCTGCTAAAGCATATCATCAAAGGTAGTTTGAAACTAATTGTCCTGCAGAGGTCACCCTCACCCTTCTCTCGAATGTCCTTGAAATGAATTAACTGAACCACTAGATATTTCTCTGTGTGGAAAATGTCCCATTAGCTGGATTATGCTGTGGCTCATTATGGTTTTTATAGTGTTTTGTAATCACTGCTAATACTTCAAGTTATATAGGAGCAATCAAGTAGACACTATAGATAATAGTGTGTGTGTTGAAATATGCAATGATATGAACTTAAAATCAGAAGAAAGAAAACCTTTTGGTCCACAAAATGATATAATATTAGCAATAAGTGAAATATAATAATCAGATAAAAGACCATAAAGCCTTTTTGATTGCCTTCATAAGCCACTTAATTCACATACATTCATTCGTTTATTGTTATTACCGCCATGAAATCAAATTGCTGTTGTGAAATGCGTACACAAAATGAATTAGGTTTTACACAGCATATTTAGTTTTGCCTTGTACAATGCCCTTATTACATTCTCGGCGGTTAACGACTAGAGTGTGCAGCAAATCTGATCATTCTCTCTTTCAAGTAAGTCCTAAAATCAATTAAAACATAATTTCACCTTTTTTCTAGAACACTGTGTTTTAGTGGAATCGCTGCCTGAATGGGAAATTTGAGTAGGAAACTTGACAACCCCAATGGTGTTTGAAGTTTCTTAGTGGTAAATTTCCAAAATTATTTTTCACCGCATTTTTCATTACATTCTCTCCATGTGTCTTTTGATCTCAGCACGTCTCTTCGTTGCTCTTATCCCCTTTTAGCAGATGGTTGAAGCACATGGAAGGCAAATCTGTCTTAGCATTTGCCAGATCGAGTATAACAATGAGAAAATTCCTCCATGTTTGGGATGAAGTTTTTAAAAGGACTATATTTGGGGGGGGACCTCACGCTGTGCCCTTCTTCCTTGCTCTTCTTCTACTCCTCTCTCGTACAGTAGTCGCATAAATACACGTCTCGCATGTATCTCCAAATACTGTATGCCCTGCTTTGTGTATGTGGACACTGGAGCACCACGGGGCCACAGCTGAAACCCGGAGACAAGAATATTATTGCTTTCTCAGCAGGGAGAAAGAGGATTAGGTCGCTTGAAATAGGGTCGCACCGAATCTTGACGAGGCAAACATGTGAAGGCCATGCAATCTCGCACTCGGCGATGGAGAGGGTTTCTGTGAAGTAGTTGGAAGAGGATCCACTTTTTTTGTGCAGCGGATCAACAGAGCGCTGCTCGAATCGCTGACGGATGAAAACGGGGCAAAGCTTTAGTGTAATTCACTCTGTATTTTCTTACACAGGCAGTTCATTAATGATATCCCCCTGTGTCAGTGGCAGACTCAAAGCCTCGTACTCCACTTTACCTTGCACTGATTCCTATTTTTAGAGTTGGAGTGAGTGTAGTCGTTGCAGGATAACAGGATTGCCAGAATCAAACTCACTTGAATTGTAATTATGTTTGCTTCCTTCCTTGTGAAATGAAATGAAATGAAATGTCGTACTCCACTGGGAAAAAGAGCTTTTTGCTTTGGTTCTTTAGGTTACACATATCCCTTTCTGAAGCTGGCTTTGCATTGTGCTTCCCATTCTTGCAGAATCCCCTTTTTCACTTTTTGTTCTGTCACTAGCACCTACCTGGCTTACGGGAGACATTGTTTCCCTGGCAACGGGAAAAATATCTCAACCTGCCGAGACATTAAAAGAGAAACGGGGGGGGGGAAGCAGTGTCTGTCATGAAAAACTTGCTCGCAAGGTGACATTTACAGTGAGGCTGGTGAATTAATTATAGTTAAGCCTGGGCTTTTGGTTGAAGTGTTAACATCTATGTTAACTGTCAGATCAAATACTTGCTCGGGAGGAATCTTTCAAGATTATTTATTCAGCTGTTTAATTGGCAAAAAAAAAGAAGATATTAAATTATACTAAAAAATAGTTAATAATCCAAGCTGTCTGCTTCAATGCCAAAACGTGCTCGCAAGCTAAGATTTACACCGTGTCCATTGAATTGGCTTAAATTTAATTAGGTTTCAGTGGTAACTTATCAAATCAGATACTTTTACGAAGAAGAAGGAGGGCACTTGAGGATGAATAATTCTGTTATCACCAAAATAAGAAATAATCGAAGCAGTAAAAGTGACATTTTTTGCTCACATGTGCATCCCATAATGTTTCTTTTACTCAGCTCCAGAGCTTCCAATTGTGGAGAGGAGAAACTGGCTCATTCACCAGCACTACATACGCAAAGACTACGACACCTGTAAGGTAAAAAAAAGCCCAATTTGACCCAATGTTCTACACTAATGTGCACAGCTCCACATTAACACCTTTACCTGTTAGATATCACTTTGTGTTAGAAGTTCTCATTTCTGGAACATGATGATGAGTTATGCAATATTCTTCACGCATATGTCTTTACCTTATTAAAGAAATTGCTCGCTGATCTGTGTCCATATTATAGGCGATCGTCAAAGAACAGCTCCAGGAGACTAATGGGATGTGCGAATATGCCATATATGTTCAAGGTGAGTCATCATTTTCACGTCAACCCTTCTCCCACGCACATTTAACACATGTGATGCTAATTAACAGCTGCATCAAGTGCTATGAAGCTCATGTGGTAGTATAATCCCTTCCATAAAGTTATTTAATTCCTGCAAAATCTCATACTAATCCTTTGGTTTTGTGTCATTTACTTCCTTGTGTCGGTGATTCTTTCTTTTGTGTTTCTATTTCTACCTGCAGCACTAATATTGCGTCTCGAGGGCAAGATCCAACAGTCCCTGGAGCTGTTCCAGAGCTGCGCCATCCTTAACCCCAGCAGTGCTGACAATCTCAAGCAAGTGGCTCGATCCTTGTGAGTCCATTACTACCGTCTGTGCTGGAGAGCATCAACCCTTCTCCATTAGCGTCATAACAGGACAGATTTATGCATTTTTTTTCTCTATTAGGAAAAATTCATGAGACCCAACTGCTTTACAATTTAAACAATGGCTATTTAGCAAATCGATTTTTCTTTTTTTCTTGTTTGTTCTATCCGTAGATTTCTCCTGGGAAAGCACAAAGCAGCCATTGAATTCTATCATGAAGCTGCAAGACTCAATGAAACAGACTGGGTAAAAGAAAAGACACACTTCCTTTGTTGTTGTTTCTCTCCAAAACCTTCCCAATATTTAACAAGAAAAAACTTAACCCCTTTTCCCTCGTTTATGCAGCAGAAAAAAAAGAAAAGAAACTATGGTTGCTTTTCCATACTGATCCAGTAATATGTAAACCAGTGTTGAACTGGACCATTAATCACTGACAGAGTATTTTGAGGAAATTTAGCCAGTCTCTTTTAATACTGCTGTCAGTAATGCTAAATAATTTGTATTCGACAGAGCTGGAAATGAAATTTAGTCCATCTAGTTCAATTAACCATCCCGTGTAAAATTTGGCATTTTCTCTCACCCCAGGAGATCAGTCATAATCTGGGCGTGTGCTGTTTCTTCATCAAAGACTTCAAAAAAGTGAGTGCGTGGATCTTACCAACCCGGTACAGTACAAAATGTATTCCTTCCTCTGTGGTTTGATCGTTTTTTTGATCTTCTGTTTGTGTCAGGCGGAGGAGCATCTCGGTATAGCTCTCCAGATAAATAAACACGAGAAGACGTTCATGGTGCTTGGGAAAGTCCATATGCTGGCTGGAGAAACTGACAAAGCCATAGAGGTGTATAAGAGAGCAGTGGAGTAAGTAAAGTTTGATGATACAAACCTTGTAAATCTGAGTGAGCAAAATATGAAATACTTCTTGAGTCAGTAACCAATTAGTGTGGATACTGCATTGGATTTCTGCTGTATGTATTTTAATGATTCTCCTTAAATATATATATGTTTTCATCATAAATGTTAGGTTTCCTGTTCACAAAAGTTCTGCAAATTTTTCAGAGGATACATGTTATGCAAAATCAACTTTTTAATCATTTAAAAACTTATATTTGGGACTCTGGAGGCCCTGTGAGTAGGCAAAGTGTGAAAAAAGATGACTCACTTATGTTTTTGTGGTCCTCCTCAGTCTAAGTACAGGAGATAAAACATGCAATGTTGACTTCCGCACTGACGTCACAATGAGACATTCCTGGAATTTGTCTTTGTCCCTAAAAAACGTGAGAGTGCAGGCGAGGGCTATAGTATCCGGAAGAGCGGAAGTCTGCGAAGTGTTCTATTCTTGGCTCCACAGTGCAGCACAGAGTTCTACACAAACTTCCAGCCTCAGAGGATTTACGTGTCCAGTGGATACATCTATCTATAAAGCAAGTTGCGTCTGTGTGTCTGTCTGTGACAGGCATATCTCGCTTACTTTGGATATGGGTTGAGCATGGCCTGGCCAAATATTTTGGAGGAATTTAAATGTAAAAAAATTATTTGATTGAGTGACTTGAAATTTACCATCATAATAGTCGGCATCGCCCATAACAAGGATCCGTTGAAAATATTAGCAAACTTCTTAAGGAATAATTTTAATGAATTTTTGATGCACTTTGACAGTGAGCTGACTTTCTTCAAAAAATCATAAGGCACAACGCAAATGTGCCTTATGAGGTTGCACAGTGAGTGTTTTATGTTAGCCTTTACGTTACTGAAAAATCTTCTTTAGCTCCCACTATAGGAATACATACTTCCTACTGGCACTGCACTAGTTTTATATATGACTGCAATGTGCCGGGTAGAGTGGCAGCTTTTCCAAATGCTAACTACTGTTAGCTGCCGGAGCCTCAGTGACGCTGACGTAGTTTCCTGTGTCTCATTTGCATTTAAAGAGACAGACACTCAAAACGGAGCGTTCTGAACAGGTCTGTTTTGGCAGAGTGATTGAACTGCTGTGGTGCTTCATCCTTAAGGTGTTTTGACCAAAGCATGTCACAGACATGTTTATTAGTACACCAGGGAACTAGGTTCACTTGGAGAAATACGGTATAATATGTCTACTTATAATAGACATATTATAAGATATATATTATATTAAAATATAATCCAAATAATAGAATATTTCATTTATAATGGTTATGACACAGTTTTTCACTCTCATCATGAATGTTTTCGTCACAATGATGCTCTGTCGAGATGCACTACAGCAAAAAAAACATGTTGTTTTTTTCAGATGAGTTCTTTTATGAGTGATATGAATATTTATATTATTTTGAGTATAAGTGGCCCGTCCTCCTTCAGTGTCACACAAAGCTCCAAGTTTGCCGCATTGTAACTTGGGCTCCTTTTTCAGTTCAGCATAAATTGCCTTCGTTTCCACTTCTATTAACATGTTGAATATTTAAACATTGAGCCATGACATAAATAAGGAAACGACATCCATGTCTGTAATAGAGCTCATTATGTCTACATGCTGTTGGGGGATAAATGAATTAATCAAGTGCCAAATACTGGCAATGTCTTTAATGAGATGCACCCCTGTGAGTCTTATTTTGATGCCGACATACCTCTTCTCTACCACTTTTTCTTAAATCATACTATACCCCACAGGTTATAATTAATAGTGATTAAATAATCTTCAGATTCCCTGAATATCAACTGTGTTTGCTCAAGAATAAGTGTACGAATTAAATGTAATTACAGTACCGTTTTATTTCTGTCAAATGCTGCGATCTTTGGCATTTGGATTAGAATGATGTGACTTAAAGTTCAAATTAATTTATCGATTGTCAAAATAGTTGACGATTAATTTAGTAATCAATCAATAATCAATTAATTGTTTCAGCTCTCGTACAATTATTCACATTTGTCTACATGAAATAGTCAAACACAGGTTTTACAGGTTTTAACATGGAGCAGGTTTCTGCTCCAGGTTTAAGAGGTCATGATATATTCAAGTGTACACACCTGAAATATTTTTCAGTCATTTTAAGCTGCATACATGTGTTCCAAAAAGTGATTGAGAGATAATTATGCTGGATGGTCATCATAGAATTGCAGGTAACAGTTTAGATCTTTAGTTTTAGAATCTTAATTCATGTCGTAATAGAGGTAGAGGAAGGTTATGTAGAATAAGGTGTGAAAACATGCTTAATGGTGACTAATAAAGGGCTAGTATGCTACGTATATATGTTAGTAAGCACCTAGTTAATGGTGAATATGTGTTCCCTAATATAAAGTGTAAAGTGTTTGCTTGTACAACTAATCTAATGGCGGCCTATGACTTTTGTCATTTTCACTTCAGATACTTCCCAGAGAACACTGAACTCCTCACTACTCTTGGTCTGCTTTTTTTACAGGTAGGTGGATTTTTTTGTTCGTGAACACTTCATCATAAGATTGACATCTGGATTTCAGAAACTAAACAAGTGCATTATTTTTGTGTTAAATCTCTTGTTAGCTTGGGAAATATCAGAAAGCTTTTGAGCACCTTGGAAATGCCCTCACTTTTGACCCCAACAATTATAAGGTAAGCACTCACACAAACATAATGCTTTGGTATGAAACCTAGTTTCTTATTAAGCGACCCGAGCACAGTGCACAGAACACTTTAAAGAGCAGCTCAGTCAAAACATAAGGTCATTCATTGTAGGAGGTGCAGTTTGTCTTTCATCATACCCTCGTGCACAGATTACATCTTCTGCTAATCGCTTTAATCACTGTTTTCATTTCCAGGCCATCCTGGCTGCAGGCAGCATGATGCAGACCCACGGCGACTTTGATGTGGCCATGAACAAGTACCGAGTGGCGGCTTGTGTAGTGCCCGAGAGCCCCCCTCTGTGGAACAACATTGGCATGTGCTTCTTTGGGAAAAAGAAATATGTTGCTGTGAGTAATGTTTAATGATTTGGTGGTGGTGCAAAAAATAGAAAACATTATCATTCATGACATTATTTGGAAATAAACAACCGGCACTGGCTGTTCAGAAGAATTTTCCACCAATTACAGACTGGGCCTTTAATACAACAGTCGTTATAGCACACACAGATCATACACTCTAAGAAATAAAAGTGCAAAGTAGAACCATATAAGGTTCTTCGTCTTGTCCTCATAGGAGATCATTTTCTGGAACCCTTAGTGTTACCAAGAACCCTTTAAAAATCCTTTATTCAGGAAATGGGTTTTAAAGGGTTCTCTGGATCAAAATGGTTCTCACTGGAACCATTAGTGTTACCAAGAACCCTTGAAAAACCCTTTCTTCTGGAAACCTGGAACAAATGGTTCCAGGTAGAACCTCAGCCCTTGTAGAAGAGCACTTTTGGAACCCTTATTTCTAAGAGTGTACTCCAATGCCATGAGAAACATGTATACTTGCACTGCACTAATATGGTAGAAGCTTCTGTTTATCATCATCAATTAGCTGATGAGATAATCCCAAGTGACTACATCCACTACATCCAGATTAGGCTGATCAACTGGAGAAACACCAGAACATCTATCTATAAATTCCAGGAACGTCTGTCTGGACTGATGGTCCGATTGATTTCAAACTTGACAGGTGTCTTGCTACAGGCACGAGTAAGTGCAGTGCTAAGTTTGACGTTGTTTGGATAAGTAATGCAAAAGATATCGTTAAATATATTGGTAAAAGAAAGTAGAAGCACACATCACATTCGCTGCTCTACTGTAGCCACGCCCCCTCTCACTCACACAGCACTGTGGGCTAACTGAGAGGATAATCATCCGCACCAATTTTTGCACGGGCACTGCTCTAGTTTTAATATACATAGAGTACATATTTTGACTTTATTTGCTCCATGGAGTAGATGGTATTAAGATACTTTTTACTTCTCTCTCCATCTTCATTTTGCATGCAGGCCATCAGCTGCCTGAAACGTGCCCACTACTTGTCTCCTTTTGACTGGAAAGTGTTGTACAACCTGGGACTGGTGCACCTGACCATGCAGCAGTACGCCTCAGCGTTCCACTTCCTCAGCGCAGCCATCAACCTGAACCCACGAATGGGGGAACTCTTCATGCTGCTGGCAGGTAGTGAATCAGAGAAGAAAAGAATGTATTCAATCATTTACCTCTTTAAAATAAAAAGTAAAACCTCCAGTGGCAATGGCAATCTAAAATTACATTACATTAGATTAGACTTTATTGATCCCACACAGGGAAAATTATCTTGCAGCAAAGGATCAGAGTCAGCAATTAAATGAGACAAATCTAAAGTCTGAAAACAGTGGTAGCTGTGTTGTATTTGATGTGTATTTGACCCTGAAGGCTTTGGGTGCAAAATGAAATTTGTTTTTGGATTTTCACAATAACAGCGTTTACACCTGTCTCATATTTATTGTTAACAGTTGCTCTGACTAACTTGGAGGATGTCGAGAATGCCACCAGATCATATGAACAAGCAGTGACTCTGGATCAGTGAGTCCATCTTATCATTATACAAATTTCGACTGAAAATTGTATCAAATTATTGACACCCCCCACCCTCCCCCCCAATGATTTTCTTACAGATCCAACCCTCTGGTTAACCTGAACTTTGCAATATTTCTTTATAACCACGGTGACAAGAAAGCAGCTCTGAATCAGTATCAGGAGATGGAAAGCAAAGTCAATTTGCTTCGAGACAGTAGTAGTAACTTTGAGTTTGATGCAGAGGTACTGTGACTCCTGTTGGTGTCATTTTTTAAATTTTTAAAAATGCATCACTTGTTGTAAAACATCGCTGTTTTGTCACTAACAGCTGATTGACATGGCTCAGAAGATGGGAGCTGCCCTGCATGTGTCTGAGAGTCTGGTGTGGACCAAACCGGGCAAGGACTCCAAATCTAAACCAAACTCAGCAGCAGCCACCAAAACACCGGGCGCGCCCCTCGGTACCAACCAAGCCTTAGGTCAGGCCATGTCTTCTGCTGCGAGCTACAACAAGAACATCCAGCTACCAACAGGTACAAACCTTCACTTTGGTTTTCTGGCACAAACACTGACCTTGTCAGGGCCAGTAGTGCTCATGGAGCCTAAAAAATGAGCCAGAATTTTATTTCTCAGCAGTTTGTTAAGGCTAACACTTTATTGTTTATTATACTCAATAGTATCTAGTTATAAACACATTATAAATGTTTTACTCAAATGTCCAAATAGCTACTGTACTCAAGCAGCCAATCGGCATCCACCTCCAACAAACAAGCTCTTTGAGTCGCTCAGTACATGCTAACACTTCAGCACATGAGTAAAATATTTATAACTGTGTTCATAAACTACATACTAATGAGTATTCACGTGTTATAAATGATGAATTCAATATTTATTAATGCTTAACTAATGCTAATAGTGTGTGGTTATTATAAAGTGTTACTGTGGTTAAGTTTAAGGCCAAGATTTGAATTGTGGCTGTGGTATTCCTTCTGTTGTGGAGACCGAAATTTGTTTACACAGTTACACTATGGGAACTTGTCGTCCTTATGGGGACAAAAATCACGTCCCCATAGCATAAATCACTACAATTTAAGGTGAAGTTTTAAAGTTAGGTTAAGCTTAGGGTCAGGATTAGGCAATTAGTAACTATGGTTAAGTTAAGTGTACGTTTCCTGGAAATGAATGTAAGTCGATGCAATGTCCTCTGAAGTCATGCAAACCAGTGTCTCTGTGTGTAAAACTGGACAGTTCCAGGTTAGGCTAAAAGTCCCTGTGAAGACTTCCAGTAATTCCACGGGCCGTGCAGATAATGACAAATTTCACTGCCTTCACCTCTCTCCATTAACTCAAAGTCCAATTTTTCATTAAAATGAGAACTTAAAATATCTTTTGCCTGTCTACTCACAGTGTCTTGCCTGCACTAGTGTTCCCGAATTGGATTTATAGGCTACGGTAAAATGGAATATGTGGGGAAAAAAAGAAGCTAACCTCTGGCTAATATATATTCTTGGCACAAAAAAAGGAAATGTGGCACTGTGGACCAAAAAAAAAAAAAAGACCCACAGGTGAGATAATAAATTTAAGGCTACTCTGAAATAATTATAGCAGCTTACAGCTCTCAGAGGGAAATGGACAGCAATGCTTTTCTTCTCGAGAGCCTGTGGGCCGTGTTTTCCACCACTTTTGTTTAGCTTGTAACAAATAACCGCAGAACTTCCCATGCGTAGTTTACAACTCGTGCCAGATCAAGCTAATGCTAACGTGACTATTTAGAGTGGAGGGTGTATGTGTGTGTGTGTGTCAGTAATATTACTGCTGTGCTGTAAATAAACTTTAGCGGAGGTCAGGGTTCACCTGTTCGGTGCAGGGAACAGTGATTCTTAGTCGTTCTGATGATTCAGACTCTGTGTGTGGAAAACAACTCAACTCTGAAACTTGGCTGCTGTTTGTATATAAATCCCACAAAGTGTCTCTGAGTGTGAAGTGGATTTAAAACCACTTGCCAAATCTTTGTGCTATTAGGAGAGTTATGTGTACAAATGAAAACAAAGTAAATCGGACGGTAAGTTCAGTTTGTATTGGCATTCAGCAGATCTCTACGTCTCAGCCTCGTGTGTTGGAGATGGATGGAATGGAATAACAACTAGATGTTTAGTCAATATGTAAATGTTAAATGTCTAATGAAATTACTAATCTATCTGATATTGGCTATATTTCCCATACGTATCTTTGCTCTAAAATAATTTTTTTTGCCAACTTGTTAGAAAACCTTGGAGTGAGACTTGGGGGTGTGCAGAGCAAATCAATCAATATATCATCACACACCCAATATATTTATATTTTGGATATATTTATGAATATTTTTATGTATCCCAAGCTTATAATGCATTGTAATCTACTTATAACACTATAATAAGTTGTAAGCACTAATTAATGCTTAATACAATATAATACAAAACATTAATAATGCAGATCAATGCTTAATACTCGTAATGCGTTATACAATAATAATACTGTAAACAATGTAATCACCCGGGGCCTGGTGGATTTGATCCTGCGCCCACAAACTGCCGTAATGCTAATAATGTTAATTATCAGTAATTCAAGTACTGAACTGATACTCACTTGTAATCTGTGTCAGAAGAAGATTTAACGTTTTCCATTCATGACGTGTTTTCGAACGCAGATTAGAAAGACAATAAAACATGCGAAAGAAGAAGTATGCTGTAATGATAACTAGAAAAGCGCAGGGAGGAGGTCAATAAAATAAAGCCGGTTGGTAGTTGGAACGTCCGCTTGGTCCTGTTAGCATAACTGTTAGCAAAGATGGCGGACACCGTTTACATTCTGGGAATGAGGTCCCGTCCCCCTACGGGTGGGTCTAAGATGTGCGAAATTAGCGTTGCAGTTTCAAGGCTCGGACCAAGTGTCACTGGTGGCCAAAGAAAAAAGAATGAAGATTTCTCCACTCAGGGGAAACTAAGGATGGAAAGCACACTTTTTCAAAAACACTTAACTTATTCTAAAGCTAAATGCAAATTGGTGAAGTATTCCTTTAATTCTTACACTCTGGAACTTTAAATTATTATTATTTTTTTTTTTTTACATTTAAATTACATGGTTCTGTACCCTGTGATGGACTGGCGCCCTGTCCAGGGTGTAGCCCACCTTTCGCCCTATGTCAGTTGGGGTTACTCTGCAGCACTCATGTGGAGGATTTTTTTTTAAATGTGCCGTACAGTCACAGCAACAAAATGTCACTGCCTCATATGTGGTGTCGTGCATCATTCATCTCTACACTCTTAGAAATAAAAGTGCTAAGTTAAACCCTATAAGGTTCTTTGGCTTTAGAACCTTTTTACCTGGAAACCTTTTGGAGGGTTCCACCAAGAACCCTTTTAAAACCCTTTATCCAGGAAAGGGGTTTTAAAGGGTTCTCTGGATCCATTGGTGTTACCAAGAACCCTTGAAAACCCCTTTCTTCGTTGTAGAAGGACGCTTTTGGAACCCTTTTTTCTCAGAGTGTACTGGTGCATGTCTGCATGTTTAAAGCTGAACCAAGCTGTAGAGGTCCTGCGATCGCATTGAAACTGCATTTCTTGAATTTGTTTCATTATTTTCAGGAGTTTCAAAAGATACCTCGCTCCTTGAACCAGAACCTGATGCGGAGAAAGCCCCCAGCCCGCCCAGCGATCCTCCAGGCTCCCCACAGCCTGCGGAGTATGACAAACCCAGAAGCTCCAAGACGAAAACCAAGGTGGAGGAATGAATTGGCTCAGTGGCTTCGATCGTATTTGCTATCTTTGTGATTAATATCACATTATGGAGCAAAGGTTTGCCGAGCCGCTTGTGGTTTTCCAGCTCATGAAGCCTTCCTTTATTTATCGGCTTCTGTTTTAGTTGGACATTCCAAGTTTTTCAGTAATTTAAACTGGAAAAGGTAAGGTCACTCACGGCACACGTCCATCACAACATTTATTTAAAGGAACATTTAATGTTGGTGTTACTGCTTACTTTTTAAACCAAACATCTGACCAAGCTTATAGATGTATGTATGTACCAGATCACAAATAGTGTTAATACAAGAATGAGCTTAGAAACGAGGTTAAATGTAGAGTTCCCTTTGCTTCAGTTGCCACGTGTCCCTGCTGCTGAAAAACAAAAGAACATTTTTGCGACAATCACAACCAAAGTCTGACGACAGAGGGATGTTTACAGGTTACATGTTACAGGATGCTGCTCGTTTGTACGATGGGGTTATTTTTAGAGTTCAGTGTAAATGTTATACATGCTTTTATATGTAGATACATGTAATGTTCAAAGAGTAATGTATTTATTATTAAAGATAAGAGTTTAAATGAAGTATTTGTTGTTGCTTCCTTAAAAACAAAAATCCTTTCTGGGTTTCCTTTCTCTTTTAGGGGGTAAATACTGTACAGTGTTAAGGTCATTGAGCGAGTGCGACCAACAAAATCCTTTATTGTTAAGAATATTGTTCAAAATCTAGCACACAATCGAATCACACTGAAAGATTGTCGGATAAAGCGTTAAAATAGAATATCTGAAGTGTAGAAATCTTTCAGTAAAGATAATTAAGTGTAATTATAGATGTGAGGTTCAGAGGCACCATAGTGTTATTACAATCTTGGTCCAATAAAAGAGATCAACAGATGCAGTATTTTTTTACCATTGCCAGTTACATCAGAATACGAAACCTAAAGGCCTCGGTATTTTGAATTTGAATGTAGTAACCGTTTTTGGCCACATTCTTACATATGGCACCTTTAAGTATGCTCAAAGTAAATGTTATGTCATCTCTTCTCGTGATAAAATACTTCTGATCTTGCTGAAAAGAACCCTCTCGTGTCACTGTTACATCACTGCAGACTGAACTTACCTGGACCGTCATTTAACCCCAAATCTTTGCAGTTTTTATGCCTGTCTGATCCAGACTGGCGTGTACATGTGCTGCCGTTTATCGTGGTCTGCGAGGCTGCACTTTTTGTTCATGAGCTCCTTGTTTAAGTGTGCATGCCTGAATCGCCCGTGGTCGTAACTTTAAAAGCCAGCTGATGGTGGCCTGTAAGTTACTGCTCCTGCTGCAGTTCTTTTTTCAGTGCAGCTGTGGAAGATTGCTTTTCCATTTCTCATCTTTCTACAATTCAAATTGCTTGTGGAAGAGTGCGGGGAAGAGTAAGTTGTGCCCTCTTTTTTTTTTCTTTTTTTTTTTACAGATTACAATTCCATTTTCGTACCTGTGGATGATGCAGTGTATATTTATATTTATATATACAGTAATCTAATCGTAATGGCAAGTTTTATCTTTTAAAAAAAAGGGTTAAATTAACTTTATTATCTGTTGAATTCTTATGTAGAGGTTCTATTTATAGCTTTTATGATGTTCTGCCTCATTGTTATTGTTTCTCTCAGCTGCCGTTGCACTAATTAGGGACTGACTTGTTTACCAAGCAAGCTGATATTTTTTTGTGATTTTGTATTTTTTCTTTATAATTATAATATTATCAAGACTAGAAAAGCACTATATAAATACAGACCATTTACCATAGAAGACTCTAGATTAGGGAACACATATTCACCATTAACTAGGTGCTGACTAACATGCATATAAGTTGCATACTAGCCCTTTATTAGTAAATATTACACGTCTTAACACCTTATGTAGGAAAAATCTTAATTCATGTCGTGATAGAGGTAGAATAAGGTTATGTAGGATAATAATAAAGGGCTAGTATGCTACTTATATATGTTAGTAAGCACCTAGTTAATGTTGAATATGTGTTCCCTAATCTAAAGCTTACTTTCCCTTTTCCATCCAGTTTTTCTCATATGAAGCTCACTGACATTTGAGAATGGTGTCTGGATTTTCTGATGGGTTTTTGCTGTTAACCTTGACCCATTTTTCTCGCTTTCACTGTCACATGTGTAACGTTAGCTTTTCAAATGAAACTCTTGTGAATCTGTGCTCAGCTCTCCACGCTGCCTCTAACCCTCATCTGACTTTTTTAAAAATAGTTTCTCAGATGATGACGACTTCTCTAATATCAAGATCAGCGGTGACCACTTTGCTGAGAGAAATCCTCCCTCCTTCTCTTTTTCCCCTCAGATACTGCAGTCAAACATCATTTGTGTTTCCATTCCCCTCCTGAACCTACTGCTGCCTATGTTGACTGACTGTATATTGCTTATATACTATTCTTTAATAATCATCAGATCATATTTTACTGCTTGCATCATTTAAATACAATGAGTGCTAAGTAGAACCATATATGGTTCTTCGGCTTGTCCTCATAGGAGAACCCTTTTGGAGGGTTCCACCAAGAACCCTTTTCAAACCCTTTATTCAGGAAAGGGGTTTTAAAGCGTTCCCTGGATCTAAATGGTTCTTACTGGAACCATTAGTGTTACCAAGAACCCTTGAAAAACCCTTTCTTCAGGAAAGGGTTTTTCAGAAGCAAATGGTTCCAGGTAGAACCTCAGCCCTTGTAGAAGGACCCTTTTGGAACCCTTATTTTTAAAGTGTACACCAGCACAGAGTGTGGTGCCTTTTTGTTTCCTGATGTTCTCCTGGAGCTCCGTCGTCACAGAATTAGTTTTAATATTTTCCAGACATCACTTATTCTCCTTTGTGCAATGCCGTGTGGCAGAACACTGTCCACACTCTTAGAAATAAGGGTTCCAAAAGAGAACCCCTTAAAACCCCTTTCCTGAATAAAGGGTTCTTGGTGGTACCCTCCAAAATACTGGCCTTTTTAGTTCATGTATATTACTGTTTTAACTGTAAATGCTACATATCTGCGTAGAAATGGTTTGTGGCATAAATCTGTAATGAATATGACTTCATTATATGTCATTAACCTTGTTTTCTTTATCCCTCTAGTTTGTGTCTTTCCTTCCTTTCCTCTATATATCTCAGTGTATATGAATGACTGTAGTTCTATAAACATGGCATCACAGACTCTAACTGTCCTGTATACATTTATAACTTTTACACAGTTGTATATCTGCTCCTAGACTCTTTCTTCTCATCTCACTCTTGTCCTTCCTGTCCCCCTCCTCTCCTCTGTCCCCCATTTTTCCTTTCACCGCAACCGGTCGAGGCAGATGGCTGCACATCTTTGAGTCTGGTTCAGTCAGAGATTTCTTCTTCTTCTGTTAAAAGGTTTTAAAAAAATGTTCCTCTCCACTGATGCCTAGTGTTTGCTTATTGTGTGAATTGTTGGGTTTCTCAGCTCTCCATGATGTTGTCTATATGTACAGTGACTTGAGATGATGTATGTTGTGATTTGGCGCTATACAGATAAAAGTGAATTGAATGACCATCCACAGATCATAGTCAGCTGATGAGCCAACAGCCTGCAGAGTTTTGAGAGGAATAACAGGACGAGGTCACTCTTCTTACTTCAACAAAGTAAGCATTTTTCTGATATTTGTAACATCGCCCTGAAGAGGTTCTCTTCACCTGTTCATCCTGGATGTGAGAGCCCTCTCTGCCTTCACCTTCACACACTGAAGTCATTTTTCTCATGTCTGGTATGATGAGTAGAAATTATTTAGCTCCTCATTTATAAGAGGTAATGAATATTTAATGGTATCTTGATATCATTTTTCACGTTTCTGCCTGCGTTTGATTTATGAGATGTGGCTACCTAAATCTGCCAATTTACAAAGCTTGTTTTGCATTTGTCTAATACACATCACCTTGGGAAATAATAAATCTTTCATTCTCTGCAGATCAATTGACAAATTTCTATGCAGCACCGCTTGTGTTGTCGAAAAAGCGAGGCTCTATTCATGGTGCCATCAATTTTCTTTAGAGATGCAGCGTGTTTTGGAAAGTAATACCATTAACATTAACATTTTAGACCAGTTTGTGTCAAAATATTTATGCAAGCCTGTATGCAGCTCAGCATGGGGCGTGAAATGTGGTTCCAAAGCCTGGAGAAACCTCAGCACAGTGGGCGACTAATGTGCTCTGTCAGATATAAACCTGGTTTAGAAGTGATGCACGTCAAGTTGAATGTTTTAACAGAATGACTCTGACTTCATTTCCTGCACTCATGGTGAGATTTAACATCATTCTGATGAAAGAAAACAAACTCTCATGGAGGAATTATGTATTTAAAAAGTGCATTTGGTCCAGTTCATGTGACATTTGTGACCACATCACATATTTAAATGTTTTTTTTGTTTCAGAGTCTCACTCAGCCTCACAGTCATGCCACAGTCATATCTTTTCTTTTGTCCTTTTTCATAAAGTTGCAGAGGTTTTTACATCTACCAAACCAACCAATGTCACAAAGGCGTCACAGCAGTTTCTGACAATATTAGACGAGCAAGCATCGCTCATAATTTTATGTTGCAGCAGTAAACAGACCACATTTCATCGGCTACAAAATCAACATCATTAAAGGTGCATTATGTAATAAATCTAAATCAACTGGCCATAAAATCCTCCTAAAATGTCACAGAGACTCAGGAATAATGTTCATTTAACAAACTGGACTCACCAACAACAACAGTACAGGCAAAATATTTGCATTAAAAAAAATATTTTGCAGACTGCAAATCATGTTTATGTTTTAAAATCATGTTTTGGCATGTGGCGCCACCTGCTGCCATTTTGTCCACATTCTTACATATGGCACCTTTAAATATACACAAAAAGGACTTCTTGTAGAACACACGCTTAAAATAGCTGATTTCTTTGTGTGAAATGCGTTTAAAACAATATTTATATGATTACACAACCCAACAAATAAATATGTCTAGTTGTTCAATAAAAAAACAAACAATTAATACCTTAAAAGCTGCACTGACCTTTTCGGTAACACTTTAGATTATGGAGCACATATTCACCATTAACTAGGTGCTTAATAGCATATCATACTAGTAGCTCTTTATTAGTAATCATTAAGCACATCTTAACACCTTATTCTACATAACCTTATGTTACGACATGAATTCAGATTTTTCCTACATAATGTGTTAATATGTGCTTTATATTTACTAATAAATGGCCAGTATGCTACTTATATGCATGTTAGTACGCTCTTAGAAATAAGGGTTCCAAAAGCGTCCTTCTACGAGGGCTGAGGTTCTACCTGGAAACATTTGCTTCTGAAAAACCCTTTTTTCAGGAACCTTATATGGTTCGACTTAGCACTTTTATTTCTAAGAGTGTTTGCACCTAGTTAATGGTGAATATGTGTTCCCTGATCTAAAGTGTTACCACATTTTCATATCAA
Source organism: Microchirus variegatus (assembly GCF_963457635.1). NCBI lineage: Eukaryota > Metazoa > Chordata > Actinopteri > Pleuronectiformes > Soleidae > Microchirus > Microchirus variegatus. Next base: position 9,870,122 of record NC_139815.1, on the reverse strand, counting down.
TAATTCAAATTAAATCTGAAATCACGGATGCGGTACAGTGTTGTCTTGGTAAGCACTGTTACCTCACAACAAGAAGGTGCTGGGTTTGATTCCCCAGTCCCTGTGACCTTGATCTGACCTCACAATTTCCGAGGGCAAAGATCCTTTCCAAATAATATATCGTATTAACTTTTTCACCTTTACATCTACATTTAGCAAACATTGAGCTTGTTGTGTCAGTGGACTGTGTCCAACACCTGCTTCTCTTTTGTCTTGTTGCAGCCACAGCAGGCAGCTATTTTAATTTTCAAACGTGCAATCTGAGTGACTATGCAGCCAGCGAACACACACGCAGCATTCAGCAGATTCATTTTCACAGCCTTTGAATAAGCTTTTTATTTGTACTTTAGGCAAGGGAGGCCACTATCTTGCTCCGCCAGGTTTTTATGACAGCCCCTAATAGACAGTTCACATTTTGAAGCGGAGGCTGACCACGTAAATGAAGAACAGCTCAACCGAATTAAACCAAATGCATAAATCAACAAATATAAAGCGGGAGAATGGCAGAAAGAGTGGGTGAGTGGAAAGGTGGAGGTATAGTTGTGTTTAATATTTTCTGGTCTGCAAACGCAGTTCGCAGTTTCCTGTCATGCTTGGTAAAGACAGGTCTGAGCGGAGGAGACGTCTTGTCATGAGACGTCTTTAATTCTTATATTCTGGACATTTAAATCTAGACCAGAATGTCGAGGGTTTAGAGAACAAGGGGCGTTAGTGACATTTGCAGAATATTACAGGAGCTCTAAAACAGTCTTTTTATTGATTGTAATTACTTGATTAACCCTTTAAGGTACGCACCAAGAAAAAAGCAAAGGAAAAAATATTTATTTGCATTTTTTAATATTTTATTGTATTTACAATAATGACATTCAGAATAATGTAGTTCCTCCTCTTCCCTTTTTCGGTTTATGAAATTCTCCAATTTTATACTTAATAGCACTTGTTTGTAGCATTTGTCTATGCCAGTGTTTTTCAACCAGTGTGCAGTGGCACACTAGTATGCCGTGAGAGATCGTCAGGTGTGCCGTGGGAAATCATCCAATTTCACCTAATTGGTCTAAAAACATTTTTTGAAAACAAATAATTAATTATCTGCAAATAATATGGATATAAATATTCAAGACACTCTGATAAGAATGACTCAATTGTTAATTTAGGCTACAGGAGTATCATTTTTTAAATATTTTTGTTTAGTGGTGTGCCTCGTGATTTTTTCAATGAAAAAAATTTACCTTGGCTCAAAAAAGGTTAAAAAACACAGGTCTATGCCTCTGCTGCGCCATTTTTCTGCATTAAAGGGTGTGAGTGCAGTTCTTGTATTGAATTGTTTAGTGCACTAAAGGCGTAAATGCACTTGTCTTAAGCCTTTTGTGCACCAAACTCAGTGCAACTATTAAAGGGACCAGATTTTTACCATTTGATAGAGCTCATTAAGACCTTTAAAATTATGTATAAAACTTATTTTCGCCCAAGAGGCCCCTTGTGCTCCAAACCCTCAATGGGTCCATTGTCTAAATTCTCAGCTTGTTGTGGAGTTCTGTTTCCTAAAGTTGAAATAAATGATTTCAGATTCCTTCTATACCTGCATTAATATTGACTGAGGAGAGCTTTCACCAGTTTTCTCTACTTTAACTTTCCTGCCTGTGTGCTGACCATGTCAAGGTCTGGAAACCAAACTTTTCAGTGTCTTTGAGGCTTTACTTTTTTAAATTTTTAAATTTTTTATTAACACAATACGTCCTTATTGTAACCAGTGCTGTTTCACTCACAGAGTGAGTGCCTGACTGGATGTCGACTCCAAACAGCAGGGGACAACAGTCACATGCTTCATTTAGCCAATTTACAAGTCATAATAATCAATACCTTAAGAAAACAACAACAGAGCAGGGCTATTGAGGTTTTCTGAGATGTGAAAATCCAATACTGATTATACCCACTCACTGTATTGCACATGTTTGGACTGAAGACCCAATTTTCTTTTCTGTTCGAGCCTTTTCTCACTGGTTTTCACATTTAAATGGCTGTTATTCCTTCAGAGAGGACATGTTTACGGTGCAGGCTTGATTGCTTTGTTTCATCTGCCTGTATGTATCTGCCACGTCTATGATCAGGGAAAACAAATGCCACAAGCTGAAGAATTTCCCAAAGGAGTGCTTCTTCTTCCCCCCTTTCTGCGTCTCCTCTCAGTGGTGCCAGTGGCTGTAAAGCATCAGGATGATTCTGTGCCAAAAAAGCGAAATAAGACCTCAGTGCTTTAGACATTATAACCATGATATTGTTTACAGTCATGCCATGGAGCAGATGTGGCAGAATATTTCTATCTCAGTGAAAAATACTGTGTTGTACTTTAATTTGTGTAAGCACAGCTTGGAGGTCTGACCTCTTTTTTTCTTTTTCTTTTATAACAACTTCAAAGGCTAACGTCAACCCAAACTGTAAATAGGTCTGATAAAAGCAGCGCAAAGCCTGCATGTAAACAACACTTAAAACTGCAGTGTAGTAACATTTATGCATAAACAAATGTCGTATTCATATCGCTGTCAAATAAGATCACACAAAAAAAGGCCTATTAACTCCTCATGAGTCTCTGAGCTCCTCCGTTTAGAACCAAGTGTTTCCCAGTGACACTTCCCTCACGGAGCACAGGAAGTGAGTCATTTTACGTCAACACTGACAAAGACAAGTAGGAAACACAACAGCAGCAGGTTGACGTATAGCTCAAAATGTGAAGATCTTCTGCAGAAAAACCAACTGGAAAATTCCAAGAAATGGAAGTTTGACAGTATAAACACTTCTAACAACTGGTTTCTGAGGAGAAGGGTTTTTTATGTCAGGACAGACGGAGGCAAAAGCAACATTGTGTGGGTAACATGAGGCGGCTGCAAACAGAATGCAGTGTGACTGAAAACATAGACCGATATTAATTCTACTGCTCAAAAACCTGCTCGTGCAGTAGTTTGACACCATAGATTCCTTGTCCGCACCTGATCCTGTGCTGCTGTTATACTGAGGGTGTCCTGATTCCACTTTTTTTGTGTCTGATACCGATACCGATATTATTCCGATACAGTCAATGATGACCATTTATGAACTTTGACGCTGTCAACAACACATCATTTGTGCCGAGTCATTTCAAAGACATCGTTCTCCAACTGTGTAACAAATATTGTTCTCCCCAAAAAGAAGAAATAAACAGCCCAAAAATGTCAATTATATATGTATATGTATATGTATATGTATATGTATATGTATATGTATATGTATATGTATACATATACATATACATATACATATACACATATATATACACACACACATGTATATTTATATATATATATATATATATACACATATATATACACATATATATACACACACACATATATATTTATATATATATTTACACATATATATGCTATAATGGATTTGCTGATTTTGGTGATTTTGACCAGTATTGGACCGATACTGATTCCCATCCCTAATATTTACACAGGCACAATAATAAGATTATAACATGTTACACACTGCAGCTTTAACTGTATGCGTAATTTTTGTTAGTGATATAAGCAGGGTTCCTACGCAGCATGGAAAAGTATGGAATTTAATTTGAGTAGTTTCCAGGTCTGGATAAGTATGGAAAATGGGAAAAAAGTATGGAAATATGTGCGTGTTGTTTCCAGACTATAATTTCACTGTCTAAAATTAAATACCTTTTAGATGATATGAAACTAATCAAGCTGGCTGTAGAATGGTGTTGTTACCATTGTTACTGTTCGCTGTGCAACTGCGATTCTCATTTATTTATTATTTTCCATACGTGTCGTCGAGCCAGCCTCCTATTGTCTGCAGCGACAGTGTCAGGGGTCGATGCAAGTTTTCTGAAGGCTGGCTTCATGATTAATGAGTGAAGGATTTTAAAACCATTTATTTACATAATAAGTATTCAGAGCTTTAATATTGACTGAAAAATCCTCAGAGAAGTCTGGAAATTTGAGTCTGTAAAAGTATGGAAGTTTGAAATGGAAAATGTGTAGGAACTCTGTGTAAACATTCACTCTGTTCTATTTTAACTTTCAGTTTATGTTACAGCTTGGCATTTTTGGGAGAAACGTAACTCACTTTCTTGGTGAAAGTCTTCTGTGATGACTGACGCCACGCTCACATCAGTGTGGCTCATTATCTTACTTTAGCACAGAAACAACTCTGCTGTTCAGCAGTGACATAAATCAACCTGTCATCATCTCTGAAGCTGACTAATTAACATGTTGAATCTCATTTGTCAAAAACATTTTCACAGGTTGTCTTTTGTTGAGACTGGAGCCCACATACACGTCTGTCAGTGAGGGAGTCAGGTTCATCACAAAGACAGAGTCAGTGTAGGTGTCTTCAGCCTGTGCTGCATGAGAATCCTCACTGGAGCTCTGCACGTGGACGTTCTTATCACATGTAACATACAGAAACATGCATGTGACTGTGGTATCAACTGTTTCATCCAGCTCCTGACAAGAAAATTAGGATTCTCTGAAATGTCAAAGCGTTTCTTAATAAGTGAATGAATGAAATCTGATGCTCACAGTGGACAGTATCAAAGTATGATTGACTGATCAATCATTGATAATACTGCATGACACATCAGCTCCATTTGCAATATAGAAACAACAACAATGCCCGCTCGTAGGACTCACAGTCATGATAGGGCCCTCGCCCCACGCAACTTGTCATATCTGATGAGACTGTGAGATATTTCATGTTGTTCTGTTTATGTTAAAGCTTTCAAAAAGTGGAATTTTAAAGTAGTTTTCCTGGCCGACTTCTGCGTGGGCAGAGCTAATGGAAGTACGATACATAAATTTGTTTGGAATCATGAGAGCAACAAGTACAACAAGATTGGTTAAAATCGGAACAACTATGTGCGATTTAGACATGATAGAAAAAAATCAAACATTTTGCATTTAACGCAATTTTGACCACTTTCTCTCGTGTCAAAAATTCCCAAAATTTCTTCAAGAAACTTTGGAGTAAGCCCAATACATTTACCAAATTTCGTCCCGATCCGGCGACTTCTGTCTGACCCTGACCCAACTTCTGGGGGCGCTATAGAGCCCTGGGGCTACGAACGGGTTTCGTGCCCTATGCCACTGTCACTTTTTTCACCAACATGACCTCCGCACCAAATTTCAAGAGTTTTCATGCACGTTAGCCTCCTCAAAAAATGAGCGTAATGTCGGAGAAAAACAGGAACAATAGGTTCCTCACACGTTTGTGCTCTTGCCCTAATTAAAGGTCCAGTGTGTAAGAATTAGTAACGTCTAACGCTGAGGCTGCAGGTGGTGTCAGGGGAACTACTACGATCATGCCTCGTGGGAAACCTGATCGCAACGCGAGTGTGAAGACTCAAGAAACCAACAGCAACACACTAAACAATCCTTTTTAAAGGTTTTATTAACCCTTAGTGTCCACGTGGCACAGATCTGTGCACCCTTGGTAATTTTCCTTAAAACTCCTTATATGGACATCCTGGGGGTGTGTGTTTTTTTTCCATCTTGTTATGTGTTCTTGAGTCAAAGTTGTGATTAATTGTATACACTGCATTTTAGTAGTGATATAAAGTAGTAATAATTGAGCAGAAGACGCAAAATTAGACTGACGTGTTTCCAAACTTTACAAATTCAATCAGATTTTAAACATTTTGAGTACTTTTTTTTGTGTTTATTTAGTTGGCGATTGCCAATCTGAAATGCTCTGTGTTCAAAGGGTTAATAACAAGCACAAAATGTCTGCTGGTTCATATGTACGTACACACAAGGAAGAAGCAGCCACGACCCTGGGGTTGTAACAAGAACTAAAGTGGCCTTTGCATTCTATTAAAGATACAACAATTATTTTACAACTCTCCAGTCTTGCACTCTCACACACTCGTTTTTGTTAATTTACACCTCTGGATGTTCTTCTTCGTTTCCATAGTTAAAAAAAGACATGTTCTTGCAGGTTGGAACACACAGGTGCTGTAGAAACATGACAACAGTGTATTGGGTTTTTTTAACCCTGAAAACACAGAGAATTTGGGCAGTTTTTTTTCCATTACGATGTTAAAACTCTGTATATACAGAGGCTAAAAGAATATATTATGTGTGATAATAGAGCGTCTTCTATCCTTTTTTTCAGCACAACCTAGAGAGGCACTCTGATGAAATTATATATATATTTTTTTCATTATCACCATCTATATATACACACCTGAGCAAAGAAGTACTCAAAATGGTTACAATCTGATTGAATTTGTGAAATTAGAAAATACGTCACAGTTCAAAGTTTGCTTGACTTGAATAAAGATTAAATCCTATAATATGTATGTATATGCATCTATTGTGTGACTTCTGCACAGTCATTGCTACTCCTTTTATTTGTTTTTTAAATTTGACTCAACAACACATAAGAAAAAACTCTGTAAAGTCTGAAGATATGACCTATAAACACACACAGGATGTCCATATAAGGAGTTGTGTATTATTCTCATGGCAATTTAAGGGTGCGCCTGTGGCAAGGTTCCGTGCCGCATGACCACTAAGGGTTAATGTAATTAAACATATAAATACAAACATATGAGTTATGAGTATGATAAAGTCTCCTAAATGTTGCGTACTGGACCTTTAAGAAAAGACAACAGGAAACACATTTTAATCTAGGATTAGTTCAGGATTATAAAACAGTGCCAGCTGTTATCTTTTGTTTAATTGTAACAGTTCATATTCTTTCTAATCTAATCATCCAAAATCGTTAATAATAGAACACAATGTGTAATCTGAACTCTCTTTAGATGTGGAAAAATAAAAGGAGTTTGGTATAACTTGACATCATCTCGTCTCTTTTCCTCTGATCATTCCTTTTATAATTCCTCCTGATTCCGGACAGAAAGAGATGGATTAGAACACAGACATGAGAAACAGAGCAGTTTACCCTTGAGATGCTATTTCACGTAATTAATCTGTCCAGCTTCACTAGACTTATGCCATATTTCACGATGACACTAATAATGCCTAATTATACGACAGTGTAAAATCCTACTTGGTGTTTAAACATGTAATTTACGTCGCGTAATGGCGCATATAATGTGTTATACTTTCAATCAATGGGGACTGGAGAAGCAAGGCTTTGCATTTCAATAACTCCACTTGATCAGGGCGTACAGTTGCTGCCGCTGTCGCTGCTGTTGTTGTTGTTGTTGTTTTTCAGCATATTCTGTTTACTCTGAGCTCTGCCTTCCCCAAAATCCCCCCCCCCCCTTCTTCCGCTCCTCTCCTGGAGACAACTCAAAGGCTCCCTGCTGGCAGCTCAGCAGAGCAGCTTTATCTGCGTTCTCCGCTTGCCCCCATCTTTTTTTCTCTGTGCATCCTCCTCTCATTGTGTCAGCCCGATGTGTCAGCCGCCACAAGCTGCAAGTCACAGTCACACAGGGCTAAAGAGAACCATTCATGTGAGCGTCTCTACTAAAACCAGTTCACCCAGCGAAGGTTCACTCATTCGTTTTCATTTGCCATCGCTTCATATGCATGTGAATTATTACGAATAAAGAGGCAGAGAAGTGAACGTTCTACTGGCACCAGAGGGAGTTTCTGTGCAGAGCAACAGAGATAACATTCAAAGTTGTACTCTATCTTCAAAGGGATGCTGCGTACAAACCGAGTCAGCGCAAATGCTTCACTTTTACCTGTGTAAACTAAGTAAATAATGGTCAGAGGGTCATTCTTGTTTCGTTTACAAAAAGTCTCTGTTTGAGCATATTTACTGAGCTAAAAAGCCCTGAGTCCAGGACATGTGCGAGCACACTTGGGGGTAGTTTTGACGTCAAATGAAAGGAGAAACTCCAGTTCCCCTCGTTATTCAGCGCACTTAGGCTGTAATCATGACTTTCCCGATGATAAATGTGATCATAACCCAACAAAAGGACAAGAGACAAAAGACATATGCTTCCTGTCTGCTGAGCAGCCACAAGGTTGGATTTAAAACTTGTGTTTGGCTTTTGTTGGATGTTTTTGTGAGTTTTCCGTTGCTCTGAAAATTAAAGAACAGCTGCTGATTTAGTGAAGCTTTCTCTCGGTTGGTAATGAAATTGTTTGTTTTCGGTTGTTTGTTCTCAAGGGTGTCATTTTAGTTTTTTAATGGACTGTGTTTTAATAATTACATAAAGTCCCTGGTCACTTTTTGTGAGTTATAATAGACTGTAGTATGATTTTCCACTCCAACAGTTTAACCAGACAAAAAAAAAGGTTTAAGATTCAGTTTAAATCATGAAATCAATTACATGAAATTATGTTTACTGCCCTCAAAACGAACAGAACACGCCTTTTCCTCCCTGAGTGGGTTTTAGAATGAAAAACTACCCCTTTACAAAATAGAGCCAACCTATATAAAATGAGTTGAAGATATATCACAGTGTACGCGTTTCCCCAGATGTTTATTAAATGTGGTATCACCCTGAAAAATATCCACTCTCACTCTATTTTGTTTTCACATCTCTCCCCCTCAGCGTCAATGGATCATGGATTTTTCCTCATGTAAGAAAAATACTGTCACTACAATAATCTGGTAAGAGAGACTATCTATTACATTCCTCTCTGGCTGCATTGATCGTGCAGCTACGGTGTCTGCGCTCTGTGGTGAGATTGTCTTCCATGCAGAGTCCATGCACGATGTGAACCAATAAGTCAGCAAACCTGTCACACAATAAAAACTCCACTCCTCCTCACCACGCACACATAGCATAAAGTCATATGTTGGAGTGTTTGTATTTAAATACACGTGTATTTGATAACTTGGATTAAAATGATAAAATCTGAGAATAATCGAGAATAAAAGTTTTAGAGCAGCGGTGTCGAACTCAAATGACCTGGGGGCCAATGAGCATCGAGCCGAATAGAGGAAAAAAGAGATTATAAGAGAATTACAACAAAACATTCCATCATGATTTCGCAATGAATATATACGAGACAATATTTCACAGAATTTCAAAGTAAAAGGGCTTGTTTTGATATGGAAGGACGCATACGTCACAATAATAATGTCAAAGTTTTAATGTCAAGAACAGAAATAAATCCAAAATGAAGTGAATAATAACATTGACTTATTAAAACACCAAACAAGCTTATATATACAGTACATATATATATATATATATATATATAGTATGTATGTATATGTATACATGTATGTATATGTATATATATGTATATTTATACATACATATATATATGTATTATATATATGTACATACATACATATATATATGTATGTATGTATATGTAGGGCTAGTATGCTAGTTATATGCATGTCAGTGAGCACCTAGTTAATGGTGAATATGTGTTCCCTAATAAGTTTTACCATATGTATATATATGTGCGTATATGTATATATATATTTACACACATATATATATATATATATATATATATATATATATATGTGTGTGTATGTATGTATATGTAGGGCTAGTATGCTAGTTATATGCATGTTAGTGAGCACCTAGTTAATGGTTCCCTAATAAGTGTTACCATATATATGTATATATATATATCATAGTATATATGTGTATATATGTGTGTGTTTTATGTTGAATGTAATACATTTAAAAATGTGATAATTACTGATACTGGTATCATTACTGGTATAAAAAATACTGTTTCCAAATATAAAGTATTTTATATATCGCTGTTCATTGCGGTTCAAGGCTTTAAAGGTTTGTAACAGTGACGTGTTCATGCTGCATCAGCTCAGGCCACAGGTCAAACGTGAGGACAAAGACAGAAGTGCAGCAAACGCTGAACACAATTTAATTATCGTATTGGAGTCAAATCACAAGACTAAGCATTTCCAGCTGCTGCAGTGACTTTTTATTTATTTACTCCCTCAATCTTAATTTAGTAAAAACCGTCTCATTAAGATTAAGATCTCTTTCAAGAGAGACCTGGGCCACAAGGAACACATTTAAATCACAAACAGTACTTTAATATGGTTAGTTACAGAGTATTGGACAAACCCAGACTTTGCTATTTGACCTAGTGATGGTGTTCAGAGGGACATGAATGTCTTTAATTATAACATAGGATTAACTAAAGTCTTAAGGATTTGTAATATTCTGGTCGTGGTACTATTACAGTATATGTCATGGTCTTTTTGAGATCACATGTACACCAAGTCTTTTTAAGAGAACTCCTTCTAATCATTGACTCCCTCTGTGATTGAGATTGGGATTCATTCAGGACAGTTTTTATGACATCTGACGACATCGAGGTCATGATGCAGAAAGAGTTCGGGACTGAAATATAATCTTAAATAGTTCCAAATGTGTATGCTTTTGTTTTACTGGACAATGAGAAATGAGTCTGCTAAAAGCTAACACCTGTGATTAAAAAACTGTGAATATGATCTGCACCAATGCTTTTGTTTCTCACAGATCAAAGCTCACTCAAACAGCCTCCTGTAACTAATGTAGATGGCTTAGATAAGTTGAAACCTTTGCACATCAAAGTTGGAGACCTGACTAAAAGCAGCTGGGCTGCATTTAAAAATGTTTTTGAACATAAGAGCCAGGCCTCCGACATGCCACTGGTCTTAGGAAAAGCTGATAAATAGAACTTGTGTACCTGGAGGCTCAGTTGGACGTGTTCATGGCTTCATGTCAGCTCAGAGCAGGAACTCTATGAAAGACTGAAACCTTTCAAAACTGCAAGATACGAAGCATCCAGGGAAACATATTTACATCGGAGCAGCAACTGCACAGTGAATGGTTTATAGATCCAAAGAGTAACACATTGGTACAGTAGGTATTTGGTGTGAGCTGCAGGCTCAGTGCTCGTCATATCACTTTTTAATGTACTAAAGATCACAGCATGTATACTGTATATAAGGATTTACAGCAGGATGGCTTCCAAAGATGAAACCAAAGCATCTCATTTGCCCCCCTGGTGGCTGGTTGCAGTATTAGATCATAGCAGCAGCCTCTGCCTTGACAGCAGGAGGGCTGTGAGGCAAACTTGAAAGTCAAAATGTTTGTTTGTTTTTGTCTTGTAAGTTATGTTTTGATTAGTGTTATTTACGGCGCGGGGAAAATATCATGATAAAAGAAGTATATCTGAAAACCAAAAATAAAACTTAAGCTCCAATCACTGATCCTTACTGCACTGATGTCACCAGCACAAGATGACTGCTGTGGAAACAGTTTCAGGCTTTTTTTCTTTTAAATCTGGTGAATTATGTGACTAAAAGTTGGTCTTACAGCATCTGTACGGCACTGTATGGGCGACTTGAAGGTTGTGGGTTTGATTCCCAGCTCCGCTAGGCTAAATGCTGATGTGTCCTTGGGCAAGACACTTAACTCCACAATGCTGTGCCGGCAGCGTGTGAATGGGTATGAAAGAGGAGTGATAGACAATATTCTGCACATAGATGTGCTGTATAGAAGTGTGACTGAATGGGTGTGAATGGGTGTTAATGGGTGTTAATGGCAAAACTGTTGTGTAAAGCAGCTTAGAGTGGTCATCGAGACGAGAAAAGCCCTATAAAAAGAACTATTTTTAAATCAATTAAACTTTTTCCATGATTAAAACAAGTTTTAGCTTCTTAAATTTGAATATTTTCTTTGTTTCTTTGCTCCACATAACAAAGAAATCATTAAAAATTGAATATTTTGTGGGTTTTCTCTGGGTTCTCTGGCTTCCTCCCACAGTTTGAAAAAACATGCAATGGATGAATGTATGTATGTATGATCGTGGTGGTCAGAGGGGCCGTTTGGCACACATTGGCAGCCACGCTTCCGTAGCTTCCGTAGCTTACATAGCTTACCACCACCAGTGAGCATGTATACCCATTAATAATGGCTAAAGTGCTTTGGGTGTCTAGAAAAGCTATCTAGAAATGTGATGAATAATATTTTATTGACCAAAACGATTAATTGTGAAAATAAATGACAGATTAATCCATTATGAAAATAATGGTTAGTTGCAGCTCTGTATGTAATGCCCAATCTTATCTTGAATAAACCTGATATAACATACTCACAATGCTCGTATTCACAGCATGTTAAAAGATATACACATTTCCTGTATTTGCAGGATATTATATTCCAATGAAGTCAAATAAAAGACCAAAAGATCACATGTAATAGTGAATGAATACTTTTACACAGTACTTCATATTCTTAATCAGAGCAAAAAATCAATATATCCGCATCGGATCAAAAAGTGCTTCCATCTCTTTTTATGTACTGATGACTTTATTTCTTTAATTTACCCAATGAATAAGTAGCTTTCAAACTAATCTAATTCTAATCCCATTTTTTCCAGTAAATTAATCTGTCCAAAGATCACAGTCAAGGTTTTACAGGAAACACACAGCAGTCTGTTAAATAATGTCACAAAATGTGTGTGTACACAAGACCCAGGTAGTCATGAATCATCTGAACTCAGCTACCTTGATCAAGGCTGAGCACGAGAGCTCGGGGCAGAGGCACCAGCAGTTTAAACTCCGTGAAGGGAATTCTGATGAGTGTGAAGGTGGTTCACATCAACCCTCCATGTTTTTATTCATGAATACAGCCAGTGACGAGGTATAGAGACTAACAGTGGAAGAGTTGAACAGCCTCGGGCCAAGGGCGATGGTCGTTGAATAATTGAAAAACTCCTGCCTGTGGATGTCAGGTTGTATTCCTCTGCTGGGATCAGTCGTGTGCTGATACGGTGTTTGGGTGACATGACGCGTGGGGGGGGGGGGTCGCTTTTGAGATGCAGATTATGACAAGTGTGTTCACTTTATGTGTGGAGATTATGTACAGTCTTAGAAATAAGGGTTCCAAAAGAGTCCTTTACAAGGGCTGAGGTTCTACTTGCGCTCTTAGAAATAAAAGTGGATAAGTAGAAACATATAAGGTTCTTCGGCTTGTCCTCATAGGAGAACCCGTTTTGGAGGGTTCCATGAGGAACCCTTTTTCAGGAAAGGGGTTTTAAAGAATTCTCTGGATCAAAATGGTTCTTACTGGAACCATAAGTGTTACCAAGAACCCTTGAAAAAAAATATTTCTTCGGGAAAGGGTTTTTCAGAAGCAAATGGTTCCACAATCTTAGAAATTAGGGTTCCAAAAGGGTCCTTCTACAAGGGCTGAGGTTCTACCTGCACTCTTAGAAATAAAAGTGATGAGTAGAACCATATAAGGTTCTCATAGGAGAACCCTTTTTGAGGGTTGGGGTTAGGGTTAGCCTAACCCTATTGGAGGGTTCTACCAAGAACCCTTTTAAAACCCTTTATTCAGGAAAAGGGGTTTTAAAGTGTTCTCTGGATCAAAATTGTTCTTACTGGAACCATTAGTGTTACCAAGAACCCTTGAAAAACCCTTTCTTTGGGAAACGGTTTTTCAGAAGCAAATGGTTCCACGTAGAACCTCAGCCCTTGTAGAAGAACCCTTTTGGAAACTTTATTAGGGTTAGGATAACCCTAACCCTATTGGAGGGTTCTGCCAAGAACCCTTTTAAAACCCTTTATTCAGGAAAAGGGGTTTTGAAGTGTTCTCTGGATCAAAAGGGTTCTTACTGGAACCATTAGTGTTACCAAGAACCCTTGAAAAACCCTTTCTTCGGGAAACGTTTTTTCAGAAGCAAATGGTTCCACGTAGAACCTCAGCCCTTGTAGAAGAACCCTTTTGGAAACCTTATTAGGGTTAGGATAACTATAACCCTATTGGAGGGTTCTACCAAGAACCCTTTTAAAACCCTTTATTCAGGAAAAGGGATTTTGAAGTGTTCTCTGGATCAAAAGGGTTCTTACTGGAACCATTAGTGTTACCAAGAACCCTTGAAAAAACCTTTCTTCCGGAAACGTTTTTTCAGAAGCAAATGGTTCCACGTAGAACCTCAGCCCTTGTAGAAGAACCCTTTTGGAACCCTTATTTCTAAAAGTGTGGAACCATTTGCTTCTGAAAAACCCTTTCCTAAAGAAGGGGTTTTTCAAGGCTCCTTGGTAATACAAATGGTTCCAGTAAGAACAATTTTGATCCAGAGAACCCTTTAAAACCCCTTTCCCTGAATAAAGGGTTTTAAAAGGGTTCTTGGTGAAACCCTCCAAACGGGTTCTCCTATGAGGACAAGCCGAATAGCCTTATATGGTTCTACTTAGCACTTTTATTTCTAAGAGTGTAGTTAAAGGACAGGTTCATACTTTACAAGTTGCTCTTGCATGCCTGTGTATACTATAGTTAATAATTTCTGTGCAATAGATTATGAAAAGCTCATTTTGAAGAGATGTCAGTCGTACTATGAAAATGAATGAATAATCAGATGTTTTGTATCGATTTTCTTTTTGAGTTTGGTATAAACCAGGTCTGCATTGGTCCACAGTACATATACTATATGTCATTTTGTAGCATTACAAAACGAACAGTGTGCTCCTTTGGTTCCTAATGGATGCGATTTTTGATAAATTCAGTCCAAACCTACAAAAGCAAATCTCAGACAAAATGTGACAAAAATTTTGCGCACAAGTGCATTCAGTCATTGGGCAGATGGACAGTGCTTCACAAGTTTATTAAACCACCTGTCACAAAAAAACGAGAAAACATAAATATCTTACAAAAACTTGGCAAATACCAAACTGAATTCACCTTTTTATACCCGAATTTGAGTCACTTCACTGGGCTTCTTCTCTGAGAAGTCAACAATTAATCAAGCAAAACATTCAACATTGTTCTGCTCAGGATAGCAAATAACTATAATTTGACATCTTAATCAAGAAGTAATAGAATTTTTTTCAGTTTTTTTTGGTAAACGGTCAATTTGAAAATTCATGGATAATAACTGTATTTTATAGCATTAAAAATATAAGATCTTCAACATACTTGTGTATTAAGCAATAATTACCAATGCTGTTGTAGATATAGAGCAGCTTTGGCATAAACCTGACATTGGGTTGTGATCTAATACATTTATTAAGCACTGCAGGTTTGTAAAACGATACAACGATTTCAAATTTCTATATTGTGAAGCATCGGATTGATGTTGGGGTTCTTTTGTATGTTCACTTTTAACCCATCATGACTCTGGAGTGCCATGGAAGAGCTGACTGTGTTTCTCAGCCGTGGGCAATCCTGAGTCCGGATCACACAGGTGTTGCCCCTCACCTTCTGGGCCGTGTGTCCGTATTGTGCACTCTAAGCCTTTGCGTTGCCCTGGGGTGACAGTGTTACCTGTGGAGGACGTGCTGTTTGTAGTTCCACCTATCAATGGTTTTCCTCTCAGTTTTCTTATTTTTTACAGGACAACATGGTTTTGAACACAGTGGCTGTAAATGCACCACATTTTGTGATTGAGGGTGCTTTACCCACGAACCAAGCTATATAACCGAGGTGAATAGCTCATCACATACCTCCAGAACACGTCTTCAGGTGTATGGATGCAGCAGCAGTGTCTTGTTATCATCATCAGATATATGACATTTTCCTGGCGTTGACTAGTTGCTCACTCAAATTGGAAATGTTAATGAACACTGGTAGATCACCATCCAGAGAACGGCAATAAAATGCTATTGCCCACACTCGCTGCTGCTGGTAATCCATTTTTCATTATGGGACTCTGAGGGATTTCCTGAAGTCCACATTTCCCACAAAATTCTGGCCAATCACAAGCGTGCAGCGTTGAGGCCATGCCAAGTCTAGAATGCAGTGTGAAAATGAATCAAAATAAGGTTAAGTTCAACATTGTAACGTATTACTACTCCCTGAGTCAGAATGAAATACAGGTATGAAAGCATAGTCTAGGTATCATCATTCAGAATTCCTTTTCTATTAAAAAACAAAAGAAAATGATAGAAAAGGATTTACTCATTCACACAGGTCTGGAACTGCGTCCACTTTGACCCAAACGAACAGTTCCAGGGGAAAAAACCTTCCAGGGTTCAGTTCAGCCGGACTAAACAACACCTTTAAACTTAAGTAAACTTTACCTACGTTTTTTTTCTTTCTTTTTTGACAAAGTGGGCCTGACTCTCTGCTGTCCAGGTGGTGACTGATTGAATCTGTGTTCTCCAGGGTTCACCATAGCTGTTGGCTGTTGAGACTGTTTAGTACTACAAACGTGTACAAACTCTTTAAATGAACTTTTCTGTGGAGTTTTCATGCTCATTGCTGCCTTTTTCAGACTTGAATACTGAACTGAATACCAGTTAGGTTGCTTTGGGGCTTAAGGGATCATGGGATTCACTCATGCACCAGACACACACTCGTGCTTGTTAGCCCGTTAGCCTTCGGAGACTTCCTGCAGCATGTAGAATTTGAAATCACAAATGCAGTTTGGCTGCACTCTTTATTTTTAAACTGCCCCCCCCCCCCATGAGTTTAACACCCTTGCACTATACCTGGGGTTTCAAACTTGCAGCCCATGGGCCACATGTGGCCCTCCAGTTGATTTCCTGTGGCCCACCACTTCATATACACTCTTAGAAATAAGGGTTCCAAAAGGGTCCTTTAAGGCAAATATTCATTTTTATCAGAAATATTACTGAACAGTTGCTTTTTCCCAAAAAGTAGTAGCATGTCCCAATATCACTTTTTTTTCCCAATACCGATACTGATATAAAAAAATGAATTTCAAAGACAGAATTCTCCAACTGTGTAACAAATATTGTTCTCCAAAAAAAAAAGAAATAAACAGCCCAAACATGACTCAGCTAAAAATGCTTTAGCTGATTTTTTTATTTACATTTTTACAGCATGTGCAAAGTGAAGCATGTAATATAAAGGATTTTTGGATCGTATACGATTCTACATTTTTATCTGTCCGAAAATCCAATCCAGTGATTTTGACTGGTATCGGACCGATGCTGATACTGACCGATACTGATTCCCATATCTACGTAAAAGTCTGACTTTTTGGGAAATTGACCAGCCCCCTCCTGACCAGACGCCCCCAGAAAAAAGTCTCACATAGTGGGTAGTTCTTGGGAGAGCTCCCCCAGTGGTTAGTGTCTTATATCCCTATATTATGTCTGGTCCTAAAAAGCCTCATGTCAAACTCTATATAGTTAAAGGAAATATGATGAAAATCCAATCAGGCTTATATGGAGCTGAGGCCTTCAGCTTAACATCATGAAGAAAAGGGGATTTGGTTTTGGCGTCTTCTTATAATGAAATTGCTTGAAGAAAACATCTCTTGATAGCTTGTCTTCATAGGTGTGAGAGTGGATTAAGATGGACTTATCTTTTAACAGTAAATGCCTTGAGCCAGTGTTTATGCACTGCAACGCAAATGTAAAAATATCAATATCCGCGGGTGAATGTGCATGCGTGTGTGAGTGTGTGTGTTGCTTGTGTGAGTCCGTGCTCGCAGACGTACAAAGCACATACATCTGAGTTTGTCATGCAATTCCAACGGGTCATTAATCAGCCCTGACCTGGGTGTAACTGCCCCCCAAGCAGCCATTTCATTGTTTTAAATGCCTCTCCTCCATGGCATGGCAGCACAATAACTTACTGTGGGGAGGTTTCTCAGACAGCCCAGTAACAAATGCCACCGGTGGTGCTGGAATTGCTTGCTGAACAATCAAGCACAGCATTATGCTTCGTCATGGCATCGATCCGCTGAAAAGGATGTTACTTGAATTAGGCTTCTTGCTCAGAGACTGTTTCTCAGCACTAAATCGGTCCAATGTTTATTCATCGGCCTGTGTTGTTTCTCTGGGAGAATAGGAATCGATAGATGAAAGAGAACGGGTCCATTTCAGACAATATCCTTAATTCTCTTCATTTGCTTATCTAGTCAAGCAAATTCAAAAGAATCAAAACATCCTTTAAACTATTATTTCATCCCCACACATCATTTATTTCTTATTAGACCTCAGTAAATATCAGCTCGCAGCTTCTGGAAAGTATGTTCATCGCTGAAATGAAACTGGAGCAAATTATTTCAGCGTCTTTTGGAGTTTCACATCTTTACTGTAAAAGTGTTTTTCTTTCTCAGTATCAGCCACATTTATTTTAAATAAAGCCACAGTTTAAAACAGAAAGACTGTGAAGAGAAATAAAGAAATATATAATTTAAATATGATATAGTCACTCTCCTCCCCCAGGAGGAGCATTAATAAGACTCAAATGTTGACAAAATATTTTTGCATTAATGTCTTTTCCCCAATCTCTTATAATTATTGTATATTAATATCCATAATGCAGTGACACTGGTATTGATTCTAGTATTTCCACCATCAAAACAAATTAAATTTAATAATCTTAACATAACTAGATAAAAAGAAAAATATACACCCAAGTTGAAAAAAACATTAAAATGTGTTTTTTAAAGAACTGGTAACATTAACCATTATAGCCCGCACGGCACAGATCTGTGCCGCTGGTGCACCCATGGTAATTTGTCGTGGGAATAATACACAACTCCCTAAATGGACATCCTGGGGGTGTGTGTTTGTAGGTCACATATTCAGGTTTTAAAAGATGTGTTTTTTTTCTTATGTGTTGTTGAATCAAAGCTATGATTCATTATCGTGTTTTTAGTAGTGATGTAAAGTAGCAATAACTGTGCAGAAGTCACAAAATAGACTCTTTTTTGTGAACTTTAAACTGTGACATATTTTCAAATTTCACAAATTCAATCCTAAATTAAACATTTTGAGTACTTTTTGCTCAGCTGTGTTCATACAAAGTTGTATAAGACACTCTATGTTGCACATTCTTATAACCTCTGTATAAACTGTATGTTTAAACATAGTAATGGAAAAAGCAAGTGTTCTAACGGTTAATGTGAAAATGCATTCATCAAGTGAACTGATGATTTCTAGAACTGTTATTTTTCACCATACTGATGACTGAATTAATACAACCAAAGTTCTTCCTGTCTCGTTCATGTACAGGCATTTTAAAGCAACAGCTAAAACTCAACTTTCACAGTTTTCCAAAGGAGGCAAGTGTGCTACATACATTTATAAGACTAGTGAAGTGCCCGTAGGAAGTATGTATTCCGATAGTGGGTACTGAAGAAGATTTTGCAGTTTCAGATAAGGAACGTGAAGGCTAACAATACAAACACTGTGCAACCTCATTCGGCACAACGCAAATCAAATACGCCCTGTAAAGAGATTCCAGTGTGGCTGACAGTCACAAAACAGCTAGCTATGCTAATGCTAACCGTAGCCTCGCTAGCTTACCTTTGGAAACAGGTTTGCCAAGTTAGCCGCAAAATAGTAGCATGCTAATGGTAAATAAATATGTGTTCGCGTATTGGTGAATGAACTGTGTGAAAATGTCTCACCCACCGTGAAGACAGACTTTTCACTCCCACCTCCCCGCTCCAGACAGCGCAGCTGCTGCTGATGAGCTGCTGCCTGCCTGGTGTAGCGTGATAATTCAGCAAAAATTAAAATGACTCCAAAAAAATGGCTGGAAAATCAAGGCTGCACACCATCGGACCATGCTCAACCCATATCCAAAATCTTAGGGCGATCTGGCTAACGGTCATCGAGATATGCCTGTCACAGACACACACACACTTGATTTATAGATAGATAGATAGATAGATAGATAGATAGATAGATAGATAGATAGATAGATAGATAGATAGATAGATAGATAGATAGATAGATAGATAGATAGATAGATAGATAGATAGATAGATAGATAGATAGATAGATAGATAGATCACTAACATAGCATTTATCCTTTATCTATATATAAAAACTGGAAACAGAATTCCTATTTGATGCATTTGGTCCATATGTTAGTGTTGCATTTATTGCTTCTTTCCATTAGAGATCTAATGAGATCTAATGCAGATGTTAATGTCATTGTGCTTCATACAACGACATTGTGAATAATTTATTGTCCAGCCTACAAACTAATGGTGAACATTAATGGTCACATTTCTTCTTCTCTGGGGAGGAAAACATTGAGTGTGAGCAGTAAAAAAAAAAAAAAAAAAAATGAACCCAGTGCTGAGGTCAGATTTTTAAGTGTAAAGCTTCACTGCAACACTCTAAAGCCAGACCCACTGGCATGAATTTTCTCCCTGCCAGCCTCCAGCAACGAGCAGTGATGAACTCTCTGAAGAAAGAGAAAAATGCAGAGCTCCTCGTCTCAGCTCATGTCCTCCTAATCCAGCAGCACTGCTACAACCCACCACACCGCACACAACACTGAGCAGTCACACTGATATTTTCCACATCCAATTTCACCTGTGACTCGCTAGAAACACGGACTTCTCTCTGTTTTTTTTGATGTCATGATTTCCTTTATTTGATACGCCTTGTCTTCTCCTGTTGTCCCTCCGTCATCTCAGTGTCAGGGACAGGCAGCTAAACTAACCCCTCGGTCGTCTGTGTAGCAGAGAAATGAGAGTGTAACCCTGTGAAACCAAGCGCACACTTTATATTGGTTCATCTGCATGCAAGAGAGGAACAGAGAGACTGGAGACTTTATTGGAACAGATGACCTCAGGTTTATGTTTCATACATCATTATCCTGCAGCCAATCTCACTCACCTTCTAAATGCAGGGGCCTGTGTGCACAGAAACACACACACACACACACACACACACATACATACACACACACACACACACACACACTTCATCTCCAACTTCATTCAGTATTCAGGAAAGACAACGCAGCATGAGGGTTTTCGTCCGGGCTCTGGTGGGAGTGCACTTAAACTAACAGCAATTACCTGTTGTGCAGCAGCAGAGACTGTGTGTGGACAGTTCTGGGGAAATCCATCAAAATGCAGAACACTCAGTGGGGCCTTTAATGAACTGCTGCTCTCTCCCTGCTCCTCTACTGTCTGTGTCTGAATCCATGTGTTTGGTTATGACCAACAAATGCCTGGATCATGCTGTGTTTGCTTATTTAAAAGGAGGTATAGTGTAGTCTGTCCACTCCAAAAGATCTGTTATCTATACATTTCACTGCTTCAAAGGAAGGTTTTTAGTCATATAGATCTATAAAGCAAGTTGTGTCTGTGTGTGTGTCTGTGATGGGCATATCTCGCTGAGCTAAGCTTTTGGATATGGGTTGACCAAGGCCCGATGTTGTGCATTTCCTAGTAAGCACAGCCCATCTGTTCTTGGCTGCACAGTGCAGCACAGAGTTCTACACAAACTTCCAGCAACAGAGGATTTCAGTGTCCAGTGGATTTTATATATGATGTCAATGTGACGCCTAGAGTCTGCAAATGATGGCTTTTCCAAATGCTAACTGCTGTTAGCTGCCGGAGCCTCAGTGACGCTGTCGTAGTTTCCTGTGTCTCATTTGCATTTAAAGAGACAGGCACTCAAAAACGATCGTTCTGAACAGGGCTGTTTTTGCAGGGTGATTGAACTGCCCAAAAAAATATTTAAAAAAAAAAATGCATGGATGTGGCCACAATGGACGCGGTTCTAAAGGTCGCGAATAGCCTATCTTCATATTGGTGAAATACCCTGCCATAATGTAGACAATAGCCTACAGGTAATAAACGATGTTTGTTCATGTATTGACGCGTCTCATAGCCTAGCCCGACAGTTTCATTACCCCAAATAGCTCGACAGTTGACGATTTTTTAATGAATCTCTGGTTAGCAT
Organism: Microchirus variegatus; assembly: GCF_963457635.1. Lineage (NCBI taxonomy): Eukaryota > Metazoa > Chordata > Actinopteri > Pleuronectiformes > Soleidae > Microchirus > Microchirus variegatus. The sequence goes on along the minus strand of NC_139815.1, from coordinate 9,848,492 downwards.
GCTAAGACCACTACAACATCTAAAGCTAAATTTCCGCTTAGCATGCAGACGTCTGCAACTCCATGCAAAACACTGGAGTATGAGTACAAGTACTTTTCATAAGATACGCACGCCATCCAGCACATATACACTTCCTATGGGTACTGCACTAGTAATAATAATAATGATCCATCCGTTTTATACCGCTTTATCCTACACATGACACAATACACTCATCATTGTGACCTGTATTCAAAGGTCAAATGGCCGTCACTATCTAACAGGCGTGGAAGACACTGGACTTTATTTATTATTAAAAGCTCTCATTGGTCTCTTACCATCCTATATTAACTCTTTAGTATCTTGAAATGCAAGTCTCCATCATACATGTTCAGAGGACTGGCTCACACACCTCAGATTCCCTCTGTTAACATTGAACTTGGAATCATTCGGACAATTTAAAATCCATAATTGCATCTTATTTTACTTCCAACTGCTCCTGTTTTTAGCATCACTTGTCACTTTTACTGTTTTTAGCTAGACTTCTCTGTTTTCATTATTTTTGCCAATCTAAAGCTCCCATAGAGTGGTCCGTACCTGTTTTTATGGTCAAAAACCTGCTTGATGCTGTAAATGAGCCGATAGAAATCTCTCCTCACTGAAACTCTCGTCAGCCGCGCTGTTTCGGACTGAAATCTGACCTCAGAAGACAGAAGTGTGTTGTGATTGGCCAGCCAACGACAGCTCTCCCAACTGTCTTGTGATTGGCCAATACCTGGAAGTGACGTAATTAGCACACCAGCTCTCAGAGGCGCAGCTCCCCCCTCTGGAACGGTGGATGCACTGCTCCTCATTATCAAAACACTGTTCTTTTTTCAATTTAGAGCGTCCAATTCACCTAATCCTCATGTAGTTGTTAGCGCTCTTACCTTTGCAGCAAGAAGACCTCGGGTTTAAGACCTGGTTGGAACAAGGACCTTTCTGCATGGAGTTTGCATGTTCTCCCCGTGTGTGCGTGGGTTTTCTCCGTCTCTGGCTTCCTCCCACAATCTGAAAACATGCAAACTCCATGCAGAAAGGTCCTTGTTCCAACCAGGTCTTAAACCCGAGGTCTTCTTGCTGCAAAGGTAAGAGCGCTAACAACTACACCAACCATGTGGCCTCCATAGTCATAATTATAATACTAAGATATGATTTAATAGGTTTGCTTAAAGGTAAGCAGCCAAAACTGCTTTGTTGCTTTAAAGATCGAGCACTCTCGTGCCTCTTTCACATTTTTGTTTTGACCACAGAATGTAACTTACCAAAACAATGGAAACAATGATTTTCCATGAGCCTCTAAACAAGCCACAGATGCTGAAGGTTGATTATTATTTTTTTGTGGTTTCCACAGACACTGCCAAAACAACGTGATGTCTCTTTTACTAGGATTTCTGGGCCACTTGTGATGACTTGGTACACAGGCTGAATGCTTCGTTGTCAGGTCATCATGTGCTTGTTAGTCTCGATTATTTTTGTCTTGGCTTGACTGTCACTAATGAATATGCATTAATATGCGTCTGCATTCATTTGTTAAGTTGTATTATTAAATGCCTTTTGCCATGATATTATAATTGTGTAAACAAAGAATTGTATATCTCCTTTGAGAGTGGGGATTTAATTTGACTGTTTTTTGGAGTTACTGCGTTATTTTGAAATGTTCTGGACTCTGGATTTCTGGGTTCACATTTGTTAGTATTGTGCACCATGTTTCAGCTCACCTATAAACCCCCACTGACACTCAGGAGTGGCTCAGCAACAAGATTTGCGGATTCATTTTCTCCTCATGACATCTCAATTTAGGATTACCTGGGGCTTGTTGTGCTGCCACGGACAAGCAACCTACTTTACTAATCTGTCACCAGACTTTAATTGATTTCTGTTCAGGATATAATTATTTGATTGAGCTGTCACTCAGTCTTGTCAGACATCAGAATGCCCTTAAGGAAAAAAAAAACCCAAAAACAGTACACTCTCGGGAAAAATGGTAGAAGAAATGCGACAACAAAGGAAAGCATTGTCTATCGTTGGTTTTTCAAAATGTTGCCGTGGGTGTTGATAATTTTGATTTATTTGAAGAATATTTCTGCCTTGACTCCTGAGCAGATTGCAGACCCATATTCGCAGCAGACTTTGAAAAATAATAAGAACCAAATGAATTGAATGAATATAAATATGTGCCTGTATTTTCAAATTTAATTGAGGTGTGTCTCTGAGAAGGAGATAGACTTATATGACGTGAATTGTGATGAGTTTCCCCGCTGTGTCTTTTGCACAAAAATACACAGAGCACTGCTTCATCGCCTTTTCTTCGGTCTTTTCTTCCTATGCTACAGATTGTCCTAATTGGCATCATCTGGGGACACGCTGACAGAGTTCGGGTAAGTGCGAAAACTATATTTGCTTTATAGGTTTAGATTTACAAAAACTGCTTTTGTACGAAGGTTTGTGATCAATCCTGTCCCCTTGTTTAGAGCTTGTTCCTCATATTTGCTCTGCTTTAAAGAACTCATATTATACCCTATTTCTATTTCTATTTATACCCTATAAGTGAACCCAGCCCCCTGGTGTCCTAATGAACATGTCTGTGACATGCTTTGGTCAAAATACCTTAAGGATGAAGCACAGAATGAGACACAGGAAACTACGTCAGCGTCACTGAGGCTCCGGCAGCTAACAGGAGATAACATTTGGAAAAGCCATCATTTGCAGACTCTAGCCGGCACATTGACAACATATATAAAATCCACTGGACACATAAATCCTCTGATGCTGGAAGTTTGTGTAGAACTCTGTGCTGCACTGTGGAGCCAAGAACAGAACACTTTGTGGACTTCCACTCTTCTGGATACTATTGCCCTCGCCTGCACTCTCTCGTTTTTTAGGGACAAAGCGGAGCTCCACGAAACAACAATTCCAGGAATGTCTCATTGTGATGTAGCAACGATCACGGAAGTCAACATCGCGTGTTTTATCTCCTGTACTTAGACTTAAAACCACATTATACTTCTCCGACTGCGTAATGCGTTATCCGTCTGCGTCACCACGGTTGTTCTGCTTCAGGCTACAGTGAGCAATGGCGTCCGAGAAAGAAAGAGAGAGAAAGACTGTTGTTGTTGAAACAGTGGCCGTTTCTCACTTTTCTGTGTGACGGAACGCAGTTTTAAGATAATTTGAGGCGAGAAATTGGCCATTTAGAGTCTAAACATGTGCTCTGTGTGTTAAGATATGACGTGTTTATAGTTTGGCAGCGGCATTATCGGCGGGGATCAGCTCCGCGTCTGTGGACGCTCGGGTGCGCACTGTGAGCCGGCACAGAGCAGCTTCGCTCGGCCTGTCCTGAGGACCAATCGTAGCTCTTGCCGTCTCCATTGTCCCTTGACGGAGTGACGGACACTTAAAAAATATTTCGTGCAGTCGGAGACGACGCAGAGGCTCTTCTACAGGCTCAACGTAACCTATGCAGAGCACTTTAAGCAGAAGTATAAATTGGGCTTGAGGAGGACCACAAAAACATGATAGTCATCTTTTTTCACCTACTCATAGGACCTCCAGAGTCCCAAATATAAGGTTTAAAATGATTAAAAAGTTGATTTTTCATATGTCTCCTTAAATGGCGCCCTCACCCAGACCTTAGTCTGGGTGACCCGTCTGTTACGTAACTCCATTTATAGCCTTGCATTACGCCAATTAACAACAAACTTCCTAACTGAGTTATGCTTCTCACAATCTTGGGTCATTCACATTTCACTCACTGACAAAAGTGTTTGATGTAAACTCAAAGTAAGTGGGCTACACGTCATCCTGATGGGTAACAATGAATATACCAGACACGTTATGGTAATAAAAGCAGTCGCTGTCAAGACAGCATTATTAAAAAAATAAAATAAAAATAACCCTATCAAGCTCTAAAGCAAATGTCAGGACAAGAACAAAAGATGAGGATTAATTGTATGGATTGTCTGTGGGAGATTTAATAGCTCTCTGTTGTGTAGTCGCTGAGATGCGTCACTCTGCGCTAAAGTGGTGACTGTCTTAGCATCATTACAGCCACAGACAGAACCACAAGCTAAAAACTGAATTTACTGAAACAAACTATTTCCAGTCAAATACTAAGTGAATGTGACAAAAGAAAGAAGAAAACATAATTGCACATTTCTGGGTCGGCCGGAAAAAAAAATATGACTAAGCAATCATCAAAGTCAAGCATATCACACATAACACATAAAAGAAGTTGAATTTAACAAAGTTATTATTTCATAATTTCTCCCTCGGAGTAATTTAACTTCACACTTTCGGAATAAGGTATTAAATTCAAGGAGATACAATTCTAATTTTGCCCGCATATAATAATCAGCATGAGGTGTTGGGATGCTGCTGGCAACAGGGAGGATGTGGAGCGTGGTAATTCATTGTTAAATGGACACACGGCCAAAACCGCATGGGTGCAGGATCTTCCGAGTACCTGAGGAGCATTCGTGCAGAATCAGGGAGGAGTCACTGCGGGATGCTGCACAGAGAGGCGATGACACTTGGCTGCAGTAAGCAGGGATTTTGAATCTGCTGCAAATACTGTACACTGTACATTAATATACATGCGCACGGTGACTCATGCCAGGACTTAAGGAGCCTGGTGGGGAGGTAGGGGAAGGCAGATGGGAGAGGACATGACCAGCGTCTACAGGGACAGCTGTGCTCCAGTCCCCTCCTCACTGCCTCACACCTGTTACACATCATGTCCGCTACAGCACGCACAGCATCTTCTGTGAACCCCAGCATGCTGCCGCACGCTCGGAGAATTAACTAACACAACCTGACACACACTCATTTTCGTACATCTCTCTTAGTGAGGACACTCATAGACCTAAAGCCCCTTACCCTAACCACAACCATCACAACTAAATAATCCTAGTCTTTAGTCTACACCCGACAGGAACCTAATTCTAAGACAACCCCTATAAACCAATACCACGCGAAAACTAGATTAAAATTATGAGTTAAAAGTCGAGATCTTGTTTCCAAAAAATTTTACATTTAAAAAAATAAATTGCCTTATTTAAAATCTTGATGATCCGTGATGATAAACATTTTTTAAATGTTTTTTCCTGAAAACATTTTTTTTCATAATTTTTTGGAAACTCGAGATCTCGACTTTGAAACTCTGGATTTAATTTTTTTTTTCCTCTTTTTTTTTCTCATGTCACTTCGGGGGCTCCGTATATAAAAATGTAAAATATAGTGTCTTATATTTTCTTATCCTATCTTATACTTTTTATTCAGCACAACCTACGTAATCTGATGAAAAACTATATGTATATGACCTGAGCAAAAATTACTCAAATTGTTTAAAATCTAATTTAAATATGGAAATAAGTCACATTTCACTTGGCTCGTTTTCATGAACAAAAAAACAAAAGAAAAACGGTCTAATTTTGTAATTTGTGCACAATTAATGCTACTTGATATCATTAAAAAACACTTTTTAAAAAGCCTGAATATTTGACCTAGAAAAATACACCCCCAGGATGTCCATATAAGGAGTTGTGCATTATTCCCACTGCAATTTACCATGGGTCCACCTGAGCACTAATGGTTAAGACGTGACAGAATTATCCCTAACCTTAACCATAACTAGTCTCCTAACAAGACCAGTCTTAATGTCAGAAAATGTCGAGATTGACATCCACTGATTAGTTATCATACCAATTTAAAGTAAAAAGACATTGTTGTTGTTTTTTTTTTTCATTATATTTCTCACATGTCATTTATTTGGCACATAATATGAATAATAATCGCTGGAACATTAATTAAAAGCAAAGAATGTGAATATGAACGTACTGTAATTGAGATGTTCTCTGCACTCACCTCATCCAGACAGGCTTTATCTCTGCGTGTGAGTTTAACAATGAATTATTCATTTCTTTTTAAATGTTCTACTGCCTCTCTTTTTTACAGATTTAGAAGTAGTGCCTTGAAATCAATTCATGTAAGAGAAATGTAAATGACAGTCGTGTTTGGTCGCGGTATAGAGCAACCACATTTTGATTCTGCGCAATAAAGAAGTCTCAGTAGGTGACGAATAAAAACAAATCTTACTTTTTGTTTTTGTTTTGACAATGTTTAAATGACATAACCTGACGCCAGGGTCACATGGTGACATAGTGGTTAACGTTGTTGCTTTTGCCATGTTCTCCCCGTGTCCTCGCACAGTCCAAAAACATGCAGAGATTAACTGGACACTGTAAATTCCCTGTCGGTGTGAATGTGAGAATTAATGGTTGTTCGTCTCTGTGTGTTGGCCCTGCAATGGACTGGTACAACGGCTTTTTACCATATGTCAGCTGGGATTGGCACCAGCAGCTCATGTGGAGGATAAAGCGGTTGACGATGGATGAGAGCACCTAAAGGTTCGGTTATGTACTTTGTCATGTACCTATGTGGTGAATTGGAGTATAATTCAAAAAGTAAAGCTTGGATTTCAATTAAAGGTGCCATATGTAAGAATGTGGCCAAAAACAGTTACTACACTCAAATTCAAAATACTGCGGCGAGTCATATCCGCCTCCTCCTCCACCCCCTCCCCTCCAGACTCGAGGTTGCCAGAGCACTTGACGTATCCTCCGTCATCAAGATGTATTATAATTTATGGTAACGTTAGCTGTTGACTAGGAATGGACATATCAGATGGAAAATAACGTAATGCATGGTATTTGACAGAGTTGCCCTTCATTTTTTCCGTGCCAGATGAACTGTCCACAAATCCGAGAGCATGGACATCCAAAACCGGGGGAACAGTTCAAAATGGAACTCGACAGTTCAAAATATATGAAATGTCCATCCCTGTTGAGCTATGATGCTAACTTAGTCAGCCAAGCTTAACTTACCTGTCTAGTAGAAGAGTAGCCAATTCTGCATCCATTTTGAACTGGCAACCTGTGGTTGCTCGGCAGCTGAGGCTCTACTGACTGCAATGATTGGTGGACGGCGGTAGGTGGCGCCACATGCCAAAAAAATGATTTCAAAACATAAACATGACATTTCTTTTTTTTATGCAAATATTTTGGCTGTACTGTTGTAATGTCTCTGTGACATTTATGGCCAGTTGCTTTAGATTTATTACATAATGCACCTTTAACTTTCCTGAGGATGTAGGATTTGGACCAAGGAAGAAATGATTAGATTTTGTTGTTGATATGGAGACAGGCTTCAGTGCTTTCTCTGGTTATTATTATTATTGTTATCTGGAGACGAAGACTTTGTACCTTCAGACACAGCCGAAAGCAAATTCTGTTTTTATTTATTCCCTCTGTACTGCGTATTGATCAATGCAAGATTTGAAACCCTTCCATTTGATAAAGGCAACAACATCTGACAGCACTTGAACGGAAACCAGTGAAATTTCTCCGACCGGGCAAACTGTCAGAGTGTGTTGTGAGTTTCTGTCAATTTGCTCCGTAAAAAGAGAGCAAAAGCAGTTCACCCTTGAAAGCTGCCTTTCATTAGTGTCTAGTAGGCTGGTGTAAACATTAGCCAGGAAGCTAAACTAAAAGATAAAGGGGCAATAAGAGGTCAAGTCAAGCGAGAGAGAGGTCAACTTTAGAGAAAGACACAGCACGCCCTTCTCCAAAAGTCTTATCCGTTTCATCTTAGATAAAGTGTTTTCCTGAGGTAGAGAAGCCTGACAAGATTAAAGAGAGGATTTCAAACACAGAGAAAAAGGGAAAAGAGATATAAAATGATACAAAGACTAAAATCAATAACCTGACAGAGCTCTACAAAGTCAGCGAGTTCAAACCATTTTACCTCTTATCACTTTAACAGGTGTCGTCGCTTACATTGGATTTCTCATCCCGCTTGTCCTGACTCGGAGCTCCACGTCCAAACACATCACTGCTTATGGGTTTGTTTGTTTGAATGACATCAGTCGCTGTGACCGTGTTTCCATTACCACACACAGTGCAGTGGAAGGAAGTAGAATTTTGATTCCACATCTGTCCAAAGCAAAAAGAAAAAAAAAGAAAGAAAGAAAGAAAACAGCCCATTGAGAGCTGTAAATTATGGAGTTCAGGAATTTATTTTCATAAAACCTAATGCCTATGGCAACTCATTTGAAATTTGATTCTGGGCCACTGAAATATTTACAGCCTTTGTGAATCAAGGTGAATCTATTCTCAATGTTTGTCTCACATTTGAGAATGTATAAAATATTAGGAACACATGCTGTTTTTACCATTATATTCTGTTTATCAACTCAGGCATGAATTGTAAGGAAAACGTCCCAGTTGGTAAAGTGCAGGTGTAAATAAAAAGCCTGTCAAAACTTAAGCTCTGAACTCACTTGTGTTCACAAAACAATATTTTCCATATGGGCTTTTGGGCTGTATTTCTTTTTTATAATGCAAGTTTTATGTATTTAATGGTCTCCTTTGTATGACTCATAATGTTTTTGTTCTGTCCTGTACAAATTCCCAGGTTAGGATCTATAAAGTCCTATCTATCTTACTAACAAGCTCAATTTATAATTTCATTAAGACGTCTGTACTGATGAAAAGGACAGTGTTTCTGAGAATATAGGTTTAAGCTTGTGTCATATTTGACTATGTTATTAATACATGGTGAAATGTAACACGCTCACAGGAGAATCACCATTTTCAAACTCTTTTCAAAACACTTTTTTTTGTGGGGAGGGGGGGGGGGGGGTTCTTCAAGGTAACACTTCAGATTAGGGAACAGATATTCCACATTCACTTAAGTAGCATAAGTAGCATACTAGCCCTTTATTAGTAACATTTTATGTTAGTAAGCACCGAGGTAATAAGTGTTACCATAAACACACATATTTATATATATGTATATATATATATACATACACAGTGTGTATACAGTATATTGCAATATAAGTGCAATATACTGCACTCCATATAAGGTTCTTTAGCTTGTCCTCATAGGAGAACCCTTTTCGGCTCCAGGTAGAACCTTTTTTATAAATGTTCCACTTGGAACCCTTTTGGAGGGTTCCACCAAGAACCCTTGAATTACCCTTTCTTCTGGAAAGAAGCAAATGGTCCCAAGTAGAAATTCAGCCCTTGTAGAAGAACCCTGTTGGAACCCTTATTTCTCAGAGTGTGTCTTTGGTAACACTTTAGATTAGGGAACACATATTCACCATTAACTAGGTGCTTACTAACATGCATATAAGTAGCATACTAGCCCTTTATTAGGAACATAATAAGCACATATTAACACCTTATGTAAGAAAAATCTTAATTCATGTCATAATAGAGGTAGAATAAGGTTATGTAGCTAGTATGCTACTTATATATGTTAGTAAGCACCTTGTTAATGGTGAATATGTGTTCCCTAATCTAAAGTGTTACCTTCTTCAGATTTTGGTAATAAATCAATACAAAAATTCAAATACAAATATGGTCTCTCTGGGTCATTCAATCCAATGTATGTTACATAATCTCAGTGCCACATACTAAAGCTAAAAATAGGCCCCATAGCTAGCTCATCCATACAGTGCCCAGCAGGTTCTTTTTGTTGGTTATCATCAAGCCTTACTTTCTTCCTTTGCCTCAGTGTCACACTCATTTCCCTGCAGACTCTGATGGACTGAAGCCATTCCGGTGAACGGAGCTCGCGCTGAGGTGAGTTTAACCTAAGAGGAAAGATGCACCTGTACAACATTAAGCTGGGATTGCAATGCTCAAGCTCACTAAATCTCTGTCCACTCAACAGAACCCCAAGCAGTGAAAATGCCACACTCCTCTCTACTGATGAGCTTCCCTGTGCTGCCTCGCAGTGTTGTCAGCAACTGTGCGAAGGAAACTGCGGGGGTAAGTGCAGCAAGTCAGCGCGCAAATTAATGCTAGGGTCAGTATCGGTGTGAAGGGAACAGGTTGTCAACACAGCAGCGTTTTTCAGTTTCATCAGCATGCATAGACTGAACGTGTGTTTTGGAATCCGCCTTCCTCCTCCTATGCAAACATGTCTTTGTTTGTATGAACAGAGCGGTGTATTTACGTGACCCCAGGCATTGCTTGGTTGTAAATGACCAAGCTCAATCTATTTAGCAGAGGATAATATACACCATGCACGCTGAATGGTTTTGATTATGAGACCATCTCTTACTCATGTTGCATGGTTCCTGGCATAAAAAGGAGGGAAAAAACAGAAATCCCCTGCAAACATCCTGCAATATGTCAAACAAGTTTCAGAGTCAGCTCGGCCAGTCGCAGATGTCTGCATCACTCTTTCATCCTGTTTATCTGGAAGTGTATTTCTCATTTGCTTTGGTGGCTAAATTATAGCTCCATATGTTTATATGCACAAGCTGTGATTGATTAGAGTGTTCAGTCATTTATTCTTGAGGTTTTTTTTTTTTGAAATATGTTCCCCGCCACAGTAAAATCCATTTGGCTCATGTATTTATTCTGAATGCTTTAAAAGTTTAAATATATTGATGAGGTGGGCTTTATAACGCACATTTTCTCTACACTCTCCTCCCTCTGTGTCTGTGCACCTTTCATCAGTAAAGACTGTTTGACCATCAAGATGCTGGTTAGTAGGTAGTGATTGATGGGGTGTGGTGATCACGATGAAAGGAGGTCAAAGCCACAAGGGTCACATTCTTCTCCTCCTGTCCCTCTGGCGCTTCGTCTCTGATCACCGTTCTTCCCATTTATGCTCACACACACATATACGATACTAACTTTTTGTGTGTAGTGTGAACATATTATGCTAAATTAACTTTTTAATCATTTAAATCCTTATATTTGGGACTCTGGAGGCCCCATCAGTTGACAAAATGTGACTCACTCATGTTTTTGTGGTCCTCCTCAGTCTAAGTACAGGAGATAAAACATGCAATGTTGACTTACGCACTAATTTCTACGTCACAATACGCTAAATTCCTTGGATTGTTGTCTCGCTGAGCTCCGCTTTGTCCGTAAAACATGCGAGAGTGCTGGCGAGGGCAACGGCATCTGAAAACGGGAAGTCCGCGAAAAGTTCTATTCTTGGCTCCACAGTGCAGCACAGAGTTCTACACGAACTTCCAGCCTCAGTGGATTTATCCGTCCAGTGGGTACATTTTATATATGATGGCAATGTGCCTGCTAGAGCCTGCAAATGATCACTTTTTCAAATGCTAACTGCTGTTAGCTCCCAGTAGCCTCTGTGGCTGATGTCATTTCCTGTTCCTTAAGTTTCATTTTACTTTTTTTTAAGGTGGACCTACAGAGATACCACTAAACTGAGCGTTCTGAACAGGGCTGTTTTGGCAGGGTGATTGAACTGCTGTGGTGCTTCATCCTTATGGTATTTTGACCAAAGCATGTCACAGACATGTTCATTAGGACACCAGGGAACTAGGTTTACTTAATAGGGTATAATAGGTCTCCTTTAGATAGTTAAACACACTGCAAGAAGGCAAGAAAATAAAAGTCTGCTTTAATACAAAGTCTACAAAGTGCAAGGTTTTTTGAACTGGAAAGGAAATAGCGTGACTTTATTAAAGAATAGGGTAAATCATGCACACACAATCTTTTCTTTTAAATCTACAAACAAAACTTTACTAATTTTAACACAAAACCTCATCAAGACAAAAAAGGCAAAATGCCCTTTGCTTCATATTATTATTCCAGTTTTGTCCGCTAACAATATTCATTGGTCAAAACTAAAGTAATGTTCCCTAAACTCAGACTGTCAGTAAAACACAAGTATGTGAACAAAGCTGTGGGTTGAACTCGATTGCTTTTGCATAAATGCATTCAATGACCACATTTTCTAAAAGGCATGAACTCTTTTGTGTGTGCGTGCGTGTGTGTGTGTGTGTTTTCGTAATCCACCACCTGCAACGCAGTGAACACTCACAGCTCAATTTTCATCAAGTCTGACAGGTTTTCAACATGATAATGGTTAATGTCATGCATTTATGCAGAAAGCAGATGGTTTTTGATGAATTTGCCTCATAACCCAACAGATATTGGGGCAGTTCAGTTCGTGGTGACGCCTGTTGCGTTCATCAGAGCAAAGGATATTACAACAACAACATATTACAATTAAATAAAGTTTGTTTTTTGGTGTTTTAATGTATGATTGATCTAAATTATCTGTGGTTGAAAATATGTTGGTATGGTAAATGCAACAAAACTAGGAAATTCAAGGACAGAGTGAATGAACTTTTGTTATTGACCAAATACTTATTTTCCACCATAATTTACACATAAATTCTTTAAAAATCCTACAATGTGATTTCCAGGATTTTTTTTCACATTCTGTCTCTCACAGTTGAAGTGTACCTATGATGAAAATTACAGACCTCTGTCATCATTTTAAGTGGGAGAACTTGCACAATCGGTGGCTGACCAAATACTTTTTTTCCCCACTGTATATGTACATATATAGTAGTAGGATAAAGGGGAAAGGGGGGGGGGTTAAATCAAACTGCTGCATCTCTGATTCAGTCCTGTTTTGTGATATCAAAATTATTTTTATTCTGTAATTAAATTCTGATTTATGAGAAAAAAAAAATCATTAAAACTTCAAAGATGAAAATGAATCATTTATGAGATGCTCTCGGTTGTGAGTGTTTTATGGGTTTTATTCAGTGTGGCTATGAGTGTTATGAGTGTTTCTCCCACAGTCCAAAAACATGCAGATTTGAGAATTATAGGCAAATTGGACACTGTGTGAGTGAGGGAGTGAATGAGTGACATTATGTGCTTTCAAACAATTGTTGTATGGAGTATTTTTGGAGGTGAATTACTTGGCCATGGTGCAGGTTGGTGATTCAGTCTGTGAGAGTTTTGATAAAGTGGTTTTCAGTATTGCTGCTGCACCCAAAAAGGTTCATTCTAGCTCCCAAAATTATTACTCTGCACCATCACTCCAAACCTGGATAGAACACCAGAGGTCACAGCAACATCATGTGACACTTCCGAGGAAGACTGCAGTGCAAACTGTAAAGGTAAACAAACTTACACTAGCCAAGAAAAGGAATGTAGTCAGAGTATTGCTGCTGCTGCAGCTCATTAAAGTCCAAACAGTGAAAAGGATTGAAGAGGCAGCAGCAGCATTATCTCTCACACTGCTTTTCCTGAGGGACATTTCGCTAACCATGGCAAAGGCTTTGTAATCTGAGCCCATCAGTGTGTGTGTGCGCGCGCATGCTGCATAACAACAAGGGTGAAAAAGAAAGGGAGGTCATGAAGAATAGGGATTTTTACAAATGTTGGCGCACACACATTTTGCCAGGATGAAATCTGACACATGGAGGTGCTGAGCAGATGATCACACCCGACAGCATCTGGAATGTGAGACATCGCAGCGAGAAAACACACTGTTGTTTCCGCCTCAAAGGCTAAAGTTAGACAAGATGTCACCAAGCAGTAACACTTTACCTTAAAGCAGCACCATTTGAAATTAGGAAGCCGTGTGTCTACACTGTAATGTACTGATATTGTGTTTCTTTTTCAACATAAGTGACTAATAAATGCTTTTCACAAATATATTTTTTATGAATAATGAATGAATCCAGCGTAATATAGAGTAAATATGTTATATGCTACATGTATTGTTTTGATAGCGTGATATGCTACCCCAACACAGGGCCGTACCTATGTTCCCCGGGTCCTATGTTCCCTGTTTTGTATGTGACCGGGGAATGTAGAACCCTTGTTTACAACAAGGGTTCTACGTTCCCCCCTGTTCGCCAAAAGGGTCCTATATTCCCCCATTTGTATGTTCCCCGCTGTTAGCCCAAAGGGTCCTATGTTCCCCGCTTTGTATGTGACCACCCCGGAGGAACCATTTTTCTTAACAAGGGTTCTATGTTCCCCGGTCACATATAGGACCAAAGGGTCCTATATCCCCCGCTTTGTATGTGACCGAGGAACATAGAACCCTTTTTTTTTAGAAAAAGGGTTCTATGTTCGCCGCTGTTCGCCCAAAGGGTCCTATATTCCCTGCTTTGTATGTGACCGAGGAACATAGAACCCTTGTTTAGAAAAAGGGTCCTATGTTCCCTCCTGTTCACCCAAAGGGTCCTATATTTCCCGCTTTGTATGTGACCGGGGAACATAGAACCCTTTTTCTAAACAAGGGTTCTATGTTCCCCGGTCACATATAGGACCAAAGGGTCCTATATCCCCGCTTTGTATGTGACCGGGGAACATAGAACCTTTTTTTTAGAAAAAGGGTCCTATGTTTCCCCCTGTTCACCCAAAGGGTCCTATTTTTCCCGCTTTGTATGTGACCGGGGAATATAAAACCCTTTTTTTTTCGGAAAAAAGGGCCTATAATCCCCGCTTTCACCCAAAAGGACCCGGGGAACATAGGTACAACCCCGGCTAGGACAAAACAACAGAACTCTGAGAGACGTAACAGGTCATTTCTGATGTGACGGTGATGCCTTCGTCAGCAGGTGATGGTTAATTAAAAACAAACGCACCTGCTAACAGCATGAATATAAAGATGTATAGCTGAGCTAATGATGAACGACGACAGAGCTAATAGAGTCACAGTGGGTGCTAATGCAGCACAGCACCCACTGCTGTTAGCACACAAGAGCCAAAAGTCTCATCCCTGACACGTGTGTTTAGGAGCAGAGGACGACATCCATTTATTAGAACCAACCACCTGTTTACCTTCAGACCGCGAGACAGCGCTTTTGTAAGCAGCAGCGTGGACTCTCTCAAGGCTTTTCTCTCGCACCTCTTTGTTTGTGTCAGCACGCTTAGATGTTGCGCGCTGCAAAAGCTGACCCTTGTGGAGATTTTCCCGCGCTGCATTTATTCTGCTCATTAATCATTTCTGCCTATCACACAGAAACCTTGGCTCGTGCCAGGTTGTGCAAGTTGTTGGAAATGTATCCGCGGCTCCGCAGGTCGCTGTCATTATAGCAGCAGGGAGGCAGAAAAAGCGGAGACAAAGTGAAAGGTATCCAAAAGAAAAACCTGGCAGAAATGAGGGCATGCGAAGCTGCTCAGACGAGTGATGGATGGAGTTATAACGTGCCTCAAAAGAGCGGCCTTTTATGATCGAGTCAAGGTTTTTTGTGCTCTCAAACGTTAATAGCCTGAATTAGGTGAAAAGCTCATCTCCTCACTTTATCCTTATTATTGTTATAGAAGTGTTTCAGGTGAGAAAGCAAACGAGAGGCACGCTTAAATGTGCTTGACTGAGAAACTCCTTTATCAGTTTAAAGCAGACGCTGGGCGCCACTTTCTGATGTGGACGTGTCAATCGTATAACTGATGAAGAGTGGAGTAATCCATCTGACATGGAGATTATAAGATCAGTGCAGTACCTGCTCCAGGCTGATTCCCTTGAATAAGATGTCTGCGCTAATCCATACAGGAAAGGGCAGTCCTTCAGGCTGCAGCAAGGACATGGAGCTCTAGCACCGGAAGAAACTCTGTCTGGTGTTTGTTGGAAGATTGAGATATTGAGTGGCTGTCTGGGGCGGAGTTATACTTCAGTTATAATGTGGAGGAAGACAGTCAGTCATATAAGTTTTCAGTGAGGTGTCCTCAAGGTTAATGGCAAATTCAAAAAATAAGTATCACACAAAGGTTATTATGTTTGAGGGTGGTTGAAAAGCTGGTGCGTTGATAAGCGTGAACTGTGAATAAGTGGATGAGTGGAAACAGATTCAGCGAATTAAGTCAATCAAGACTTTAAAGGAGACATATTATATCCTATTTCTCCAAGTGAACCTAGTTCCCTGGTGTCCTAATGAACATGTCTGTGACATGCTTTGGTCAAAATACCTTAAGGATGAAGCACCACAGCAGTTCAATCACTCTGCCAAAACAGCCCTGTTC
This sequence comes from Microchirus variegatus, assembly GCF_963457635.1. Classification (NCBI taxonomy): domain Eukaryota; kingdom Metazoa; phylum Chordata; class Actinopteri; order Pleuronectiformes; family Soleidae; genus Microchirus; species Microchirus variegatus. Next base: position 9,832,644 of record NC_139815.1, on the reverse strand, counting down.
AGAACGCTCGCTTTTGAGTGCCTGTCTCTTTAAATGCAAATGAGACACAGGAAACTACGTCAGCGTCACTGAGGCTCCGGCAGCTAACAGCAGTTAGCATTTGGAAAAGCCATCATTATGCCGTCATATATAAAATGTATCCACTGGACAGGTAAATCCTCTGAGGCTGGAAGTTTGTGTAGAACTCTGTGCTGCACTGTGCAGCCAAGAATAGAACACTTCGCAGGAGTGCCCTCGCCTGCACTCTCGCGTTTTTTAGGGACAAAGCGGAGACAACAATTCCAGGAATGTCTTATTGTGATGATGCAATAAGTGCGGAAGTCAACAGCGCGTCTTTTATCTCCTGTACTTAGACTGAGTACCACAAAAACATGAGTGAGTCATCTTTTTTCACACCTACTCATAGGGCCTCCAGAGTCCAAAATATAAGCATTAAAATGATTTGAAAAAGTTGATTTTGCATCATATGTCCCCTTTAAATTGTGTACCACCTACTAGAGAAGTAACTCACAATATTTGGTGAACAGCATGGGTAACATTTGCGACACATTTTAATGGAAACCAGGTTCCAGTCATCAAAGATCCTGTGGTAACATTTCCCAGCCCTCGCTGTGTTGCTTTTTTTTATTTATTTTTTTTTACCATTTTTCACATCATAATGGAAATTGCACACGGCTGCAAGTGGCTGTTCAAGATATAAAGAAAGCATGAGGGTCAGTGGCCAAACGTGTGTCTCACTACATAAAACTGCTTAAATAAACACAAGCTTTCATGAGAGCACAGCCATTACTTCCAGCTATGTCATTCATGGGATCTTGAGTCAAATCGCTCAGGTTACACTGCTACTGTCAAATGTCATGTTTTATAATCAGTGACTTTTATTATGGGCCCTGTGGCTCCTATACAATGGGCCTCACTGTGGAATGTGCCATGACACCCTGCCTGGTCCGTGTGTGTGTGTGTGTATGTGTGTGTGTGTGTGCGTGCGTGCGTGCGTGCGTGTGTGTGTGCACTCACGTACAGCCATAGTGACATGTTGTGTAATGGAGACAGTTATAACAGGGGCAATGCTCTATGGCAGCACGGACGTGCCACTATAAGTGTGTGTTGTTATTGGAAAAAGCGGAGAGCTGAGCGGGGTCATGGCTGCTGTGTAGCACCTCATCAGTCAGCGCAACAGTCCAGAGGAGGGATTGTTTAAATTTGGCTCTGTGCCTCATCTTGAGTTACGTCCAGATGGTGGATGAGAAGCTGAGAGATGGGTTTTTTAGCTCGGTCGAGCTTTGGGCAAGTTGCGGCTTAAATTTCACATGACATCATAGAAGTTTCTAGACATTTTTTTTTAATTGCTGATGCTGATAAATTGTCTACATAAGATCACAAAAATGTGCTCCATCTTATTGTGTGTTGTTCGCCTTTCACCTCTAATCAGACCCATAGCTATAATGAAAACAAGCTGACATGCTGCTGGTCATGTTTTATATCACTCAACATGTACTGAATGCTGCCATGAGCTTTTTGTTTGGAGTCTTTTGTTGTGTTTGGTTCTCGCTATTGATTGGCTCTGCTGCATGTTTGAACCACACATGGTGTTTTCTACAGAGAAGGGAAGGGAATTATATCATAGGCTACTCACCTACATTAAATAAACAAAAGTCTACTGCAGTTATCATACATTTATAATACATAAAGCAAAAATAATTTGGGTTTCGTAGCCCTAAAAGAAGCATTTTATTCGTCTGTAAGCAGAGACCCTAGCTTTAACAGATGCCACCATTTTAACAAACAATGGTCAATGGCTTGGCCAACGTAAACAGGATGCAATATCCAATGAAGAAGAAAGAGGAAATAGCAGAAAAAGTGGGAGATTGGAGACATTAAGTGAAAAGATCACTCAGTGCCTTTACATGCATGTTAGGAGTCCAATTTTAATCTAGACAATAGTTAATTTTTCTTAACCCTTTAAGGTACGCACCAAGAAAAAAGCAAAAGCATTTTTTATTATTTTATTTTTATTTTATTTTATTTTATTTTATTTACTTATGATAACAATAACGTGAAATTAGACCCTACAGTATTTCAGATACAGGCCTCTACCAAACGGTTGAGATGTCTGTTATAAACATAATAAACCTGGTTTGCATAATTCATTAACTACAACATTCACATTAAGTGTTAGTGAGTTCAGCTTGATCCATTTTTTCAATGAGATATAGTGACTTAAAGTGTGGTCGACCGAATGGTTGAGTACTACCTTAAAGGGTTAATGTCATGTAAACACGTTAGTCTGACTAAAATCATGCTAGTCTTAGTCGGACTAACATACCTGGATAATGTGATATTCATAGTCTGATTACTCCTGCATGTATACACTTAGTCGGACTGTCTTTTACCCCAAAGTAGAAGGTGATGATGTATTAATTGCAACAGCAGCATCAATAGCCATGCTAATGGCTAATTTGAATTCACGATTAACATGCACAGCAGGTACGAAACACGAAAACGCGTTTTATTCTACCATAGACGCCGGTAAAGCGGATACGTCAATTTTTGGGGGTATAAGGGTTCCTCGCGACATTGTTTTGAAATTACTTCGCGCGAACATGGAGGACAGCGGAGAGATTTCTGAAGGTAGTGATTTTGAGGAGTTTCTTCGATGTCGTCATCGCTGATAACTTCGAACGCGCTGAAAAAAAATCGACCGGGATTTATGGTTAAGACATAATTATGTTAACGACGATAAATACCACCGTAATCGATGGAGTGTTTACAACCGCGCACCAGGGCTGACAGTGGATTTACCTGCAGATGCCACAGCGCTGTAAGCATCATCACTGACTATTACAGTCATTACATGCTGTTCTTGTTCTTCGCACTCCATCAGGACTAAATCAAGGCACTGACACAAGTTGATATTACTTTATTTTCTTACTGTTTTTTAATTGAAAATAGTTATTCACTTTAATTTTCATTTTTGTATCTAAATAAACTCAATTTCACAGAAAAGCCACAGGTGTGAGCTCTCAAATACTTTTTGGATTGTGTTCCTATATCTGCTGCAGAGGCTGAGAAATCATTTAGTAGGCATTAAAGCTCAGGTTTTAGAGGTTAAATAGTTCACCATAATAATTCACAGTTGCATCAATTTTAGTCGAGCCATTGGAGTTCCTATTCATGGAACTTAACATATTTTTGTGTATGTCTGCCTGTAGTTTGAGAAGGATCGTGTCGGGTGTAAAATAAAACATCAAGCATAGACTGTCAGGCAAATCTGCAACTCTGTGGAACAGTACGTCCTCTTCTTTTTCACAAATTCTTGACGTGACTAAAAGGCCATGCAATGACACTTCAATTCTTACAAATATGAAATACAATCTTGTTCCCAATCCAAGGTATATAGACTATGTCATGGTAAATCCACGGCCTTCAATCATTAACTCATCTGCACACGATACTATCATAATGTAAATAGCCCACAAGAGTGTACGCGCTCCAGTCACACGATGACAAGATATTTAACTGGTCTCTCAGAGTCTCATTCATCACGAATGTCATGTCTTTAGAGAAGAGGAGCGCATTTCCTCTTCTACTTCTCTCTGTATGATGAACAGATCCACTGGCTCAGCTCTGGATATCTCTCTCCCTCTCTCTTTTAGCTTGAAACATGTGTGTTGCAGCAGAGGGATTAATGTTGATGGCCAGCATGATGTTCACAGATGAAAGAATCAATGCCACTGCTTCTATTTTTAAAAGTAACCCCCCCTTTAATCCACAAAAGTGTGCAACATTCTTTGAAAAGTGTCCATGTAAATTATGTCAAATTCTCCCTCACACAGCACAAAACATATTTCATACTATTGAAGACGTTTTTTGTTTTTTTTATGGAAAAACATGCGTCTGAAAAGCTTTTGTTGTGTTGCACATGTTCTTCCCTACAATATAATCTGGCACAGTGGATGAAAACATCAGCGGAGAGCAGAGTGAATGCCAATAACTGATGGTTGTTTGGTAGAAAATGACTCTCATTGGTGTGACTGAAACAGAATGAAAGGGAAACAGCTTTTCAAATAATAGATTTCAGGAAGTGAACCATAAAGGAGACTTTGTGTAGAAAAATGTGTGTCTCCACTCTGTGATGGTTTGTAATAATATGGTAGTTTGTAATCCGGTAATATTCCGTTCAGTTTTATTCATAAGGCACCAAATCATAAATACATTTGAAATAGAGAGTAGAGGAGAATAAGTTCCCTGTGTCGTAGCAGGGTTTCCCCAGCAGCTGCAATTTATTTCTATACGCCATCCAAAGGGTTCAAGGCTCACCTTAACCTGCCCTGCACCTAATTAAATGTAGTGAGGGCGACTGAGGGCAGCGCCTCCCATAGGAAGCTCAAGTATAGTCCTGAATTTTTAAAATTGACTGATCTGCACGGATGATACGGTGCTTTGTGCCCTTTAAAATATGATGGAGTTTGATCATTAAAAGCGTCCTTTAGGAGAGGAAAGGAGAGAATCTGGATTCTATTCTCTGTTTTTGAAGAGGCAAATAATATGTGAGCGAAGGCTTGTCTTTCCGTGTGTTTCTTTCAACGCTCAATGTCACACGCGCGCGTTCATTTGCTGAAATCACTCTAAATCAGATAATGGGCACAATTATCTTTTCTCAGCGCTCGCACTGATTTGTCTTGTAATCGAATTGTAACAGAGGGAAAATGAAAAGTTTATAATCTAGTCATGATTACTGATTGAGGTTTCTGAGTGGGTCGTTTGTCATTCATGGGTCTTGGCATCAATAAACCCTTATTGTTAAACATTTTAATATGGTCATATAAGCTGAAAGTAACAGATAGCAGCGGCAATATGACATCAATTATTGCTGTCCTTTATTTTATTTACAAGATCTGATGATGAATGAAGCTTACTAAAACGTTTGTGTCTATGCTATAAGTACACTCTTAGAAATAAGGGTTCCAAAAAGGTCCTTCTACTAGGGCTGAGGTTCTACCTGGAACCATTTGCTTCTTGGTAACACTAATGGTTCCAGTAAGAACCATTTTGATCCAGAGAACCCTTTAAAACCCCTTTCCTGAATAAATGGTTTTACCCTACAAAAGGGTTCCACCTGGAGCCAAAAAGGGTTCTCCTTTGAGGACGAGCCGAAGAACCTTATATCAGTGTTTCCCAATCCTGATCCTCAGGGAACACCGCCCTGCCGTGTTTTAGATGTTGCCCTGCTCCAAAAACAACTGATTCAAATAAATCGCCAGCTCTGCAGAAACCTAATAAAGAATTTAAAAAAAAGAAACTAGAGTAACTAAAAGTTCAACTTTTGTTAATTTTTTTTCAAAAATTAAATGTCAACTTCAAACATTTTAATGTTTCAACTTTTTAAAAACATGTTTTCTAAAATGTAATTTTTCAACTTTTGTAAATTTTTTCCAAAAATGTAAATATTTCAATTTTCAAAATGTTTTTTTTTCTTTTTTTCATTAATGTTTCAACATTTGTAAATTTTTTCCCAAATGTTTCATCTGAATCAGGTGTTTTTGGAGCAGGGTAACTACAGGGTAATCTGTTGTGTTCCCTGAGGACCAGGGTTGGGAAACACTGCCTTATATGGTTCTACTTAGCACTTTTATTTCTAAGAGTGTAGTGCAAGGTAAAATTATGAAATATATCACTATGAAAATCTACTGGTGCAGACATAACGTGCCAACAGGGGGCACCGCATGACTGCCAAGCACTGGACTTTTGAAGCTACCCTTATTTAGCATATTCCTGCATTAGTGAGCAAACCCCCCCCCCCCCCCCCAAATAAAACAATTTGCAGTCATACTTAGAAAAATGATTGAGGTTGACATAAAGGACAGATATGTGATGGCTAAATAGCTCGGGCTGTTGATTGATGGCTGCTGAGATGTCAGAACGAGGCGAAGCGCCTGTGCCTTTATTTTGCTCAGAGCATGACCTTTGCATTTCCTCCCATCATTGATAATGAATCACTCCCCTCACAATGACTTTTGATTGATGAATGGGAGTCATAGTGCGATGCTTGTCTCTTTGTCATACATATTTTTAGCTGCTAAGTGCTTGATAATGCTAGTTAGTCTTGAAGTTAGGAAGTCATTTATCATGCTGATCCAGCACAAATTTTACCCAAGGGAAAAGTGTATTAGCATTCTACGTGATAAGATGGTGACTCCGTAGTCAATTTACCTCCTGGACACGTGTGTGTGTGTAGAGTGTGTATTTGTTCCAATGACCACTTGTGTGTTTCTAAGGCAATTGTGTCCTGTAATAGGACAGACACACACACTCGTGCCTCTTCCAGACCTTCTCCCCCCCCAGCCCATCCCACCTGGCATGGCTGCCAGAGACATGGCTCTGTGCCTCGGAGTGCAACATGCCGACTCCCTGGCACATCCTCTGCCCGTGGAACTGCGTGCTGGGACCTTGCCAACTGGGGGCTCCTCCGATTAATGTGGTTGTCCACTCCTGACTCCCTGAGGGGGGGGCTTTTCCACCTGTTCAATGGGAACCATGAAGTGCACCTCCAGTGGCCTCCGTATGTCACCCAGTCTCTCACCATACATTCACTGCTCTATAATCACTGTAAGCAGAATTTGGTCTATACACTCTTAGAAATAAAAGTGCTAAGTAAAACCATATAAGGTTATTCGGCTTGTCCTCATAGGAGAACCCTTTTGGAGGGTTCCACCAAGAACCCTTTTAAAACCCTTTATTCAGGAAAGGGGTTTTAAAGGGCCCATATTGTGCAAAATCAACCTTTTAATCATTTTGGTACTGATATTTGGGACTCAGTGGGCCATACCACTCCCCAAAATGTGAAAAAACAAGACTCAGTCATGTTTTAGTGGTTCCACTTAGTGTAAGTATAGGCGATAAAACACGCGATGTTTAAACCTCCCTCTGAATGACGACATAGCAAGCATTTCACCGTGAATGTTGGCAACCCGCCAGGCAGAGTACTTCACAGCTCCACCGTAGCTCCCCCTTGTCCCTGTGAAATACGAGAGTGCAGGTGAGGGAGGAAGAGTGGCTGCACAGCGGAGCACAGTGTTTTACACAAACTTCTAGCCTCGGAGGACTTGTGTGTCCAGTGGATATATTTTATTTATGAAAAAAATGTTCACAAGCTTCACAAGCCCTTTGTTGTTGATCGTGTATGTAAATTCCTACGCTGGAGGGACACCTTGAACACACCAGTTACGTGGCTGAAGTTAGCGAGTGGCATGTGTGGATCAATAATATGAAGAGCACGTGTTTGAAAGCACTGCAGAAAGATGTAGATGTTGTCCTCCATTTCTTCTCAACCAAAGGCTGCCTTTCTGTCATGTTTCCACGTTCTCTCCTCATTATTGATCCACACACGTCACTTGCAGCTGGTGCATTCAAGGTGTTTCTAGCATAGGAATTTACATACACGCCGCGCGGCGCATTAATCGATTTTCTTCAATTCTAATGTTTTTATGATCGCGAGAAGCCAAAATCGTGGTCACTTTATGCATTACGGTGAAACGCAGTAACAACGGGCAAACAGACATTACTATGGAGTATATGGAGCGGGGGCTGGGACGACGGTGCATGACAATAGGTGATAAGTGGTGACAGTAGGGTCCTTCTACAAGGGCTGAGGTTCTACCTGCACTCTTAAGGCCACATTATACTTCTCCGACTGCGTAATGCGTTATCCGACTGCGTCACCACGGAGACGCCTCAAGCCTTTATACTTCTGCGTCGGACACGCGCTGCAATTTCCCGCGCGATCAGTAGGGGTCGCTGCGCAAGGTTGTTATGCTTCTGGCTACAGTGAGCAATGGTTTTCCGAGAGAGAAAGAGAGAGAAAGACTGTTGTTGTTGAAACAGTGGCCATTTCTCACTTTTCTGTGTCACGGAACGCAGTTTTAAGATAATTTGAGGCGAGAAATTGGCCATTTAGAGTCTAAACATGTGCCATGTGTATTAAGATATGACGTATTTATAGTTTGGCAGCGGCGTTATCGGCGGGGATCAGCCCCGCGTCTGTGGACGCTTGGTGCGCACTGTGAGCCGGCACAGAGCAGCTTCGCTCGGCCTGTCCTGAGGACCAATCGCAACTCTTGCCGTCTCCGTTGTCCCTTATATAATATAATATATATATATTTCCAAATAGAGTCTAGAAATCTTTTATATTCCATCTACATCCAGTTAATTACATTTGTGAATTTGCATCAGGGACACTCTATATTGATCCCTATGATTATGCGGATGAAGCTAATGTAGTATTATATAGTGCAGTGCCAGTAGGAAGTATGTATATTCCTATAGTGGGAGCTGAAGAAGATTTTTCAGTTATGGTAATGCATGATAATGAACTGGCAGGACTGACAGTCACAACAGCAAGCTACGCTAATGCTTATTGAAAATAAAAAAAAATTGCGTTGTGCCGAATGAGGTTGCACAGTGTTTGTTTTATGTTAGCCCTACGCTAATGCTAATCGTAAACCTTGCAAGTTTACCTTTGGAAACAGGTTCGCCAAGTAAGCCGCAAAATAGTAGCATACTAATGCAAAATAAATATGTGCTTGCGTACTGTGAATGGACACCAACTTCGTCGTTTCAGTATAACACCATGTTCTGCGGTGAACCGTGTGAAAATGTCTCACCCACCGTGAGGACAGCCTCTTCACTCCCAACTCCCCGCTCCAGACAGCGCAGCTGCTGCTGATGAGCCGCTGCCTGCCTGGTGTAGCGTGATAAATAAGCGAAAAAATTAAAATTCCTCCAAAAAATATGAAAATCAAGGATGCACACCATCAGGCCATGCTCGACCCATATCCAAAGTCTTATCTGACTAACGGTCGGCGAGATAAGCCTGACTGGCTCAATGTTAAGTTGAATTTATAACCTTTCATACGTTGATATATGGTCAAAATGATCTTGGAGACACTATTTGAAAGTTGAAACCCTACACCGTGTTGCTTTAAACCAGGAAATAATTGAAGAAGCTGGTACACAGAGGAATAAGACAACATTGGCGAAAGTCAGGCTGATTCTTTTTTTTTTTTTTTTACTGACAGGGAGACAGATTTTGTGCTCTGGTAGCATTAAGAATTCAATCTTTTACACTTCCTGGATGGTAAGGAAACAGAGTGACGCTCAACAGGCTAACAGCTTGCTGCCAACTAAACTGAAACCCGCCTAATACTAACAAGCTGAAAGGGGGCACACTTCATAATAGTATACTATGACAAGAACAGTAGTCCAACTGAGCAGTGTGTGTTACTGTGCATGAACACATACTGACTGTAGTGTCCAGTCTGTCCTGAAGCAGGTGGACTGCTTATGGGGCTTATTATCACATTTTGGTAGCTGCCATCTCAGCCACTGACTCTCAGCAAGAAATTGTTTGACCGCAGATAAATCCTTCTTGTAGATCTTTAAAATATGCCCTAAATATTGTACTTAAAAGCAAAAAAACTCCAATGTCGGATTCAACACCATCATACATTCTGGAGCTGCAGTCCCCAACATTTTAAAGAATCAGGATTTCTGAAATATTCTCTTTGTGCCTTCCCATTAATGTCTGAACTGAACTGCCATCTTGTTGCTTGTGCATGGTAACTTGTTCATGAAAGGCCGATCAATAAATGAGCGTTTCCACAGCATGAATTAACAAAATACTTTTGATTGCAGGCTCTCTTTTAACTGATTTTTTGTGGTCAAAAACTGGGGATGTTTTGTTCTAATTGCACTAATATGGAACACGAAGACAAAGACCTTGACACGTCAGAGAGTTGCATTATACAACCAGTGATGCAGCATCCAGCTTTTATAAGCCAAGCACACTGTCTTCTTGGGGCATGGCTTTAATTGGCAGTAGCAACACATGTGTCATACAGAATGTCAACAGTAAAAGAGAGGCTCCTGCAACAAACAGTGTGCAGACAGTGTCCAGGGAGTTTTAGTACAGTGCTCTCCGAGTTCAGAGAAGAGTCTGGGTCGATTTCCTGTCATTGCGAGTACAGAATGACTTCCAACTTGTGTCACTGTGGAAAAAGAACAAAGAGAGGCTCAGAGGTGGGGGAGGTACTGCTTTGCCAATTGTATAATGAAAAATAAAATGCCCGCAAAAGATAATTGATATGCAATTGCTGGTTTTCACTGACAAAGCACTTTCAATAGGAGGTCAGTTTAGTTGCTTAAAGTCAGTGTTTCTGGATTGTTAATATTCCTGAAGCAGTCATTCGTGAAAGCGTGGTATAGAGGTTAACACATACAGACAATTACCGTTTTCTCTCACCGGCATGCATTTGAATTGAGATAGGAATGAGAGCCACCTGGAGAACACCCACACAGACAACAGCAAACATCTCCAAGAGTTAATGCTATACCTAATCAGAGTGGAACTAATTCTAGCTGCAGACAAAAGTGCAACAGGTGTTATTCAATGGTGACACCTGCTGCAAGTCCTTGAACATAATAGAAAAGCGACCAAAACATTTATTTGCCTCAGTTAAATCCTCATTTATTCGGATAATGTCAACAGATATTTACTCTTTCTAAACCTACATTCTCTCCCTCAGCCTGGCTTCGTTTAAACAGAAGTCTCTATCAACACACATGCATCGTTCTGCCCTTCTCGTCAGCACATAATTATGGGAGGTTCATATTCATTCAACTTCATTTGCAAGTCTGATGCCGTTTCATACATTTTCCCTTTTAACGAACAATTGCACCAGGGACGACGTTCTCGCAACACAACTTCAAGTGTGATGAATATATTTCTGCCATATTTCACCATCAAAGCCAGCGAGTGATTTTCACACTGCACTCTGCCACTGAAACACCTCACTTTATACCACAGCTGGTGCAGCACATGTGTCATTGTCAGTCGCACATGGATGAGGGTGTGTTCAACAAATCTACAGATGAGACAATGATCGTGGGTTTAAAGCAAAGAAAGGCAACCTTTTGACTTTTTAACTTGTCATTATGGTGAGAGAAAGATGACAACATCTGTGTTTATATTGATCCACTATAAGCCTTGATTTCACTGTTTCCCAAGCAGGATGGAGTTTTCACAGAAAAATGGCTATATTCAATTTGTGATACAAAGGAACTGCATTATGCTTATGGAAAACACTGCAGAGAATTGCATTTACAGTGTTTGTTGTGACACAACACCTGCTGTGAGAAAATGTCTCCTATGTCTGTACTGGACAGCTTGCTACACTCTTAGAAATAAAAGTGCTAAGTAGAACCATATAAGGTTCTTCGGCTTGTCCTCATAAGAGAACTCTTTTTGGCTCCAGGTAGAACCTTTTTATAAAGGTTCCGCCTGGTTAAAGGTTGGTTATCTTGTCGTTGCAACCCAGAACAGGGATCTTGCTCACAATTTTTCTAAAAGATGGAGAATCCACTTTAGAAAGTGGCAGCATATCTTCGACAACATACCCTGCCATGAGTCTCCTCACTTCTTAAGGTTCAAGCATCGCAGGACGGGTGAATGTTAGTTTTTGATGCTTAGTTTTTCTTCTCCGCCTTCATCCTCAGTTTGCTTTCTTTTGGTTGCAGGCTTAATGTTAGTGTGGCACCGCGCTAGATGTTTAGTTAAACTACTCCTGTACTAACAGGAAGTAAACATTTGCACAGATTTTTTTCACCTCTGCTACACACCACTTGATTTGGGGTTTAAAATGCATTGTAATGCGCGTTATAGATCTCAATAACGCGCATTAAAAAGCATTACTAAAGAAATGGTAATATTTAATATTACCAATGCCTTACATGTCTTATATTACCGCGTTACAGGAAAAGGTAATGCATTACTCCCAACACTGTATACAACAAACCACTTAATAAAAGGAGTTGCCTTTTTTAACACTATTTCCTTGTTTTTTAAATGCTTGTCAATATAATAAGGGACTTTCTGCATGGAGTTTGCATGTTCTCCGCATGTGTGCATGGGTTTTCTTCAGGTTCTCCGGCTTCCTCCCACAGTCCAAAAGCATGCAGATTTGGGGATTACGTAAATTGGTCACTCTAAACTGACTGTAGGTGTGAGAGTAAATGGTTGTTTGTCTCTATGTGTGTCCCTGTGATGGACTGGCAAACTGTCCAGGATGTACCCCGCCACCCTATGTCAGCTGAAATAGGCACAGCACTAACTTGTCCACAAAGTCCCAACTTCCATTAAGTAGATGGTTCCAGTCCAGTCAGCCTCATTACACCGCTGGTATGCCTTACCTCTGAAAGATAATAAGTTGTGAGCCTTCTTGGCAGCTGAGGATCACACCACAGCATCTGCTCAGAGAGCTGTTTCTTATGATCTCAGGTGGGGAAAAAGTAGCCGGTGGTCGTAGCCTTCCTTGCATATTGCCTTCTCCGTTGTTAGTTGACTGAAGAAAATCCTTTTTGTGATCTGATCTGCAGTAATGACCCGTGCAGGGAGGTGTTCCAAGAGCAGATTTGGAGGCGCTATCCTGTTAACAAGGAGTCTGCTGCGACAAGCTGCGAGCCACGAAGCCCAGAGACTGTGATTTCAAGCAAGGCATTCATGTGCCAAACAGTTAGTGTTATGCATTTTATTCTTATTCTCATTTTTTTTTTTTTACTGTAATTAAATATGACACTGACAGAAAACAAGAGTACTTAACCTGAGGAAATACATTTGCAGATAGTTTCTTATGAATGTCATACATTTGTCTCAACTACCAAAGTGTGAAATTGTGAAATTGTGAAGCTCCAGTTAACAGTCAGCCTACAGTTGGAAATACAAATGTAACCCAAAATGTAGCCCCCTAAATCTGAATTTGAACACAATCCTCTCTAATCTTGGACCATGGATGCCTGGAAACATTCATTTGTCAAACTGAAATAAAGGTAATCTATTTCAGGTGTTTTTGTCAGAGCAAATTAGCCACAGTTTAATTATTAAAGTAAATGAAGTCTGAGTCTGACTTGAGTTCATCTGAACTTTGTTGTCTCAAACAAGTTAAATATAACACCTTTCATACATCACACAAGGTCATTCAAAATTACAATTACACACATTTGAATGAAATATATGAATACAAAACAAACAATAATGAGTCATAATTTTGCATATATCATGGTTCTCAGAGGTCCTCGGTCTTCAGTTTTCCAGCTTCATCATCAGGTGAAAGTAAAAAAAGCTTATGACCAAAATATCTTTAGAAACATTTAAATTTGTGTCACCTTCGTTCTAATTATTGTTGGCATGGCAGCAAGGTGAGGAAGGTGAAATTAGGTTAGCTTAATGTTAGCATCCTTCATCATCAAGTGAAAATTAGAAACAAAAAAACAATACTCATGACCAGGACATCTTTAGAAACATTTCCGTTTGTGTAGTGTTGGCATGACAGCAAGGTTAGGAAGGTGAAATTAGCTACATGTTAGCATGCTCATCGTGAGTTAGCAAGTTAGCACCCCGACAGACTTTAGCTCAAAGCACCGCTGTTGCTAAAGACAGCCGTCAGAGAACTGCTAGCATGGCTGCGAACACTTAGACAAAGGTAACGTTCAATAAGTAATTGTTCTTTAACTTTAACACTTTAACAAATATATGTATGTTTGCAGTGTAGTATAGTTATTTATAGTAGCTTTATTACTGAGCTGGCTACTTAATCATAATGAAAAACAACAATTGTACACTATATATGTGTATATGTACATATATATATATATATATAAAGTATAATTATTTTGTCCTCATTTACAGCCAAATTAATCATTTCACCTAAATGACCACTCTATAAACCCTTGAATTTCCCCTGGGGGCAAATAAATGTTTTTGAATAAAACTGAATTGAATAATAGGTTCCCATTTAAAACCCATTCATCATATGTGGCCAATGCATTGTACAGTGCAACAGAAACTGATTCGATTCACGAATAACATTCTTAGGTCGGAAAAAGCTTCTGACTATGTAACTATAGTGAAGACACCAGTGTTTTGCATTCTGTGAGAAGTTTCATTGTAATGTGTGAAGTCTGAAGGTAGTTTATGTCCCTTAACCATATCACTGAACCATTATCTATTGTTCTGGTACAGGTAATTCACCCAGTGTGCATGCAAATCACAAAACTTAAGTTGCGTGACTGATATAGATGGGAGAAGAAACGTTGTTTCCTTAAGAGAACAAAGGAAGAACTATCCATCATTGTTGAAAACAACACTGGCTACCCCTGTGCTCTGTAGACTACATGCAGAGTAATTCTCTGGGGGATGTATTCCAGACATAATGAGAAAGAAACACCGTGGTAAACAAATCGACTTTTTTTTGTTTTGTTTTTCCTTTTTCAGGCAGGCCTAATTACAGGGCAAGAATAAATAACTATTGGGGAAGAGACAAGCACGCGAGAGTAATGCATTGTGATTGCCAATGGGGAGTTAATGTGTCATTTTTCTGCCTGACAAGTTGCTGTGGCATGCTCGGTTCACGGTGAGGTTCCTGGTCAGATACAGATGTTTGGCCTCGCTTTCATGCAGCTGTGACATGAGCAAATTGTTGTGCAGCCACTTATGTGATAATATAGTCTTCACCTTTTGTATATAGCAGTTAGTCAGGTTTTTACGTTGGATGTTTATCATAGAATATATGAGTGAGTGAGTGAGTGATGGGGGAAAAATAAAGTTGACTTTGAGTTAAATGTGCCCTTTGACAGTGGAGACCACACAGAGCAAAGTTGTTCCAAAAGTTCCAAAAGGGTCCTTCTACAAGGGCTAAGGTTCTACCTGGAACCATTTGCTTCTGAAAAACCCTTTGCTGAAGAAAGGGCTTTTCAAGGGTTCTTGGTAACACTAATGGTTCCAGTAAGAACCATTTTGATCCAGAGAACCCTTTAAAACCCATTTCCCGAATAAAGGGTTTTAAAAAGGTTCTTGGTGGAACCGAATAACCTTATATGGTTCTACTTAGCACTTTTATTTATTTATAAGAGTGTAGTTTCACTTTTCTGAATTCCCAAAACAAACAAACATGGAAGCATGTCATATGAGAGCGATGTAGCCGACGCATCATTGTTTTTTTTTCAGGTCCAGATTATTTTAGGAGCTTCTTTATTTAGTGTTCCCGCCTAACCTCAAACCAGCTCTTCTGCCGCTCTGACTGTGTTTCCCAAAGTGCTTTTCAGTATCCAGCGTGGGGCCCAGTCAAAGGTCAACATGTGTGCGTACATAAGATTTCCACTCTGGAGGGTGGGTTCATTTTTTTGTGTTTTTAAGCCCCAAAAACACCATCGGCATCTAAACGAAAGGCAAATCTGATAAAATATTTTGTCGCTTTGACCTGGGAGCGTTGTGTGTAAAACTTCTTGTCAGGCAGTTTTGTGTTTGCGAGAAGCCAAACTCATGATTGTGATTAAAATATGATCATGAAGTCCCACTAAACATCCAGTTTTATTTTTTCTCCAGTAACTCAATGGATGACCTTTGTCTATTTAGACTTTTTTTCCCCACTAAACTAATTTTACATCCAAAACATTTGCACTCAAGACATAAATTATGAAATGAATGCCTGACCATTGCAGCCACGTCACTCAGTGACAATCTTCTGAAAAACAGTATATATAACACTGTGAATGATGCAAGATGCTTCAAACACCAAGGCATGATGTGGCACAGATTCTCTCGTCTCACTATGGTCAGAGTATTCATGCAGTTCATGACAGATGAGGTGGAGTTGAAGGGGGAAAAAAATCCCAAAACTGAATATTCCCTTCACTGTAATCGTTTCAATCTGTTCTGCCAGAACAGATTGTGGTATTTTGCTTCCCTGTTGTAGAGCTGTGTGTATTTCCTCTCCCTCCCTCTCTTGTTTTCTCTCTCCTTCTCTCCCTGTTCTATCATTGCAATATGGCTCTCTCCATTTCATTGTCAGTCTGGGCGAACGTGGCCGCGGCACAGACTCGTTTCACTGTGCCGAGCCCTCTGGCCACCTCGCTGCTGAAGGTGTGTGATCATCCATCATGGATAAAACATTGCACTACACCCGTGTGTTCGCTGGTTCCTGCTTGAGCTGAAAATGGGAAAATGAGCACAGAAAATGTGCTAGTAAAATTGGCCACCTACTATCACAACGGAACAGTCAGGGGGGAAACTTCTACCCTGTTCGTCAGGTCAAATTGAAAGCATTTTTCTGTACTCGGGGGAGCGTGGAGCCTTTAAGATTAGGTGCTGCTTCTTGTTTTGTGTTTTCTGGTGATCCCTTAGCCCCGTTTAAGAAGCTGCAGTCACTGTTGATTGGTTAGAGTCCCCTTTAAGTGGCCGTGGCAATTCCAACAACAACAGTCGACCTCCTCTGGCAGGAAGAAGGCCCTTAACCACAAGAGTGGGGGCTGGAGGGTGTGGGTGTGGCGGGTGGGAGTCGGGCCAGGAGGAAGGCAGCTTGCGGTTGTACACTTGGGAAGGCTGCATGTGTTGTCCAGACAGCCCCTTAAGTGACTTCACCTTATCATCGCGGCGCTCATTACGCACCAATAGAAAGCAATCCATTTAGGGTGGCAGTATAAAACAAACCCGCCCCATCTGGAAGGAGGACAAGAGAGCGTCAGCATGCGCTCACAAAACTGATTGTGTTTCCCAACCCTGATCCTCAGGGAACACTGCCCTGCCGCTTTTAGATGTTGCCCTGTTCCAAAAACACCTGATTCAAATAAATCGGCAGCTCTGCAGAAACCTAAGAATGAACTTTTGTTTAAAAAAAACCTTAAATGTCAAACTAAATTGTCAATTTTTTTTCAAACATTTGAATGTTTCAACTTTTAAAAAAAACATGTTTTCAAAAAATGTAATGTTTCATCTGTTGTCAATTTTTTCCAAAAAATTAAATATTTCAATTTTCAAAATTTTTCAAATTTTTTTTTATTTTTGTTAAATTAATGTTTCAACTTTTGTCTTTTTTTAATTCAATTTGCCATATGTAAGAATGTGGCCAAAAAAGGTTACTACATTCAAATTCAACATACAGAGGTCTTTTAGGTTTTGTTTTCTGACGTAACTGGCAACCCGTGGTTGCTCGGCAGCTGAGACTCTTCTGACTGCAATGATTGGTAGACCGTGGCAGGTGGCGCCACATGCCAAAACATGATTTCAAAACATAAACATGATTTGCAGTCTGCAAAATATTTTTTTTAATGCAAATATTTTGTCTGTACTGTTGTTGTTGGTGAGTTCAGTTTGTTATATGAACATTATTCCTGAGTCTCTGTGACATATTAGGAGGATTTTATGGCCAGTTGCTTTAGATTTATTACATAATGCACCTTTAATGTTTCATCTTTAGTAAAAAAAAAAAAAAAAAAAATTGCTTGATCCGAATCATATAACATCTAAAACATGGCAGGGCAGTGTTCCCTGAGGACCAGGGTTGGGAAACACTGCTGTACAATACGGAATGATAGAAGGTTGTACATCTCATCATTTTTTTTTGGTAATCTGTAACGTCGTGTCACAGTCATCGCCCCACATTTTGAATTTGAATGTGTCAGCAGGGTTTCCACAACATCTCTATCAATATTTACCCAAACGAGAGAAAGAAATTCTACTAATAGATTCAAATGAAATCCGGGCACTCTGGCAGAATCTATACAAAATGAGGTATTCATTTTGAAGCGTGTGGTTACACTGCTGATTTTGTTAGCCATATAGCGTCTCCGAGCAGCTGCATCCTGCTGGGATGTTAGGGAAGCCTCTGCCTTCACAAGATGGAGTCTAACCGAGAGGAGGGAAGATGGGCAGAAGACTCTTGAGACTACATTATCTTCTGCTGTCAAATGTGATTGAAACGCCAGTTTTGACAATTTACACCTTCCCTGAACCTATAGGGATGCACTGATACCACTTTTTCTGACTGAGTAAAAGTACATTTACATAGATTTGAATACTTGCCGAGTACTAAATAACATTACAGCAAAAAAGAAAAAGAAAACAAAGTCAGTTTACTTTGAACAAAACACAGCATTAGATATTAGATTGCCACTGTGAACATATTCACATTCCCGTCCAAATGTATTGGAAGAGTTAGGCCATCTCCTCTATTTTTATTATTGAAAACATTCATGTTTGACATCGAAAGATCAATATTTCAGCTTTTATTTCCAGGTATTTATATCAATATATCTATAAAGCAAGTTGTGTTTGTATGTCTGTCTGTGAAGGGCATATCTCGTTGACCGTTCAGAATACCCTAACATTTTGGATATGGGTTGGGCATGGCCCTATGGTGTGCATCCTTGATTTTCACGTATTTTGGAGGAATT
The DNA here is from genome assembly GCF_963457635.1 of Microchirus variegatus. NCBI lineage: Eukaryota > Metazoa > Chordata > Actinopteri > Pleuronectiformes > Soleidae > Microchirus > Microchirus variegatus. Next base: position 9,814,362 of record NC_139815.1, on the reverse strand, counting down.
TTAATTTTCACTGATTTATCACGCTACACCAGACAGACAGTGGCTCATCAGCAGCAGCTGCGCTGTCTGGAGCGTGGAGGTGGGAGTGAAGAGGCTGTCCTCACGGTGGGTTCAACGCAGAACATGGTGTTATACTGAAATGACAAAGTGGGTGTCCATTCGCCAATACACCTATTTATTTTGCATTAGCCTGCTACTACTTTGCGGCTAACTTGGCGAACCTTTTTTGCAAAGGTAAGCTAGCGAGGCTACGATTAGCATTAGCGTAGGGCTAACATAATACAAACACTGTGCAATCTCATAAGGCACAACGCAAATGTTTTCATTTTTCGATTAGCATTAGCGTAGCTAGCTGCGGTGACTGTCAGCCACTGGCAAAATAGCTAGCTTTCAGATATCTCATTAGGCACAAAACAGCTAGCTAATGCTAATCTAAAATGAAAACATTTGCGTTGTGCCTAATGAGATTGCTCAGTGTTTTTGAATTATGTTAGCCTTTACGTTCCTTATCTTACATTACCATATCTGGAAAATCTTTTTCTGTGTGGCTTCTTTACCTGCTTTTTTCTCACTTGTGTTGAAGGAGCTCCTTTTCTCCCCTGCACAGTCTGCTCTACTTTTCCCGCCATTGCTATCTCCAAACTGCTGACGTTGCGGCAGATCCACTTATTGCCGCACACCTGCTCAACTCATTTAAAGACATTTTAAGGGGAATCAGGTGCAGTAGTATCTATAGTAGTAGTTTTTATGAATACAAATACGAGTTGAGGGCATCAGCGGACTTGATACCTAGCTAATATCCCGCCTATAAATGCCTTTTCTCTTTCAAGTGCTGTGCTTGACTGTACATGTGTGGTGTAGGAGTGCAGGAACTGACCATATTTAGCAAATGAACTGGAGATAAAATCACCCGTCTGTAAAATAGGCATGAGCGCGGACTTGTGCCAGTGAACCGCAGCAGAGGGAACAGATTAATCCAACCTAGAGCTGTTGAACTTAATGGCTTTAATTTGAATTTCTCTCCCTTTCATTAGGAACCATTGACATTTCAAGCGCACCTGTACACCACTGAGACGGACTAACCTTTAAAAAGAAGAGTGATGTGTCTTTCCTGAAGAGACAAAAGGCCAGAACAAATGCTGTCACAATGGCAAACCCTTTCATTCTGGTCTGCTTTACAAGCCTCTCCAGACTAAACCAACAAATGAGGAAAGGGATTTAAAAAAAAATCACCAAAGAAAGCAAAGAGAGGGCGGGAAACAAAACAACATGTGTAAAACCGTGCACTTTATATACAGCAGTAATGCACCGTGATTCACTTTGCACTATTTCATCTGCCAGGAAAAATGTATTTCAAGTGTCTATTTGTCAGTGATGTATGCGCCTGATCACAAGAACGTACACGTGTACATTCATGTGTTTCTTCAGAATATTATCAATCCATCAAACACACCTATACAATATTAAAGTATTACATATACTGTGTGATAAATATGACACCATATGGTCCCAGAAGGTTTACAGCAGACGGATGCGAATGTTATCTTCTCATGAGAAATGACTGTAACTTAAATGTAACTAAACAAACACCTCAAAAAGATTTGGATTTGATGCCATTTCACGGCCATATGTTCTGCTGTCTTACATTCAGCTCATGATGTTGCTTCTTTCTTGAATGGGATGAAGTCTGCCATCTCTGATTGCCTTGTTTGTTGTTTTTTTTGCAGTGTCAGGCCCTGTTTACACGATGGGAAAACACAAATATTTCCTCACGGTTTGGCCTCTCATTTACACGAAAACCCAATTTTTATCACAGATAATGTTATGTGTTGTCGTGCCAACTGGGAAAAACGGGGTTTTAGGTTCTCAAGCGCCACTCATCTTATTCGTTGTTGTTGATTCTGAGGATTATGGTTGGCTTGCATGGCCTTGCATATCCTTCTCCCTACACTGCCACCCATAGGTTTGGCGGTGCTCTATGGCGTATTTATGTGGCTTCATCAAATGACAACTTTTTATTTACCTAATTTCTACAGGTTCTTTTCACCCTGTTTTATTTGAGATCATTTATTTTTTATTGTCTTCCCATTTTGAACAAAACTGACTATTTTGTTCCTAGTGGCAGAAAATGTCACCTTCCCAAAAAAATGCTGTAAAAACATTAAAAATGTTAAATATTAGTTCTACATCTTTCCAAAAATGAATATCCTCTGGCAAATTTGAGCTATATACATTCAACACGGACACAATGGGTTGACAATAAAAAACAGAATGGCACAAAATCTCTTTAAAGGGTTAAATTAATTTTGCCTATTTCACCAATATGTGCACCTGCAGTTTGGCCAATGTCGTGTCGGTCTTTGTGGAAGAAACAGGAAACATTTCTGGAGCTCATGTTGCTTTGAAAACTCGTATTTCAAAATATTGATTGCCAGACTGTTACGTATAGCTGCACTTTACTTAATGCAGTGTTTCAGAAAAGCATATAAACATGTTTCCCCCTATACGTTTGCATGTGGGGAACTTGATTTCTGGTCAGTGCCTTTTATTAATAAAGTACAGTGCTGTACACTGGTGGTGTAACATTACAATTTTAGTTGAGCAAAAATGGAAAATGCCCACACAATCACTCGATGCCTTCTGTTATTTTGTTTAGTACATACTGACATTTGTCGTTCTCCTCCCACACAATATGTGTAGGACATTCCTTGACATAATTCTGAAAGTGGACCATCTGTTATTCAAGCGCTTGTATGTTATCATTTACAATGTGAGAATTCTCATTCTGGTCCACATTTTCACATGTACTCATTTTGATCTATAATACTGTGCTAAAGTCTCACCAGTAGCTTTGTTGTTCTTCATGTCTGTCAAATCATTAGCATGTGGATTGGAATGATCTTAAATATTAACAAACTGTCAAGGACAAACACAGGTTTTTTTTTTTTTTACCACCAACAACATCAATTATGGTTCCACTCCATATTCAGAGAGCCAGAGTTGTGCTAAATACTTGACACTTTAACCCGTCGAAGCTGTTTTATTTCCTGAAAAATGTGTTGTTTTAAAACCGCAAATGTGTTTCCTCTATTTTCGAACAAAAAGGATGGAGAAATAATTGTGCTTCATGGTCATTATAGCATCGCTAAAACATCAAATCTAATGGTGGCCTCAAACTGAATATTTTATTTCCCGTTTAGGCTCAATCATTTGAATTACTACAGCACATGTGTCAAACTCAAGGCCCGGGGGCCAGATGTGGTCCAACATGTCATTTTATGTGGCCCGCGAGTAATTAATTTGTCTTAAAAGTCTGTGTTAAAATAGGTCTATGCTGCTTTAAGGCGTGCGTTGACCATAAACTACATTTCCCACAATGCATGTAGATTGCGTATCCGCAAAGTGACGGCATCACCATCGCGGACCGGGTTACATCTATAATGCATCATATTTGTAACTTGAATAAGTAATAAATACAAAAAAGGTATTTAGCAATATGTTACAGAGTAGTTACCTTTATTTTACATTATATTTGGTTCCATTTAGTTCCATTTATTCTGTATGACAGTTACATCTGGCCCTTTGAGGGTAACCATTATGCTGATGTGGCCCTCAGTGAAAATGAGTTTGACACCCCTGTATTACAGGCTCTTTTCACCCTGTTTTATATGAGACGATTTATTTTTCATTGTCTCCCCATTTTGAACAAACAATGTGATTTATAAATGTTAAAATGTGAGTTGATTTCGAGAGATGAGCGACACTTCGCTGACCCGTTGCTATAACTACAGCACAGAGCAAAACTACTGTGGGTTCAGTACATTTGAGTTGTTCTGTTCCTCTGCATCCTCTCATGACTTCTGACACCAATCAAACCATAGTTTCAACAACAGCCCGTGTGCTGCAGTAGTTCAGCTGCACACAGAGAAGTAATTAGAACGACGATTACCAGCATCCAGGAGAAGAGTGGAGTGGAGTGCGGGGAAAGAAAAAGTGCTGACATGTTGTGAGCGAGCTGTGCCAAGCTCCAAAAAATGTGCCCGGGCGAGGACATGTATGATGTGGGTGTCTGTGTGCACACCAGCTGCTTCCTGCTGGAGCGAGTAATGTGCTGTGCAGTGGGCAGGTGAAAAGGCTCCACGAGGCCATGTGCTGCTGCCATCTTTAGCCCAGGGTCTGGGCCAGGTACACAGCAGCTGTTTGTCTCCTTGCATAAATAACCCTGACACACACACACACACACACTGCTCTTTTGTGTTCAGTGGACGGGGGATAAGGTGATATTTCATTTAGAGTGTAAATAATCCTTAGGATGAACCAAACGCCACGCTGAAGACCGATCATCCAGCTTGTCCATGAGCTGAGCCGCGTGATTCTTAATCCCGTTCCAAGCTCAGGATCATGCTGGGATCACGTTTGTCTCCGTATTGATAATCCACACCAATCTTTTTTAACAGAGCAGCTCATTTGGTAACATTATTGGAGAAGCATTCATATCAATAAGCCAGGAAAGTTAAAATTATATGTCACTTATATAGATATAATGCCAGATATAATAATCTGTGTGTGTGTGAGAGAGAGTTTTACCCTTTAATCTTTAATGTGTACAGACTTTTTAACCCTTTAAGGTACGCACCAAGAAAAAAGTAAAGGAAAAATTATTTATTTGCATTTTTATTACTTTGTTTTGTTTACTTATGAACGACAATCAGTATAATAAAATACAATACAATACAATATTTTTTTTTTTTATTAGACCCTACGGTAATACAGGCCTCCTACCAAACGGTTGAGATGTCTGTTCATAATAAACCTTGTTTGCATAATTCATAAAGTACAACATTCAGAACTGGTCACATTCATTTAGTGTTAGTGAACTCACCAACAACAACAGTACAGCCAAAATATTCACATTAAAAAATCTTTTGCAGACTGCAAATCATGTTTATGTTTTGAGATCATGTTTTGGCATGTGGCGCCACCTACTGCCGTCTACCAATCATTGCAGTCAGTAGAGTCTCAGCTGCCGAGCAACCACGCGTTGCCAGTTACGTCTGAGCTACAATGGCGGAGAAACCAAAAACCTAAAAGACCTCTGTATTTTGAATTTGAGTGTAGTAACCATTTTTGGCCACATTCTTACATATGGCACCTTTAATTTAATACATTAAAGTATTAATATTGTCATTACATCACGTATTTAAATAAAACTTATGCTACATATGTTCACTTTACCTTGTCCATCTTTTGACTCCCTCCTACAAGAACCCACTTCTCCCATACCTTTAATCTTGAACCCCAAACCGGATCTTCTGTTGTTCTACCTTTTTTTTTATTATACCCTACAGTATTTCAGATACAGGCCTCTACAAAACGGTTGAGATGTCTATTCATAATAAACCAGGTTTGCATAAAGTACAACATTCAGAACTTAGTCACATTAATTTAGTGTCAGTGAGTTCAGCTTGAGATATAGCGACTTAAAGTGTGCTCGACCAAATGGTTGAGTAGTACCTTAAAGGGTTAAGTGCGTCCACTGAAAATACACAATAATGGCTGCATATACCATAGTGTTCATATGGCTGCTATACTTCTGACAGGGTTCAAAAATATTTAGAAACATCTGAAATATTACACTTTAGCAGCTGCTTCAAGTGCAAGTTAATCCACTGTCCTTTCAGAGCAGTAATCTTAATGGCCGTTTCCTCTCACATGCATGGCTGCCATTAGGCGACTTGATTCATGCGAGTGTCTCTTTAATGTTGGAGGTTGGAGATTTGGTATGAGCCTGTTCTTTAATCTGTGAGGAATATTTTCCCAGAACACAACGGTTGAAGTAAAGAGGGAGGGGAGGAAGACTGAAAGAATTAGAAGTGAGTTTGAGCCCAGCTGTGTACATGTACATAATATAATTGGCCCTGCGATGGGAACTGACTTCACCAGGCAGGGATATATTACTTCATTATAGCGAGTGGAGCAGATCTGTAGAAAAAGCTGTTCTTGGGTTTCATGTAGTGTTGGAATAGTGTTGTTTCTTATCATATAGAGACATGTCTGGTAAGGGAATAAATGTTGGCCATTACTGGGTAGTCATGCACAGCCATGCAGCAACAAGCTAAAACCATGATGCTGTTTATATTAAATATAGCATCACGTCAATATCATTATGTGCATATAAAAAAAATAGTAACACTTTAGATAACGGAACACATATTCACCATTAACTAGGTGCTTACTAACATGCATATAAGTCGCATACTAGCCCTTTATTAGTAAATATAAAGCACATATTAACACCTAATGTAGGACAAATCTTAATTCATGTCGCAATATAGGTAGAATAAGGTTATGTATTAAGGTGTTAATATGTGCTTAATGATTACTAAAAAAGGCTAGTATGCTACTTCCCTAATCTAAAGTGTTACCTAAAATATATATATTTTGGAAGGACATTGTGATGAAAAGTATCACATGTTTTTGCTGTTTTTCTTCTTTTTTTCAAATAATGAATATAAAACAACCAAATGTTCCCATTGAGACCTACATTGTATTATACTCACAAATAATAATAAACTGGAAATGTATCAAGGTATCAACAAATGTGACTTAAAGGTGCATTATGTAATAAATCGACACAACTGGCCATAAAATCCTCCTAATATGTCACAGAGACTCAGGAATAATGTTCATATAACAAACTGAACTCACCATCAACAACAGTACAGACAAAACATTTGCATTAAAAAAATATTTGCAGGCTGTAAATCATGTTTATGTTTTGAAATCATGTTTTGGCATGTGGCGCCACCTACCGCGGTCTACCAATCATTGCAGTCAGAAGAGTCTCAGCTGCCGAGCAAGCACTGGTTGCCAGTTACGTCTGAGCGACAATGACGGAGAAGAAAAAAAACCTAAAAAGACCTTGGTATTTTGAATTTGAGTGTAGTAACTGTTTTTGGCCACATTCTTACACATGGCGCCGTTAATTTATTACATTAAAGTATTAATATTGTCATTAGATCACGTATTTAAATAAAAATTATGATACATATGTTGATGCTTGTGAAAAAAAATTTTTTTTTCCACTTTTCCTTGTCCATCTTTGACTCCCACCTACTAGAACCCACTTCTCCCGTACATTTAATCTTGAACCCCAAACCTGATCTTCTGTTGTTCTTCCTTTTTCTTAAAGGAACAGCATAACCAAAACGCATGCATGGGGAAAATGTAAAAGCATGAACTTTATTACGGAAAGGTTACTTTACTTATTCAAGGGTTGAATAAAGGGGTGTAGTGGTTAGCGCTCTTGCCTTTGCAGCAAGAAGACCCGGGTTCCTGGGTTTGAGCCCTGGAGTTTGCATGTTCTCCCCGCGTGTGTGTGGGTTTTCTCCGGGTTCTGCGGCTTCCTCCCACAGTCCAAAGACATGTAATATGGGGATAAGGTTATTTGGTCTCTCTAAATCAGGGGTCTCAAACTGGCGGCCCACTTAATATCATGTTATAATGAAAACATGGCCCACGACCTCACCGTCTTTTAAACACAGTGTTGCTGAGGCACAGCTGCCAGCGAGGTGATAGAATATAATATATGTTTGCTAGCAATGTTTTTTTTATAACAGTAATAATAAGACATTGGTAATTATTATCCCATTATTAAATGTATCATATACAACATTCAATTACATATATAAATACACTTGTTAGGGCCCGAGCCACGAATGGCAGTGGCCGAAACGGCTCCTGGTACGAATTTGAATTACAGTCGTCCACACTATTATTTATGTAATTTAAAATAAGTGTCTCTTATTAATACATTAATTTTGCATCATAAACAGTATTATTAAATATATTTATGGTATCATGATGCAATATTGTGAACAATTGTTGTTTTTTTCCCACTTTTTGTTCTCTAGGCCGGCCCCCTCTTGACCACAATAGATGCGCATTGGCCCCCAGGTCATTTGAGTTTGAGACCCCTGCTGTAAATTGACTCTACGAGTGAGTGTCTGAGTGAATGGTTGTTTGTCTCTATATGTGGCCCTGTGATGGACTGGCGAACTGTCAAGGGTGTACCCCGCCTATCGCCCTATGTCAGCAGAGATAGGTACAGCGACCCCCCAGTGGAGTTTAAAGCGGTAGATAATGGAAGGTTTGAATAAATACTCCCCACAATGACTTAAGTACAGTATTATTACTTACAACTTGAAAGTGGATGTTGCTTTACCATCACTGTGAAACAACCTCCCTCACTTCTAAGACCACATTTGACTGATAAGACTTCCTGTTTTATGTTATTGTTTTATTGATTTGTACGTTTATATGCGTTTTAAAAAAAGTACCTCATAAATAAAGCCTCACTTACTTTTTGTCTTCATTGGATGTTTTTGCAGTGCTTTCGAAGTGCGTTCCGTTAAGAGATGAAAGTAAAACGTGCAATTTGTTAAATCTCTCTCTTGATAAAAGTAAAAAGTAACTTCTTTATTAATTCTTCATTCCTCGGTGCAGTCGCTCTCATCACTGTCATCTCTGCCTTCCACTGCTCATCAAGAAGCGCTGCAGTATTTAGAGATAACACGCTGAATCATTGATGCCTTCTCCTCTCTGCCACCCTGCTGAACAGCGCACACTGTGTTATGACCTTGTTTTCTCGTGATTTACGCAGCTCAGTAACAGGTTTACCAAGTTTATGTGAAGTGTTTTGAAGGACGTTCTCTGAGCAGCCTTAAGACACTTTTTTTTATTATTATTATTATTATTATTATTATTATTATTATTAAAATGACAGCTGAGAAATGATTTGACAAAAGGAAGACGGAAAACACTGTCTGCACAAGAGGTGAGCCTTGAGGCACAGTGTGCAGTCGCTGAAGCGCAGAGAAAGTTTCATTAGCTGGAAGTGAAATTATTAGTTTGACTGGAAAGAAAAAAGAGAACAGGTCCACAGCAGTGACAGAGAGAGAGAGAGACACTAAACAAAAGGAGGCTCTGCCTTTACCCTCAGGGGGAAATAGCCATGATTAATATGCTATGGGTTACTCCAACCAGTGGGGGGAGCTCTACCATGTGTCTGAGTGAAAGACATGTTTCATAGAGCAATTTTGGATTGTTGTTACTATACTTTCACTAATCAATAACAGGTCACCCTTAATAACATTCACATGTGTTATTAACATATCTTAATGTTATTATGAACATAAACAGTCACAGGTCACCCCCTCCCCTTCTCTCCAAAGACTCATCAGAGGCTGGAGGAGAATGCACTGCTTGTTTTCATTGCTCTCATAATTCTGCTCCATTTAACGACAAACAATCATTCACTTTTTTTTAATATATATATATATATATATAACTCATTCAGAGAAAAGGGGACCGGTGCCAATGTCAGGTTTTTCACTTTGGCGTTGTTTGCTTTTCGTTACCTTGCCTATAAAAACAAGGATGTTTACGTTTCCCCATTCCTTTCTCCTCCTCCGGGGGCCGGTAACGTTACACATCAGCCCCGGGGTCATTTTAAATGACTTGGTGTGAAACAGAATTTAATCCTGTCTTCTGATTTCCAGCCATTTGATATTATCATCTGTTGGAATCGAGTGACAGATTGTGTTGGCCTCTTGGACTGTTTGGATTTGATAATATTATTCTAAAGTGGGGGAGAAAAAGAGATTTTTTCTTTTTGGGCCGTGTAAACTGTTTGTGAGAGCGTCAGTGCATCGCAGAAACACACTCTATTTAACCGCTGTTTAATCACAGGCTATGACTGATGGATGAATTACCTTTAAGTAAAAAAGAAAAGGCTCCCCATATATTTATATATATATATATACTGTATATGGAAAAGCGGTGACAGACTTATCCAAAACCAATTTACAATGTAAATAGTGAGTTGAGCACATTTCAGCAAACTAAAACATTGCTGATTTGATTATTTTTAGACCCATTCATTCAAAACATTTAATTGCACATATATACAGACTGTTTTTCTTAACTTAATGTGTCATAAACTACATATATATATATATATATGTATATATATATATATATATATGTATATATATATATATATATATATATATATATACATATATATATATACATAAGACATAGTATTAAATCATGCAATGGCCATATGTCGTCAGAGTTAAGAGAACACACAAGCTCATTTTGATTCACATCCTTCACAAATTCTGTTTACATGCTCCCAGGGCCGGCCCAAGCCTCCATGGGGCCCTAAGCAAAATTGGATTTTTGGGCCCCTCTGTTACTGCCAATAATAATGATTATTGATCATTCACATACCTACTATGCTAAAGGTATTCCACTTATTCTACTCTGTCACGAATACGAATACACTTGTAAAACTAAACGTGAGAACTTTTTGTTGCATGGAAGCAGACACCACATTTGCAAAACTTACAGAAAAATCTTTCAATTAATATTTGGTAAACTCAGCAACTCCCCCTACTGGCGACACAGAGAATCAATACATAAAACCAAACGGTTTATAAATAAAATATTAAGATATTATGGTCTGAAAATCTAAAAATGTGCACAAATAAATATCAAACAAATACTTAAATAATAATGTAAATCAACAGAGGCACGTGGAACAAGGTAATAAAAATGGTTTATAAATAAAATATAAAGTTAAATAATCACATCTGACAACTATGTAAAAACTGTGAAAAAGCTTTGGTAAAAATGGGGAGACAATTTATAAATAAACTACAGCAATCCAAACTTTTTATTTTTATTTTTTGAGTTAATTGCTCTTGGGGGCCCTCTTGTGGTCTCGGGGCCCTAACCAGCGGCTTAGTTCGCTTATGCCTTGGGCCGGCCCTGCATGTATGTTGTGGATAATTGTATTTTATCCTGGATCTGTCTGGCAACCCTACCGACCTGGCAACCCCTAGTCTCTGGGGGAAGAAGGAAAGACGGGACAATCAATCAATAAATCAATTTATGTTTATTTATATATTTATATAGCACTTTACAATATATTCTGCCAGCTACTCAAAGTGCTTCACTTTAAAAAAACAAAACAGAAAGGATAAAAACACTCAATAAATTAGTGGGAATCACAGTGAGGAAAACCAATGAAATAAGAATCAATCAAATTAGAAAATGTGGGAAAGTGTCGCCGTGCCAGTGAATTTTAAAAGCCACTCTAACATTAATATGTTTTTATTATTGTAATATTTGTTTAACTTTATCTTGGTGTTGTATTTTTTTTTTTTCAAATGTTTAAAACCCACTTTTGCATTAAAACAGATTCACTTTCAGGTTATTTAAGAGCACTGGTGACATTTCTGTGGATCAAAAATGAATCTGCCGTGACCAAAACTGAGGAACTGACTGACCTAAAGTGACATAAACTATACAATGAATAATGTATGTATTATTAGAGGTGTGGAGAGGAGACCTGTGCGGGGTGTACCAAGCCTCCACCCCCCCACCCCACCCCTCTCAGCTGGGACTGGCTCCAGTTCCAGTGTAGAGAGGAGGTGTACAGTTTCAGGACTCCCACTATACCTCGACCGTGTTTTACTTTTCGCCTGCGCTCCCAGGATCCAAACTTCCGTGTGACTCCACACCCTGTTTTCCGGGGAGCCGGTGTAGATCCAGCCCAGTGGAACACGCTGCTCGTCGCCTGTGAGCAGTGAGCTGGCCACGGCGCAGATTTCGCCCTATACCCGGATCTTTTTCTCCGGCTCAGCTCTTTTTTTCCCCCCGGACTCGGAGTAGTGAAGTGTGCGCCGTTTTCGCTCTTTTCTTTTTGTATTTGCGCTGCGTCTCCGTGGCCATGGATTGATTTCAGTGTTTTTTCCCCCCTTCTCTCGCCTTCTCTCTCTCTCTCTCTCTCCCTGCGACCTCTGCTTCGACCAAGTTGAGCAAACAGTCCGCGTAACCTGCGGCTTTCTCTCGCTCCCCAGCTCCATGTTTCACACGGACACTTTCAAAACTACCTGGCTCCGGATGTTCCGTCACATTTTAGGACTTTGAACTTTTTTTTACATTTATTTTGGTCCCTTGTGCATTTTTGGGATTTTTTTTTTAAGGATTTCTTTTTGTGTATGTGTGTGTGCCAACGCTTCCCCTGGGTTTCCTGAAGCCTGCAAAGATTTATTTGTGAAAAGTGATGGCCGAGCGGGGAGCTGTGTCGCTCCTCTCTCTCCTCTGTCTCACCTTTCTCTACGCGGCGTCGTCCACGGCCAAGCATGTCGACAAAGGTAAGGAAACAACCTTTTAATACACTTTCTTCTCCTAATGTGTGTTCATTTACGCTTCCACTGGAGAAACGTTGTTGTGTTGAGGACTGGAGGAGGACGGAGGAGGAGGGGGGAGACTGAAAAAAGCCACCAGAGGCGCATGGAATGCGCTCTGTTGCCTGTGAAAACGCAGACATGGAGCTTGAAGCAGTGGATTGTGCTGCGTTCAGGTCAGCTCCTCCTTCAGCATTTAGACAACTTTAAATACTTTTCCATCACAGGCTCACTCTGAACTCCAGACGAGTCTGAGGCTGTAAAATCAACATGCCTTTCCATTCCTTTTGTCTGCAGAGGAAGCTTCATGTGCAGCTAAATCTGCTTTTTTTTCTCTCCTCCCTGAATTGTTGAATTGGCTGCTTCTGTGTGTGTTTGTTTGAGCAGCTATGTGGAAGCATGACTGTGAAAAATGACTCCCAGCAAAGAGTCATTAGTGTGTCTCTGTCAGGTTAATCAGGCCCGCATCATCAGTTCAGCCAGAAGTCTCATTACCTGTGCGTCAATACATGTTTAGCTGATGGATAAACAGAAGCCAAATTCATTTGCTCCTGTTTTAATTGTTTTGAAGTGGATGGATGCTCCTGCACTGCCACTGTGTGTGTGTGCGCTATACAGCCATCACTGGAGGATGTGGACAGAAAGGTGATCAATATCAGACAGTATCGATAAATTATCACGAGAAATGTCAAATGATGTGAGGGAAAACTGGTTAATTGTGTTTTAAAACTTCTTACTATATGCACAGATGTATTTCCAAATCTCTTAAAAGGTCTTAAATGCAGTTTTGAAAGGTCTTAAAAATCTATTAACGTGACTTTAATTTAAAACATGCATCAACTTCAGTCTCGCTTTGAAATGTTACTACAACAACTACAACACGGAGCTAATGTAGGCCACCTGTGCTGCCCAGTGAGAATTCATCGAGCACCGCTAGCTAGTGCGCTGTGCGCGCGCTGCGGTGTGTTACAGCTTAGCATAGCAGCGGAGAAAACTTAAAGGTGCCATATGTAAGAATGTGGCCAAAAATGGTTACTACATTCAAATTCAAAATACTGAGGTCTTTTTGGTTTCGTTTTCTGATGTAACTGGCAACCCGTGGTTGCTCCGCAGCGGAGACTCTATTGACTGCAGTGATTGGTAGATAATAATGCACCTTTAATGACAGCCCACAGCTTAAAATTGCAAGTTCAACGATTTGTGGCTCCAATTTTCCTTCATATCTTTTGTACTTCTTTGCCAGTATGGATTTGAAATGGGTCTTAAATTGTATTCATTGTGGTCTTAAAAAAAAGTCTTAAAAAGTCTTAAATTTGACTTGTTGAAACCTGCAGAGGCCCTGATTTCACACCTCTGGTCACCTGTTTTGTGACGCATAAACATGTTGACTATATATGAGAGCTATCTATCACATTTCATGTTATTGATGATGATCGATGTGCACTGAAGTGTCTAACCCTCATGTTTTTTTGATTCCACATAAATTATAATTCATAGCAGAGGTTACAGATTAATATTATCTAAAATATTCCGCCTTCTCTCCCAGTTTTTAGACTTTATTTTAACCGGTGTTGATCTGTGGAGAGACATTTCCCTGATCCCCGATATTAGAGGTGTTGATTAGAGTCTGTGTGCTCCAGCATAACCCACGGGCAATCTGTCACAAGCTCTCTGGAGTGTCATAGTAAAAAAGAAAAGAAAAAAGAAGAGGTCTTCCTCACAGTGCACACAGCTTCGGCCCTTATCACACATCACATCGTGTCACAATCCTTTATCATTCATGCTGGTCTGCGCTATCAAACACGGCAGCATGTGGTTTGGAAAACTGTGAATATAACTGACGCTTGTGCAACGTGACCCAGTTTTTTTCCCTTCATCATTGTCATGATGCAAAATAATAAGAGCCTGTTATTTGCCTATTTAAAAAAAAATAAAAAAGAATCAACTTTGCCTTGGAAGAGATGGCTCGCCGCGAGCCGTTGGGGTCTCTGGCGTGTGGAGCCTGATGAAAGACCCTCTCCTCTCCTGCATTAGAAGTGGCGCTGCAGTGGTGGAAGGGTAGATGGAGGGAGAGAAGGGGGAAAAAAAAACCTTCTTGACTTTACTGAGATCAGTACAAAAGAGTGAGAGAGAGAGAGAGAGACATGGGGGTAGGGTGAAACAGGCTGACTGTCTGGAAAGTAATAAAACCAGGAGATTAAGGGGACCAGGGAGTTCCTTTGGGAGCTTTGATTGATTCCAGAGTATTGGACTGGGACCCACACGCAGAGAGTCTCAAATTACTAATTGCGGGGTCCCCTTCTCTGCCCAAAATATCTGTTTATTCAAAACACATTGCTTTTGAGGTCCTGACTGTGGCCAGAACTTATCTTTGTCAAAGTTGGCAGAGTTGCAGCAGCCCCAAGTTAAAGAGTTCCTCTGTCTGTCTCATTGAGGGGACAGAAGAAATAGATTGCCTCATGTTTAGCCAGACCAATGGGATTTTTTTTCACCACTTCCTCGTCTGAGATTCTTTAAAGTTGGTAAATAAATTAGAAAAAAAAGGCAGTGAAGATTTTTTTTGTAAACAAGTGCCTTTTTAGAGGAGTGTAAAATCCATTTAGTCTCTATCTTATCTCTGTAATCCTGCTGGGAGGGAATTGTGTGCTGATTGTATCCCAGAGGACAATGCAAATAACTTGTGTGAAATGTGTAAACATTTGGCAACCCCTCTCTGCTGGAGCCAGGCCTCTCTGCAGGGTGTTATCCTCGACCTCAGACCACCTCAGATGCTGCTCTGCCCGGACTGTAAAAACAACTGTCCTTTTCTTTGGTGCATTTAAGGCCTTTTTCCGTGGACTCTGCTGCTAAAGCCCAATTTATACTCCTGCGTAAAGTGCTCTACGTAGGTTACGCAGAGCCCTCTGCATTGACGGATAGCCTGTCGGAGAGCCTCTGCGTCGTCTCCGGCTGCACAAAATATTTTTTAAGTGTCCATCACTCCGTCAAGGGTCAAAGGAAGCGGCAAGAGCTGCGATTGGTCCTCAGGACAGGCCGAGATAACGCTGTTCTGTGCCGTGGAAAACCCTGGTGGTCCGACATTCTATCGCATTTATCCGTACATTTCAAGAATCAACCGGTCAGAGCCATTTTCACACATTGATTTTACAACTTGATCTTCATCTTAAAATAGCACCATGTTTTCCTCACGTCCACATCACCTGATGATGAAAGGGCACGTCACACATACAGAGTATCCTGTTTGCTGATCATTTATTTATGGACTCATAAAGTCCTAATGACCTCCATCCACTGACATACGGATAATTGTGCACTTTGCCAAGTGTTTTGATTCATATACCTCTCTCGTGAAGCATTAGGAGATGCTATGGTTTTACTATTGGCCCCTGATGCGAGCGCTCAGGTGCAGTTCAAGATCACGGTTAAAAATAACAAACGTTGTATGTTGTTGTTCTCGATTGCTGTTTCAGCAGCCACATCTGCCTTGTACGGGGTTGATTTGACCCCAATCATTGGAATAATGTGCACTAACCGTCACAAGTGTTTATCACGTGTAATTGGCAGGAGCGACGGTGAATCAATATCCTCTGAATAGATGGAATGACATCTGCTGTTGTAGCTTCTTCTTGGTGGCTGGAGGTCAGTCCTTTCAGGCAGATCAACAAAGAAGAAGATGACGGGCATTTTCTCCTTCTCATTAACAGCTGCAGTTTCAAACGTTGTTGGCTTAAACTGCAGGATACAGCCGATATGAAATCACCGGATCAGATATTGGAAAAAATAAACATGGGAGCAATCTAACGACGATAAATGTCACATAAATGCTTTAACATGTAGTGATGTTGCGTAGAATATCTGTTATACAGTTGACTAGCTGGTAAATGCATCTGCAAAGATCTGTTGTAACAGCTTACTTTAAAAAATAATAATTACATTTACTCGCATTACTGTAATTGAGTAGGTTTTTTGTGTGCGCTTTAAAGTATTTTTACAATTTTACTTTTACTTAAGTATGTTGTTTTGGAAGTACGGTGCTTTGCTTTAAATCATGGTTCGACACTTACGGAGCCTAATTGAACAAAATAGCAATACAAATAATAATAGCGTCTACGGAGCCCAACATTTAATCACTTGTTCCTGGTCCCGTTGCGGACATTTCCGAAAAATTGACTCGAAATTGACTTTTCGAGTTATGTTGCTAACGGACAGACAAACTCCGGCGAATACCTATACCTCCTTGGCGGAGGTCAATAACAATTTATGGACATTCAAGGACGGGTGAATTGGCACTAATTAAGGTCCCTGAGTGAGTGAGGAAGTTGAAGCATTTGTGACCTTTGACCCATTCTGACTGATACATTATGTGTTTACATAGTTTTAATTTTGCCAGCACTTTAATTTGTAAAGGTTTGCCTTTAATTAAGAGCAATTGATGGTAACTTCTACTCTTGAATACATTTTTAGACCAGTACTTTTACTTGTACTTAAGTCAAATTTGATCAAAATAGTGGAACCTCTGTGTATCTCATACTCAGGCCAACCATCTCTTCCATTTCTAAGATTGTAAGAACACCCACACACACACAAGCGTTTAGCGTAGCTAAACATTTTATTATGCTATTTATTCACTCATTGCTGTTAAAGCAGATACTCTTACTGGTTTTGTTAGCTCTCTGTGACTCCAAGGCAAGTGTACGTCATAGTGGATCATGGGTAGGTTCGTGGCATCTGCTGCTGCCTCCATGCTAAGATGAACCTGTATTACTGCCATTGGGAGATTTATTTTATGATATTTCCTCAACATTCAGCTACATTTCTTATAAATAGTTTTTGACGTATGAAAATAATTCCATAAATATTTAATACTTCTACCGCTTTGTGTGTGCTCTCTGGGTTTGTCGTTGTGGGTGGTAACTGACGCACGGGGATTTTGTATTGAGCAGATGTGCAGGAGTTTTTATTTTGAAAAATTTGGAGCATCTCCATCAGCTTCTCTCAGAACATTACCTGAAGTATTTTAAGAACGCAGCAGAGACATCACACAGCTGCAGCCCTTTATACCTGAAACACTAGCACATTACTCACAGTTGATACTGTGCTTGTCTTTAATCTCAAACTAAAATACAACTCTTCATGAGTCGAGTGGCACAGGAAACTGATTAAATTCTTGCTCTCTACTCGCGTGAACTGGTGGCTTTTTTCTCCTCAAACCATTGTTGTAGTTCTCGAAAAAGCCAAAGTAGTCAGTGAATACCAGCACGGATAACGATGATATACACATTGTGTAACATTTAAAGCTCCCATAGAGTGGTCCTATACACATATTACATACATTAACTTGTTTTTATGGTCAAAAACCTCCTGTAAATGAGCCAATAGAAATCTCTCCTCACTGAAGCTCTCGTCAGCTGCGCTGTTTCAGACTGAAATCTCACCCCCAGAAGACAGAACTGTGTTGTGATTGGCCAGCCAGCGAGAGATTTCCCAACTGTCTTGTGATTGGCCAAGTACCTTGAAGTGACGTAATTAGCACACCACCTCTCAGAAGCGCAGCTCCCCCCTCTGGAACGGTGGATGCACTGCTACTCATTATCAAAACATTGTTTTAACAATGTTTAAAAATGGCTTCTTCACAACTTCCCGCCGCAGTCCCTTTTACGACTTTGACCCGGAGTCTGACCCAGAGTCAGAAGACACTGTCGCTCGTGAAACACCTCCAAAACGGACGTTATTCTTCTTCTGCGGTTCAATGTACGCAATCGGATGTGCCCGGACTAGTGCCCGGAGCAGGACGATCTGCTGTTCAGGAGTAATGCTGTTTACGTAACTGGACTGGGTTTTTTCAGAAATCTCGCTGAGCTCGAGATTACAATAAAACACAGCGTTCTCAGCAGTGGCTGAACTGTTTGTTTTCGAACCTCCGGGGCTTCTTAAACAAGGTAATGTCACAGATACACACCAAAAAAAACAGCGTTAATTGGAACTTCCATTCTATGGGAGCTTTAACTCCTAACTGGCGATGCAGGACAAAAACGTGACGCCTCCCCACCAAGAAAGATAAATCTGAGAAAGATGAAGAAGTCCCGGAGCTCAGACCATGACGGTAATTTATCAATTCCTTCATAATCGGTCAAAGAAATGTCACAAAGTTGAAGTGTTGGAAGCAAATTCCTTTAACTCAAACACTGGTGTGATGCTTTAGTTCCATATTCATTGTCTTAGTTCCTAAAAGTTTTTTTTTTTTACACACCAGCAGAGAATAAAGACCCCTTTTAACTATTGCCCCTGCTCTTATCATTTTCCTGTGGGAAACACCGGCCTCTGAACACCTGAAAATCTTTTCATTCAATGCGATATATAAAAGGAGTTGAGCTTTTTTGTTTGTAGCCGTCTGCCCTGCGTGTACTTTGAGCACGCTTCTCTATCGGCCTGTGAATGGTCACATCAAGAAGCGTAACGTCTCTCAGATTCAGCAGTGCTCCCGCTGTGTCTTAAAAAGATGTCAGACATAGTGCCTTTCCTGTCCTGCTGCTGCCTGTCTCCTTTGTGTCTGCTCACCTTTTCATGTCAAAACAGAAGGCGTCGGGAAAAAAAAGGTTGAAAAGTATCCAGAGGCCATAAAGCTGTCAATATAACCCCCTTTGTAACGACTCCTCGGAGACTTCACGCTCACCTCTGGGACATCAACTGCGTTTGTATGGAAACGTTGCTGCAAACGTGCTTACCTGACTGATTTCCACTTTGCCCTCTGATTTTCTGTTTTTTAAAAATAGAACAAAAAATGCAAACTTCCTAATCTGCTGCAGCGCTGTGGTGCTCTTCAGGCATCCCTGTTCTGCTGTGACTGAACGATGCTCGGGCTTAATGACTTGTAGGGAGAGTTGAGTCTTCTCAGTTTCTCTGGTGCAGGAAGCACAGAGCCGGATTTTGAGCAATGCAAACAAAGAACAGGCTGGAATTATGGGCATATGTTAGTAAGAGTGTAGTTTTTCATCACTGTTATTACACTGCACCTGCGTCATTCACTGCAAGGTTCCTGTGCTTGAATTGATATTGACCTCCGCCAAGGAGGTATACAGGTTTTAGCTGGAGTTTGTCTGTCTGTAAGCAACATAACTCGAAAAAGTCACAGACGGATTTGGATGAATTTTTCAGGAAATATCCGCAATGGGACCAGGAACAAGTGATTAAATTTTGGGCTCCGTAGATGCTGTTATTATTTGTATTGCTATTTTGTTAATTTAGGCAACATTTTTTTTTTTTACAGAGTAGCGAACATGATTTAAAACGTAACAAAGCACCGTACTTTCAAAACAACATACTTAATTAATGCTATGAAGAATTAAACTAGTCAGACTTAACTCCTCAAGCATTTGTAATCATCTTGCAGTTTAACACCAAGTATATGGCTGTGTTTTGGGCCATGGTCTTATAATTACAGTGGTCCATGTCAGTTCTTTTTTTTCATTCTTATTTTGATTTATTAATTTGTTCATGAGTGTCCGCAAGTGCATCTGATTAGGCAAATTGCCCACATTACAAGGTGTTTGGTCAAACCTTTTGACCAAATGTGGATTATTTGAGTGTGTGTGTGAACCCAGAACGACCAGCACTGCATGCAAAATGACCAACAATGCTATTGAGAATATTAATTTTCATGTAAGATGTCCTTAAAGGTGCATTATGTAATAATTCTAAAGCAACTGGCCATAAAATCCTCCTAATATGTCACAGAGACTCAGGAATAATGTTCATATAACAAACTGAACTCACCAACAACAACAGTACAGCCAAAATATTTGCATTAAAAGAAATATTTTGCAGACTGCAAATCATGTTTATGTTTTGAAATCATGTTTTGGCATGTGGCGCCATCTACCAATCATTGCAGTCAGTAGAGTCTCTGCCAACAACGACGGGTTGCCAGTTACATCAGAAAACGAAACCTAAAAGACCTCAGTATTATGAATTTGAATGTAGTAACCGTTTTTGGCCACATTCTTACATAAGGCACCTTTAAGAGTGCAAATCATTAAAATAAGAGATGTAACATACAGTATATGTAGGTATATTTATTTTATTTGTATTGTTCTATAAGACATGTTGGTGCATTTTTCCAACATAAGAGCCTAGGTTGTTGGTTTTGTTTTTTATGATCGGTCGTGTGTTGGACTGCAGTCACAGTTGGACGCGTTCTTCAGGACACAATACCATTGTCCAGTCTTTTACCGCAGACTCCAGAGCTGCAGGAGCTGAGCTTCTGTGTTTCAGTTCACGTTCGTTTCAAGTGCAGCAATAACAGCAACAAATGGCAGCGCCTGTGTACTGGTGCTAGATTCAAGTGGTGTTCTGAAAGCTGAGTAGTATTTCCCACTGGCCTGGCATTCAACTAAACCCTTGAAGGATTTCTATAAAAGACTTAGCAGGACAGTGAGATAACTTTTTGTCATGAAATTTCCCCGCAAACTTTTGCTATTTTGGTGCTGCTGAGCTGCTGTCATGGTGTCTCCTCTTGGAAGTGGCAGCTGCATGGGATTATGACACATGCACGCTGTGCCTGTCAGATGAGCCTGGACTAATGAGAGTAAGGCCCCTGTTATACACAGAACAGTTTTTACTACCCTGGGGGGACACCTCCTCTTGAAATAACATGTCATATGTCTTTTTGAAAAAATAAATTAAAACTCTTACTTTTTTTAAAAAATTATAATTTTAAAAGCTTTATTCATCACATTCATAAACATATTGAATGGATGGACTGGCTGTTTTGGCTCAAATCTTTTGGTAACATCAATTTGGATAGGTTGACCCACTTATTTTGCAAACTATAACAAAACTAGTGCTGGGCACTAGGTTAATGCATGGCGTGTTTCCATGACGACTGACCAGGAAAAGACATGGTGACGTCAGGCAAGTCCAGGCACCGTTTACCAGTTAGCTCCGCTAGTTGCATTAGCTCGCCTACAGTTGAACTGGAGCTGTCTGTTTATTAAACGAAAAGAGCAGCGTTACAATTAACCAGCGTACCTGTGTACTGCGTATGTGTGCCTCTGTTTTTGAAGTTTAGCGTTACTTTAGAGACTAATTTTAACCATCGGGAGTCACGTAAACATGACTTCGCGCGAATCTTGCGCTAACGTGCGTTAGCGTTGACTCCATTAACCGCCCAGCACTAAACAAAACTAATGTTTTTAACCAAAAAAAACATCTTTCTAATGTTGTCATTACCGTGTCTGTACACAGCACCACCCTCTGACTGCTATTGACAAGACTCTAAAAGTACACTTACAGTATTTTGTCATAGGAAAGCAACAGGGATTATGTATAATAATTTGAACTCGAGGCAAATGGCGCCTTATGATGGATATTGAACAGATTGTATTCAGTCACTGTGACATGAACTGAAAGTAAAGCTGGCATTACGTTGTGCAGGTGTCTTTTTGTTGTAAAGATTTTGGCAACTCCCTGCCCAATCATTTGTTACTCCTACCTTAATTATAATTAGTACAATCTACATTTGATGTAATTGTTTGGTGGTGGGTTTCGTTTCCTGGCAGCAGACCTGGCTGTAAATTAAGAGAGACTAATATTCCTCTGGAAAGACTGATTAATGACCTCCATTTGATTGCAGTGTATCTGCTGGAGTCCCAGCATCCTGCAGCTCTCAGACATGAATTTATTCTCTGCTGTCTTTTTGGAGGACGTCCAAGGTGTGATGAATTAACCTGAAAGTCTCTTCTCAGTGGTGCAGTTCATGGTGTAGTGCAGTTGTTATGTGGTGCGTGTGATTCAAAGAGAACACAGGGCCAACAAGAATCATTGCTCCTTTGCCAATACAATGATTTTTGTTCATCTGAATTCTCCATAGTGATAGTAGAATTTGAATATGCTTATTCCCAACCAAGGAGTTATATCTTGGATCCTGTCTCCTGTGACCCCAGCAGTACAAGTGCATATTTGTTATGATCTGATTTCACTCACTTATTAGCTCTGCCACTGTTTGTACGGGACACACATCTTACTTACGTAATCCCTGTTCGTTGTCGCTAGTTGTTTTTAGCAGCACCAGCTGTTAGCCGTTCATCTGTTAGCTGCAGATTTTGGCTCCAAGTGGACTTAAACCACACCAGCAGCTCGTTGTATACTTGTTGCGGAGACCCTAAAGTCCACCTGCAGCCGTCCCCGGGCTCATGCGGGGCCCGACAGTTTGGGTTAGCGGTTGCCGGTCGGGGGTTGGGGAATTGGCGGTGTTTGTGGCAGGGAGACGCAGACCGAAAACGGGGGTCTGCAAATAGTGGCACGAGGACACGGGCGTCTCCGATTGATGGCAACACGGCCCTCAGACAAGAGTCCCACGAGGAACCCGGGTCCACAAGTTGCGTTCGAGCAGGGCCGCCCACCCTTAGCCAAACTGGGGCCATTAGCATTAGCATGTTCATTTACTCAAAATGGACAGAGCAGCCTTAGCTTACCGTCATCTACTTTTGAAAAATGCTGCCACACTGCTGATGTCTTTGACATGGATGCGACAGGAGGACTGACTATAGCCTCAAATGAAAAGCTCAAAATTCAAGTCTAATTAATGGCAACGCTAATCTGTCTGTCTCTCGTTAGTCACAGAGCGACGGCAAACAACTGGGCTGGACTAAACCAAAATAGTGGAAAATAAGGGGAGGGTGTTCTCTGAAGACATGCTGTTACCTGTGAAACACGGGTGCTCTAAAACGCCCCCATTAGCGCTTGGTACTTTCCTCCTAATGAAATTCAACATAATAATAATAATAAAAAAAATAAAATGAGTCGATCATCACAATTTTGGTCGAGCCCGAACGTGTCGACCAGTCAACTTTGACTTTACAGTCCTGCATTTTATATCAGAAAATAACTTTTGATACTTCAGTGCAGTAAATGTCAGACTTTTACTGAAGTAATATTCAAAGTAGGTTGATAATGCCTTCTACCAAAGGTATTTTCTGATAAGAGAATTGTACTTTCACTCAAGTATTGCTTTCAAGTACTTTATCCAAGACTGCATATACCATCGTAAAGTGTCAGTCACCCATGGACACATGGAGCCTCTCAGGCTTCATTCAGTCAAAGGAACATTTCATGTGCTGAGAAGGGTGTGGGGGCAGTCGGTCACAGAGCGACGATTGTGAGCACGCCTCAGTTGCACTGGCTGCCATCATGTTGTGCCCGGCCTGTGGCTCTTGGCAGCTTAAGTCTTAGTGGGATTGTGTGTGTGTTGTTTTTGGGGTGGGTATTTGTTTAGGCGTATGCCACCCATCTGGGGTTGAACAGCTGTTTTATCAACAAAGTTAAGAGAGTTTCCTGACTTGAACTTGAGCAAATAAAGTGCTTAGCTGCTTTTTTTTCCATGAAGATTAGGGGGAAACTAGACTCTTTCTGTGGTGCAGTTGGTGAAAGATACTAAAAAAGACTGGATATGCATTGGTTGCCACATTTCTTCTGGAATTATTGACATCTTTTTATCGATACTGAAGATTTGATGTTTAAGATTACAGATTTGCTCCATTGCTTTTACATAAATTAGAATTTGATATTTCCCATCAGAAAAAATTGACTTATACATCGCTAAGCCAGGCAGAGATTCACAGTGCACAGTGTGATTAAGTCAAATCTTTACTTTTTTTCACGGTAAACATAACCTCAATTCGATACAGCGCTCAACCTCGACCAAGATGTCTAATTATGGTGTGTGTTCAATAGTTAATGAGCTGCTTTAGATTTGGTTAGTAGTGCAAGAGCAGTTGTTTGAAGTTGCAGTATCTTCTCCATCATTTGTTTTACAACAGGAACTGGGCTGTGTTTGCTTTTGTAGTGGAAATTCATCATTGAAACCATACAACTTTTAAACATAGTAGGCGTTGTGTGTTTAGACTTCAGCAAGAATAGAAGAAGGTGTCATTTTTTTTTTTTGGGTCCCACAGTATTTTTCCACGGTGCTGTCTCAGCATGCAGAGCCACCGCAGTCTTCTGGATTGTTGAGTCTCAGACATTAAGTTGAAACTATTTAGGGGTTAGAGTTAAGACTATGTTCTATATCAACGTGTGTCCCAGTTCTTCTTTAAGCTCTTCCATTCAACCTCCCAGGTTTTTATTTTGATTTCACCTGCTGCTATGGAGACGCCTGAAAAAATTCTGCCCAGTATTAACCAATGTTTCTGCTACCAAGTCTGAGCTGAAACGATTCTTTGAAAGCTCCAGCATTAGATAGAGGCTCCTTTGTGCTGGTGGGAGCTCCCCTTTGGCACTGGTTTCCACCGACTGCGTTGACTTCTTGCACGTTATTGGAGCCAGTTCCTTCTCAGCTCTTAGCTCATGTGAAGCTTACGGAGGTCAGGAGAGGCTGTTGAAATGCTGAAATTGCTGCTTAAAGCCTTTTTAAAAAAAATAAACTGTTGTGATGTAATGGAATTGGCTTGTCTCATTTGATTCGGCGCTTTTGCCCTTCACACTTGAATAAGTGCGTCCCTCAGCAGCACTTACTTCAAAGATTATGGCGTTGCTTCTTTTATGCTAATGTTACGCCGCTCAAAAACAAAATAAGCATGTGTCTAGCCACGGAAAAATGCTAATTGTACCTTGAAAGTTGATTGAGTGTCGAGCTCAAGTTCTGCTGTTGATGTCAAGGCCAAGTTTATAAGTGACATTTTGGGGCATCGGTCTTATTGCAGTGTTAGAAAATATAGAATGTGATTTTAATTCTTGCTTTCAAGGTTTTTAAAATATAAAACACCTTCCACTCGGCCGTCCATCTGGACACTGACGAGCATAGTGTAAAACGAGACGCCACTTATTCCCACTGGTCAAAAAACCTGTTCAATTCTGAGGGTTTAATGTTTTTCCTTTTCACCAGTGGGAATCCCAATCCTAGGTCAAATTTTGGATTTGGACGGTTCTGGTTCTGACCAGCAGCAGTCGTAATGTAACACCCCCAGTGAACGATGCTAATGTCTTCTTACACGCATTCATATTCCGGCAGTTAGCATGGCTGTTAGCATACATTTGACAATGCCATTTTTAAACATTGTTAAAACAATGTTTTCATAATGAGAAGCAGTGCATCCACCGTTCCAGAAGGGGGAGCTGCGCTTCCGAGAGCTTTTGTGCTAATTACGTCACTTCCAGGTATTGGCCAATCACAAGACAGTTGGGAAAGCTCTACGCTGGCTGGCCAATCACAACACAGTCTGTCTTCTGGGGGTGAGATTTCAGTCTGAAACAGCGCGACTGACGAGAGCTTCAGTGAGGAGAGATTTCTATCGGCTCATTTACAGCAACCAAGAGGTTTTTGACCATAAAAAAAAGTTAATATGTAGTATGTAAGTAGACCTCCATAACTCGCATATATGTGCGACAGGACCACTCTATGGGAGCTTTGATCACCTTTTTAAATCCATGTTCACCCATGTTTAAAAATCCTGGGTACATCTGCTAATTCCACTGCAAACACAGCTTCGTTTTATCCATTTATGCATGTTCTTTCTGTTCTAACTGGGTTCTTGTCCTTGACCTTTCTGGAAGAAACCTTTATCCTCCTTTGATTAAGACTTCTCTGGTGTGCACACGCTGTTGGATTTTTGGTTGTTAACAGGGAACAGAATTGGGGTTAACGATATTCTTTAGAGGATTACGACGTTGAGAATAATTTTGTTCATTTTTGTCGACTTCAGTCTCTTAAATAGTACCGCAGAGTTCCAGTCGGTGTTTGATGAAGACATACACTGCTCCATAACAACATCTGGGACTCTGTCTAAATACAGACGCAACCGTCTTCTCTCCGTCTGATATAGAAGAGTAAGTGGAGACTTGGAGGATAAGCAGGTGCAGGCAGTGCAGTTGGCTTTTTTAGAGGAGGTAGATTTTTATCCAGCTTGGAAGTGTGCACAACAGGCAGTGATGGGACGCAGCTGCAGCCTTTCCCTCCCATTCTCCGGCCATTGTCCCTTGAACCTCGACTCCGCTCGGTCTCAGCCTATGACGGGTCACTCGGCCACAGCACCACAGCGTGGATGCAGAATGCACGGCTGCCAGCAGGGAGCACCTGCGGAGGGATAGCGGGCTAGCAGCATTCCATCACAGGACCCTGGGACACAGATGTCATATGAGACACAAGGGACATGTTTGGGGAGGGGGTGGAAAAGGCCAGCGGCTGAGGTTTTAGCATGGTGGGCCAGTAATGAGATGGTATAGCAAGCCAGCTGCTAGCGACAGATTCTTAATGAGGTGTCCCATGATGAACCCTGGGAGATGAACATTAATGACAGCACTTAAACTTGTCTGGTCATTTATTTTCCCCCTTTTTCAATCATGCTAGGATGAAGTGCGTTGGTTGGTTGGTTCGTGGTGGTGTTTAACAGCATTCATGATGTTACATTATTGTCTTCTTCCTTCACATTTTGATGGAATTCTGGATTACTTTCCTTGTCTTTGTTTATTAGTTTTGTTCTGAGGGCGTGAAGGTACATGAAGTCTTTGGCCACACACTATCTGGGTTTTTCCGATAGTTGATTTTGTCTTTCTGTAAATAGGCTGTAATTTGTACACTAATTATTTCCGTTATTGATATTTCTTTCAAACATACTTGGGTCGATTGATTAATAGTCCAATCTGTAACGCCATCAACGGATATTAGGAATGCTGGACCCACCAAATGTTTTATTTTTCAAATTCTTTTTTTGCTTTTGAGCTCTGCTTATGACTAATTCGTGATCAGTTGCGGTGTTGACAAATTGTTCAATCGACTAATTACTTGTCAGGAGTTTATCGAACCAAAGGAGGAATGCAAAGATAAAGACTCTGATTGTCCTAATGAGAATATGTGAATACACAGAATCTGAACGTTTGACCTTCATCAAGCAACAAATGCATTGACCTTTATTGGTTTGATGAATTAAGTCACACCCATTATCAGTCTGATCTTAGATTCAGCCTTTGTTTTCCAAAGATAACAGCATTATTTTCAATAGTTTATCAACATGAACCATTATTCAGATTGTGTGTGTGTGTATTTATGTATATATTCTCTTGTGAAGGACAGTGAGTGCTCTCTCTTCCAACAATCCACAAGCTTGAATTATTGGTTGCGGGGAAAAGTAAAAATGCTTTTTCCTGCTTTCATACTTAATTTACCTGGAGTGGTTTAAATGAGTCCTGAGTGCCTAAGCATGTCATTCAAGCTTTCAGGACACCAGCTGAACAAATTCACTAAAACGCACACACACACACACACACACACACACACACACACACACACACACACACACACACACACAGAGCGCAATATCCTGAAATATGTCCTGAAGTCTGTTTGTGCCATATGCTGTGTAGTATTGTGGTGAAGTGTAGCAAGTCTAAATAAAAATCCACCCAACATTATATCATTAAGCAGGTTAGAAAACAGCTCAATGCGAGTCAATTTTGGCATTTCTGACCGATCCGTGTTCATCAAGCGACAGCTGAAATATGTGGATTATTTGTTCTCGAAAGCTGATTTCACAAGTGGTCTCGAGTCATGCAGGGTTGTGGTTTTATTAGCCGCTGTGAGCCTGTGGGGTACTTTTTTGTTTTACAGTGACAGGGGACTTAATAATGAAGCTCTCTAACCCAGTGAGCTCTGAATCGGTGAAGCCCATCTTCCCTCCCTTTGTCACTCCCCTCATCGCTCCACAGTGTCACTGCATTCCCTGCTGGCGGGGCAGTGTCTCCAGGCTGGGGCCTTGTCATGCACCCATTCTGGCCCCAAACGTGCATGTGACGGGTAGGGGGGGGCATGGGTTCAAGTGCTCCCTGTGGGGAGATATATAGCAATGACTAGCAATGCCAAAGCTTAACCGCCGTGCACTTACTACATCTGTAATCAATTTCTAATGAGAAAGATATTGGATGACCTCATAATCGCTAGCCTCCTGGCTCTTGCCTCGCTATTACTGCACCTTTCCCCATTTTTCCTTCTCCCACACAGACTTCAAAAGAGAGACAAAAGATGGCCCCCCCTGGCTCAGCGCTGATAGTGAAGAACATTCCTTGCGTGTTGCACAGGGGTTCAGTGTGGATTTTATGGGCCGTCTTTCTGCCAGTCCCACGCATACCTGTGGTAAATGTGCACACTGTAGAAGTGTGCATGTACTGTTAATCCTCTCTTATGTTACATCAGAAAAGACATCAAGGCTTCATGGCCTTACTGTCAGACATAGTTTTTTGGTCAAATTTCAGGTTGGGTTTTGTTCTGTTGTCGTCCGGTTCTCATCCAATTTACCAGGCCATTGCAGTGCTCTTACACAAGTAAATTTGCTCTGAACTTCTCTTGGCAAAAAGTTGGGAGTTTGAAGATCAATAACAATTTCATTTCTGTGCATTTAATATGGAGATGGATAGTACTTTGATCCATTTAGCACAGCTTATCATGGAGTGTAGAAGCAGGAGCAACCTGCTGGTCTCACTACCAGGAATTCTCAAATTCTCATGTATGTATTTTTAGCTGAATGTCCATCTTCACCATAGGGTAAAAAAAAAAAATCAGATGGTCTGTGCAAACACTGGGTCTGGTAGTTGTTGTTGCTCAGAACTGCTCAGTGCAGCACTAGTTCAATGTGTGCCTGTTTTTTGCAGATAAACATCATCAACTGGTGCCTTTTCAGTAGGTCACCTGCCAAGTTTGAAGCCTGTCAAGTGACCCATTGGACCATTATTGTTGTAGTTATAGTTATAGTGCATTTTTGAAACCCTTATGATAATCTGTTGGACTAATTTTCCTTTTTTTGCCTTACCTTGAGGAAAGAAAACAACAAATGTCAGTGTGAAATCATACTTTTTAACCTAAAGTTGGAAGTAGAATTTCAAAGTTGAAAGATGCTTAATTAAAGCACAATATCCACATGTATGTTGAGGCTTCTCTGGTCAGTGTGGCTGCAGTCTGCGTCAATAAGATTTCCGGAGGGGAAACAATTGTGTGAAATGCAGGAAGCCATTAGGAAGCCAGGGACTTGTCTCTCCCTGTTGAGTAAATAGTGCCGGGGCCTTCCCTCATTTCATCCACTTGTGAACGAGCCCAGCACTTGTAACAATAAAGGCAGGAAGCGAACTGTGCTCACACAGGAGTGTGCAGGATGCTCCTTGTGCTCCTAATTGACCAAACTAGGTTGGCTGATAAAAGTAGACTTTTCACTAGGCTGGTT
Source organism: Microchirus variegatus (assembly GCF_963457635.1). NCBI lineage: Eukaryota > Metazoa > Chordata > Actinopteri > Pleuronectiformes > Soleidae > Microchirus > Microchirus variegatus. Next base: position 9,784,901 of record NC_139815.1, on the reverse strand, counting down.
GGTAATAGCTCAAAGGGAACATACAGTAGGTGTGGTCGAAACACCAGTTAATGAGGGTGCTTATTTCTTTTTTTATTTTTTTATTTTTTTACTGTTTTGGTCTTAACTGACCTAGTCTGTGTGAAATAATAGCATACCAACCAGCAGTCTAATGTAGGGTTGTTGAGCATAAGAATACGTACATGATTGAGCAAATGTGTCAAATTGTGTGATTGTGTGTGCTGTTTGTGCAGTGTTAAACCTGTGGCAGTTGTCACTGTCAACCTGTTTAGCTGTTTGTCGTCCTCATTTTTCACTGTGGAATGCAGGCGAGACTCATATCCAGACAGTGTTACTTAAGTTGTCACCTGAAAAGCCCTCCGGGGGAGCAAATAGTTTTGTCCTTGAAAGTGCACAGTCGAGCAGAACTGAATTCAGAGGAGTTTGACAATGTTTGGATTAGAGCTGCAACTAAGGATTATCTTCCTAATCCATGAATCGTTTGGTCCATAAAATGTCAGAAAATGTTGATCAGTGTTCGTCAAACCTGGAAATGACGATGTTCTCGAATGTCTTGTTTTGCCCACAAACCAAAAGGATTGAGTTTTAATGATTTCTTTGTTATGTGGAGCAAAGAATCAAAGGAAATATTCCCATTTAACCCTATAATGCCAAATGTATCATATGTGATACATTAGTTTTTGAGCCCCCCACATGAGCATTGTGACAATTTTTTCCTTGACAAACCCAATGTATAAAATGATGGGAAACCTGAGAGAGAAACCCCACAGAGATGCAAGCACTGCGTAGGCCACTTTGCCCATTTGTACTGTGAGAAATGCAGAGTGCATCTTTGTCTGAACAACTGTTTTCAAGCCTACCATCGCTCAAAATGAAAAGGTTGTGAACTGCAAAATTAGTAAAAATAACTGAAATGTCATGTCTTCCAGACTTCCACCCTGCCAGTTCCATTGCTGCATTGGTTTTGTTTGATTATTTTGGATTGGTTTGTGTATTTTTTGTTCAAGAAAAAAAAGAATCTTTGAGCACTGTGACCCACTGTATCAAATATGATACAAATTAAAACTCCTATATGGAAATTGATATTTGAAAAAAATGTTTGTTTGTTGTTTGTTCAGAAGGACCAACAAAGGCTCCAGTTTCAAAGAATTTGAATTTTCTGTCAATTATTTAATGGTTTGGGCTTTACAGGGTTAAGAGTTCTAAAACAATCAGAAATCTTGTAATCGATTAATAATTGAATAATCGTTTCAGCTCTAGTTTGGATTGAAGTTCTGTCTACTACCAATCCTGCTCGTCAGGGTAAATTCAGTGCATTTGAATTGTAGTAATTCCCACTTTTCCCCTGTGCTAATGACTTTCATCCATAAACATCTGTTATTCTATAAGGTCATGAATTTTAGTTACACACTGCAGATAAAATAACCGTATTTCCAAATCACCCATCCTGCTTTTATTGTTAGGTTAAAGGATCAGTGGATTTCTGGCTCACATTTTGTGCTAGTATAATCGATGTTTGGTTTACCCGCCCAGATTAAATGACAACTAAGAAGGTTAGCATTGAGGATTTTCCCAGATTAATTCCAGGAGTCCAATTCTGGTCTGGCCACTCTCCCTGTGTCATCCCAAACGTCCTCTATACCTGGGATTTACTAGCATATGAAAAAGAAATGAGATCAGAGTGGCGATAAATCCTGCAGCAAAGCCTCTCGCGGAGAAAATGAGATGCACACATGGCATCTTCAGTCACCAGCCGCTCATGTCCTCGTTTGCAATAAATTGATTTTGGCTGCTCGGGTGATGAGAGGTGGTGTATTCCTTCTGCGTGAAGCTTTATCAACCTAAAGCCACAGATGTTTTGGTCATGCATTTCTTACGGCGACTATATCGTCTCCGCTGATACTTGATGCAACCTCGCAGCGACTTGTTTGCTCCGTGGCATATGAAGAAATGTGCAAACATTAAGCTGCGGGTGCGTTTAGCCTCGAGTGATATGTAATACTTCACACCAAGAGACTTTGCAGTATGCCGCCTCAGTCACGCTGTGTCCGCATACTGGTAGGTTCCCCTTGTCCCCGCAGATTCACAAGTAACTAATTTAGGACTTGTTAAGTGATTTAGCATCTGTTTTTATAGGACCCTAGTGAGTCACAACTGCCCCCCCCCCCCTTCTGCCCATCGCTGTCTACGCCTGTGGTGTCAAGTCTTGCTTTTGAATTTCAATCAGCCCTGAATGCATTGTTGAGTTTATTTGAGGGGGGGATGGGCTGAACGGGGGTGTTAAGCCCAATTTATACTCCTGCGTAAAGTGCTCTGCGTAGCTACGCAGAGTCCTCTGCGTCGACGCAGAACCTGTCGAAGAGCCTCTGCGTCGTCTCCGGGTGCACGGAATATTTTTTAAGTGCCTTCACTCCGTCAAGGGACTACGGAGACGGCACGAGCTGCGATTGGTCCTCAGGACAGGCTGAGCGAAGCTGCTCTGTGCCGGCTCTCAGTGCGCTCCGGGTGTCCTGACAGAGGCGGAGCTGATCCCCGCCGATAACGCCGCTGCCGAACTATAAATACGTCATATCTTAACACACACAGCACATGTTTAGACTCTAAATGGCCAATTTCTCGCCTCAAATTATCTTAAAACTGCGTTCCGTCACACAGAAAAGTGAGAAACGGCCACTGTTTCAACAACAACAGTCTTTTTCTCTCTTTCTTTCTCGGACGCCATTGCTCACTGTAGCCAGAAGCACAACAACCTTGCGCAGCGACCCCTACTGATCGGGCGGGAAATTGCAACGAGTGTCCGTCACCACGACGCAGAAGTATAAATGCTCGAGGCGTCTCCGTGGTGACGCAGACGGATAACGCATACGCAGTCGGAGAAGTATAATGTGGCCTTTAGTCATTGTCGTAGTAGTAGTAACTGGTTCTGTGTGTCAGTCAGATATTCAGCGTGACCAATGGACAGCTCATTGGAGAATAGTCGTGTTCTCAGGGGCGGCGCAAGGCTTTAACTGCTGCCCGCGGGGCAAACTGCCCTTCATTCTTCACACATTGTCCTCCCTCCCTCCCATCGTCGTCCTCCTCACAACCAGAGCACAGGCAGCACAATCAATAACAGCCTCCTCCTCCTCCTCCCTCTGTTGCCCTCCCCCCTCTGACTCCTCCTCTGGTCAGCCGCTCCCTGCTTTCCATTTATCAACACTGCGTTTGATGTTGGCTTCATCATTCTCTGTCAACCCCCTCCAACACCTCGACGTGTGTAATTGCATTAGATTTGTCATGGTGGCACGGTTATTTGGCCTCCTCCAACTGGTATGGGGGGCAAAAGGGCTTCTCTCCATGTACCTGCAACCCCCAACATTACTTCGAAGTATCTTTAGGCCATGTGCGCATTGAAACGGAACGAAACGTTAATGTTCTTTTTCTTTGTCGTTTTGGAAAAAGTTCCCCGTAAATGCAGCGTGTTTCCTGTTCTGTCTAAAACGCTGTTTCTATGTGGATGTAACTGGAACTGAAACAATTCATCGTCAATTATTTTGATAATCGATTTGAAGTGTTTTCATTATTGAAACAATATTCTTTTTGTCTTTGCTCCACATAACAAAGAAATCAGAAAGGACTCGTATTGTACCCTATTTCTCCAAGTGAACCTAGTTCCCTGGTGTCCTAATGAACATGTCTGTGACATGCTTTGGTCAAAATACCACAAGGATGAAGCACCACAGCAGTTCAATCACCCTGCCAAAACAGCCCTGTTCCGAACGCTCTGTTTAGTAGTATCTCTTTAGGTCCACCTTAAAAAAAAAAGTAAAATTAAATTTAAGGAACAGGAAATGACATCAGCCACAGAGGCTACTGGGAGCTAACAGCAGTTAGCATTTGGAAAAGTGATAATTTGCAGGCTCTAGCAGGCACATTGCCGTCATAATCATAATCATAACATGTATCCACTGGACAGATAAATCCTCTTAGGCTGGAAGTTTGTGTAGAACTCTGTGCTGCACTGTGTAGACAAGAATAGAACTTTTCACGGACTTCCGGTTTTCGGATGCCGTTGCCCTCGCCAGCACTCTCACGTGTTTTACGGACAAAGTGGAGCTCCGCGAGACAAAAATTCCAGGAATTTAGCACATTGTGACGTCCCAGCGAGTGCGGAAGTCAACATTGCGTGTTTTATCTCCTGTACTTGCCGACTGTTAGGACCTCCAGAGTCCCAAATATAAGGATTAAAATGATTAAAAAGTTGATTTGGCATAATATATCCCCTTTAAAACTGAATCATATTGGTTTGTGGACAAAACAAGACATTCAACATCGTCATTTCCAGGTTTGACAAACACTGGAACGTTTTCTAACATTTTACTGACCAATCGATTAATCGAGAAAATAACCATGCATATTCACATACACTCGTTTCCTAACTGTGTCATTTATTTCAACGTAGAATTGAACACTTGTGGTTCATTGGGTTCCCCAGCATCCTAAAATACATGGTCCTTTTCCCTAATTCCCTTTGTTCCCAGCGTCCTTCCCCTAAACCAACATGGACACAGTTGTACTGTTGTAATAAAGCATGTATGAAAATATTGGAAAAACTAATCTCATTCATAATTCATAACATACGGGGATGGTGAGTCACACTGATGTCCCCCCGTTGAATATTTAATCGGATGTTTGAGTCGCTTGTGCTCATTAGCAGTTTTATTTCTTGAAGAATGCGGTCGGTGTCAAAATATTTAACCATAATAGATTTTATTTCCCCCACAAGGAAAACTGGCATTAATGACTGAGCGTGTGTGCACGTGTGTGTGTCTAGACATGTTGACAGTTTCATACACGCATGGCTTGGTTCACATAGGCGTTGGATTGTAAAGATCAATTTAATGAAAGGGTGATGCATTTACACGTACGTTTTAGAGCTTTACTATTTTAAAAAAACGTTTTCGGTCACCTTTGTCTCATCAAATCCCTTCGTCATAATAATGAGCTCACTTTTCCCGAGGATAATTTCTCGAAGCAGTGGGCAGACGTACTGGGAGAGAGGAGAGAAAGATGTTGTGCAGAAGGGAATGGGAAATGGAACGACTTAAGAGACACGGCGAGAGAATCTGTCTATGTCGATTACGCACGCACTACAACCTTGGCGGCCACATTAGATCTCTTTCTCCGTACACCAAACTATCATTAATAATGGATACAGCTCTTGGAGCTCTTTTGCTTTCTCTTCCCCCCCCAGCATTGCCCCTTAAAGCGTCCACCTCCTCTCTCCCTGTCCCCTGCTTGCTCGCCTACCTCCATCCTGTCCTCCTCTTCACTTTTGTACCCCCTCCCCCCACACTTTCAGCTGTGAGACTGTTAGCCAGGAGCCATGGCAGGTGTGCATACATCATCATGTCACTGGCCCCACACACACACACACACACACACACACACACACACACACACACACACACACACACACACACACACACACACACACACACACACACACACACACACACACACACACACACTCTACAGCACCCAAACAGTCATTAATAGACAGACGGATCCACCTGCTCAAATAAAAAGCAAATAGATAGACAGAATTTGAGTTTGTTTAGATCCAGGCTTTATGTGTGTGTGTAGAAACAGAATCACCCAGACAGTGACAAATGAATGACATATATTCTGAAGAGCTGTCGCAAATAAAATTGAGTGCACGGAAGCTATTGTTAACACTCTTCTTCACAGTGTGGGTGTGTGTGTGTGTGTGTGGGGGGGGGGGGGGGGTAAGCGTGTTTTATTAATATTATGTTCCGTTTGATTGTCACTTCAGTATTGCAGCTGTCATCTGAGTCCAGATAAGTCTCCACACAGAAGCTCCGTCAGCTCTTAACACTTCAATGTGCGTCGCTTGTACTACACTCTTACAAATAAGGGTTCCAAAAGGGTCCTTCTACAAGGGCTGAGGTTCTACCTGGAACCATTTGCTTCTGAAAAACCCTTTCCTGAAGAAAGGGCTTTTTGATTCAGAGAACCCTTTAAAACCCCTTTCCTGAATAGAGGGTTTTAAAGGGGTTCTTAGTGGAACCTTTATAAAAAGGTTCTACCTGGAGCCAAAAAGGGTTCTCCTATGAGGACAAGCCGAATAACCTTATATGGTTCTCCTTAGCACTTTTATTTCTAAGAGTGTACAGTGATACAGAAATTAACCCAATATTCATAGGGGACTTTTAGGGCTGCAGCTATTGAATATTTTTGTAATCGAGTATTCTACCAATTATTCCTCGATTAATAATCGTATTTAAAAAAAATAAATATATATATATATATTTTTTTTTTTTTTTTAAATGTTTTTGCATTATCAAATAATACATAATGGAAATGACACAGTGTGTGTGTGTTGTGTGTAGGCAATAATACTCTCATGCAAGTTACCATGAATAAGTTTCTTATTTAAACACTTCAAAGCTCAACATCATATCTCGTCAAATTGCATCACGAGTCACATCATCGCTACTAGTACAGTACGCGCCGGTAAGCTACATTCAATGAGCTAACATCAATGTTTACGTTAGCACGTGGCGTTGGGCAACTGGTTGCTTTGGGCTCAGATGCTGAATCGTTGACGTGCTGTTGTGGTACACCAGTTGTCGCTTGCGGGCTTCTTGTTTAAGCGTGAATTGGTCCCACACTTTGGACATTTCCGCCTTTTATGGGCTGTTTCACTCTCCGCCATCGCGCCAGCTGAAATCCGGATGTGCGTCTGCTAAAACGGTCCATGTGGGACAATGATCCCTGCAGTGAACAGGCCACATAATGCGCGAGTTAGGAATCAAACCAACACTAGAGGCAGAGTTTTTTTCCCGAGGAATTTTTGTGGGTGCACAATCTGTGTATTTCATTTAAAACAATAAAACTGCGTCTGACTGTCAACTACTCTCTTTGATACAACCTCTGCACCAAGGACACAAAAATATTTTCACGGACTGAAACATTATCTTGTCATTTGTATTCTTTATCTTTATCTGACTAAACCACAGCAAAACAAACATTACGCAGAAAAAGTAGACATTCAAGAGAGAAATCTGTTCCAAGTGTCCATTTGTAACATGAGATGGCACATGTGCTTCGTCATTGGATTAAAACTACGCAGCACATATTGTATAGCTGCTTCATCAACATGTGACTTTGCATATCACGTGTGGGGTCTTGACTGTGGATAATATCAACATAAACACGGTTGATCTGGCATTTGAAAAGCACTTAATGCAAGACTAATCTTGCACCGTGATAAATGGAAGCTATTTTAAACAGTATATATGAAAATGGACCGACGTAGAATGTACTGAACTTGTCTGAAGACTGACATTGCTTAATTATCTCAGTTTATGGCAGACGTAACGGTTTGTGGAAAAGTGTCAGCAGACATGACATAAATCCTCCTTCAGTTTAATATTATTTTGTCGTGGGCCAACACTAGATTTGTGACCCACTGTGGGTGCTGCTGTGTTTTATTCTATGCATGATCCGGTGAGCTCCATCCATATAATGACTCACGGTGTATCATGTGCCACTCACTCACTCCTCATATACATACAGTGGCTACAATTGCAGCTCTCTGGTTATTTTTTTTTTCGTCAGTAAATGTGTCACTCAGCCACTTGAGGGCTACCAGGCAGGTACCAGGCTGTTATTTCCACCAAACAGGTTCGAGACCCCCCCCCCCACCCCCCATCATCATGGTCAAAAGAGACTCCAATAAAAAAAGAAATCCATAAAAAAAAAAAGGGCAAGGGAGGGTGTTATGACTCCCTGTAGACGGATTAAGGACAGATCTACAACACTAACAGAGGGCAGATCATATTTTCTGTCCACTTTGTTGGAATTATCCTCATCTGCTTCAACTGTATATATCGTATGTCCTCTGCTGTGTTTGAGGGATTGTTAATGCTGCCGTGTAAATCCCACGGAACTGTTTGCATTTGTGCTGAGAAAGGAAACACACTTGTGGCTTCAAAACCCTCACTGTACAGTGTTGATATGAAGCAATGTCAGACTAGCATTCTGTGAACAGATAGTCTTTTGGCTACCAGTGAATAGAGCTGAAACTGGGTTACGAAATGAATCGTCAACTATTTTGATCATCGATTTGAAGCTTTTTTCATGATGAAAACAAGTTTTCTGATTGATTTAGCTTCTTCAATTTGAATATTTTCTTCGTTTTTTGCTCCACATGACATAGAAATCATTACAACTGAATCATTTTGGTTTGTGGACAACACAAGACATTAGAGAACATCATCATTTCCAGTTTTGACAAACACTGATCAACGTTTTCTGACATTTTATGGACCAAACGATTCATCGAGTACATAAATAATCGTTAGTTGCAGCTCTACCAGTGAATAATCGGTGACCTTCTTTGAGCAGAGGTCTCCATTTATACAGTGGAGAACCAGCCTCTGTGTTGTAGGTGTATGGTACTGTATGTGTCTGTTATCACCGCACAGGAACGCCATGAAGATGGGACATGGCACTTTGGGGGGGTTTCCGGCCATCGACGTTGGAGCTTTGACTATTGGAATTTGTTTTCCTATTCCTCACAGGAACAACCTCCTCTTCCTATCCGAGGTGATCTGTCTTCCTGTCGTCCTATTGATCGCCTCCAATTCTCATTAACATGGAGAAAAGGCTATTGCGCTTGAGATGGCAGACGGGTGGCTGCTTGTTTGACATTGAGCATGTGTGTTAATGGAAGACGGGAAAAAAAACTATGATTCTTTGAGCCAAGAGAATGCCTATAGAACGGACAAGTCTGGCAACCACTGTGATAGGAGTGTAAGTAAAAGTGAAATATAATGTTGCACCTTCCTTACATGAAGGACAAACCACTCCCCCTCCCACCAGCACCACCCAAAAGAGTCACAGAAACAAGGTATTTTCAATCTCCTGGGTTCAAGTGGCCTTGCTGAGCTCTCGTCAGCCCAGAATCACTCTTGTGAATGTCAGCTGCAAACATTCTCCCTTTGCAGTTTGCTCACAAAACAAGAGGAGGAGGTGGTGAGGCGAGGTGGTGTGCGACAGCTTCAGATGCATTTTGATTTGAAGAGACGCAGAAAAATTGAACACATCTTCACTCGGGGAGCTGCGAGTGATATTTCGTTTTTTTTCTTCCCCCTCATCCAGCTTGTAGTGAACTACTTTAATTTGAGCTTCATTTACATTGATATTGAATTTGTAGTGTGCCATATGCTCCCAGACATTGTCACGGGATACAGGCCAGACTCATCATTTCTTTTTGGGAGGCAGTGGAACTACATTCATTTTGAGTTGAGTTTTAAGCGATGATGAGATAAGAAGCGAGGGAAAACCTCCCCAGACTGTGGGTTAATGTTGAATAAAACGATGATGGAAACCGTGTCCACTGTTCGCTTTTGGTTTATTCGGAGCAGCCAACAAATAAAATTGTGCCAACATGTGATGTCCAAACACTGGCCTTTCAGAAGATGCATCATGCATAAATCCTAGTTAAAATTGGGGAAAATGAAGTTTTAATGGACAAAAAAACAAGTCCCTGGAGGCTCTATACAACCAGGCATCAGCAGAACAATGAAGACATTTATTCGCTGTAATTTAAAGCTAAGTTTACACGGCACACGCCAGCTTTTCTTAAACCTGAGATGGTCTCTTGGTTGGGTCCCTCCAGAACTTGCTTGTAAATCAAGGCCATTGTGAGGTGCCAGAGAAACTGTCCACTAATAAGCACTATGCCTCATCAAGTGGCGTATGAAGAACAGGGGTCAGGCACGCCTTCCAATCGTTATGCCTCATCCACCTCCGAGTAAAGGGCCTCAAGTCTTTTTAGCTACAGGTCGCCATGGAGACCCAGGACAGTGTCTGGTGGGGGTCGGTGTTTGGAGAGCAGCGCAGACGACCATTAGCAGCCCATTCCATGGTAATTAATGATCATCCTGCTGGCTCCAAATGCAGGCCGGGAGAAAAACAGACACAGAGCTCACTCTCTGAAACACCAAATGTCACTGTGGCAAGAAATACGTCTGAGGGCAGGAGGGGCTGACATGGTTTTTGTTGCGGTTGGAAATGGTGACACGATGCCTTAATCTGGATCAGGGGGAAGAGTGATGGACGTCGAAGTGATTAATAATTCTCACAAGGAAATAATTCTGTCCCTCGGTGTTTGAGGGACAGGAAATTTCACCCTTTCACTCACTCAACACCTTTTACTTGCGTTTACTTTGCTCGATCACTTGTCTAATCGAGTAAGGGAAGCTGTTCACGCCGTACATATGAAGCTCTCATTATTGGGTTTGTAATCAAATCTGAGGTCTCTTTGCCCTTAAGGGATTTTTCAGCAAGCTGGCAAGCCAGACAGCCAATCAGCCAGCCACATCGGGTTTGAAGTGCCGGCAGACCCAACTATAACTCCACCCCCACCCCCCCATTCTCCTCGAGCACATATCAAGTCTCTATGCTGCTCGACTAAATATGCATACACTCAGACACAAAAGCAATTCTGTGGGCAAATAAAAACGCGAACAAATGCCACTCAGATGCCCATGAGCACCCTGGTGTGTAGACAATAACATGGCTCACATACACAGCACAGCACAATTGCTGGCAGGGAGACAGAAGGTGTTTGCCACGGTGTTCACAAGCATATTGTGTGTGTGTGTACATATATATTTCCTTTCCCTTTACACCTTTACTGTACACGACAGATTTGATGTGTAGGCGAGGTGGACGACAAAATGCAATAGTATTTCTTTACCAGGTTTCCACAACATTATACGACCTACATTGAGAACACAATTTGTGAAAGCTCATTGGTGTGTTTATTTGACTTTTTTCATGTTCTTGCTTGTCTAATTTTGACAGGATTGATGCTGGGATTGACTCGTTGGTACCAGATGGCTCTTTTGATGTTTGTGTTTCTTTTTACTCTCCTATATTAGCCACCCAGCAATAAGATCACTGCATACACAGAGTTTGTTGGATTCCACATCAGTCTTTTTTTTGTTTAGTCCAACAATTTTATCCAACTAAAACACTAAGGCATATTCAGCTCTCAGTTTTTTTAAAGGTCACATAGAGTGGGCCTATCACACATATATGTGAGTTATGGAGGTCTACTTACATACATTAACTTGTTTTTATGGTCAAAAACCTCCTAGTTGCTGTAAACGAGCCGATAAAAGTCTCTCCTCACTGAAGCTCTCATCAGCTGCGCTGTTTCAGACTGAAATCTCACCCCCAGAAGACAGACCGTGTTGTGATTGGCCAGCCAGCGTAGAGCTTTCCCAACTGTCTTGTGATTGGCCAATACCTGGAAGTGACGTAATCGGCACACCAGCTCTCAGAATCGCAGACACTTTTATCCGAAGAGACTTACACAAAAGGAACACGCTACATACACCACCGTTCAAAGGTTTGCAGGTCACCTATACAATTTCTTTGTGTTTTCCAGTAAAAGTCACACTTTTATTCATCAAGAGTCTGAAAATGAATAGAAAATCTAGTCAAGACATTGACAAGATTAGAAATAATGATTTTTTTTATTCCAAATAATAATTTAGCTAAACTGTTTTCAGCTGGGCTAACATAATTGCACAAGGGTTTTCAAGGGTTTTCTAATCATCCAATAGCCTTCTAACGCAATTAGCAAACACAATGTATTAGAACACTGGAAATGGGCCTCTATACACCTATGTACATATTAAAAACCAGATGTTTGCAGCTAGAATAGTCGTTTACCACATTAACAATGTATAGAGTGTATTTCTGATTCATGTAATGTTAGATTCATTGAAAAAAAAGTGCTTTTCCTTAAAAAATAAGGACATTTCTAAGTGACCCCAAACTTTTGAACGGTAGTCTACAATCAAAATAATCCCGGAAGACATAATTTGAAGGTTGTAATAATCCTACCATTGTGCCACTTGAATAATCCAGGTGGTCGTGACCTTCAGATTTGAATGAATTAAACAGGATGGATGCAGATGGGGGAGGAGCCGTCATTGTCATTCCACTGTACGTTCAATATATTGACCAAACAGAATGGGATTCAGCCCACACATCTCTGCCATTACCTCCTTTCAGACTCTTGCACTTCACTGGCTACATACAGTAGGTCCACTTAGTAACACAGGCAGAGGCTGTTGTTATTCCAGACATTCATGCTGAGGGATGCATTATCCTCTGTGGCATGGCGGTGAATTCTAGCATGTCTGTCACCCACCGGCTCATCCCACAGGCGCTATCACTGCTCAGCCTCTCACTGGCATGCATGTACACTGTGTCCTTCTCTCTTAATCCGTCTCTCTTCTTCCTCTTTCCTGGCTGCACCTCTTATTTGTCTTTCTGGCTCTCCGTTGCCTTTCCTGCCCCTCCTCCTTTCTGTTCTCCGCCTGCTATACTATCACCGCCTGTGTGTAGGGTATTATCACTTAAAAACCACCCTCTTCTTTGTCAGGCTGAAACAGCGCGACCACACACGTGCAAACACACACACAACAAAAAGGCACATCCAGAATATGCATGCATGCACACAGACACATACACACCAGTAGAGCACCACTGACATCAGACCCTCAGAAAATGTTGTCATTAACTGAATCCCATTACTCCCACTGTTGTTACAGTGCCACGGCGTCTCACCAATTACAGACAGAACACACCTCCAACACACAAGTATCACACGGATTCACATAAGACACAACCATGCCAATTCTGTCCTTTCCCACTCGCATCCATTCACATCCTAATGATGGAGGTAAATCCACTGTGCGATCATGTGACACGGCACCCCCCAACCCCCCCCCCCCCCCCCCCGCGTCCTCTCAGCCTACAGATAGACCGAGGTGAGTGATCATGATGGAAGGAGAAGCAGCTGCATTATTTAGTAATAAGAGGGCACGCGCCACAGAGATCCAAGGGGAGAAAAAATGGAACTGAAATTGTAGCAGATTTGTTATTTTTATTTGCGTTCATTAATGTTTTGACACCCTTTACCAATTGATGTGACACCGTGGCCCCTGGGCGACGCAGAGAACATCAGTAAACTTACCTCTGAGTCTCTAATAGAGGTTGACTGATGGAGGATTTTTTTTCCGCCATCTGATAAAATCTAACTGTTTAATGATATTGCAAGTGCAATATTATACATCATTTTCCAAAAAAATCCATCCGTTTCTTTTCCACACCACAGAATACTCCACTTTAAGCCTGATTTATATTTGCGCGCAACGCCGTGCCAGACAGAAGAGTCGTACAAATGCTAAACAAGCGGACCTGCCTGGTCAGCCTTCCATTGAAAATGAATAGCTGACGCGCGCCGCAACACTTTTTGAAGCTCACGCGCCCAGGATATGCTCTCATTTCTGGTGCGCTACGGCAACTATAAACTACTCTATGGCGATTATAAACCAGGCTTTAGGATCAAGTGGGGGAGCTGGAGCCAATTCCACCTGGTATAACGCAAATGGCGGATTACACCTTGCACAGGCAGTGTTGCCAGATTGGGTTTTCCCGCCCAATTGGGCTTCTTTTGTTTACGTCATGCGGGGGGTATGCCTATGGTCGACTTGCGTACTGCGCTCTTATTGGTTGCAATTTGCAAAAACTTCTTTATCTATCATTTATTTGTGGTTAACGCATGTGTTATGATTTTTACGGGTGTCTGGCAACCTTGTGGTTTGGGCTGATTTTTATTCGATTGGGCGGGTTCTACGATGTGATTCGGGGCTGGAAACTGTCAATCAGCAACAAGTCTGAGAAGGGTAATATACAAACTGAACAGGTCAGCAATTAATCCGTCTACCTCTACTCTATTACCCATACTCGTGGCCCAGAACGTCTCAAACCTGATACTGAACTCCCTCCTCCTGGTCTCCCTTGTCTTCCCCTCTCTCCACAATCATCTGTGCCACAGCAGGCTGCTGTGCTGAGTAACCCGACTCCATTTTGAAGCCCTAGTGGTCTTGTTATGACTTTCTGACTCGTAGAGAAAGTGATCTTGGCTTGAGGGGAAGAAAGGGACAAAATTCCCTTACTTGCCTTAAGCCTTTCACAGTTTTAAGGTTTGAATTTGATGTAGTTAGTGTTCTCTCATTGTTTTGGAGTATCAATAATTGATATTCCAATGTTGTACAATTTGTTGTCTTTTTCTTTTCTCCTCTCTGTCCCCTTGTAAATAAAATGTGCCTGTGGTGCAGCTGAGTGTAGGAGTTTACAGGCTCAGACACCGATAATCAACAGTGAAATCGTAACCATTAGCAATGCATTGTTGGAAATACCTGGTTTTATCTGGTGTTCAGTGTCAACTGTTGCAGATTAAAGTAAACATGCTCGTGGTTGTCTGCTGTTTCAGCCGTAACTAACTCCCTAACAGGCCCAAAATGATCTTGTTTTTCCTATTTAAAAAAAAAAAAAAAAAGACTCTTGTGTTTAATTACGGGGGAAGAAACACAGGGGGAAATGTGTTTTTACATTTCCATCAAATCCAACAGAGACGCTGCAAACGGCTGTACACGGGGGAGGCGTCGGCTGAGAGGGGTGGCGTCGCATGTTGCCAAATTGCATTGTGGATCGGATGCTTCACTTCACTGTGCACGACAGAAATTGACAGAAAGCCATGTTCGCTGCATAAAATGCCGTTGAAACGATTCCTATATCATACTGGAAACGTTTTTGCAAATTTTGGGTTGGTGCACTTGGCTAGGGCTCGCACATTTTCCACGAGAACCCCCTGGAGTTTGAATCCACTAAATGCGGAGAGTGTGATTTTACATGAGATTAGTATTTCGAGATGAAAGCAAAATGCTGTGAATTTACTTCCCCTCAAAGACTCGGCAGATTTCTAACGCTTTCAGTTAAGGATGTATGTTATGCAGCATAACTGATGCAAGGGATTATACTTTTCTAGCGTTTATGGGTTCAGTAATGGTTATTAATATATTTAAGTGTGTTTGATGGTGTCTCTTGTATTAATGCTCCGTCATGTTTCATCACGTCGTTTGCGTCTGCCGTTCCTACACAGAGAATATTGAACGTTCTGTCAAAAAAAAAAATTCACTGTAGACATTTCTCCGAACTCTTTCAGCTTTATTATATCCACACACATGGAAAAGACGGGTTGAAGAAAGTCAAACAAAACATCTAAAAGTTGTGTTTGTACACACACACATACACAGTATATGTTTTACTATCTTCAGCCCACCTTCTCTGGTCCCCGCCCCCTGATTCTGTCCCCCCCCCATCCTCCCCACTCTTGCCCAGGGGGATCCATAAATATCATTTCATCCCGTGGAGCCGCTGACATGCAGCAAAGGGCCTGCGATAAATAATTCATTC
This sequence comes from Microchirus variegatus, assembly GCF_963457635.1. NCBI lineage: Eukaryota > Metazoa > Chordata > Actinopteri > Pleuronectiformes > Soleidae > Microchirus > Microchirus variegatus. Next base: position 9,769,550 of record NC_139815.1, on the reverse strand, counting down.
CCTTGGAGCAGGGCTAGCATACTCCCCCTGCTTAGACGTTCAGCATGAATGTGTGTATGTTGGGGTGGATGGGGCTTGTGGTGGTGGTGGTGGTGGTGTTTGTGTTGTTGGGCTGTGTGACGGCGATAATACCCAGACGTACGCGGTTTGAAGTCACTGTACTGCGGCACACACGGCTTACTTAATATCAACGGAATTGAATTGGTGAGTTGAGGGTGTAGACTCCCATCATTGATCTGCGCTCACTAAATCATGGTCAAACCAAAATGCCCCCCCCCCCCACCTGTCGATTTGGTGTCTCCCTTTCTCATCCATACACTGTGCTTCTCTAACCGAATATCCCCCGTGCTCCACCCCCAGCCCCATAGATTTTCTCCACTCTTAGCATCATTCACAGTACGCTGAATTAGGTTGATCTGCAGGATTGTGCACGGACCATCACCTGCCCCCTTAAAGTACTTGCTTCCTGATTTATTGATGATGCGTTACGATTATTAACACCAATTGCCGGTCCACATCCTCGCAGAGCTAGCACGAGAGCCGTGCTTGGCGTTTATCCGAGGGAGGAGGCGAAAGATGGGAAAGATGAAAATAGCAGAGAAATAAAGTCGATGGACTTATTTTGTGGCAGCTTTTCAAGGGTGGGAAATTTAACGCTAGTTGGCATCTGGTCGCAAGTTGGCCAACATTGTCTGACACCTTTTTATTTTTTGGTAGTAATATATATTTTCACTGAAGGGAAAATGTGTGATAGTGTAAAGAAAGAGGGAGTGACAGATGGATGTTGACAATGATGCTGTCTGCTGTCGGGTTATGTGACACATAGTATGTGTTTGCATCCTATGAGGAGATTTCATGTCTACCTATAGCAGGACTTGTCCTCGACATGTCAGGAGTTTCTGTACACTTGGTTACTCCACACAGGTGGTAAATCATAAATAAAATAGTCTGCATATACTGTGTCCAGTAGCTTGTATGAATAAATAAAAGCCCATTCTTTGCAGAATTATGTTTTTCAGTGTCAACTTCACCACCTGAGTGATAGAAAAGCCAGCGATCCACATAAAGGAATGAATTTTCTGTACGCAATCTTAAACACTCTCAGATTTTGATTCCGTTACACGAGCCCTTGTTAAGCACATTACACCCCCCCCCCTCTCTGCCAACACACTCGTACCACAGAACTGCTGTAAACAAATGTGGCACTGGGAAGGAAGAGCTCATGAGCACTGTTGCTGCAGGAAGGTTGAGGCCACTAATGTTTAGTGTCTCATCTTCGCTCTCCTCCCTTCATCCATTCGAACAGATACCAGGGCTTGGATTTGATTAGCCCCAAACTGCAGCGTCTAATTGTCCCTTCCACTAAAGCCATATTGAAATAATTTATTCATAATCGTGCTTCGAACAGGTCCTTGTAAAAGGGGGGGTTGCCAGAAAGAAATGGATGCTCGATCCTTTGCGTCCCTCCTGTGTGCACTATTGTCTCGGTCAGAGGAGGATAATGGGTGCGATGTTGCCATTGCTCACAGGATGCAGCCTGATACAGAGCTATAATGGTGTACATTACTGTTGTTAAGCAGTCTGTGTGTAAGAGGAAAGACTGTCTTGGCACAGCAGAGGGAAATTGCCCTCCGGTGCTACTGCTGTGTTTACACTGTTGCATTGCAGTGGTTGTAAAAGGCCTGTAAACGGGGGGAACCTTCTTCCTATCCTAGTTGCCTACTAAATATTCTTACTTGTATATTACTTTGACTACATCAGATGTCAGTCAGTCGGTCTTGAACGGTCTTCAAACCTGCTCACAGTAGCAGATTCCCCCAATCAGTACATGTCTTTTTAAGTGGGACAATCTCTCTTGGCTTGCATTTTATAGCGCTTGAGCAGAGGGAGGTTGTTGGACTTGGTTTTGAGCTCATTGTTGTCTTGATTTAGGTAATTGTTTTCAGTTCTCCCTTAAACTGCTCACTGCTGCAGGATTTTGTTCTTACAAAGCAGAAGAAAGTGGATGCACGATGGATCGTCTAACGCCAACGATTTTTTCTTTAACTCATGAAAGAATGATTTGTCACTTTCCGTTAAAAAGAGTGACATTCCACCTCGACGCCACCGTACACGACAGCTGCCTGGTGTTTGTCAGAAATGTCACACAACAGATGTGTTTCCTTCACTTTGACAGCGACCTGGCAGATACACGACCACCCTGAAGGTCATCTTAGTCGAGCAGTTTCTTTCCTGTCATCGCAAAAAAAAATGAATTGCATGATCAAATGATCTGCTGTACATCAGCTGGAGGTTCTCACCTCTACCTTAAACCTGCAGCGTATTTATTTTTGCCAAAATGCAAATTCCTGCTTTAAAGGCAAGTTACACACAGATGCCATGCACTATAGCTTCAGTTTTAGAAGTCTACTTTTGATTTTGAAGCTAAGCAACGGTGTTAAAGGCTTTAATTTTGGCACCTCTTAATCAGCCAGCGCTCATCCCTCCCTCAAGAACTCAGTCGAAACCAGTTGCACCATAATCACTGTCACTATCAATAAGAAGTTACAGTAAATATTCTCTTTTTATTAAAAAAGCTCAGCTTATCTACTGATATTAAAGGTGCCATATGTAAGAATGTGGCCAAAACGGTTACTACATTCAAATTCAAAATACCGAGGTCTTTTAGGTTTTGTTTTTTTGTTGTTGTTGACGAAACTGGCAACCCGTGGAGACTCTACTGACTGCAATGATTGGTAGACGGAGGGAGGTGGCGCCACATGCCAAAACATGATTTCAAAACATTAACAGTTCAGTAAGTTTTATGAACATTATTCCTAAGTCTCAATACTTTTGAATATTGGTTAGATGTAGTTCACAGTGAAAAGTTTCCTGCAGCTTGGATGTTGCTCTCATTTTCACAGACTTTACTCGAACCACTCGGACTCCGCTAAGTCACCTTGATGCCACATAAAAACTGAACCGCCCCACAGAGGATCAGTTTAACACCTAAGCAAATCGGCTTTCAACAGAGTTATATTAATATATTATTGGCCGCTGGCTAGCAGCAGGTTAAATATAGGATGTTGGTGGTGTGAGGCTCTCGAGGTGACCCTGTTACTATTCAAAGGGAAACAAGAACCCGAGGACGCGGGCGGCTCCGTTGACTTGCTTAGAACTGGCTTGCATGGAGGACAGTTGTGTGTCCCGTGGTGCACAAAGACTGGCCATATGGGCTTGGCTAACCAGGTGATCTTTCTCATCCTCATGGCAGTATATACTGAGCAGTCTGTCTTAGCCCCCACAGGCCAAAGTGGAATGGAGTCTAGAGAAATGGCCGAGCTTTGTCCCCATCAGTATCATCTGCCGCTGTTTCATTTTGACCCCAATCTATCCTTCTGCTGTGTATCACTCAGATTAATGCTATTCCACAGACCTTGACTTAATCCTCAAAAAGGATTGTCCTAAGCCTTGACAAGGTAATATGGCCTAAACAGATTGCAGCGATCATGTTATGCTACTGGGTGTTACTGCATTAGCACTTTATCCGGGGACTTTCACCGGTCTTCAGACCTGAGCTTTTGTTCCAGGTGATTTTAATTACATTTTTTTGGTCCGTGCTTTGTATTCTTAGAAAAGGATTACGGGCTATTCTGTTTCTTATATTTTCAAATACAGCTGTGTTGTACACTTAAATTCAAGGAATCTAGTTCATGTGCTGAGAAGAGCCTGAGCATACCACGGTGATAAATGCCCATCAAACTGGAAGTGTCTCCCACCATCACATTACTGCCTCAAGAGGCTCCATCATAATGGTCATAGCTGCCAAGTTTAAAAATGCTTACACGGGAAGGAGCGAAGGCTGCAGGGTGGTAGAGGGAGAGAGAGAGTGTGAAAGAGCTTTACCTTGAAATGATGAATAGTGTTATTACTGAGACTCTTTCCTTGTAAACACAGTATGGAATTTAAGTAATATGTCCACTTTTCTGGTTAAGCGGAATGTTCAATGTTACTTTCCTTCACAACAGATGTTCAAAGAAGCAATCGAAACGTAAATGCATTAATGGTAAAGATAAAAATACAACGATTATCGAAAATTGAATAATGTTATTGTTTTATTATTGTTGTATTTAGTGCTGGGCACGTTAACGGCATCAACGTTAACGCATGACACGCTTCCATGAAGACTGACCGAAAAAAGACGCATGTGATGTCATGTTTACGTGACTTCCGATTGTCTAAATGAGTCTATAAAGTAACGCAGTTTTTCGTGCTGCGGCACTGGAGTCCAGGCACCGTTTACCAGTTAGCTTCGTTAGCTCCATAAGCTCCTTAAATGCCGTTTGCGCGCCTGCATTCTAACTGGAGCGGACTGTTTATTAAACGAGAAGAGCAGTGCTACAAATAACCAGCGTACTGGTTACTTAAGAGACTAATTTTAACAATCCGGAGTCACGTAAACATGACATCACGGAGTCCAGGCCCGGTTTACCAGTTAGCTGCGTTAGCTTCTTTAGCGCCGTTAGTGTGCCTACAGTCGAACTGGAGCAGTCTGTCGAACGGATCTAACTGGTAAAAGGTGCCTGGACTCCAGTGCCGCAGCACGAAAAACTGCGTTACTTTAAAGACTAATTTTAACAAACGGGAGTCACGTAAACATGACTTCACATGCGTCTTTTTCCGATCGGTGATCATGGAAACGATTCATGTGTTAACGTGTTAAGCACTAATTATATAATTATTATAATTTTTTCTTCGTTTTATCAGCTACTGGCAATTATTCATGCAACTACAGTTGAGCTAACTGATAATGGTCAAGAAAGCGAGAGAATGAATGGGTTTGACTTAGACCATGAAATGCCCATCTAATGCATGCCATTTGTTTGTGTGTGATTAGTGTCAGCCCTCTCTACATGCTGGTTTTTACAGGCTAGAGATGAGAACTGGATTGATTAAGAACAAGACCCATCATGGGTTAATGAATCTGGTTAATTGACCGTGTAAGGGGGGGAGCCACAAAAGTTAAGAGCAGCAGCAGCAGCAGCCGCCTGCAGAATTCAACCAGCTCATGTGTGGTTACGTCACTCTGCTCTTATTGATTGCACCATCGCTTATTATATCCAGAAAAGGATGATCATTACTTCTCTATCAGAGTGTCTCGACATCCATGTCAAGTGATTAGCCCTCTCCACTTGGAGTGGAGAAGGGTCCCGTTGGGCTTTACACCCCTTTCCCTCTTGGGAATTAAACCGACAGCTATTTGAGAAATGTAGACAAAGAAACTTCCCCCCAAATGTGTGAGTGCGGACCGCCACACAGATGAGACTCCTCCGTTCTGCGGTTTCTCCCTTTCCCTTCGCCTTCTTTCAGGTGAGGCTGGAAGAGTTTTTGAAGAGATTGTGATTTTTCACATCACAGGAAATGAAACGTAGAGCTCCCGACTGCGCAGTGTGACAAAGAAATCCATGGTTCCTGTTCTTAACCACATATATACACCCACTCGTGCGCAGACGGCTTGTACAAACACTGTCTGAGGCTTCTCCCTGGGTATTGGCAGGACTCTGTAGGAGCTGCCGTCTCTTCACAGCTCCTCTTCAGATCGTCGTCACCTCACTATAAAGATTTTATTACCCCCTCATGCCAAACTACCATTTGCGTAACGGAACAGATCTCCTTAATTGCCTCTGTTCTTTGTTTGTTTCTCAGCTATCAGATTTGTTCAACTGCTATGTGCTACTCCCAGAATCTACTCCACTATTATATTCTCCATCAGTTCCTCTCCTCATACTTTTTTCTCACCCCCCCCCCCACCTTGCTTGCTGCAGCTCAATAAGCAAACAAACCCACTTCCTCTTAACACTCGGCTCCGTCGCGGTGATTTGCTGTGCTTGTCAGGTCGAATATTGAGTGGCATTGTGGCCCCTGTCAACAAAAGGAATGCCCTGGAAGCCAGAGGGGCAGCGTTATTTGTGTGTGGTTAGGATTATCTCCCCCACACGCCATTCTGCTTGTTCTCATTGTCTGGTGTGTAACTGGCATGCAGTGCACCGATACCCGTATGGCTCCCTTGTGGCATCCACAAGGTGCAATGCTGTACCCAACTCAGTTGGTATGACTGGAAATGCACACACGTGGCATTTATCATACGCACGGCAATGTATCCTTGACTCGGTGACCTGCTGGACAATGTCACCACAGTATTTTCCCGATGGGGACATTGGGTTGAGCGGAACAACTGCTGGATGGCGTCCCTGTGACTGACTGACTGACTGGTAAAGGTGACCTTGTTGGGTCAAGGTTGTAAAGCCAGTGAACATGTGTTTCCGGGGGCCTCATGGTTTCCAGTCATTATGTGTGCATGGCTACGTCTGTGTTTTTTTCTGAATTCAGAACACATAGTGTTTTATGTCTGAATGCCTGTGTTTTTGTATTCATAATGGTGCCTCTTTGTCAGTCAGGCGGTTTTTCAAAGACAGCATTCAAGCTGTGGAAAGACAAAGAACACACCCAGGTAAAAGTCATATTTTTGAAAGGGAGATGGTGTATCAGCTGAAGCGCAGAAGGACTAACAGCACACCCGTCCTCTGACATCCTGAACACACCCCGCTGATCTGCTGTTGGACGTTGTAATCAACGCCGCCGCAGGTGTCTTAACCCTCATTGACACAGGTAGAGACGCCTGTATACACACACGGCTACATGCAATTTGCTTTTAGATGTGGGGCTTTGGACACAGAAATTGTACAGCACACACACACATACCGTTTGTTTTACACTGGTTAATGAGATGCAAATGATTATGCATTGGGAATTGGGCATCCCTAGCCACAGGGGAGCGGGGAGGGGGAAGGGATGTGACACATGTGTCTGCATGGTGGGACAGTCTCAGGCGGTAAACCTGCAGACAAACAGATTTCACGGCAGAAAAGCAACACGGCGTGTCAAAGGGTGTCGTGCCAAAACGGGATATCGCCACAAGTGTATTTGGTGGAAAAAATTGAGAGGCAAGGTGGCACCGGGTGGTTTCCACACCTTAGCACATTAGACTGGGAAAGCTGGGCCTCATTTCCCTGGTGCTATTGAGGATGTAGCTGGAGGTAAAAAAGAACCAGGAAAATCTTGGCAGTCGATGTTCTGGGCAGCAGAAGGCTTGTCGGCTTCTTTACTCATAACACAGTAGCTGCAGGCTAACAGGTTGTTCTAAGTAAGATATTGGCCATTTATGCACCACTCTCCTGTAAGAAGTGGGTGATGAAGAACAGATGGAAAAGAGCCGTTAAAAGTCAAGCGTAGTCTCTTTATATTGTGTGTAATTTTTGGTACACACTAAATTTGCATGGGTAGTAGTGCTGAGCGGTATGTAGCAGTTCATACCGAGAACCGGTATTTTTTATTTTCCGTATACTGCAAGACTGGTTTATGACCTCAAGCAACACACACACACTCAACTGTGCCTCTCTCACTGGAGCACTCCTTCATGGTATAAAAATACCTTTGTATACCTCGACCTTTGGTTGTACTTCCAAGCTCAAATGGGTAGTACATGAAATGTACATGAAATCCCAGTTAGCAGTCCACCACAAGCTTAAGTTCAGGAGGCCAAATTGGTTTGAAATGTGAGTATAAGGAATACGTAGGAACAAATATCTCAGTTGTTATCAATATTTTATTTTAACGGTGGAAAAAAAAAACAACGGCCTTTTACAACACTTTGAAATAAAGAAAGCAAAATGATGACATTTTGGTGTTAAGAGTTCATTCATACTGTCACACCGACGCGTCTTGTGTACACAAGTTAACTTTGTGTAATCTCCCAGACGACGGCTCTGATAGTGTGACACAGTGACAGAGCCTTTGGCTTTCAGTGTCAGCCATCATCATGCATGCGTAGAAACAGGCTGGCAGCTCGGTGCTATGGGACCTGCTGTAGTGGCAGTGTCAGAGGATGCACCATGTCATATATTCATTGTAAACTGGTGACGGACTCCGAAATGCCCCCCTACCAGCTTAGCAGACATGTTCCATAATTTAGCATAAAATATAACTCTCCAATCAGCCTTGGCCGGGACATCTTGACAGGAAATGTGTTTCTTTTTTCTGGTCAGTTTACAGTAAAGCCTGAAGAGGAAACTGTCTACATTGATTTACACGACGACCATGTTAAGAAACGAGTAAACCCAGACATATTTATTGACTATTGCAGTTTACCGATGGGAATCTTTCAGTGCTTCACGGTACGGTTACAATTCAGGGGCCATGCTGTATTTTGGCTTCATGCTTCTTTGTCCCACGCTAACGGCGGTAGCGGCATTAACGGTGTCAACGTTAACGCATACCGCGTGGCCATGACGACTGACTGGAAAAAGACGTGCGTGACGTCATGTTTACATGACTCCCGATTGTTTCAATTAATCTCTAAAGTAACGCAAGTTTTTCGTGCCGTGGCACGGGAGTCCAGGCACCGTTTACCAGTTAGCTCTGTTAGCTTCGTTAGCTGCTTTAGCGACATTAGCGCACCTACAGTCAAACTGGAGCGTAACTTTAGACTACAGACTCATTTTAACTATTGGAAATCACGTAAACCTGACCTTATGCGCATCTTTTTCCAGCCAGTCGTCGTGGAAATGCGTCATACGTTAATGTTGCCGCCGGTAACACCATTAACGTACCCAGCACTAATTTAACGTTTAAATAATTGCAATTTGGACATCTGTGAATCGATGCAGAATCATCTACGTCTGAACTGTGATGCCTCTAAGAATCAATGTTTTTCATGAGATGTCATATGTATAATTACACGACATCAACAACATATAACTTGAATTGTTCTTCCTTATATTGTTCACCTTTTTACTTCAAGATATCAAGTTATCATTTGCAGTTTCATTATTTTCTCTCTCGCAGCAGTATCTAAACATCTTATTACTTAGATGATGATTCTGAGATGTGATGTTTTCACCGCATGTTTTCTATTTTTCAAATTAAATCCGTTACAAAATGAGAATAGACATATTACCGCTCTGTCCCACTTGTTTGTTTTATAAATATCGCGATCAAGATTTATATTCCCCTGTCCCAGTCATTGCTACTTTTCCAAGTTGACCTTAATATCCATCACATTTAACGCTGAAAGGATGTCACTGGTCATGTGCGGTCGTAGGATGTTGAGAATTAGTGAAAATTTATAGCCACTTCACTTCCACTCTGTTATACAACCATAAATCAAGGGAAACGGAAATACATCTGCTTGATATTCATTTTGCAGCAGGATTTGAGGTAATAACAGAGCACACAAGCGTCCCATGGGGCAAATGTTGCACATGAATCTGGACATTTGTCTTGATCGATGCTGTCTTACAGCAGATGTCGAGAGTGTTTGTTGTGGTTCCACAAGGAGAATGTAAATGAGGACTTTATTGCTATTTTTATGCTTCCTGTTCAGTGTGTGTTTGTGAATTGTCCTACATTCAATTGATGATTGTGTTTTGACCTGCTAAATCAGGGGGTGTCACGCTCCATTAGTCTACATCCAAGTCGAGGGCCAGATTAGGTCAAAGAACAAACCAAGTTCCTAGATTAAATAAAGATACAAATCAGAGATCATAGTTGTAATTAAATATATGTCAAGCTAAGATATATTTGTGAAGCAATGTATACGTTTTCATTAAATAAAATGAATTGATTTAATTATGGCATAGCCTCAGAAGGGCTAAATATTAACATCGGACTACTGTTTCAAAGTTATATGCACGTCAGTTGGAATACTCACAGCCATCAGCAGTATTATAATGTCATTTCCATCTGTCTTCCTCTGCTGTTCTCTAGTAGAACAGCACATACAGGCCTGTAGTCACATGTATCCCAGCCAATAATGTGCTGTCCTCAATTTTTATTAGCCCATAAAGTTGAAAGAGAGCGAGCAACATACAAATGAGGGTCTGAGCCCATTATAACTCCCGTCTGGTTCCGGCTCTGTGTTTCTTTTTTAACACACTGCATTTAATTTGTTTATTTTTTAACGGGCTCTGTAACTTGATGTGTGCATGTTGGGCTCTGTCTTACACTTCTCATCAGTGTGCCCGACAGTGTGTGTCGGGTCTTAAAAATGAGGTGTGGTCAGGTGCGATGTTGGTGCGTCGTTATCTGGAGACGGCAGGAAGCCACTGCACCATTGACCTACAAAAACCCCGGTCCTCATCAGTTAAATTCCCATCGTTGAATGTCGGTGCCATTTCTTATCCTGTGCAGTGCAATGGAGTTGTTGATGGGACAGAGGGTTAGTGGACGGTGGAGGCAAGGACCACATACACGGGCAAATCCTGCTTCTAAGGCTGCTACTAATGTCTATTGCAACAGTCGAGTAGTCATACTAGTAACTATTGTTACGACGAGTCAAATTATGAACTGCACAAAAATACATAAGGTGCATCTGAATCATCCAAAACACTACAGTTTCCTCTGTAACTGTTCATGCATTGCTGAAGAGGCTCAGCTTACATAAGGGTTGTCTCTTTTTTACCAAACTTGTTTGAGTAGATATATAATGACCCAGGAAATATTACAATATATTTGAATATACATACACTGTCAATATAATATATCATGTTCGAACTGTGCGTAATAACAGTTCGAACGCAAACCTTTAATCTTTCTGCTCCTGGTGTTTTTCTTCTGTCTTTACCTCATTTCATCGCTTGTCCTTTCTGTCCCCCTCCTCTCCTCTGTCCCCCATTTTTCCTTTCACCCCAACCAGTCAAGGCAGATGAGATAATGTATGTTGTGATTGTCGAATTAAATTTTTCCCGTGTTCGATTAAACGAACTTCGGACCAAAAATGACACATTTTGCATGTGACCGCTTTCTTAGTTGTGTCACATACGAATGAACTGTGAACTGTTAGCTTCTCGTTAGCCTCGCTTCAGCCGCCTCCATGCTGTTGCTTCCCATTCTGTTTCCGGTCATGTGCTTTTCCCAAAAAGATTTGGGAAAAGCGGGATGTCTCACTCTGACTTCTACAATTAGCGATGGTGACACATTGGTTAGCGTAGCATTGTGCAATGGGATACACACCAGGACATCACTAACGACCCGATGACGACTAATTTGGCCGTTGACTATTAGTCGACTGGTCAATGCAGCCCTACTTGCTTCTGTACTTCTGATTCATCACCATCTACGTCTGACTCTTGTTCTTAAATTCAAACCTACCTCTTTTATCAACACTGATGTTCGTCTCTGATATGTTTTATTTTGCCTTTAAAGAGCGGCGTGCCAGGCCACAGGCACACCTGGCTTTTAAAGGGAATGACAAGCTTTGATTGGTGTAACTGATGTTGCGCCCAGAACGCACCACACAAATTATTCAGACGCTAAATCCAACCCCTTTGCACCTTGCGCTCAGATTATGCACCGTGTAAATATGAAAATTGGAGAAGGACGCGCCCTAATGTGCCTGTTTGACACATCTGTGCTAAATATATAATGTGCTTTTAAATGGTATTGATTATTAAAACATCTGGTTGCTTTTGTTAAAATGAGATCATCATTAACAGTGTGCAGCAGTAACTCCCATGTTTGTGTTGCATCTTGTCGCTGTGCAGAGTCATTGTTTCAGTTGCAAGGTTTTCTTTTACTGATGTGCAAAGACATGGGGAAACAGACAGAAGGCAGTGACGCCGTGCTAGAGATGAATTAATGTATTGATATAAAACACGCAGCGTACAACTCAAACATCAGTGTCGCTATTCATGAAACCAGATTAAAATGTTAAGTAAATATGGAGCTATAACTTCTTAAGTGGACTAGGTCTGAAATTAGGTTTTATTTTGGTTTTATTGGAGTTAGGAGGAGGAGGAGGAGGAAGAAGGAGGAGTTATTAGATGGTTGTCCGGAGAGAAAAAAGACGTACAAGAGCTAATGCTTAGAAAACTTCTTTCAGTGCATGATGTCACCATTAACACATTTATTTATTTATTTTAGTGTTACCGACACCACAGCGCTGCTTTACTCATTATGTCTCTGTTTCACAGTTAGGTCATAAAAGCAAAATGTATGCAGTCATCTTTAATTTTGTGTTTTGTTTTTGTCTCACATCAGGAGAAACAAACCGTATAGACCCCTACAAGATTCATCCCTTTGTTTTTTTGTCTACTGATTCTGATAATACTGATAACCAAGATAAATGTGGTTAATATAGGCATTATGAGAAATTTCCAATAGTGTTTCACCTCCAGTTTTCTTTTTTACATATGTGTGAGTTGAAAAGTGAAAGAGACTTTGAGACTGGGAAAGAGTTGCTCATGCTCTGTTCCAACCACCTCCCTCCAATTTATAGGTCTTGGAGAGAGATCTGTCTGAAGAGAAGCCTGTAATTAGCCAGTTCAGTAAAATAAACCTCTACATTTGCTCTCCAGGGTTTTTTTTTTTTTTTTTAAAGGGAGCAACAGGATGAAAAAGGCTTTTTCATCTCCTTGTCTTCTCCCCCCAGTGTACAACCCTGTTTTACAACGTAAACCTTTACCTGTAGGTTTAAGTTGTCTTCAAGGTGAAGGATTAAAAGCTGCTCCTTTTTAAATTGGATCCATGTTTCTTTTCATGTCATGTCATTTTGCTGCATTTCCTAAATTGTCTTCAACACGTTTGCCACATACCGCTGCACATTATATAGACATTACATTGACCCTGCTCGAGTGATCAGAAATTATGCTCCGACTGCCTTTTACGTTTAAATTTGACAGTTATTCAATACCTCTATCAATAATCCCTCTGTGCAGAAACCCTGTGGCATCTGACCTGCAGTTCACAGGTCTTTGGGTTCAGTGCTAAATCAATGGTAAAATCCCTGGAAACCCATATATTTCCCCTGAATTGTTTGAATTTATCAGCGTATGTTCCGAGCTCTAAGTGATTTCTGTGACCGTTTTCAAACCCTGTAAAGCTCATTACATTTGAAGAGCGTCATTGAATTGTTTCTGTCTTTTAAAGACTGATATGATCTAATTGTAATGAAATAAACATAATATACTGGGATGGAATTATCAAAATTATTACATTTAGAGCTGCAATCGATGAATTTATTTTTTGCAATCGATGAATCGTTTGGTCAATGAAATGTTAAAAAACGTCGATCGGTGTTTGTCAAACCTGGACATTACGATGTTCTTGAATGTCTTGATTCCGTTTTAATGATTTCTTTGTCATGTGGAGCAAAGAAACAAAGGAAATATTCACATTGAAGAAGCTAAAACAATCAGAAATCTTGTTTTAATCATGAAAAAAGATTCAACCCGATTAATCGATGAGCCAAATACTCGATTTCAGCTTCCATTATTTATACATCACTTAAGTATTTAAAATGTCTTTTTCTTTCACGTTCTGCAGTTTCCACGACACAAAACCTTGCATCGTCGTAATCTGTGACCCTGTTTTCGTCTCGTTTCTTTTTGTGCCACCATCCCATAATACACCGTTACCTGTCTGTTGCTCTGTTATTCTTAACTGATCTGAAATTGCCACAAAGGAACAAAAGGACAGTGAAGATGCTCTGTACAGATACGAGGCTCTTCCTGCAGTGTGGGAAAACAAAGGGTGAAGCCCAGGTAAACCAGTCAGAAAGGGTCTCGACTATCCACAGCTGTTAAAAAATTTCACTGTGGGCCTTTTGTGGAAATGTAATTGTGCATGAAGTCTGATTATTTTCAGAGCTGCCGTCTCAGCTGTGCTTTTCACCTGCTCAGAAACAGTGGCATCAACAAAGGATTCCGTTCTAATTATGACCAGATTGTAGAAACTATCAGGCACGGGTGGAAAGGGGAAACTGTTCAAATCTGCTTATGGAGTCAGCATTTTAGTCAGTGGAACAGTGGAACCTGTGCAGCCATTCCACTGAAGCAGGACTGGCCCGGTGACTGAGCTGAGCTGGCCGGCTGCCGGCAGTGCCCCACACTGGAGACAATACCCACCTGTGTAAGGCAGAGGAGGGGGGATGGTGTTCCTGTGTGTGCTTGCATGCACACATACGTTGGCTCCTCCAGCTCCTGCCCTCACTCTGTCCTCCAACTCCCCCAAATGTCTGTCAAAAAGGCTCCAGCTCTTGTTTTGGCTCATAGTGTTGGACGCTGATGTTTGAAAAGCAACTTTGGAAATCACAACTTGTTTTCTGAGAGGACGAGGCGACTCAGGAACAGACGGACGTACGGAGGGGTCTGTTTGGCTGCATGTGTGCATGCAGCCGTTCAAAGGACGCTCTGCCTTCACCGGTGCCAGGCACCCTCGGTCGGATCACCGTGACCCTTTCACAAAAAATGCCATAGGCTACAGGGGCGGGTGAAAGGGGGGGGGGGGTTTCCCAGGGGGTCTTTACTTTCTGGTTACTGCAAAGAGGCTGCCACTGCCAGAGGGTCTCCATGGCAACAATATTTGATTCCTACAACAATGCCTGAGCACCCCTCCTCCTCTGAGCTCCACACACACACACACACACACACACACACACACACACACTGCCCGTGTGATTGTTTAGGATAACCGCAAAGTGGCTGATTAGAAGAGACGAACAATGCCTGAGCCAATTAAAAGCTTATTCTTGCTTAATTGTAACGTGGCCTGCAAATGAATATAAATCTCGCAATTATTACTTATTAGATCACAATTGTTTGATGTAATAATGAATCTAATCTTGTAAATTGACTGGGAAATAATGGCATGAGCGTGTATTTGTGCCTGACTCATGATTTGGATGATCACGCGGTTTTAATTTGTTTTCGTCGGTCGCTGAGTGTAGTGATCGGAGCTGCAACTCACAATTATGTTCATAATCGATTAATCGTTTGGTCCATATAATGTAAAAAACCGATGAGTTTTTGTCAAACCTGGAAATGACGATGTTCTTGAATGTCTCGCTTTGTCCACAAACCAAAATTATTCAGTTTGAATGATTTCTTTGTTATGTGGAGCAAAGAAACGGAAAGGAAATATTCACATTTAAGAAGCTAAAACAATCAGAAATCTTGTTTTAATCGTGAAAAAAGCTTAAAACCAGTCAAAGTGAGAACATGCGTAGAACATCTTAACTTTTGCAGTGTAATATAAGTAAATATAATACGACAGAACTTCTAAATCTGATCGACTACAAGCTCTTGCCTTCCAGGGTCAAACTTTTACTTAAAATACATGACGGTGCATTTATGGGTGTCCCAACTCGCAGTAAATAATCATATTTGCTGTGAAAGTGTTGGAAAGAATCTTTTGAAAAATCTATGAGAAATGTCTGCACGTAATATGATCACACTTGATATTCTAATCCGTTTATATAAAGTGAAAGGGATAATATTAGCAGCTCTGCTGCTGTGATGCCGATTGGAGGATGAAGCCAGGTGCTCAATCGCACACCAAGCCCTTGAATGGTAATAGCATACTGCTGCTAACATGTGATCAGAGAGAGAAGGAAGGAAGCAGAGGGCACAGGCATTTCTGCATGCTCGTACATGGCCGTGGTTCCATTCATACTAAAATGAGGGTCTGCATCAGTCTTGTCTAACCACGCGTGCATACTCGATCTCACATTCCATTCCGGTGGCGGCAATTTCTCACCAGGATTTCACCCCCGTTTTCATGTCCTCTTCTTCATACGCTGAGCTGCTCGTGTGGCGGCACTGGCTGACATCCTCACTTAATCTCGAGCTTCTTTATTTCCTTTTTATCAAAAGAAGAGCTCGCTGCCATCTGGACTGGAAATTGCTACAGGGAACATGGACAGTTGGTAGACGGTGTGGAAGTGCTCGTTCGTCCGTAAAGGGTCCATGTGCAACGCCATGGGCGTGGGATGACGATATTTACGTCACGTTGGCCACAAGTAAAACATGCAGATGTAAAGATTAGGGATGGGACTTTTTGGTCGACAAATCGATCGACAATCGACACGTGTGCACCTCGACAAAAAAATTAAGAGTAAAAAAAAGTTGAAGTGTCACAAACACGTAAAGTTCACGACCACGGAGGTTGAGGAAGCTGTGCACGAAAAGATGATCCTGCTATCCAGGCTCACTGCGCTCTCATGATGGTGCGCGCGTCACTGGCTCGTTCTCTCGAGTGGCTGTGCGTGTGTGTGCGTGCAGTGCGAACGAGGATGCGCTTAAGTTTAGGACGGGGACAGGGGACATAACACAAGCGCTAAATGAAGACGGCATCTCATCCAGTCATGATCACTGTACTTCACTCTGGTGGACACCTAACGAGCGCAGATTCAAAAACCTGAGCCGTCTGGTGAGTGGAGACACACGCGTTTTTGCCCCTCATTTTTATTCTCGCTGTTCTGATGGTCAATAATGGACATTACAGCCATGTTTTTGAGCCAAAAATGAAGTAGTACACTGTAGATTAGTTTACACCCCCGCACTGCTGCTGTTGCTGCTGCTGTAAAAGAAAAAAAAAAAAAAGTCGACAAAAAATACATGTGGACCTCGACAATCGACTCTAAAAATGTGTGAATTTCCCATCCCTAGTAAAAAGTGTGACCCAGGCCTTACAGCAGGGTTTCTCACTCCTGGTCCTGGGGAGCCATTGTCCTGCATGTGATGGGTGTTTCCCTGTTCCAACACTTCTGATTCCAAATAAATGGGTCGTTCATCAGGCTTCAGCAGAGCTTATTCTGACAGCTTACAGCTGACCATTTGAATCAGGTGTGATTGAGCAGGGAAAGATCTAAAAAAAACTTGGCTCCCCAAGATCAGGACTGAGAAACCTTGCCTTACAGTGACCACTAAAATAGACGAAACACGTGAAAGTAACATGACAATGGTTGTTTACTTGGAAGGCACCAAAATGGTGAACTTAGGATATGTAGATTTTTAATTTACAACAATATTTTCACCACAGCATTAGACAGCAAGCTAATGTTCATGGTCTGCTGAATCATGGATTGTGATCGCAGAGGGTAATGTTTTCATGATCCCACTGGCAGTATAAATGTTAAACTACTGAATCGTGCTGCTAGGACAAAAAGATGTCGAGACGCCCGGTACATATTTTATGGTATGCGTATGTGTCTATCTCAAGAGCAGACTTTTATTGCTCTATTGTGCGAGACAGAAAATGCACTGAAAGTGGCCAAGATCGATCTTTTGTCCGAACCAGTGCCTGCATTTTTTTTGAATGTCAAGTCTCTTGCTTGGCCGTGGTTTCCTCATCATTTAACGTCACTGTGCCTGAGCCTCGAGAACAGTGTTGCTCCTCATAAACCCACACAGAGAAAACTCAGACAGCCTCAGTACCCAACTCTGACGTTATTTACAACTTTATTTGTCTGAAAACGGCTGACGAAGCAGGTCCCTTCCAGGTGTCTTAGAGAAATTAAAATAGAACTATTTATACCGAGCCAATGAGACGTGTCTCCCACTTGCTGATGAAACATAATTGCAAGAATTCTTTTCGCTCTTAGGGATTTGGGAGCACAACTCCATTTATATTATTTTCGACTGTGGAAAATCAAAAGAGAATGCCAAGGAAAGAAAAAATCCTACTGCCATATGCACACAACACATCCTATGGTGTGCCAAGTGCCCGACTCCAGAGTGTGGGCAGGAAGTGCTATATTGGCCTTCCAGCACAGTTAGATCATTGGCTGAGCCTCAAGGGTGTGGACACATGGTCCCACACTGTTTCAGTCTCCTGTCTCACTGTTCTTCTGTCCACTCTGCTGATATGACAAGCTGTACTCCTGTAATGATAGTCGCAAATTAACAGATGACTAAATGAATCGTCAACTATTTTGATAATCGATTAATCGGTGTGAAAAGTGTGATCATATTACGTGCAGACATTTCTCATAGATTTTTTCAAAAGATTCTTTCCAACACTTTCACAGCAAATATGATTATTTACTGCGAGTTGGGACACCCATAAATGCAACGTCGTGTATTTTAAGTGAAGGTTTGACCCTGGAAGGCAAGAGGTTCTATCAGATTTAGCAGCTCTGTGGCATTATATTTATTTATATTACACTGCAGAAGTTAAGACGTTCAACGCATTTTTTTACTTTGTCCGGTTTGAAGTTTTTTTTCACGATTAAAACAAGATTTCTGATTGTTTTAGCTTCCTAAATGTGAATATTTTCTTCGTTTCTTTGCTCCACGTAACAAAGAAATCATTAAAACGGAATCGTTTTGGTTTGTGGACAAAGGGAGACGTTTGAGAACATCGTCATTTCCAGGTTTGACGAACCAGGTTTTTTTTAAGGGTTAACATTTTCTGACATTTTATGGACCAATTAATTGAGAAAATAATTGACAGAACCAAAAGACAAGAGCTGATAGAGATGGTAGTTTTGGTGATTTTTAAGCCTATGTAGCAGCTTGTTACTTCTTACTATAAGAAGTATTACCTTCATCTTGGCTATAGCTTGGATGGACCTCTCTGGCCAAGCGGGGTCCCCTTAATATGATTAGGACGGATTATGGCGTTGTCTGCACATCAAAAGAGCTAAGACCAATTATCATCAGTGTCTTTCAACACGGCAGCCCCTCCTCCTCCTCCTCTTCCTCCTCCTCCTCCTCCTCCTCCTCTGCCCACATATGCAGAGAAGAAAAAGGGAGAAAACAGAGCCCGGGCATCTTGTAACACTCCAGAAGCTGCACACTAATGGATGGATTCATCATTCATTCACTCCTTTCATGTACAGTATTAGGCAGCACTGTTGTGCACAGTTGCCAGTGCTTTAGCTAGCCCTGAAAATAGACTAAATGTCAGAGCTAATTATCTCAGTACGAGAGGCATGTGCAAACAGGTTCATGTGACGCTAAATGTGGTGTGACGGTGAAGGCTGAGAGGAAACAGGAAAACAAATATGACTATGGAATTTCTCCAGGTGATGTTTGTAAATGTTTGACTTTTTTTTCTATCTGCAGGCTTTTCAATACTGTTTCTGCACATTGTGTAATAGTTTGTGTGCAGGATAACAGCGCACGCCGCTTAGCTTTGAACCGTTTTGCTTAGGTGCCCATTACCATAATCCCCCCCCCCCCGCCCCGCCCCGTCAGAGCGGGTCCTCCATTACCCTTTTGTGCTGTCTGTGTTCATGATGTCCCCAAGCCGCTGCTGCCACCCTCCCTCCATCCCCATCTTACAACACACACACACACACAGCTCTGCTAAATGACTCTCATAGTTTCACTTTTCTCTGAAGTGCTGGAGCCTAAGCGCTGGAACAAAGGTGCTCCTACCACCCATCAAAGACAGAGCTGGAGTCAAACCAGAGTTCTGTCAGGAGTCAAATGAAGCCATTAAAATCCTTTTCCCCCCCACTGTCCTGACATTTACTTTTTTCTTTCAGTTAAACATGTAGTCCAGGTCGGTCAGGCTGGTTGTGAGCAGAGGTGTGTTTAGACTTACACATCGCGACCATCAATCACAAATTAGATGGACACAAATACAATACAAGACTGTTTATAACATCTGATTGGGTCGGCAGCCTATAGCCCACTTCTAAAATTACCTCAATGTTCAGGCTTAAATACAGACATTCTTTCAACATGCTGACTTTTGTAGTATGATTAGGGTGTATACGTATAAAAACTCAGTTGGCACTGTCCGATTATAAATGTCACACCATTGTCATGTATACTCAATACAAATATAAACGCACAAACTTGAAATGGTGAACAAAAATAGAATGTCATGACATTTGCTCAGATTCTTGATGCATTTGTTTATGGAATGATTTGTTTTGCTCAAACCCAGTAGTCCAGTGTCACTTGGCCACTCCTACTGACTACAATCTCAGATTAGAGAGTATTTCAACTCACAAGAGTCATGGAGCATGGCAGAGTGGTGGTCAATATGTGTGACCAGTACACAGACATTCCTTATTGTCTGGTCAATAAAAGGGCACACCAAAATGTGGACTTTTGTCACTTGTCAATATGTCAGAGTTGTCACAAATCATGAGGAAATTTCCACTTTATTGATAAAGTTGTACTGTTATTTTTGGATAGTTACTCTGTTTTGTCACATAACAATAACTACAAGTTTTTCTTTGTGCGTTTATATTTTTGTTGAGTGTAGTTTTTCTTTGTTGTGTTGTGTTGCTTTCCTTGTGTTTGGAAGATATGAATTTCACCCAAATAAACCGGACCCTGACATGTTGCTTACTCAATTAAGCATTTCTAGATATTAATATACCCTATATTATCTGTGTAATAATTATTAGTTAAGGTGTGTCTAAGTGTGCGAGAGAGAGCTGTTTGCCGTCTACTTTGCAAAACATTCGATTTCTATTACTCTGGTAAGCTATTTGTTGGGTATCTGTCTTTTACTCGTTGAGACTGAATCCAGGAAATTTGGAGCTGCATAGTGCAGGAACAGCAGGAGTCATGAGTGCCACATGCAAACACATATTTAGGCAGTTGTTTAGGGTAGTCCTTTTATATTTAGCAATATTGTGTAGCCGTCTCACTTTTCTTGCTACCATGTAGCTGTCGTTCTTTCGCCTCTCACCTCCATCAGCTGGGGCGACACTAGATCTAAACACTGGCATACTGAGCAACACGGAGTGTCATGTGGAGCTGGTTGGTCTAATTGTGTGAATGTATTTGACACTGGTTTGAATGTAATGGATTAAAAGTTACACACTCCAGCTTGTAACCAGTGTATGTCTCCTCAGTGTTAACATTTGTCATAGAAACTAAACCAACGACAGAGAGCGACTCTTTTACCTGTCTGTGAAGGTAATTATCCTGTTTTCTCGGATGATTCCAGTGGGCAGACTGCTCTCCTCGTATCACCACTCCACAGCTGGTCTCCGCGTGTGCTCTTCCAGTTTTGCTGCAGTTCTTGGTTTAATCACGGCCATGAATTTCCAATCCGCACGGGTGCAGGCTCGATGTGTATTTATGTCCTGTATTGAATTCATATACAGGAAACTAAATGTATATTGAATGCTCGAGCTGTACAGTACATGCACCTCCGTTGGCAACCGCGTCCGACATCACTGTGGGCGACGAGCAGGTGAACACTCAATCACAATCCCCCCCACAAGCATGTAAACAAGGGCTGAAGTGGCCTCTGCGTACCACATACCAACACCGTGCCTCTTGGCTAACCTGCAGTCTGTAAGGGCAACATTAATAATTTAACCAAACACTCAGACGTGATGGAACGGACAAAGGATTCCAGTGAGAAGCACTTTGGTGAAGAGAGGCTATTAAATATGAAAACTGTTTGTGGTGACTAATAGTATTTTTTTTTTGTTTTTCTACAGCTTAAAGTCTCGTGCGCTGTATCGTTACCACGGTCGGCGTGCGTCGACGATAAATTGTTTGATCAGGAAAGATTAAGCCGCTGCCTGGATGTAAATCGACTCTTTTGTGTTTGCTGTTGCCGCGGAAGGACGCACGGTTCCTTCAGCAGCGAGTGAACTGTACCCTGGATTTAATATCGGTGTAGTCCAAATTAATCTGTTGGGTTAGTTTACAGTTTGTTTGTGCTTGCTAATCTGCAGCATCGAAAAAACAAATGTGTTCCAGCAGTTGTGTTCTGTATTTAACCTCAGTCAGGCTCGCCACCACACACTCATTTACTCAAATACACATATGCACACAGAGATGACTGGGGGCAGCAGCTACTTGTATATTTATACATTCATGGAGCTGCTGCTGCATGTTCCATGAAACACACACACACACACACACACACACACACACAGTTACAGGGGCCTTATTCTTGTGTTTGGGATTAGATGAGTTCAGGGCCAGAGAGCCCCTCCAGTTGCAGCCTCTGCTTTGGTGTGCTGGTTCGGTGGGTGGGTGGGTGGGTTTGTGCATGAAATCCTCTGGGGGAAATCCAGCGCTGCACACAAATCATTACTGCTCATCAGGTGCTGCCACTCAGCCACTTATTTACTCAGCAGCTCGGTTCGTGCGAGTTGCAGATGTACACACACTCGGAAACACACCTCATTATACATCAGCATTGTGGCGAGGCGATTGTTTCTCGGGTGATTTGTTGTCCGGGAAAAAGGGGGGGGTGCATTGTTAGTTAGTGAGCAAAGTGTGGGTCAGCAACTGGAGCCGAATATACACGGCACTGTCATAAGTTTCCACAACTGATGTCGGTGTGCAGGTTTTATTTGCCAGAAAGCTGTCAAAAGGTTGACATGACAGAAAAGTGTTGCTTCAGCAAGACACACACAGGCCTCTATCCAATGTGAATTATTTATGACCTCTATACCGCGTGAGCTATATGTAGCATATTAAACACATAATCCTCACATCTTCTCGCTGTCACCCTGCGATAGTGGCCTCACTGATGAGCTTGATAATTGGTAAAGGGGTGGGGGGGGCTCTTGTAACTTGAACCACGCTGTTCCTGGCAGAGGTTTTGTCTGCTGATGCATCTGCGACATACTGTAAACACTTGCGCACAAGCCGGTCATGCTCGGTGTTTGACTGTTTACACACCTTGGCTGACAGATAAGAGGGGATTTCAGCTGTGCTCTGATCAAATCTGCCACAGAGGCAGAGTGTGTCAAGTGCTCATGGTCTCTGCTTCCTGTGTTTATATTGTGAGAGGGACAGATAGATGGAGGCAGGCAGGCGCAGGAGGAGGAGGAGGAGGGGGTGGACTCTCTTTCAGCGGCTAAATCTCTCGTTTTTGTGGTCGGGCGATGCACACAAACCGGCACGCATATGTGATCACATCGCACAATGGGGCCAAGATGCAATTAGTCCACGTGCAGGAAATGGGATTCATCTATCTTAACTCTGCGAATCTAAGAAGCACCAGAAATTGCACAGGCAGCTCTGTTTTGTCAGCTAAGTGGTGCCAAATTGATTACGATGATGTGGTGTTCTCGCTCCAGACGAAATGAGTCACCACCCAAAGACACAAGTACACACGTGTCTTTGCATAATTTCATTCAGCAGTTGTAAAAAAAAAGTGCACACTAACAAACTTGTACATAGAGCTGATTGTCATCTATTTTTGGACACTGGAAATAAAACAAACACAAACCAGTAAATTGTGCTTAACTTAAGCACAATATTCAAAAACATGTTTTCTGCTTTTAATGTCTTCTGTAAATGTTGTACTGATCATTGTAAAAGTGAGACAGCTACACTGAAAGTATCTATGGAAATATTAAGGAATCACAACGATCACAAATATCGCCTGATATTGAAAATGTAAATCAAGCACTGCCCCAAACAACTGCCTAAATACGTGTTTGCACGTGGCACTCAAAACTACTGCTGTTCCTGCACAAACGCAGCTCCAAATTTCCTGGATTGAGTCTCAATAATAATGATACGAATAATGACACGGATGTCCAACCGTGTTCACTGTGTACAAGCTTTTATATCAAACATAAGTGCTCAATGTGCAGATTTGACTGTGAAAAGCTCAAATCAGATGATTGGCTCTAATGGCCGAGCTGCAGTTGCCATTCAGCTGTGTGCACTTCTAATTTTCTCCGTTAGTGTATATTTTAAGGATAGACCGATTATTGGCCGGGCTGATAATCGGCCTTTTTAAAAAAAAAAATGTTTTTTAATCCGATGGCCAATAAGATATCAATGTATTTATTTGTTAAATTAAAATTTCACTTAACTTTATGAGAGGCTGCTGACCCTGGGAACTCCCTGCACTTTTTTGTTTTTGTTTGAACTTAACACAAAGATAAGTGAAAGAAAATAAGATTTCAGTTATATTGAGTCATGTTGTTTTTTTTACTTTATTTACTGTAGAAAACTTCAGGGAGCTATTTATTTGTGCAAGTTTTCATTTAACTTTATAAGACACGCTGCTGAGGCTGGGAGCTTCCTGCACGTGCAGTTGTTTTAAACTTTTAAAACAAAGATGTCTATTGTCTAAAACCTTTATCAGCAAATCTGAAAAGCTGTTTCGTAAACATATGCTTAAAGGCCTTTAAACGAAGTGTTGGTGTTTTGTATTAGTGCAACATTTTGACGCCAATATTTTCACTTTTACTGCATCGTCTCCAAATATTGGTTATTGGCCCGATAACTAATAATCATTGTGATTATCGGCCCTTGAAAAAACACATCGGTCGATCTCTAGTATATTTCACCAGTGGACTTTGAGTTGCTGGGTAACCTGAATATATATTTACAACCAGGTGACGTCTTCCAGCTGCATTCAGTGACTGCTTTTATCTTTTAATGGCATCAAAAATGTTTCCCCCTCTAAAGGCGGAGAGAGAGTGAACATGCACCATATGTTGACTGTTGTGATAACTACAAAAATAAATGACTGGATTGTGAGTGATTGAGTCACTCCATGCTTTTGTATCTGCTGGGACACATGGCTTCTTATTTATTTATTTTGCTGTCTGAACCAGACTGACGCCACATGGCCATAAATGTGTCTTTGTATATAAATGTGTTTAATTTATTGTTTCCCTCCCTGTCTTTGCGACGTGCACACCAACACGGTGAGTGACATCTACCCTGATTGTCCTGTTTTCTGATGCCTTTACTGCACAACAACAACAAGAAAAAAGAAACCTATTAGTCTGTGTGTTGTTGCCACATCACTGCGCCTCTTCCTCACCTGCAATATGATCCACATTAGCATCCACAACAGCATGGGCGGGGGCTGCTGTCCGAGCCGCCGACAGGACTGAGAGCAGAGATAAGCTCACTCCAGGAGTGTTCAGTCTCTGCTGGGCAGGGAAGGGGGGAAAAAAAGTGCAGCAGTGTTTGTAGTCGTCAAAGTCGGTCTCTGAGACCAAGAATGCAGCTTTTGTTTGGATTTATGTGGATGCGATGTGTTGTTAACGGGATGATATTCATGCCGTACAACACCCCTCGTTCACACCAGCCACGGCACAACGTTCTCCAAGCTCCTTTGTCGGCCTCACACCCGGCGGTGTGGCGTTGGATATGAGGAAGAATAGCTGGTCGCAGTGGAACAAAGGTACAGACAAAGAAGGGTAATGGCTGAACAGAGCGCTGCGAAAATGAATACACGAAAAAAAAGTAAAGACCTAGTGAGAGAATAACAAAAGGCTGTCCTGAAGGAAGGAATGAGACGAGGAGAGAAGAAACAAGTGGATCAGCAGATATTATCAGGACACCAGCTCCCCTGCAAAGCATTGTGCTCTCAGGTTTCAACAAACATCACACTGCAGCTTAAGCCGACTTTTACACTCTCGCTAAACACCGGTCACTTTTCCTATTCAATCATTCCTGAAATCAGTTTCTGCTTTATGTCATGGGAATTGATAAGACATACATAGTTCAAGCACATTTGATGATCACTGAAAACAGTGTCCATATTAGGCCTGAATGATTTTGAATAAATATCGAACTGAGATTATTTTTTGACAGGAATTGCGATTGCCATATGATACGCAATATCAGAGGGAATTGTAATTTGTACATCATTATTCTCAATTTTGGCTTTAAAAAATATTGCGCCATTTGAATATTGCAGTAGGCTCTATTGCGATTTCGATAAAATTTAGATTAATTGTTCAGCCCTAAACTCAGTCCATACGCTACAGTTCAAAAGTTTGGGGTCACCTATACAATTTTTGTTGCGTTTTCCATTAAAAGTCACACTTTTATTCATCAAAAGAGTTGCAAAATGAATAGAACGTATAGACAAGACATTTACATGATTAGAAATAATGATTTTTATTTTGCCCTTCAAACTTTGCTTTGGTCAAAAAAAACAGCAAAACTGTTTTCAGCTGTGCTAACATCATTGCACAAGGGTTTTCTTATCATCCAATAGCCGATTAGCAAACACAATGTACCATTAGAACACTGGAAATGGGCCTCTATACACCTATGTACATATTCCATTGAAAACCAGACGTTTGCAACTATACATACGTATACATTGTTAATGTGGTAAAGTAATGTAAAAGTGCTTTTTCTTCAAGAAATAAGGACATTTCTAAGTGACCTCAAACTTTTGAACAGTAGTGTATGTTTAAAATGCACAGTTGTCAACTTCATTGGAAGTTTACCCTGAAAGTTATAGCAGTGATCGGTGAAGTGGATGATGCCATTGAAAACGTGGCCAACCATGTGTAGTGATTAGAAAAACAGATTTCAAAATGTGAGCCTTGTAGATTTAATGCAGCAAATGTTACATATCGTCTATTCAAAGGTATTGATGCTTAACAGTTTAATGAGTTCACACTCTGTGGGGGGAAAAGTCTGAATGTAGTGCGCCATTCACTGGAGACAAAAACAGTACTTTGACGACTTCAAAAGGACCTCAGCAGTCTTGAACTCTTTAGAAATAAATGATCTGAGAGTCCTCGCTTTTGCCTGAGATCTAGCTCTGCCCCTGGTGCAAACACTTAACCCCAGTAACCACACTTAACTCCACCATTATCACTGTAGTCACCTCAGATACCATCTCCCAAGTTGCGCTGGATTTTTTTGTCCAGTAAGCCCCCCCCCCACACACACACACCATGCATCCGGTTTCAAGTAAAATAGTAATTGAGTCTCCGTGCTCATGTTGGATTTGAAGACTTTGATCTCTCCCTGCGCTCCCCTGTTAAATGGTTTCCTCCGAATTGGTGCGAACATGCAGCGACTGGCTGCTCTTTTTATCAGCAGCTCGTCACCGGCCACTTTGAAGCCACAAACAACTCACTCTGAAAATAATATCTGCTGCTTATTTATTATGTGCATTTTCTTCAAAGGTGACACATTCAAGATGAGACGGGAGACCGTTTGGGTCTATTGTACAGAAAACACAGCAATAAACGTCCGTGGAGTCGTTTTGTGTCGGAAAGGAAACAAAACAGGAGACCGTGTCCAGACTTTGGGGATTTCTCAGAGGAAATACTTCTGTCCCTTATGTTTATATGACAATAATTGCCCTATTTAAACGAGGGCAACTGTGACTCAGCATTCTTGTTGTAATCAACAGAATTTGCACGCTGATGTTTATCTTTATAGAGTTAACTGGAAATGTGTCGTCTGGAGCTTGTAATTGGCATCAAGCTTATGTGAGACCTCACTTGACCACTCATTGTTTTCAATAGATTCTGTCATGATTTAAAGGGGACACATTATGCAAAATCAACTTTTGAATCATTTTAATACTTAGATTTGGGACTCTGGAGGCCCTATGAGAAGGCAAAGTGGGGAAAAAGATGACTCACTCATCTTTCTGTGGTCCTCCTCAGTCTAAATACAGGAGATAAATCACGCAATGTTGACTTCCGCACTCATTGCTACGTCGCAATGACATATTCCTGGAATTGTTGTCATGTGGAGCTCTGATTTGTCCCTAAAAAACGTGAGATTGCAAGCGAGGGCAATAGTATCCGGAAGAGCGGAAATCCGAGAAGTGTTCTATTCTTGTCTGCACAGTGCAGCACAGAGTTCTCCACAAACTCCCAGCCTCAGAGGATTTATGTGTCCATATACATTTTATATATGACGGCAATGTGCCGGCTAGAGTCGGCAAATGATGGCTTTTCCAAATGCTAACTCTTAGCTGCCGGAGCCTCAGTGATGCTGACATAGTTTCCTGTGTCTCATTTGCATTTAAAGAGACAGGCACTTAAAAGCGAACGTTCTGAACAGGGCTGTTTTGGCAGAGTGATTGAACTGCTGTGGTGCTTCATCCTTAAGGTATTTGGACCAAAGCATGTCACAGACATGTTCACTTAAGAAATTGGGTTTAATATGTTTCATTAAAAAAACAAAACAAAAAACACACACACACAAAGATGATTAAATGACAGCAGTCAAGGACAAACTAGGCAAAGACCCAGACTTTGAAATCCAATGCTGATAAATAGCTGGCTGTTTGACTTTGCAAGGCATACTGGATTATATTGATTTTGCCTTCCTCCCAGTGTGTATGTGTTTGTGTGAGTGAGTGTGATAGCAAAAAACCAGAGCCAATGGAATGCAATATTGTGTTTCATTAAAAAATCTATAGGTTATCTCATTACAGCCACATGATTTTCTTTGGCATCGGGGTTAGTGGGAAATGGGGTGGAGCTGCCGTGTGGCAAAATAAATTAGCTTTTCTGTCTCCGATCACGTTTTTGTTGTTCGCGGAGGAATGTTGACGACTTCTTGTTCATTTATGCCAGCTGCTCTCTGATTTTTATGAGCGTACAGGAGATAACTGGTACTCACATGGCAGAGCTAATCAAAATATTTTAAATCACAAGATCTGAAGTTAATACAGGCGATTGTTCCGTTAGTTGCCGCTGTCATTTCTTTTTTTATTACTCCATCACGCGGATATCTCGGACACTAAATCTCTCCGTTTAAAACCCGAAGCATTACTCTCTGACAGTGTCACATTCGTATGAAATGACTCTGGCTTTGTGATTTATTCCAACAACGTTGTAATGTGGACCTAAAGGTGATGTGTATTTCCATTCTCCATTATCTTTAGTGATTGCGGGCCAGAACTGCTGAGTAGGTCATCAAGGGTTTTTTTCTCCTGGCTGGATTTCAACTGTGTAATCTGTCTCTGCTCTTGATAGTTTCCTTGAGACTTCATTTTAAAAAGCATTTTACTCAGAAACAGCGTCTACCACCATCAACCAGAAAAGGTTAGGCTAATTCTCCACTCCTGACATTAAGTGTCCGTTTTAAGCGTTATTTTGACTGTGGTGTGAGAGCCCATTTAGCCCAAGAAACATGCAGTTTCTTTCTATTTTGGCTTCCAATTATGCACCGTGAGACGCTGCTTTTGACGTTCTCACACCATCTTAAAAAAAAACAGTGCTCGCAATTTGCCCGTCTGTGCTGCCATTGTCCCAGCGGGCCAATCCTTCATCGTGGGCCCATGGGGAGGCTGATAAGAGGGGAAATTTGAGCCTTAATCAGTGCTGGTTAATTATCACAACCAGGGGAGGTGAGAGAAATTTCCCCCCATCTACCAAATTTCTCTTGGATCTGTCTCCCGTTTATGACCTTCCATCTGTTGGAAGCTCTGTTCTGTGTGTCTACTACTGCTCTCAACAACTCGTCTAATTTTGCTATTTTTAACTACGGTGGCCATCAAGCTGCTGGACTTGCACCTGTTTAATTTAATTCATTTAATTCAACATGCTCCGTTAGTGACGCTCCACATTATTAACGTACACTGGTTATGCTAGCTGAGTGAAATCCACTTAACTGCAACAAACTTATATAATTGTGAGTTTTCACACATATATTGTATTTGATTCGTTATGATTTTTTTAGTCTTTTTTAAAATTTACTGGACTATACGTTTCAAGCAATCTGGAGCAATATTAAAGGTGCATTATGTAATAAATCTAAAGCAACTGGCCATAAAATCCTCCTAATATGTCACAGAGACTCGGGAATAATGTTCATATAACAGTTCAGTCATATAACATATAACTGAACTCACCAACAACAACAGTACAGCCAAAATATTTGCATTAAAAAATTTGCAGTCTGCATTACTTTGCAGACTGCAAATTATGTTTATGTTTTGGCATGTGGCACCACCTACCAACGTCTACCAATCATTGCAGTCAGTAGAGTCTCAGCTGCCAAGCAACCACGGGTTGCCAGTTACGTGAGAAAACGAAACCTTAAAGACCTCTGTATTTTGAATTTGAATGTAGTAACCGTTTTTGGCCACATTCTTACATATGACACCTTTAAGTTACACCATTATCATATTAACTTTTATACGCTAATGCAAGAATGAGAACCTTAAAGGAATACTTCACCGATTTGCTTTTAGCTTTATATTACTAGAATAAGGGTAGAATTTTTGAAAAACTTTACTCCCTAACTTCAGTTTCACTTGAGTCAAAAGCCTTGGTCTGAGGTTTGAAACCGCAATGCTAATTCCTCACTTTTTAGACGCAGCTGTTGGGGGATGGGACCTCATTCCAAGAATGTAAACAGTGTCCGCCATCTTTGCTAACGGTTACGCTAACATGACCAACGTTTTCAGCTGCTAGCTAAATTTGCTATTTGTCTCATACCATTAATTGTTCATTTTAAAGGGTTAACTTTGTGTATGTGCAACTTTATTCTATTTTACTTTGCTATGGATGTAGATATAACATTTTGCTAACATTCTAATTTTATTGTTTTCATTTTATGTTTAAATAAATTATAGTTTGCTTTTTAGAGGACTGTTATTTTCCCCCTTTGTTTCCACAGAGCACAAATGCATGTATACGCCAACGTTGCTGCGGTTTTAATGGCACGTCGAAGCGGTGACAGAAGCCCAGTTTAGCCTAATTAGTGTCAGGTGGATCACGTTTAATGAAGACCTATGTGGTTGTAAAGTCGCTAATTTCATTATTAAGAATACAGATTGGTTATGCTCTCTCTCTGAAACACAAGTATGCATATTTCAGACGCAAAGGGCTTTGGAATGGTTATAAACATTGATGAAAAATTAACGCTACAATAATGAGCGCAAAGCATGAATCACTTAGTGTTGGAGGAGGGCATTTCACTCAATTCCAGAGGAGCAGTTTGTCTGCTCGCCAATCCCTGGGCTATTAATAATAATTAATAATCTGATTTTTATTTATTTATTTATTTATTTATTTAAGAAAGCAGTACAAATTAACATATACAAAATGGACAAGATTGGTCTTATTTTTCAACCAGCAAGGGTTCTTCAGGATCTCATTTTTTCAAAGATGACATGAAATCCAAGGCTGAGCTTTATTATTGTGACTGAACAATAGTTAAAATGTTTATTTTGAATAGTTTTAGTAGTTGGAACTCGCCTCTTGAGCTTGCTGCACAGGAAATATGGGTAAGTGTGAGTGTTCATTGAGGATCAGGTGCCCATCAGTTCCCATCATACTAGTGTATTATATTCATACAAGGTACAAAGACTAATGCTTGCATGGAGTCAGACTAAGAATCCCTCTGTCACATTCTCACTGCACACTGGACGTGGCTCTTAAGATTTGATACTTCTGGAAATGTGCATTGAAAACACGTGCTAATCCCTTTTTTAATCGCATTTATAAAGGCTCAGTTTCTTCATATTCCAAAAAGAGTTTGCATTTGTAACTGAGTGACGTTTTCTGGCACTATTCAGCACATACAGTGACGTTGCACACTATTAGAAATAAGGGTTCCAAAAGGGTCCTTCTACAAGGGCTGAGGTTCTACCTGGAACCATGTGCTTCTGAAGAAAGAAAGGGTTTCCAGAAGAAAGGGTTTTTCAAGGGTTCTTGGTAACAATAATGGTTCAAGTAGGAACCATTTTGATCCAGAGAACCCTTTAAAACCCCTTTCCTCAATAAAGGGTTTTAAAAGGGTTCTTGGTGGAACTCTCCAAAAAGGGTTTTCCTATGAGGACAAGCCGACGAACCTTTTATGGTTCTACTTAGCACTTTTATTTCTAAGAGTGTAGTGACCCAGCTCTGTCATGTTTTCTCTAGGCCTCCAGAGTTTTACAGTGGCAGAAAGGCAGACAGGATAACCGAGAGACGGAGAGCTGAAAAAAATTTGGATCTTTTCCTCTTTTATTCTGCCAGTTGAGCGTGTGCCAGTGCAGGACAGCCAGTGTGCTGCTAGGCGCCCTAATCATTTTGTCCATCCCCTTTATGGCTTGGCCTCGACCCTTCTTTTCATCAGCTGCTGTGGGGATCGCTGAGAATACCAGAATTTGTGGGTTGTGGTATCCCTTATCACAGCTTCCTCCCTCAGGCATGTTTGGCATTGTTCCTGGCTGCAGCTCTTTAAAGAGGACTTGAGTGGCCGTACTAAAAAGAGTTCTGTTAGGGATGGAAATGGAAACAAAAAAAAGAGGTTAATTCCTGTGTCATTTAGCCTTCACTTACCTCTACTTACATTTTCCCTTCAGATTGCTTGTAATGTTCGTCCTCAGGTGTGCGAACTCGGCAACTCTCAGAACTTTTTTACAAAGAGGTAAAATGTATTTTGCCGCATTGAAAAAACATTCATCTATCCTAATGAATCTGCCCCCTTTCTCCTTCTTTCCTTTCTATTACGGGGTAATGAAATAGGTGCATCCACTCAAATCTTTACTGCTTCCATTCATTTCAAGTCAAGTGCTCAAATGTCAATTTTGAGAAAATGAAAGGAAGTAAGCTAGCTGCGTTAACTTCCAAGCACTCTATAATAAAATCCTTGACAGGACATTTGTACTTGTCCTTTGACTAAAAAGGGCACATTTTTCTTTTAACCCGCAAACAGATGCACGCCTCAAATAAAGCAAGATAGCTGCAGCTCAAAGTCCCTCCACATTTCCTCTCAAGATAATTGTTATTTCCCTGAGGTGTTTCTTTGTGACAGATGGGCTTTAAAAGTGAGTGTGAAGAGATGGGGGGGAGACGCAGAATTGAGGTATAAAGATAAAGGAGGAGAGTGTGGGGGGGGGGTGGTGAGAGGGAAGTGGAGACGACCATTTCTGTTGGTGTCATTAAAATGACTCTTAACACTGAGAGTGGAAGGACAAACAATGGAGGGACTGGAATAACTGAGAGGCAGCAGCATGGAGAATGAAATGCTGAGGTTCATTGCTAACGGCGCTTTCCCATTATACAGGGTTAGCATGGCTCGGCTCGGCTCTACTACGTTTTTTTTAGGTACTTTTTGGTCTGGTGAGATTCCAAACTAGAGATGGACTGATATGTTTTTTTCAGGGCAGATATCGATACCGATTATTAGAAGTCAACAAGGCCGATAACCGGATTTTTTGAGCTGATATTCATTTGTAGTAAAAGTGAAAATATTAGCGTCAAAATTGTGAACTAGAAAAGCACTCGGAGAGCGCAGACTTCTGCCAAGCTCAGCCCCTCTTAAAAATAGCAATTAAATATAGTGATAGCGTCTATGGATCACGCCCAAAATTTAATCACTTTAATCATTGTTCCTGGTCCCATTGCTATTACCTGAAAATTTCATCCAAATCAGTCCGCGACTTTTCGAGTTAGGCTAACTGACAGACATACATAGACCTCCTGGTGGAGGTCAATAATACAAACACCAATACTTGTTTAAATGCCTTTAAGCATATATATGCTATATGAATATAAGCTTTTCAGATTTGCAACATGTTTTAGGTTTTTTGTTTTTCTTATGAAGCTCCCAGGCTCAGCAGCATGTCTTATAAAGTTAAGCTAACGGCGCTAACTGGTAAATGGTGCCTGGATTCCGGTGCCCCGGCACAAAACACTGCGATACTTTAGCGACTCATTTTAACAATCTGGAGCCACATAAACATAACGTCACGCACGTCTTTTTCCGTCATGGAAGCACGTCATACGTTAACATCAACGCCGTTAGCGCTGTTAACGTGGCCAGCACTAAAAAAAACGTATAATTAGCCATGGCCTTTTAAAGTGCCACTACAGTGGCTGTAAATGCCCATGAAGTTGGTTTACTTTTCAGTATGTCCAGGATTTTCATCTCCCAAAAGTCCAAGCCACAAAAGGGCCTGTGTTGTTGCAGAGCGATTGGTTTTCGAGAGACGTCTGTTCCGTCTCAAGAGCAGCTCAATAAAGAGGAGTAGTCAATATGGCTGCTCTCGGATGGTGAGTCGGTGTGGATGGAGGCTTCCTGCTGAGCCAGTGGTAGAAAAGAGGGGAACAGGGGGTCTTTGTGTGGAGAGCAGACTCTCGCTCACTCGTCTTTACTGCCATTTCTGGGGGTATTACACCTCACATTAACTTCCTCTACACAGCTTGTTTTAAAGTGGGAATATTCTGCCTCCTTCTGTAGAAAGTATACAAACACAGATTTTTGGTAGAGCTGACATGGCAGGAGAGGCAACGTTGTGTTAAACATTATCGCCATGTGTTGAAAGGACACGAGCCGTGCAGCGTTGTGTGTGTGTGTGTGTCGTCTTTGTTTGGCTCGGTGGAAAACGAGCAAAGCTGGCAAAATGACTGTTCCTCTTCACGAGGATCTCTGTTTATAAAGAAAGCAATTGAGAGACTGTCTAATCCAATGCAGGGACTGTAACCTGTAGCTGGGTTGTTTGTGAAGCAGAAATTGATCTTTGTCACTTAAGTGAATTTAATGGCTGCTCTGGACTTGGCACGCTTTTTTCAGCCGTTTTCCTTTAAGCCCAGGATCTTTGCATTGTGATCTGCAGGCTATAAAAATTTTTTCTTGAATTGTCACGCTTCTCACATTGACCATAAGCTCTGTAATGTAGGAAAACTCGCTTTCAGCACTGGCTCAAAATGGGAAAATCCAGCACTGGTACCACTAGTGCAGTGCCTGTAGGAAGTTACGATTAACGCTGTTTTTTAGTGTGTATCTGCGTCATTACCTTGTTTAAGAAGCCCTGAAGGTTCAAAACAAACAGTTCAGAGAACACTGTGTTTTATTGTAATCTCGGGCTCAGCCAGATCTTTGAAAAAACCCAGTCCGGTTACTAGGGCTGTAACGATATGCGTATCGAAATCGAAATCGTGATACTCAGAGCCACGAACCTGTCTCGTGGCTGAGAGCGACACGCTCTTTCTAACTCCCAGGTATTTTTCCAGTCAGCCACATGATATGAGCTGTTAGTGCTACCAAGCTTATTTTTATTAGGGTTGTCAAATTATCGCGTTAATTGTGATTAATTAATTACAGTCATCATTAACGTGTTTTTTAATCGCGTTAATCTCTTCTTTTTTTTCTTTTTTTTTCTTTTTTTTCTTAAATGTATTTATTTATTTATTTTTATTTAATCTCTTCTTTACTGATGTCCTCACTCCCGGGGGCAGCATCAGACACAGCGACAAAAGCGTCATAAAACCATGTTTAACTTTAACAAACACAGACATGCTGCATACCCACAGAAAGGTCAGAAACTCAGCTAAAAGCTCATATAAACCATTCTTATGTTCACCAAACACAGTTAATACACCGATGGATCAAACCTGCAGGAGCGGAAAAAACCCGTTATATCGCACACGTTGAAAAGCGGCCCCGGAGCGTCAGCGTGATTATGTAAACAGCGGAGAATTCACAGATTTTTATCACTCTACAAACAAGAATTACGGATCCAGCCCCAAAATAAGAGCAAAACGACAACCTCATTTTCCAGCCCTTTGCTCTGTGCTGCCTTATTCTCACTGGTTGCCCAGTACGGAGGTTCATCTTTTTTCAAAGACTAACAGGGGCTTCCTCACTGCTGGGCATGAAAGGATTAAGCTTCCCACACTAATGTGGTTTGTGACACCTTCTTGTGTCTTAAACAATGTTCGTTAGGCAGCGTTTCAACACTAATTTTCGAGACTTGGTGTGTATTTGTGTGTTCATGGTTGAGATGATTAGACACCTGTGTGGGATAAATTCATTTTATTTTGCAAAAACATTGTAAACACAGAATTCCCAATTAAAATACTGACATCACAAGATGTCAGGGTTTGGTTCGGATATATCCTCCATCCAGGTCCAGTGTGTTGGAATTAGTGATCTCTAATAGTGAGTTTTCAGAATGCAACACATTATCGGTTGGTCATTTTTGATGAAAATCAAATCAAATGAAATTGCTTGTCATCAACATTGTGAGTCTGACTGTCCTGTCTTGATCATGGACTTTGGCCGTTACCAGTTGGTTCATTGTTTGCTTCCATGTTTGTCTGAGTTTGTTTTCTTTTCTGTCTCCTATCAGTAGAGTTTTTTAGCCTCCATCAACTCCCCTCGCCTCCTTTGTATCTCCCTCTACAGTTCAGTTTTCTTCGCTGCCCTGCTCTGCTGCAAAGTGGATGTTGTATGTGAAGCTGAAAGCAGATGGCATACCATTTTGTCTGACAGTAGAGTAGACACTAAGCCCTCCCCTACTGCTTCTACAGTGGCAATGAAAAGCTGCTAAAGGCGACTGTTTTGGCTCCCATCGGTTGCCGCAGGACCTTCAAGCCCATTCAGTTTTCTCTTCAGACAGAGAGTGGCTGAAGATGGAGAAGAGCCAGGCTATTGGGCCTGGAAGCTCTGCCCGGCCCACACACACCCACTGCTTCACCAGCGTAAAAGCAAAGATGATTAAGCATGCCATGGTGCCTCAGGTCTGCAGGAGTGACAAATTCCCCCCACTGCTACTCCACTCTGGTCTCTCTCCATCTGTCATGTACCCCATCAGTAAAATACACCTGCTGGTGTTGTCGCATTCTGCCCACTATGCACTCTTTGGCTGCGCTGAATTTATTGATTTCCTGAAATCAGCTGCTTACGCCGAAGTCTGATTTGAAACCATTTGTTTACTGTGAAGAGTTCCAATTGAACACACTGGCTTAGGGTGGTGTATATGTGCATGTGTGTGTGTATGTATGTATGTATATATATATATGTATATATGTGTATATGTTTATATGTATGTATATGTGTGTATGTGTATATATAGATATATGTATGCATGTATATATGTATATATGTGCATATATGTATGTGTATATATGTAAATGTAAATGTAAATGTACTTTATTTATACAGCCCTTTACAACAATCCTTTCGGTGATCCAAAGTGCTTTACAAGAAATAAATAAATAAAGAGGAAACGCATAAAAGTAATTAAAAACAATAAAAACAATAAAATAGTGCAAAATAAAATAAGATAGAATCAGATAAAAGATAAGAAGACAAAAGATAAAAAGTGTCACCATACTACTCGGTATTAAAAGCCATCCTAAATAAATAGGTTTTTAGCCTTGATTTGAAGAGGCCCAGGTCAGAGATAAGACGCATCTCAACAGGGAGTTTATTCCAGAGCCTGGGAGCAGCAACAGCAAAGGCTCGATCACCCCAGTGTTTATGTATGTATGTGTATATATGTATGTGTGTGTATATGTATATATGTATATGTATATATATGTGTGTGTGTATATGTATGTGTGTATATGTGTATATGTATGTGTATGTATATATATATATATATGTATGTGTATGTGTATATATATGTGTATGTGTATGTATATATATATATATATATATGTATGCTTATTCACTTCAGTCTCTCATCCACTTCAGCCTGATGGGTTTTTAAATATTATATCTATGAGCAGTTTTTGTCTATTCCCGATAATGGATTTCTATATATTTAAGTCAAACCTGCAGTGCTGATTTCAACTCAAATTTAAAGCATACATTTAACACTGCAGGTTACTGAATATATCTTTTTGTGCAGATTTAACGAAATCCTTAAACCTCTATCTACTACCACTAAAAAGTCTGTGATTTTCCTTACAATGGCTTTGGTCTTTTTATTGTACATGAAAGATCTCTCCATCAATGTCCATTCAGACCGAATTACAGCACTTTCCCACTCTTTATAATCTAGTCCTCTGTCAGGGAATCATTATTGGGGACAATTACAATTACTTGTTTCAAACCTTCCATCGTCTGATATTCATTCACTAATGTAAAAGTGTAGAAAAATGTAGAAGTGTATTCAGGTTAGTTATTACTGGTTGTGTTTTGCTGCAATTGTTTGTGCTTTCAAGAGTACTTTGAGGATGAGTAGCCATATTGCCACGGTAATGGGCCAAGCATTACGTTGTTTCTCTCTTTGGTTCTTACACTCGGGACTTGAGCGCCGTAAGGTAGAGAAATTACCTCCCAGAAGTTAAATAGCCGAACCTTTTGTCATAGCATCTTCCTGTCTTCCCTTTCCTGTTTTCTTCCTCGCATTCTATCTCTCCATGCTCTTGCTCTCCCCTGGAGACGTGCCATTTTCTTAAGAGAGCGGGCATATTTTAAACTGCATTTAACATTCAGCCACTTATTTCACTCCATTCGCTGCATTATTAAAATACCTTTACACCTCCCCTTAATTATTTTTTCCAGCTCTCCCTTTCCCAGCAGAACTAATAATTTGTGTTATTTATCTAAACAATGCCACTGTGTGAATCTTAGGGTGGGAAGGTTTGAATAATAGATGAGGACAAATATGAGGCAATTGCACTTACTCTGGCTTTGGCACTATCCCTGTCAGCCCAACGTTACCATATAAACAGTAACCGCGCTGCATAGTGTTCACTCCTTCACTGCCCTGTCTGCTTATAATAAAGCAAGACCTGATATTAACTTACCAGGGAGGATACACTGGGTTAAATATGTCAGCTCCTCTTGTCCAATTCCAGCAGCTTGTGGTTCCATAATGAAAAGCCTCTCGGAGTCTCTGGGATAGTCTGAGGCGCTGGAACTGAAAAAGATAGATTAAAGAAAATGATGTTTTGCTCAGGGGACATTTCAGTGAGTGTTTGGGACACTCGGAGTCCTGTGGTGTCCTCTCATTTCAGCCACCAGCTCGTTTCTGTGAATGAGCTTTAAAAAATGTGCTTTACAGTTTCCTTGAGGACACGTCTTAAACGTTAATGTAGGTTACTATATCTCAGCAGATCATCATCAAGATTTTAAGATCTGCTGCCAGCTTTGGATATACATGTAGAGTTAAATTCCGCTGATGCAATGTAGGCATTACAAGCACACATCATTGGCAATGACCGCTGTAAACATGAAGTAGAACGGGTCTTTGACGTAAACAAGATTTTCATTTGATGTGTTTGTCCTCGTCTAAAATGACTTAGTATCTGTGTCAAACATCCTGTTAACGACTCTCTCTCCACCCTGTCTCTGTTGTCTAGGTTCAGCAGCGCAGCCGTTCATCCCCTTCTGGTTCACGGTGGAGCCACAGGACACTCTGGCCGTTCGGGGCAACTCGGCGCTGCTGAATTGCTCGGCCCACAGCGACTCGGCCGCACCGGCGCGCGTCGAATGGAAGAAAGACGGCACCTTCATGAGCCTGGTTTCGGACGAGAGGCGACAAATACTTCCTGACGGCACGCTGGTCTTCGCTCATGTGGTCCACTCCAAACACAATAAACCCGACGAGGGCACCTATCAGTGCGTCGCCACAATCGAAAACCTTGGATCCATTTCCAGCCGCACGGCACGCCTGGCTGTAGCAGGTAAGAGTGGCCAGATTTATCCCATTTTCTAAGAGCTAGTTGTTTACAGATAGAGTTGTTGTTAGTGTTGGGAAATGCTTGGGTTTTCTCAGGTACTGGTGGAACCCTCTTTTAAAGGGGCATATTATGCAAAATTAACTTTTTAAAAAGAAGACTCACTAATGTCTTTGTACGTACAAGAGATAAAACGCAATGTTGACTTCCGCACTCATTGCTATGTCACAACGTGGCGTGTTGTCTCGTTGAGCTTCGCTTTGTCCCTAAAAAATGCGAGAGTGCAGGTGAGGGCAATAGTATCCTGAAGAGCAGAAGTCCCGCAAAGTGTTCTATTCTTGGCTGCACAGTGCAGCACAGAGTTCTACACAAACTTCCAGCCTCAGAGGATTTATCTGTCCAGTGGATACATGTTATATATGACGGCAATGTGCCTGCTATAGTCGGCAAATGATGGCAAATTTGCGAAATGCTAACTGCTGTTAGCTGCCGAAGCCTCAGTGACACTGACATAGTTTCCTGTGTCTCTTTTGCATTTAAAGAGACAGGCACTCAAAAGTGAGCGTTCTGAACAGGGCTGTTTTGGCAGAGTGATTAAACTGCTGTGGTGCTTCATCCTTAAGGTATTTTGACCAAAGCATGTCACAGACATGTTCATTAGGACACCAGGGGACTAGGTTCACTTGGAGAAATAGGGTATAATATGAGTCCTTTATAACAGTTCTGGTGAGATATTATGCAATCCTACACATATACAGCTGTTTTTTTACTCATGTTTGATAATGAGGTTTCACACAAGGACCATATCCGTGTGTGTGTGTTAATAAATGAAAGCACACTGGTGTAATTGCTAGTGACCTTAACAAACTCCCAGTTTAGCTCTCCTCCGCTCTTAACCTTTACCGGGCCCATTGAGGCACAATAATTGAATATACATGTGCATATGTGTGTAAAAGGAGGTCATAACATTAAATGAGAAATAAAAGTGCTTTGTAAAATGTATATTGCACTGCCTAATTAGCATAGATTAAACGGATAACAATCCATAGAAGAACTTAAAACCCCATCTCTCCGTCTTTGTTACATCACAGTGTTTACTTGATATTTATTTTAAGAAACAGTGTGACATAGATGGAAGCGTTATGGAAACTCGAGGAGATACTGATAGGGAGCAGAAGATTTCTCACAATGATACCGTTGCTTTTCCCCCGTTGAGTGATGTTTTCTGGCCACGGCCCAGTGCTACGTCCTCAAATTTGGGCGAGTAATTTTATGATCGAGTTACAGTACAGCGCTCGTTGGCTTTAGTGCTGTGTGACTGACGGAAGTTACACCACTGGTTGGCCTGTGGAGTTTGGGGAGATTCCCAATGGCTGTGGTTCCTTTCAAAATGAATTAGTAGAACACTTCTAACACCACGATCTGAGCAGTATTATCACAGAACAGTCAGTCAGTCAGACAACAAAAACAAAGTGAGTACTTTGAGCAAATTTAGGCACACCTCTCTGGGTCTTCTCAGTTCAGCGACTGGCAGCCACGCAGAGCGACGGTATGTTAACCAGAGGGAGGCTTTGCTCAAAATCTTCCACCACTGACACCCTGCATCATTACCCTGAGGAGCTTCAAATGTTGCAGTCAGTTCAAACATGTTCAAAAGCATAAATGTGTTTGAATCTGGCTCAGAATCCACAACATGATTAACTGGCATTTAATTTGGATATTTTTTGGTCAAGCTAAACCAATACGTGTCTGTGCTTAAACGATGCCTGAAGCAGTATTTATATTTTAATGTGCACTATTAATATAAAATGAATTGCAATAATTGTACAGTAATTAGATGAAGAAATTGATGCTTCTTGATGAAGCTTTGAATTGGGCTTTTGAAAGTCTTTGTCTTGCTCTTTGATCGCTCACCACTTACCCACCGCTATTATCTAAAAGTCCTGTATTATGAACATTTTTAATCATTTTAATACTTAGTGTGAAAAAGATGACTCAGTCATGTTTTTGTGGTCCTACAGACCTTGTTTTACAGGAGATAAAATACGCAATGTTGACTTCCGCGCTCACTGGGACGTCATAATGCGCAAAATTCATGGAATGAATGCCCTCGCCACTTTGTTGGCGAGGGCAACAGTATCCGAAAAACAGCAAGTCCACGAAAAGTTCTATTCTTGCCTTTACAGTGCAGCACAGAGTCCTACACAAACTTCCAGCCTCAGAGGATTTATCTGTCCAGTGGATACATGTTACGTATGTATGGCGGCA
The DNA here is from genome assembly GCF_963457635.1 of Microchirus variegatus. NCBI lineage: Eukaryota > Metazoa > Chordata > Actinopteri > Pleuronectiformes > Soleidae > Microchirus > Microchirus variegatus. The sequence continues at coordinate 9,728,440 of NC_139815.1, read as the reverse complement.
ATGTGCCTGCTAGAGCCTGCAAATGATCACATTTCAACTTTAGCTCAGCATCATGAGCACCCATGCGGCTCTCATTCATTGCTCCTGTTTTGGAGCACATGTGACATTAGCCTCCAGTCATCGGTGATAAAATGCGCAGTTATAGTGACATACGATACGGTAGCAACAGATGTCCAAGCATCACGTGTAAATTTCTATCGGCTCCAGACGTTCAAATCAAATATTGAAACACAGCAGTCCACGGTGCTGCAGCTGACACAGACATGCATTACTTTGTGACCTATCCTTGTTTCTCCTTGAGTTGCTGAGTCATTTGTACTTTCTCCCCTAAATATGCCTCGACTCTGACCTGAGTGTAAATGTGTTGCCCTCTGGAAAAAGGCTTACACTATTTTTTTTTTTAGTCCTGCAATGTGACCTTGTTCTGTTTGGGCACAGCAAGCAGTGAAGAATTATTTGGTGTTTTGAGTCAAGTTGTGCCCTGAAATTCAATTTGCAGCTGGAGGAGTCACAGAATGCGTTCACGGTTTGTTTTCTGCACAGTCGACAGAAGTCGCTGGAGAGAGGCCTCTTGTTGACAATAGGATTGTACGCCGTCAGCCTCTCTGATTCTGCCTGTGTACCTGTGTGACGGTACTGTCTGGCTGGGATTCCCTCTCTACTCATAAATGTTTTATTATTATTACATTATAATTATTATTGTAAATTAATTCACACCTTATTTTGAATCCTTTACCAGTCAAATTATTACGTTGTGCAACTGCATGTGCACAATGTGTCCCCAGTGTAGTTTAAAACTTAGAATCTGATGACTCGGCTTTGATGAAGCATTGAGAGTTTACATCATTTAGTACCACTAATTAAATGTATTATATTAAGTTTCAGAGTAAACATAGTGTACACATGGTGTAAATAGTGTATCACATGATCTGTATGAATAAAGTTGACAACAACTTTGAAATAAATCAAACAATAAACAGTTGATTGAGATGACAAATAAAAAACATCAATGTAAAAAAGAACTTAAAAGGAACATACATACAATATTTTCGAAATCTTTCAAAAACTTGTTATTTATTTAGCAAACAACAAACTGAACTCACCATTTTATGCCCAAATTTGAGCCGGCTCACTGGGCTTCTTCTCTTAGAAGTCAGAAATGAATCAAGCATAACATTCAACCGTTAAAAGTGATTTTTCTGTTCAGGAATGCAAGTAAATAAATATGATTGGACATCTTAATCAAGAAATTATCATGTGCTTTAGTATTTTCTTTTTTTATATTTGACTGTAAACATCAATTTTGCAAATTCATGGAAAACAATTCAAAAATATATTTTAGCTTAAAAAATATATTTTTGGTTGAAGACCTTCTACATACTGATTTTGATTTGAATTCTGTTAATGTAATGATTTAAAGCTCTGGACATTAAAATTTTACATTTTTACACAAATATATTTAGTCTGACCATGGTTTTAGATCTATAGTGTGTGTCTTTGTATGCGTCATGGTCCTAGCTTGTCCTTTGGCAACTCATTCAAGCTATTCAGTTCGCAGAAATATAGTAATAAAGTAAGAAATAATAGTAATGTGTGTGTTAAACCAGAGTTCCCCCAAACACCAGGTCATTTAGTACCACAGAAAGACTGAATAAAATAATATTTATTGATTTTCAGAGTCTGAAAGCTCTTTTATTTTGCTAGCTTGTAATATTTAGCTTACAAGCTAGCAAAAATGTGTTAAAAACAAATGTCTTTGGAGCACTTCTTTGGATAAGGGAAAAAAACTTAAGGAGGAGACAGAAGAAGAAAAAGAAGAGCCTAGCTGCATTTAATAGACATTATCAGGAGTCCGGCTTGACATAAAAGTTTATCGCTACAGGTGATTCTCACGCGCCAACCAAGTGTAGCAAAAAGCTAGCAAATGAGTCTATGAACAAGCTCAGGGCTTCCACAAATTCAGCGGGATTGTTTTAACTTGTTTCTATACCAGTAAAATATTGTTTTACGTGAAACTGGGCCTCTGTGTTAAACAAGTAAATGCTGTCATGGCTGCAAATCTTCACCTCATTTCAACGATAGCAGGGCAGCAGACAATATGTCCCAGCACTTTATCAATACCTGTCAGTACAGCTGCAGTGACATGACATATAATTCAGAGGGGGGGTGGGGGGGGACTTGTTTAGTTCCTGTGCCATGATGTGATTTGCTGTCACAGCCCTTGGGATCTACCTGGGTCAAACATGATGGGGGGACGTTAGATTAAATCAATTTCTGCTTGAAGAGTGAGCAGGTGAAATCTGTCAGCTATCAAAGACACAAACACACACGTGTGTGGAGATTCACACACAGTTTTAAAAATACATGCACACACAAAGGTGTTGTATTTATGGTTTTGCTTCACACACACACACACACACACACACACACACACACACACACACACACACTGATGTATCTCCAGCTGGCTGGCAGGTGGCCAATAAAAAGGTTAATTGCAGTGTAGAGAAAGCAGGCCATTAGGCTGCCATCAGACCCAGGAACGATGGTGCAGGCTGGGCTGGGGGTGGTGGGGGGGGGACGGGGTGGGCGTGACCTCGTGGATGAAATGATGGAATGAGTCACGGGTGGCTTGTGTGGCAGGGAGCTTATCTGACAAACGGCGAGGTAATATCGAGGATTGATTGCTGTGAGGCGTGCGGCTCGTTCTTCTCAAGGAAACACCTCCACCTCCGCTTCCACACATCTCCGCCATGAACATAAAAAAGCCACATCGTTCCAGGCCTCAGCTTCACCTCGGTGACTCGGCGAGTTTCTGCTCTGCTCAACTTTCCTGTGACGAGATTCATGAAAACTAGTGCTGTCAAACATTAACGCGCGACACCCTTCAATGACGACTGACCGGAAAAAAGACGCACGTGACGTCATATTTACGTGACTCCGGATTGTTAAAATGAGTCTGTAAAGTAACGCTAAACTTGGAAAACAGATTATTTTTGGTTATTTGGTTATTTGTAGCTCTGCAGCTCTGCTCTTTTCATTTAATAAACAGACTGCTCCAGTTCGACTGTAGGCGAGCTTACGGCGCTAAAAGGAGCTAATGCAGCTAACGGAGTAGGGGTGGGGGACAATTCTGAATCGAAATAGAATTTTTTCAAAATTGTATTTTGAAAAACCACACAAAACACCAGTTTGTGCTATTTGCGTACAGTTTATTTTTGTAACTTCTGGGAGAAAAAGGCAGCTAGCCTAAGCTCATTTTTATTTGTTTTGAATGAATTAATGTTAACTTCTGTCTTAAGTTTGCCTTTGTGTGATCACATTATCACATTATCTTATGCAAACAGTATTGTTTTGATGCCATAATTTGCCTTAACACACTATGCACTGTATACATTTTTGAATCGAGAATCGATTTTGAATCAAATCGTGACCCTGAGAATCGGAATCGAAATGAATCGTGAGCCACAAAAAGATTCACATCCCTATAACGGAGCTAACTGGTAAATGGTGCCTGAACTCCGGTGTCGCAGCACGTAAACATGACGTCTTGCGCGTCTTTTTCTCGGTCAATCGTCATGGAAACGTGTCACGCGTTAACCTACAGTATTGCACAGCACTACTGAAAACAGCAGCTTGTTCTTTTTGTTATTTACTATTACTGTTATTTATTATTTACCGACAATATCCCGACTCTTACCGACAATATGTTCACGCAAATGTTTTAAAGAATCAAAAGCACCGTCATATTGTCACATTTTTCTTATTAACACAAACACATGCTGCTTGTAAAGCGCACAGCTCTGTCAAACATATGGTTTATTTACCCCCGAACAGACAAAATAAATCATTTTTAAATACCACTGGTGACGATTAAAAAAGTTTAATTCTTTCAACTCCAATTACTTTCAGTCTAATAAGATGAATGGAGCATTTTTATGCTCTGTAATTGTATACATTTATTTCCACATTATTGTCACATTTTCTGGTTGTTTTAGACAAATGTTTTCCAAATGGACCTGCTTTGAAGTTACCTTTATGTGCACATCGCTCCAGCCTGTGTGTGTGTGTGTGTGTGCGCACAGTCAGATACGGCGGAAACACAAGCAGACTAAGAATAAAGAGAGGGAGGAAAGAAGGGAGGTGTAGCGGCGTTGTTGGTCCAATCTTATGTATTCAGTTCGCGTCTCTTCAAGAGAAAAGGAAGGGGGGAGGGAAAAATGATAAGGCGGCGAGCGAGCGGTACACAGCAGTGATCGCCAGGACACGGAGCGAGAAATGAGAAATCCCATCTCAACTGTCTGCTGCTCTCCCACCCGTCAGCGCACTTTGAGCTCACCCCTCTTCAGGAATTGCTTGAGGTGAATTTAAGTTACCTGGGAAGCCTCCAAATGAGAAAGCGGCGAATTAATTTCGCCACTTTCCTGCCTTTCTCTCCTACCATCATCATCCAGTGTCTTTGGTTTTATTTCCTATCTGACCTCTTTATACTTCTCGTGTTTCTTTTTGTTTCCTTCTTAGCTGCAGTATCATTTTATGTAAAGAAAACTGGCGCATATATCACTGTGCTTCATGTTTGATTGAAATCTACTTTCTCCCTCCTTGCAGTTGCATAAATTATAAAACACCAACATTCGTCATGTGTCATGAGTGTTGCCTCATTTGGGTGTGTTCCACCTTTTGATATCATCAAACCTTTGAAGGATTTAGGGACACTGGCAGGTCCTTTAATCCCTTTTTCAAGTGTTTGTGTCACTCTTGCATTGACAGTCTGTCTCTGGTATAGGACACGGTAAATTAATTCAGTGGATACCTTTTTCATATTTTGAAATGCTGTGTTTTGAGAACCTAAAACGGATTTCATTGAAAGTTAGATTCTGTTGGGATAAAATGCTCGTATGGTCCACGTGCGCTGGGGTCTCCGTGGCTCGCACGGTTTTCCGTAAACGCTTCTTCGCTTCACTCTCAACGTGGCTCTTGCATCTCTATGCGTGGCTGCACATCCACTTTCACTAATCGGACACTCGTCTAAGCGAATAAGAATGATAAGTAAATGCTGCATGCTCACAGTATGCAGCTACGAGTCACAGTCCAGTCGGTAAAATGAATATTATCCGAGTGTCGCACGGCGTTCAAATGATTACAGAAAAATGTTTTCATTCAAGCCCAGGCAGTTACTCTTTAGTCCTTTATTGCTGACTTGCACCACTAATAGGCGTCTTAACATACGCAAAAGAAAAATACTGCGAGCGGCCTGTGTGATTTGTTTTGCTTGCTAAATGTCATCCGGGCTGTCTGCGCTCATAGTTCACTTTGCAGTTCTTTGCGGGTGTATTAAATGTTATTGCACGATATTAATGTAAGAAGAAAAACAAGTGCAGTGTTATTTTAAAGGTGATTCGGATCTTTTGTGTCACACTTCATATTTTTTATCATCTTATAAGCACAGAACACTGTATATCCTGATATCTCAGATGTGTGCTACCTACAGATATACATATGTATATACATATATGTGTATATATATATACGTATATAGCTTTAATATGTATATATATATGTATATATGTATATGTGTGTATATATACGTATATAGCTTGAATTGCTTGAAGTGAACTGAATAGCTTGTATATGTATATATATCTATGTATATATTTATGTATATGTATATATATATGTATATGTGTGTGTATATATATATACGTATAGCTTGAATAGCTTGAAGTGAACTGAATAGCTTGTATATATATATGTGTGTGTATATATATGTATATGTACCTGTATATATATATGTATTTATATGTGTATGTATATGTGTATATGTGTATATGTATATACATATATATATATATGTATATATATATATTTATTAGGGATGTGAATCTTTGGGTGGCTCACGGTTCGATTACGATTCTCAGGGTCATGATTCGATTCAAACGATTCTCGATTCAAAAATGTATACAATGCATAGGGTGTTAAGGAAAATTATGGCATTAAAACATTACAGTTAGTATAAGATAATGTGATAATGTGATCACTCAAAGGCAAACTTAAGACAAAAGTTAACATTTATTCATTCAAAACATATGAAAACTTACTTACTGTACAAAAAAATAACATGCATAAATAAAAGCTTAGGCTAGCTGCCATTTTCTCACATAAATTACAAACATAAACTGTACACAAATAACACAAAGTGGTGTTTTGTGTTTTTTCAAAAGTTTTTCAAAAAAATTGTTTTTTGAAGTTTATGGATCGATTCAGAATCGTGGAAGATTAGAATCGCGATTCCTATGTGAATCGATTTTTTTCCCCCCACCCCTAATATATATATATATATATATATATATATATGTGTGTGTGTGTAAAACTTAGCTTACAAGCTAACAAAAATGAGCGCTTCTTTGGAAACGGAAAAAAGGAGGAGACGGAAGAAGAAGAGCCTTCGACTTCCAAGAAAAAGAAAGCTGCATTTAATGAAGACATTATCAGGATTTCTACTTACTAACATACGGGTTTGTCACTACAGGTGATTCTCACGCACCAAGCGTGCTCTGCATAATATGTAGCAACAAGCTAGCAAACGAGTAAACAAGTACATGATGTAAATAAGTTGAAAAAGAGAACAATGCCTTTGTTAGAGCCTCGTTCTTAATCCTCCGACTCAAAACAAGGTCAGTTCTCGTCTTTTTTTTTTTTTTTTTATGCTTTAACCAGACTTCTGCTGATGATCACGTCTCTCATTTGCATTCGCACACTCAAGATGGCGTCTTTGTGCAAATGCAAGTTTAAAAAAAATGCACATCTGTTGCCATGTAACCACCTGCTCAACAGTGACTCAAAAACACGTATGCTGTACAGAGATGAAGACCACAACTGTGATGTCTGACCTTTCACTTCAGTAGATTGTATACAGTCATCCATTCCCACTGCTCCTGTCTTTATTTCATTTCTCACTCTTTCTCCTGTTGCACTCACTCTGTCCTCTCTCTCATGTAATCAACCTCCTTTCTGTTTTCGCCTGCTTTACAACCTCTCTCTATTCCCCCTGTTTTCTCTTTATTATCCATTTTATTATCCCTCCACCTCTCCACACACACACACGCCCATTTTTGCACTTCCACAGTGGCTGCACTGAAGCTAATAAAGCACCAAAAAATGGCAAACAAACAGTAATAAATCTCAAAAATGACAAAAGAAAAATCCCCACCTCTTGTTCTGAAAAGAAACTCCCCAACAAGAAATCCATCAACCATGTCATTGTTTTCCTCCTAAACATTTAATCGTTTTATGGGAGCATGTGGGTGTTGACTAAGTTCACTCCAAGCTGACTAATTTCGCTTGACATCTACAATAAACTGACATTTTACACACGCACTCAATAAAAGTTGCTATGATAACATTCACCTCCAGGTATTTGTAGTGGAACAGCTGCAAGCACCGCGAGAAATCTTAGATATCTGGTCTCACTTATCGACTCTGTGTAAGACGGATGGCATGACGGCTCCCCAAAGTGAGGCAGACGATCTGTTATGGGATGGCTGAAGTACAGGTCATAAACCATGCCATGACCAATAGACTGGTCCCATCTATCAGCTGTGTGGAAATGACCTCGTTATACAGAGCAAAAGCAGGAGGTTTGACTGTTTCAGAGATGCAACTAACGATTAGTTTTGTAATCGATTGATTGGTCGGTTATTTTCTCGATTAACCGTTTGGTCCATAAAATGTCTCGTTTTGTCCACAAACCAAAATGATTCAGTTTTAATGATTTCTTTGTTATGTGGAGCAAAGAAACGAAGGAAATATTCACATTTACGAAGCTTAAACAAGCAGAAATCTTGTTTTAATCATGAAAAAAGCTTCAAACTGATTAATGGATTATCAAAATAGTAGATGATTCATTTTGTAATCGATTAATAATTGATTCATTGTTTCAGCTCTGGACTGTTTGCTGCAGTACACATTTTTATTGTTTGCCAGTTAAAGCAGATTATTGTGTTTATTCAATACAAAAAAGGTGCTATTATTGCCTCATGAAAGCACACACAGGTGCAAACACGTAGAGCAAAAACAATTAATCGATTACTAAATTAAAGGTGCCATATGAAAGAATGTGGCCAAAAACGGTTACTACATACAAATTCAAAATACTGAGGTCTTTTAGGTTTCGTTTTCTGACGTAACTGGCAACCCGTGATTGCTCGGCAGCTGAGACTCTACTGACTGCAATGATTGGTAGATGGCGGTAGGTGGCGCCACATGCCAAAACTTGATTTCAAAACATAAACATGATTTGCAGTCTGCAAAATATTTTTTTTAATGCAAATATTTTGGCTCTACTGTTGTTGTTGGTGAGTTCAGTTTGTTATATGAACATTATTCCTGAGTCTCTGTGACATATTAGGAGGATTTTATGGCCAGTTGCTTTAGATGTATTACATAATGCACCTTTAATCTTCAACTATTCGATTAATCGTTTTGAAGCTTTTTTCATTATTAAAACAAGATTTCTGATCGTTTTAGCTTCTCAAATGTGACTATTTTCTGGTTTCTTTGCTCCACGTAACAAAGAAATCATTAAAACTGAATCGCTTTTGTTTGAGGACAAAACAAGACATTCGAGAACATCGTCATTTCCAGGTTTGACAAACACTGATTAACATTTTTCAACCATTTTTGAACCAAACGATCGATTAATGGAGAAAAAAATCTAGGGATTAATCACATGTCCAGGTTAAGGCATCGCGCACCCCCCCCCATTGATCACTGTACGTGCTGCCATTCTGCTGAGTTCTTGGGTCACTGTCATGACGAGCGATGGTGATCATCATCACCTGTTTGCGGTTAATGTAAAGGGATGGACGTGACGGATGCGCAGTGACAGCAGCTAAAGCGAAGAGGAGTCACTGTTGCAACCTCGCACAGGAGAGCGCATTAATTATATGTCGGGCTGAGAAATCTGAAAACATTCAACTAACCTTGGAGCACAAGGTGAAATAGGAAAATAACTCAAATGTTAGAAAGAAAGAGAGGGGAGAGAAAAAAAAAGCGTTTGAACTGCTGCTGCTGCGAAGATGAGGCTGTAAAGGAGACGGCGACTCGGGAGCGACGCGGGTGAGAAAATATGATGTGGGAAATCTTGGTTGAGGATGGAGCTGTAGGGAGAGATTCGTCTTTTTACCCCCCCTCCTCCCTCCCTCCTCCCTCTCTCTCTGGAGACAGCGGGAGAAAATTGTCGATGGGGAGTCTGTTGGGCTGGAGGTGGATGACAGTCTCCATTTTATGTGTATTCACTGACTGATTAGGTCCTGTGGGTAGGTGGAGAGGCTGACGGAGACAACCCTATCTCTGCTCTCCAGACTCCTCAGTGCCTTGTGTGTGTTTTCTCTCTGTGTGTGTGTGTGTGTGTGTGTGTGAATGAAAACCCACAGGTATAATTGTCTTTGTGTGTTCGTTAGGAGAATTCCTCTACTGTATCTACTGTAACATGTCATTTTTCTACAAAGGCGCGGTTTTCTAGCTGGCTAATGTTACTCAGACTGAGCAGGTGAGGATGTTGAGGATATGGAAGAGGTTTGCAACCAATGTCTATGACTCATATCAGCTTTTGTGCAAATAGGGCGGGGCCATACACTCTTGGATATAAGGGTTCCAAAAGGGTCCTTCTACAAGGGCTGAGTTTCTACCTGGAACCATTTGCTTCTGAAAAACCCTTTCTAACACTAATGGTTCCTCTAAGAACCATTTTGATCCAGAGAACCCTTTAAAACCCCTTTCCAGAATAAAGGGTTTTAAAAGAGTTCTTGGTGGAATTTTCCAAAAGAGTTCCAGGTGGAACCAAAAAGGGTTCTCCTATGAGGACAAGCCCAGAAATGTACAGTCATCATCCTGTAACATATAAACCAAACAGTATCAGACGTGTAAAAGAGGGGCTGCAGATCGTGGACCCATTCACACTAACAGCCAGCACAGATTCTTCGTTTGTGTCCTGGTCTGAAAATAACAAATAGTGTACGTGCCAGGAAAACAACTTCCACACACAGCCTTATCATTAAATGACTTATTGGGAAAATACAAAGAAATATGAACTATTTTCTCATTTAATTGTTGCTTTAATGTGCATATCTCCACTGTTTGAGTCTGTGCCAAGTAATGTGCTACTGCTTCGGGCTGTTTAAATATAGCTCAAACACCACGACATATTTCCCTTCGCCGAAACGAGGCTGCGTTTTGAATTCTGAACGTCAACGCTCTGTCCATTTGAACTTGGACCGTTTTCCAGGCTGTTTCTTGCTCTATATGCTCCGGCTCACACAATTACTGGCTTCTAATGAGAGTGATAATTGACTGCCACACTCAGCAGATGTAGATAAACTCTTTGTGAATAATGATTTCCCGAACTTGCTCGTCTCCTCCCCGCATGTTATCAAGCCCTTTCTCCTGCACCCCTGAACTTCATCCTCACAGCTGCACACGGTGCATCTCCCAGTATGTACAAGACATCTGCACATTAGTCATGACGCTAAAGTGCTCAAGGCTTTTTCCACGAAAACCTCAGAGATTCCCCCTAAATGCTCACACTTTGACTTCACAACTAAAGGTTAAAATGATGTCACCAGTGAGCTGTTTGTATGTCCATCCATTTTATGTCCATATATATTGGGACACCAACACAATTCTCTTCTTTTTGGCTCTATACACCATTACAACGGATTTTAGATCAAACAGACAAGATGTGCTTTAACTGCACACTTTCAGCTTTAATTTGAAGGTATTTACATCCAAATTAGGTGAACAGTGTAGGAATTACAACACTTTCTACATGTGCCTAACAAAAGTAATGGGACAATTGACTGAAAAGCTATTTCATGGACAGGTGTGGGCTATTCCCTCATTATGTCATCTTCAATTAAGCAGGTAAAAGTTCTGGAGTTGATTCCAGGAGTGACATTTGCATTTGGAATATGTTGCTCTCAATATGAGATCCAAGGAGCTGTCACTGTTGGTGAACCAGGGATGAAGCCCAGCGTCTGGTGATGTCTATGCCTTCCCATTAATTTTGGTCCCCTGAAATAAGTGGGAGGCACATATAGAAAGTGTTCCTACAAAGTGTAATTCCTACACCGTTCACCTGATTTGGATGTAAACACTCTCAAATTAAAGCTGAAGGTCTGCAGTTAACACACGTCTTGTTCGTTTAATTTCAAATCCATTGTAGTGGTGTATAGAGCCAAAAAGAAGAGAAATGTGTCCCAATATCTATGGACCTGACTGTGTGTTCAATGTAAAGCCTCCGTTTGACCTCATTTAAATCCACCTATGTCTGAGCATCATGATTTTGGGATCTTCTCATTTTGAATTACCCATGAACACTTCAAAATCTGTAATGTGGCTGTGTGCTGTTATGTTAAATACAAAAACATTCTTTACTATAAGGACTTGAAGAGAAAGCCTGCCACATTTATAATCTATTCAGTCAAAATAAGGAAACGTACGCATGTATCATCTACAATAAATTCTCTCAAATCAAGCCATTATTTAGCCATTTAATGCTACTCAGCCAAACTTTCCTCGGCACGGACCGTGGATTCTTGTTATTCACAGTCGAGGGCACAATTTGATGGTAACAATGCTCGTCTATTTGTGTTTTGGCAGAGAACTGGAATGTAACGTTCGCTCACTGAGAAGCTGTGTGTTAAAGAGAAACAACATAAGGCTGCAGCAGATGACTTGGACGAGAGTCGTTTTCATTGCAGCGTGCAGATCTTAAACAAAATGCCCTGACTCTATAGTGAACTTCAGATTTATTTAATTGTGGGTGGGTGTGTGCACACTGTTTCATTGGGAAATGCCAATATTTGCTAGAAGGAAACAGGCTGCCTGTTATTTTTATTTACTCTTGTATTTGCCAGTCTAGTTTTGTCACGTCTGGTACTTTTCCGTCGTTGGAAATGTCGAGTCTTATCGAGTTAACTGGAAAAACTCCACATTTTTTCTGTTCCATGAACCAGTGCATTCGCTGCTCTGAGGAAATAAGGTAGACTGTACTGTATGTTCTTTTGTGGTACATGAGAGAGGCGCATGGCAAGGTTCTCAGTCATGTGTAAACACCAAAAAACAACCTTGTTATCGCTTGTCCAGTTTCTTTCAATCAGCATGAAAACGAGAAACTGAACTGGAGAGCGTTTTGTTTATCATCCCTTCCCCTCATTGAAATTCACCGTCTCTTTCCTTGTGGTTCTCCAGATAGAGAGAAAACCACACCGTTATGGACCAGTGTGCTTATCCACATCACCCTTTCATCGCCCAATACTTGTCTATGTGACACAGTTTTCATATTAAAACGCCACCGTGTTTCAAAGCAAAATTGGGCTTCATATGGCTTTTGAACCTTGAAAGAGAGTTGAAAGAGAGGTGTTTTTTTTTTTTTTTTAAATGGCTCCACATGCCTGAGGGATATCTTTTCAAATGCACCTTTGCATTCATCAGAGAGGGGTGGGCAGAAAAAGTGGAGGAAAGTTTTTTATTCCAAATTGATGCGCTCCACCTCCACTTGAGTGTTGATATTCAAGGCCACTTGACACCTTTTGCTGAAGTTACTCCAGCGGGTAAATATCAATATTCTCATGCACCATCATCAAAAAATCCCATATGTTTTTTTATATATAGGATTTTTATTTTCAAAAGTGTTTTTTTCTCACGATACTGTATACGTGATTCCAAGGTGACTGAAAAGCTTTTCTATTTGCCACTCAATGTATAAATAAAATATGTTTGAAATTCATATTTTTTTAACCTGCTTGGCGTGTGCTGAGAATGCAGAAATGTGGTGCAACCGTGACATTGTGTCATTGCATATTCTGCATATCCCCCACCAAGGATGCAGCTAAAGTCAAATGGAGAAAATGTGCAAAGTGCTTGGTTGATGCGCGTCCCACTGTCTTATGCTTCAAAAAAAATGGCAGTAAATATGAGTTGACATTTTTCCATGAGCACTGATGGTAATATGATAAGAGCTGAGAGGTCAGTCTGCACTGAATGGGATAAGCTCAAGGTGTTACGAGCCTTGAAAAGCATTCTCCACACTCTCCCTCTTCCACCTGACTGAATGATTTCACTTTCTTTACTAAGCTTTTTTATGCAGCTGGAAAAAGAAATAGTCTTTTTGTGCCAGTTTGCTTAGTTATGTTAGGTTCATTAATACTATTTCCTAAGTACCAAACAAAGGTTTTTTTTTTATCCCTGGAAAGTCCACATTTAGCTTGACAAAGCCTTAATGGGAAGCGATTTGCATTTATTTAGTTACTTTTAGCCAAAGACAGTCTCTTCATTCCTCACTCGAGGAAGTTAAGTAGTCTTCTTCTTTCCAAGAATATGTAGCTCATTCTTTCCATGAACTTAAAGGAATACTTCAACTATTTGCATTTAGCTTTGTAAAAATTGTGCTTCCCAACCTCAGTTTCCCCTGACTTGAGAAAAAAATCTTACTAGTGACACTTGGTCCTGTTAGCGTAACTGTTAGCAAAGATGGCGGACACTGTTTACATTCTGGGAATGATGTCCCATCCCCCTACTGGTGGGTCTTAAAATCGGGAATTAGCATTGCAGTTTCAAGCCTCGTACCAAGTGTCACTGGTGGGCACTTAACAAAAAAAGAATGAAGATAATTCTCCATGCACAATTCTTCAAAAACACTACCCCTATGCTAGTAATACAAAGCTCAATGCAAATCGGTGAAGTATTCCTTTAAGCTTCTTTGTAGCTGATTCCTATGTCCTTAAAGGAATACTTCACCAATTAGCATTTAGCTTTCTATTACTAGAATAGGGGAAGATTTTATGAAATATTGTTCTTCCCAACCTCAGTTTCCCCTGAGTTGAAAAATAACTTCATTCTTTTTATGTTATGTGCCCACCAGTGACACTTGGTCCTGTTAGTGTAACTGTTAGCAACTATGGCGGACTGTTTACATTCTGGGAATGAGGTCCTGTCCTCCTACGGGTGGGTCTAAAAAGTGTGAAATTAGAGTTGCAGTTTCAAGACTCGGACCTAGTGACCATGAAGATAATTCTCCACCCAGGGGAAACTGAGGTTGGGAAGCACTATTTTTCAAAAATACTACCCCTATACTAGTATTACAAAGCTAAATGCAAATCAGTGAAGTAGTCATTTAAGCTTCTTTATAGCTAATTCCTTCTATGTCTTTAAAGGAATACTTGTAGAATTTTTGAAAAATTGTGCTTCACAACCTTAGTTTCCCTTTAGTTGAGAAATATCTTCATTCTTCTTTTTTTTATTACATGCCCACCGCTGACACTTTGTCCTGTTAGCGTAACTGCTAGCAAAGATGGCGGACACTGTTTACATTCTGGGAATGAGGTCCTGTCTAAAAAGTGCAGAATTAGCGTTGCCACTTTTTAGACAGGACCTCATTCCCAGAATGTAAACAGTATTCGCCATATTTGCTAACAGTTACCAAGTGTCACTGGTGGACACGTAACAAAATAAATAAATTAAGATAATTTTCCACTCAGGGGAAACTGAGGTTGGGAAGCACAGTTTTTCAAAAATACTACCCCTATCCGAGTAATTTAAGCAAAATGCAAATCGGTGAAGTATTCCCTTAAGCTTCTATGTAGCTTATTCCTCTTTTGAAAGTCGCTTTGAATAAAAGCATCTGCTAAATGCTTAAATGTATATGTTAATGTAAAGTGAGAAGAGGGGTTTTGAGGATGCAGGGTGGACTGGGTGTTGCTTGCCAATGGTTGCTATGCCTTACAGAGATGTAAATAAACGCTGCTGTAAATGAATAAAAAAAATAAAAAGGGGGCACCGTGCGTGATCTTCAGTGTGGAATGAAGGCTGGTTGGTGAGCTGTTGGCGCTTGTTCAGGCCTGCTTGAACACAGACTCCCTTTATGCGGAGTGGCACGGCATGTGTGATGCAGGCAGGAATATTTGTGTGCGAGCAAAGTGTGAAAACGGGAGTGTGCGATAATGTGTTTGTGAAGTGCAGGGCCTGCTTAATCTCCTCCACTGGCCTGAACTCTGTGTGTGAAGGCCCTGGGGATGATGTTCTGGCTTCCTCTTCTCTCCACACCGTGCGGCACCTCACCACTTTTTTGACCGGTGGAGACGAGCCGTGCAGGTGTCAAATTCAGGACTGTGAGCGTGCACACACGCTTGATTTCATCCGGCTCGTTGAACTTAGTCTAATAGACTTGATTGATGATGAAATAAATAATGTGTGCAGACGCTCCCTGCTGTTACTGTTGACGTGTGGTATGATGGAATTGCCTTATGTTCATTTGACTGCATCCTGCTGGATCCTGTGCGCCATTGTGTGTCGTCTTCCCAGCTATACAATAACGTGTGTTCCAAGGTCAGTGATGAGCCTCGGCCCTATTGTTTAGTCACAAACACGTACAGAAAACGTCACTCTAACAGCGGGCAAGACTTTTATTCCTCCCTCCACTCCAACTCTCAGCTGCCTCGCTCATCAGCCCCGGCATCTTCACACTTCGTTCTCCGTTCTTGTTGCAGCTCACAGCCAAGAAACATAACGCGGACGTGAAAGTGGATAGATCTCGTCTTTGATGCAAAGTGATATGTGTTTTTAAATCTTTCTTGAGGCAAAGGGGATTGTGCTTAGGATTTAAGGGCGGAAAATAACTCCCGGTTTGAATTAACGAACATGGACAAGCACCATGTAACATTGCTGTTGTTGTTGTTTTCCCCGCTCATGTTGGACGACAGGCGCACAAATGCCCTCACATATACAATTAGGCTTGTTTGATTCTCTTCGGATGCTTTCATCGCAACATCTGCTCTGTTTGAAAGCAATACACTGCAGATGGATTGGAGTTAATTGCCGGTGCCACACTGTCAGACCAACCAGGTGTGCAGGAGATCTGTTGTGTCCTTTCCCATTATCCCTGAGTGATTGATTAGTTTGCCTTACTCACTATTCCTGATATGATAATTCTATTAATTCTGCTTTTGTTTTCCTCTGTGAGAGAGCTTTAATTTAACACGTTATGTCTTTATCATGTAAGGTATTATTTTTGACAGTATGAGGTTTGCATGGTCCGCGTCCTACATGGCATCTGCATCTTGCCCGACTGGAACACGGCTAATGAACTTTGAAACTCGTCTTCGTGTTTACGCAGAGAGACGGGGTTGTCTCCTGTCAGATCGCTTGCTGAAATTGAAAGGGTTCTGCTTTTTTTTTCTTTTTTCTTTTTTGAGGCTCAGTGGAGCATTTCAGAATGATGCTCGCATAAATGTTAAGGAGCTGGAGATTGAGAGAATTGAATTGACTTTTTAGCTCTTGGCTGGGATAAACGATCAGCAATGGTAATTAAGTCAAGGGTATAAACATATGATTATCTCACTAAAAAACTAAAGGTGAATCTGCACTGGATTATCAGAGCAAAGTCATACTATTTTAATGTCTTTGTTTCAGGTTTTTTAGAGATTGAGGAGCTGACTTTATATTGTAATCATGTAATCATGAAACTGTTAATGGATCACTTTTGAAGTCAATCATTGCCATTGATGTTAATACAAGGCATCACAATTAATCGTCAACTATTTTGATAATCGATTAATCGGTTTGAAGCTTTTTTTCCTGATTAAAACAAGATTTCTGATTGTTTTAGCTTCCTAAATGTGCCATATGTAAGAATGTGGCCAAAAACGGTTACTACACTCAAATTCAAAATACCGAGGTCTTTTAGATTTCGTTTTCTCCGCCACTGTAGCTCAGATGTAACTGGCAACCCGTGGTTGCTCGGCAGCTGAGACTACTTACTGCAATGATTGGTAGACGGCGGTAGGTGGCGCCACATGCCAAAACATGATTTCAAAACATAAACCTGATTTACGGTCTTCAAAAATGTTTTTTTATGTGAATATTTTGTCTGTACTGTTGTTGTTGGTGAGTTCAGTTTGTTATATGAACATTATTCCTGAGTCTCTGTGACATATTAGGAGGATTTTACGCCCAGTTGCTTTAGATGTATTACATAATGCACCTTTAAATGTGAATATTTTCTTTGTTTCTTTGCTCCACATAAAGAAATCACTAAAACTGAATCTTTTTGGTTTGTGGACAAAACAAGACATTCAAGAACATCGTCATTTCCAGGTTTGACAAACACTGATCAACTCAATTTTATGGATCAGGACAATAATCAACAGATTAATCGATTATGAAAATAATCGTTCTAATCACAATTCAGACCTGGGATAATGCTTGTGCATGATGCAGATTTGCAGACAATAGAATTAGTCTGTTCATTTACATAATAATATCTCACCTTTTATTCTCCTGAGAAACTGCTGAAAATGTTGGAAAATGCTTCCAATCTTCAGGTTAAACTGAACTTTTTTAAAGAACAGGTAATAACACCAGGTACAGATAAAGCAGATAAACGGCATCGCTGAAAGGTGATGGCCAAATGTGCATTCTTCTTTCAGCTCGGATCACTTCTGAAGCCACTGATGCAGAATTTTTTTTTTTGTTCTACCTCGGCATCGTCACAGTATAATTTGGAAGCAGACACCCACACACACGGGTTGAAAGATATTGAAGGAAAAACTCTGAGTAGAGCAGAGTTTTGTTTGACACATTTAGTTGCATGTAGTTGTCACATATCAATGGGGAGAGAGGGGAGTGTTTTTCAAAAAACGATGTGCTCTTTCGTTGTTATGTTAGGATGATAAAATACAGGTCAGACATTTGCGAAAGCTAAATTCTCATACCCCGATAAGTTCCTAGTTTTGCTTCTCCATTCTCACTCCTTTGCTCCCATCATTTCTGCCGAGTAAGACGCTACATTTTCTTCTTTTTCGCCCCATCCTCCATCCGTCTCATTTCCCTGGTTAGCTGCTCTTGCAGAGCTGGAGCTTAAACAGAGCAACAGGGCCGATGATAGCATCTACAGATGCCGCCAACAGCCCCAGATAAGGACCAGCAGCAGCATGCCCCTCTCCAGCAAACAATAGAGCTCCCACTGAAATGTGTGGTGGGAAGATGGAAGAGGAGTAGTGAGAGGAATGTTTGGAGACTGATTGAATGCAACTCTGCAAGTAATGGAGGGAGAGAGAGAGAGAGAGAGAGAGGTTTTGCCTTCACCTCATATCTGTGTTTCCATCAACAGCAGGAACGGGGTGTGTTTGGTTCCTTTATCTGAATGACCCGAGTTAGTGGAGGAGGGTGGAGAGTGCTGTTTTTTTTGGGGGTCCTAATGAAACAAGTAGTTGATGAAAGGTGCGAGGACAAGGCCCGGGACAGCTCGTCTTTTTGACACTGGGTTTGATCGACACGTCCTTCATAATCCCACGGGTGACTCCTCTGACATTGGAAGCTTGGAGTGGGGGGTATAGGAGGAGGGGGAGGTGAGAGGGAAAGAGTGAAGGGATGTATGGTTGGAGTAATACCGACACATTTGTCTGTGCTCTGGTAATGGGAGCGGCAGCCCCGGTCTCCCACGGCAACGACCTCTGCCGAATGTTGGCCCTCAAAATTGGAGAAGAACGAGCTTAATTCCCAGTGATATAAAAAAAAGACAGCTTAACATGATTAAGGGCCCTAATGCAATCACTACTGTTTCAACTATACAACTATTACCTGTAATGAAAAGGAGCCTATTCCCTTTTGCCTGTGTGGGGCAGGAGCTTCTCACTGTGTATGTGTGAGGCAGGAGAGACATGTGGATCATGAGTTTGAATGTGTGTATGCTGATTATGCACAACAATCAGATCTGAGAGAGGGGAGCAGTGAGGAGGCGTGGCCACCGTAGTGAAATCTGGCGTCGGTGTTGTAGGTGACGAGGTGCTACTCACACTACACTATGGAGAAACAACGCCGGTATTTTTATTTTTTTTTTAAAGGGGGAGGAGATTTGAACAAAGGGCATCACACCGATTAGACAAGAGAGTGACGAAAGAGTGATGAAAGCATGGATTAAAATAGCCAGTGGCAAAAATTGGAACCCAGTATCTGGTGTTTGACCAGAGTGGGACAGAAGGTAAGCTGCACAATATGTGTAATTTAAAGGACTCATATTATACCCTATTTCTCCAAGTGAACCTAGTTCCCTGGTGTCCTAATGAACATGTCTGTGACATGCTTTGGTCAAAATACCTTCAGGATGAAGCACCACAGCAGTTCAATCACTCTGCCAAAACAGCCCTGTTCAGAACGCTCACTTTTGAGTGCCTGTCTCTTTAAATATGCAAATGAGACACAGGAAACTACGGCATCGTCACTGAGGCTCCAGCAGCTAACAACAGTTAGCATTTGGAAAAGTCATCATTATGCCGTCATATATAAAATGTATCCACTGGACATGTAAATCCTCTGAGGCTGGAAGTTTGTGTAGAACTCTGTGCTGCACTGTGGAGCCAAGAATAGAACATCTCGCAGGCTTCTGCTCTTCTGGATACTATTGACCTTGACTCCAGAGTCCCAAATATAAGTATTCAAATCATTCATAAGTTGATTTTGTATAATATGTCTCCTTTAACTAAACCTTGTGAATATTAACAAGGTCAAGGTCAACTTTATTTATATGCCACATTTAAAACCAACCAGAGTTGTATCAAAGTGCTTTTACAGTATGAAATGAAAGTAATAAATGTATGGCTGAGATATATGGCTTAAGAAGTCTCTGAAGGAAAACAAGTGAGTCTTCAAGTGTGACTGAACGTGTAGTGGGTAAGCTGTTCCTCAGCTTCTGGGCAGCATCTACAAAAGCTTAGTCAACGGTGCAAGAGACTCATTTCTGAAAAGCACACGGATTCATATATCGTCAGATGGTGATCACTAATCTGTGATCACATGACTTTTTCAACCATGGAGGACGAGGGCTCAACCCAGTGCTCTCAGGTCAAGGTTTCATGCCTTTTAAGCCTTTGAGGCTGAGGCGTTTGTAAGTTTGGTAATAACAACACTTTCACTTCTGTTTCAGCTTATCAACCTTTTTCAGATCAGTAACAAGTCCACCATGTGGGCTTTACTCCCCCAGGTGTAAATTCAGATTTAAAATAGTATGGGTCACTTTTGACAGACTCTGTAAACAGGTCTTCCAAAACATCAGATGTAGGCAACATATCAGAATTTAGACCTTCAGTGCAAAGCAGTCATTTTGCGGCAGGCAACTGAACATCCAATTTCTTATGTTCAGATCCTATGTATATGAATTTGAATCATTGATGCTTTTATTTGCCTTTACTTATTGGTGTTGGGGAGGGAAAAACAATTAGATCTGTGATCCATGGATTGAGGTGACACCACCTGACAAATGACTTTTGCTGTGTGGGTGGGATTTGTGTAGTGACTATTGACAGTTCTCATCTGTGTGGAGATGAGACCTTTTCATTCACTTACCTTTTATTTATGAATCCTTTATGCTAAACATTTATACACTTTAATTACCCAACATAATTTGTCTCTTTCTCTCTCTCACACACACACACACTCACACAGCCATGGAATTGAAAAGTAACGCACTGAGAACGGGGAAATCTTGATTTTTCATTTCCATGGCAACTGACCCTGTCCTGTCATGTGTCCCTCTCCATCCATCGCGGTCCTTTCGCCTGCTCGTGTTGTCGCCCGTGCTTTTGTCTGGTCCCACAACAGGCAATCAGGAGCTGTCAGAGTGGAGCAGCATCATTCTGATGCGTCACTTTCCCACATTCTCCACGCTCTTGTTTGTGTGTGACTGTGCCCCCCCCCCCAATCCTCCCCCACAAACAGAAATTCAAATAAATCTATTAGGCATGTACTAAACAGTTATTTTTTGAATGATTGATCCATTTTGTATTTGATTACTCTAACAGCTATGTTTTTCAGTAATCAAAAGACTAATTTACTGATTAGCGACTATTATCCCATGTTTTTTTTTAATTAGTCATGATTTGTAATTACTACTATAATAGAAAAATCTCAAGAGAAAGCTGTATTAATTATTACAAGTCGAAGTATCAAAGCGTATTACAGCTGCCAGTGAAACATGTTAACTGATTAAATATCTGATATCTGTTCATACACTCCAACCCACAGATTACATCCTGGCATCACATGACTATGATGGAGAGGCTGGTTACTGATCCGTCATTCAGAGCAAAACTTTTCGTCATCGTCTTCTTAATTGCATGTGACGTTGCTGAATGTAGACGGATATCCTGATGTGTCACTATATGATTGTCTTGCATTATGTTGATTGTCACAGAATCGTATCATGATATTGGTATCGTGGACCATTTATCATAACCAGCAGACTTTTCCATATAGCTTTAAGCAAGGGCAGGGAGTGCTCCAACCTCATCATGTGTGTAGAAGCATCTTCTGTTGTTTCCAGATCAGAACTGTGGAGCATGTGCAGAGTGCCTAAGTCAGCATAAGTCCAACTGAGTGTTTGGATGCAGTAGTAATTCGACTCCCAATAATGTAAACCCAACTAATAAATACAATTTTGTACAATTGAACATGTTTACATGTATTTACCTCATATAAACATATTATAAATGTTGTAATAAGGCAGCGTTTGACCTCAGTTTGACTCTGAACAGCAGCTGCACCCTGGGTCTTATCCCCTGATCAGAAGTGCCTTCTTCACACATCTCGTCTTCATCCAGAGCGCTTTAGCAGTTGTATAGCAAAGGAATTAAGTGCTGCACAGTTGGCTTCAACATACTTCAAGGTGTTTGTTGGCTCAGAATTAATCTCGTAAAGAGATTCTCGTCAGAAATGGTGTATTGTTTCCCTGGCTGTCTTTCTGCTGCCATCATTGTGTTGAGGTTGTCACATTGAAGATTTTAACAAGACACCAGTCTGTCAGTGTGGGGGCACCAGCTGTCTTCTGAGGGCTTTTTTTTTTTTTTTTTTACAACACTCTCTTCAGGCATTGACTGGTTACGAGGTCAGTATATGCTTCTTTCTGTCATCTCCTGCACCAAAGAGCCATTTTTACAGCCCAGTAGATAAAATAAGAGGCACAGTCTGAAGACGACCCGTGTGGAACACCATCCATTTAGTCTCTGTGCCTCTCATGTGTACACAACACAAACATTTGTGTGTGTCTGGGTTACTGGAGTGAGCAGCAGTTCTATTTTTAGCTCTATTGTTAAATGGCATCATTGTTATGTGTTCCTTTTCACTTGATAAATGAAGAAGCCTTTTTGTTTTTTAACGTGGAAAGTTTTTGTGGAAAGTCTTTCTAAGTCACCTCTACCTGTTGGTGCAGAAGACAAATGTGTTGTGATGATTCACGTAGACTGTGCATTTCCATCATTTCCTCATAGATCATGGCTTATCTGGCGTCATACATGTTGTCCTACCTCAGTGACCTCTTTAATACAGTCATTAATTAGTGCCGTTTTCATTCCTGCCAGTGTAGGCAGATCTCACTCACCTGACAGCACGGTGATGAAGGTTTACTGTCGCCCTTATTGTTGTTTTTTACTGTGACTTTGTGACTGGCGATCATCAGCAAACTTATGTTTATCTCTCAGCGATAAACTCAAAAGTTTCACTTTCTTCCAAACTGATCCATTATAGCATCATTTGATATTTGCGTTAACGCAATAGCGGCAGTTAACGGTGTCAACGTTAAGGCCACATTATACTTTTACAACTGCGTAATCTGGTGCCGGATACGCACTGCAATTTCCCACCCGAACAGTAGGGGTCCCTACGCAAGGTTGTTGGTGTCTGAGAGGGGAAAGACTGTTGTTGTTGCAGCTGAAAAACATTGAAACAGTGGCCGCTTCTCACCTGAAATAAATATTTTTGTGTCCCGGAACGCAGTTTTAAGATCATTTGAGGCGAGAAATTAGCCATTTAGAGTCTAAACATGTGGTTTCTGTTTTAAGATATGACGTATTTATAGTTTGGCAGCGACGCTGTCGGCGGTGATCAGCTCCGCCTCTATGGACACTCGGTGCGCACTGTGGCCGGCACAGAGCAACATTATCTCGGCCTGTCCTGAGGACCAATCGCAGCCCTTGCCGTCGCCGTTGTCCCTTGACGGAGTGACGGACATTTAAAAAATATTTTGTGCAGCCAGAGACGACAGAGAGGCTCTCCGACGGGCTCTCAAGCGACGTAGAGGGGTCTCCGTAACCTACGTAGAGCTCTTAACGCAGGAGTATGAATTGGGCTTAGCGCATGACGCGTTTCCGTGACGACTGACCGGAAAAAGACGCGCGTGACGTCATGTTTACGTGACTCCCGATTGTTAAAACGAGTCTCTTAAGTAACGCTAAACTTTAAAAACAGAGGCACACATACGCAGTACACAGGTTATTTGTAGTGCACGCTAACAGGTGCTAAATGAGCTAATGCGGCTAACGTAGCTAACTGGTAAACAGTGCCTGGACTCCGGTGTTGCGAGACGCAAACATGACGTCACACTCCTCTTTTTCCGGTCTGTCGTCATGGAAACGCGTCATGCGTTAACACGCGTTAACCTAGTGCCCAGCACTAAATGAAATATAAAGTTTTCTCTTTGTAAAGTGGCTGAATCGCCCCACTTTTTTCCACATACCATAGTCGTTAAAGTCCCTCATCACATATAAGGAATTCATGCTGTGATATTTTACGTTGCATGTAAAGACTCTCCCGAGTATCACCAAAGCAGCACCATTATTTTTGTCTGCCTATCGTAAACCCTGAAGCAACATTATTAAGAGTGATAATAGTGTTGTGTTTTTGTTGTTTGGAGAAAATACCTTTGAGTGTTAAAGTGGTGCAGAGAAAAAGACAAATGTCTCTATTCTTTTATGCTTTTTTTTTGTTTTTATTACACAATAGCTCAATTGTGCTGCCCGCGCTTATGCACACTCGGTCTATTAATGTATGAATAAACACACATAACCAGTGTTTTACTAATGAAAAGTTTAGTTTTCTTTCACCCATTTCATGCCTAACAGCACTGATGTGAGAAATTCAGAGGGAAATGGACCACTGGCATTCTGATCTATTCTAACCCTGAAAATTGGATCCATAACATTCCTCTAAGGAACATTTCCATTTTTGTAATTTAGCATAAAAAAAAAATCACTCCTGACATTCTTACATCCCGTGTAAGAACGCTAGACTGATCCTGTTACATTTTTAAATCCCATTATAACAAGGTGTGAGATGCTTTTGAAGGTGTATGTTCAGGCTCGGTACTGATTTCCTGAATCAATTTAATTCTAAATAAATAAGGTCTTGATTTCTTTTAGAGCCGTTTCAGTTTCTATACCAATTTCACTCTATGATGCTGCAATATCATTCACTGTCTTTCGCTTTATCCGCCACATCAGGGTCACAGAGTTAATCGCTGGAGCTAATCCCAGCTGACATAGGGCAAAATGCTGGGTTCACCCTGGACCATGTTCCCTAAAGCAGGGCCAACAAACGGCAACTAATAACCATTCACTCTCACATTCACACTTGTGCTTAGTCTGGAGCACAGGTGTTAAACTGGCGGCCCGCGGGCCATTATACAGCGCCCCAATTGATTACATGCGGCCCCCCACTTAATATCATGCTATAACGACCTCACCGTCTTTTAAACACAGTGTGTAGCTGAGGCATAGCTGCCAGCGAGGTGATAGAATCCACCTTTAAAGCAAGTTGCGTTGTGTCTGTCTGTCTGTGACAGGCATATCTCGCTCACCGTTAGTCAGATCGCCATAAGACTTTGGATATGGGTTGAGCATGGCCCGATGGTGTGCATCCTTGATTTTCAAATTTTTTGGAGGAATTTTAATTTTCACTGATTTATCACGCTACACCAGGCAGGCAGTGGCTCATCAGCAGCAGCTGCGCTGTCTGGAGCGTGGAGGTGGGAGTGAAGAGGCTGTCCTCATGGTGGGTGAAACATTTTCACACGGTTCACCTCAAAACATGGTGTTTTACTGAAAAGTCGGTGTCCATTCACCAATACAGGAGCACAGATTTATTTTGCATTAGCATGCTACTACTTTGCGGCTAACTTGGCGAACCTGTTTCCAAAGGTAAGCTAGCGAGGCCACTATTAGCATTAGCGTAGGGCTAACATGATACAAACACTGTGCAACCTCATTAGGCACAACGCAAATGTTTTCATTTTCGATTAGCATTAGCGTAGCTAAAATCTTCTTCAGCTCCAACTATAAGAATACATACCTCCTACGGCCACTGCATTGTATAATATAATATATGTATGCTAGCAATGGTTTTATAACAGTAATAATAAGACATTCAGTCATAATTTTCACATTATTAAATGTATCACATACAACATTCAATTACATATATAAATAAGCTTGTGGCTGAAACTAGCACGAATTTTAATTCCAGTCGTCCCCATTATTATTTTCATAAATGTCTCTGTTTTTTGTTAATACATTAATTATACAAGTGATACGATGCAACAGTTTTTTCCCCCACTCTTTGTTCTCTAGGCTGGCCCCCTCTTGACCATACTAGATGCTCATACATATAGAAAGGCCCTGAACTGGGGTGATTTTGCAGGCAACAGTGAGAGCCACTACTCCACCCAGTGTCCTATGAAAATATCAATATTTAGACACTATTGACCCCAGTGTAATTACATGAATGCACTTGTTATGTAATATGAGCACAGTACAGTCAAGTTGGTTATATTACCTTACAGCGTTCAAGTCTGTGATATGCAGCCTAGAGCAGCAGACACTTTGAAGTGATTACCAATTGTCCAGTAGAGGGTGCTGTAACTGCCGTGCGACCTGTGATGTTGTGTTGTTTTGCGGGGACAGTGGAGGACATAAACCAACAAAACTAAACCAGAGTATCTGAAAAGTGTTGTATGGAAATATCTCTGGTTCTTCACCACAGAACAAACAAACAGATTCAGTCCTGTGGGACTTGATTGCAGTCAAGTCTCACGTGTGCGTGATATTCTCACAGGATTTGTGCAGAGGATACAGGAAATGCCAAGTATTCAAATATTATGTAAGGATTTAATTAATCTTTATTGAATCTTTCAAATAAATGTCCCTGGATCCACTTCAACAGCATGTCTCTGTAAAGCTGATAATGTTTGTTTTGTAAACGATGCCTTGAATAAACCACCAGTCCTTTTCTAAGGCGTTAATTGCGTTCACTGATCGCTATTTTACCCTCTCTTGTTTACACAAATGAACTGAAAGAGCGCCCTGTGTTGCCGTGTCAAAAGAACTAAAAGCTCCAGTTGCACTTGTGACAGGTACGCACCTTTCGACCAGTGAAGTGCGTCTCTCAAGAGTTTCCCGTTCGTGTTTGAGGATTGCTATTTAAATTATACATTTGAAAGTACATATATGATATCATTAAGGTGTGGGTTCTTCTCTGGATGTAATTGTACGTATGTGGCACTGAATAGCACCGTTTTTGCTGTGTAGCAGAGGGAGCTCTCAGATGTTTTCTCCCCTGAAGGCCTGAAACCTTCAATTAGGGAATTAATTATCACTTGCTGCAGCCGGTCTTAAAGGGAGCGTCAACAGAGAGACACTGAAGTGAATAAAGCAAAGCACATATTGTACTGGGGAATTTTGCTGCGGGGAAAATGCTTTTTACACCTTGCCGAAGCACATACTTCTCTCATAGACATGATGGTCTGTTTCTTTTTTTGGACTTCTTGATTACTCCCACATTCACAGTTCAGATTTTTCACTGCCATTGATTGGACTCTAATATTCTCTTCGACTATGATTGGATCCATCCCCACACTCTTTTGGCTCAACAGGCTTGATTTGGCTCAGTTTGTTATTGAGAAAATCATAAATGCACCAACAATAGGATTGTGATTGTTCCTCCTTTGTGTTCATGGGTGGCAAAAGTGTAATGGATCTGTTGATAAGGGAGGACGACTGTATGTTGAAAGGAGAGATTGAGCTAGGTAGGGTGTCATTATTGTGCTTTTAAGACGGGGGGAAAAAAAGGCGCCACTTCCCTTTTGAATGGTCACAGAGTCGTAAATATCAATTTGTAACAGTCACTGTAATCTATGATTTGTTCTGACACGAGGGGCTTTCATTTATTTCTTCTTTTTTTCCTTCCGTCTGACTTGTGTACTTTCGTTTTTTTCGGGGATTGATTTTTCACATTTCCCCCCAGAATGATGACGTTTTCCAATCCCAAAGAGAAATGGCATGGATCTGTTGAATTCAGATAAGGAGAAGCGTGAGAAATAGTGGAAATGATAGTGTGAACGAAGTGAAAGTCTCACTTGTGGCTTTGTTACCATTCTGCTCCAGTGATTGTGTTATCAGTATGAAAAATGCTTTTTTGCTTTTGTGATTCTTCCTGCCCTCATGGGGGGAGCTATTCATAATTAGAAAAATTTGGAGAAAATCCTCTCTTCTTTGATTCTATATGAGACTCATATCAAAAGTTAGTGGGTGTGTGACAGTAGAATGTGCATGTTCAAACCAAAGACCATAAAAACAACAAACATGACACAATCCACACAATTTACCAGGAGCTCAGATGAATATTTCAGAGCACATGAAGGGCTTTTCTCTCATTCCTCTGCTGTCAGACTCTTTGGTTTATGTGCTGGAAAGGATCCTGATGTGATCTTGCATGCTCTGTGATTGACATTTCAACATTGATTATTATTAATAGGCCATGATAAATCGTAAATTAGACAGTTTCTCTAGGAGGGAGGGGGGAGGGGGCTCAGGCACATTTGGAAAACAGCCAAAGTCATTTGACGCTTCAGTTACCACAAGGAAACTATGTCAGAGTACGGCTGGGCCGTAATTCAATAACAATACGGTGCAAAATAGTTTTCTTCAATATCAATTTAACGTAGGTTCTGTATAAATCGATGTTACGTTTATGAAGTGTGCATACACACTTTGAGACACAACACATATTTGCTTTTGGATGTTTTGACCCCACATTTCATTCTCTTCATTAAGAGTTATTAGAGATTTTGTTTGTTGCAACATGCACACTTAATACATTCTCCCACCACAGGCACCATGATGTTAATCTGTTCCCACCTTTACTCAAATTTAAAGTGCGGCCATGCCACATTGACAGTCGAATTAAAATTATTGTGCAACACTTTTTTTTTTTTTTAAGTCATCATCTTGTTTGACTTTAGGATTGTTGGAAAGTTTTTATTTATTTTTTTTGAGTTCCAGAATGCAATTCTGCAAGTACAGAATTACAGCTTAAAGATGACATATTGTTCAAAATCAATAATTTAATCATTTTAATACTTATATTTGGGACTCTGGAGGCCCTATGAGTGAAA
Organism: Microchirus variegatus; assembly: GCF_963457635.1. NCBI lineage: Eukaryota > Metazoa > Chordata > Actinopteri > Pleuronectiformes > Soleidae > Microchirus > Microchirus variegatus. The sequence goes on along the minus strand of NC_139815.1, from coordinate 9,700,170 downwards.
AAGATGACTCAGTCATGTTTTTCGAGATAAATCACGCAACGTTGACTTCCGTGCTAATTTCTACGATATAATGAGACATTCCTGGAATTGTTGTCTCACGGAGCTCCGCTTTGTCCCTAAAAAACGCGAGAGTGCAGGCGAGGGCAGTAGTATCCGGAAGAGCGGAAGTCCACAAATTCTTGTCTGCACAGTGCAGCACAGAGTTCTACACAAACTTCCAGCCTCAGAGGATTTACGTGTCCAGTGGATACATTTTATATGTGACGTCAATGTGCTGGCTAGAGTCGGCAAACGATGGCTTTTCCAAATGCTAACTGCTGTTAGCTGCTGGAGCCTCAGTGACGCTGATGTAGTTTCCTGTGTCTCATTTGCATTTAAAGAGACAGACACTCAAAAGCGAGCTTTCTGAACAGGGCTGTTTTGACAGAGTGATTGAACTGCTGTGGTGCTTCATCTTTAAGGTATTTTGACCAAAGCATGTCACAGACATGTTCATTAGGACACCAGGGGACTTAGTTCACTTGGAGAAATAGGGTATAATATGAGAATCGGCCATAATGCTTCATGTTGCCAACATACTGTAGTTAGATCTTGCGTCCTTTGGGATAAATTGTTTTTAAAGTTGTTGCACTGTTTTGGAAAATATGAGCTGTGACTTAATTTCTGACGTGATCCTCCTTTCCAAACTTTCTTACTGTGGTAAATCAGATATTTCATGTGACCGGTTCAAACACGGCACGCTGTCAAACCATCGACAAATATGGAGGTATAGCTTTTCTGGGCAGCTAGACATTATAAACCACGTACATTTTTATCCCCTTGATTACTTTAACTGACACAGTTGTTTTTCCGATCCAAGGTGAAAGGCACTCATTCGACAGTTGGCTGCTTATTCAGCCCGAATCTAGAGGGAGATCCTTAAAGCCTTCTGCATATTTTGCTAAGCTCCTCATTGTTATTCTATACCTGATTTTAATTAAAAAATAGTAGGAACCCAGCTGAGTGATCTGAAGTGTGTTCCTGTGTGTGTGTATGTGTGGTTCCAGGTTTGAAAGACAGCCGTTGCGCCTGTTTGTCGCTCTCTGTAGTGCAATTCTCTCCAGCTAATCTCCATCCATTGATGGACACATTCACTCATTAGCATTCATATGGTTAAGCCCTGCTGGCAAAGATAAGCAGATGATGTAAGGTTTGGTGAATTTAACCAGCCATTCTTCACAGAGGAGGAATTTTGGTAGCACGAGGGCTCTATTTTCTAGGAAAATGTTATTTTAAGGCACAATTACTTCACTCGGGTCATATTTTTCTGTTTGAAAGGAAGAAAGAAAATACTCTCAGTTTGTATAAAACTCTCCATTGTCGCGACCACTGAGACCTCATTGCTCGGCGAGAATTATTTGGCTCCTGTGCTAAAAAGAGTCAGGACTGGCGGTACAGCACTTCTTTCTGTTCAGCAGACGACGCTGAGCAAGGCTGTGGAAAATGAAGCTCCCGCCTGGTCGATTTGAACGGAGAACTGTGATTAATTGCAATCGATGGCGTTAGCATTGACACTCGCCACCTTCAACGCCTCACACTTAATGGACTTATGTTGGCTTTAGCTGATGCGTGCAACACCCGTATCTAAGGGCCGTGTTATTTACGTTGAACAGGCTACATGTGAAGTCTCGCCTGTGTCGGGAAGTTCCCGCATCAGTCTGAAGTGAGATTTTCACAATCCTCTTCTCTCCTCTGCAACGCTTCAGTGTTTCATCTGCAGATGAAGTCCACGGGTTTCCTCCTGTGTCCTCCAAGGGCCAAATGTCACAACTCAAGCCGTAACACAACGTTGCAGGTCTATCTCCAGCATTAAGCCGGGGGGGTGGCAGTTTTCAACCTCATCTGCTTAAATGTCATCACAAAACTGGTATTGAGCACAGCTCTGTGCCACAAGTGCAGCCACAGCACATTGTGGGAATAATACACAACTCCTTATATGGGAGTGGGAGTGTGTGCGGTTGCAGGTCACATATTCAGACTTTAAAGAATGTTTTTTTTTGTTTGTCCTCTTATGTGTTGTTGAGTTATATCACATTTTTTTAGTAGTGATATAAAGTAGCAATACTTATGCTGATGTCACAAAATAAACAGTTTTTCTTTTGTTTTTGTTCATAAAAACAAGCCATTTTGAAATTTGTGAAATCTCACAAATTCAATCCGATTTTAAACAATTTGAGTTCCTTTTGCTCGGGTGTGTTTATATAGTTGGTGAAAATTTAATTTTTGTTTCATCAGATTGATCGGTTGTGCTGAAAAAAAAAAACTATATTGCACATTATCTATATAGTGTATGTTTAAACATAGTAATGGAATAAGGCAGACGATATGCTCTGTGTTCTAAGGGTTAATATAGTTTTCCTGTAGTTGTAGCCTTCATTTCTTCCACATACAGCTACTAAAATTAGTTTTAACAACATAACATTTATGTTTTTCATACACGCTAACTGTAAAAGATGGCATTTTTAAAATAGGTGTGACGCCTGAGCTCCAAAGCAGGCGAACATCTCACCCGTGCAGTTTGAACACTCTCATTAGTTAAAATGAAAACGCAGCCGTGATGCATGCAGTGTGAACCGGACCCTAATATCAAGCCCGTATTAACTTTACCATTGTACTGAGATATAGCGAGAAAATCTGTCAGCCTGAGCCGAGTGTGATTTTACCCTGGAGCCGTTCTTGGCAGGGGATTTGAAGAGCTGTCTGCAGGTAAGAGAGGGGCAGGGATGCCAAATAATCACTCAACAAGCCTTCAGCATCACTTCCCATGGAAGAAGAGCACAGTTACAGATGGCAAACCCACAGTAATAAATAGATAAAGGCACAGCCACTAAAGCCAACCTCTTTCTTTCAACTTAGTCACACATATTTCTCTCCGTTCACACACACACACACACTCCCACATTTCCAAGGAGACGACCACAGTTATCCCAGACACTCAAGAGGCCTCAATGTTAATAACAGCATGACATTTGATGGAGTTGCTGTCGTACTTTTCTTAAAAAAAACAACCCTCTTCCTCATATAAATCCAGGAATACCATATACCATTTGCTGTTTGCATTCTGTATATATTCCTTTTTGATTGAAGCCATACTGTGCGATTGTTTCAGACTCTACTGCCTACTGTTGGATTCAGATCAGCAGCTTCAAATGCAGGAAATGCATTTTTTTTTTTTTTTAAAGTGGTTGCAGAAGCACAAGTGAATTCAAACTTCATTTTATTTTAATAAGTGCTGTGTATCTCCTGCTTGTTTGTTTTGCTTCTTCCACTCCTGAGAGTCTGCTGTCTGCTCTGAGTAAAGTTTTTTTTTAAGATGTTGAATCCGATTTGCATTTATGTTTTAGAATTTGTCTGTTTTCCTGTAGAAATACAATATACTTCCACGTGTCATTCAAATAAATGTACCTCAATTCTAAGTAATTTTATAGGATCTATCTATCCCTTAGGATGACGTGATGTGCACATGTTTTGGCACTCAAATGAAAGTGAGGATGTTTTCAACTAAACCACCATGAACAGTTTATATTTATTAATGAACTTCACTTGAAATGCAGTGGAAGAAAAGTTGAAGTTAACGAAGGTCTTTGCTTTTAAATCATTTTGACGACACCCTGACCTGTGACGGGGTGAATGTTGTCTCTTTCATTCTCACATTGAATACCTCTTTTTGAGCCGCCATAGAGCTGGAGTGAAGCAGTATGACCACTGAGTAATCAGTGCTACATTAAAAAACAACAACAATTCAAATTATATACACATCCTTATATATACATATGTGTATGTGTATACACATACACACACACGTGTATATATATATACAGTATAATGCCCATGTGTCAAACTCATATATGTATATACATGTATGTATATGTATATACATGTATGTATATATGTTCATATATGTATATGTATGTATGTATGTATATATGAATGTGTATATGTATGTATATATATATACATATACACGTATATATGTGTTTATGTATATATATACATATACATGTAAATATGTGTTTAGGTGTATGTATTTTTATATATATATATATATACATATATATGTGTTTATTTGTATATATATTTATTTTTATAACAGTTCAGACTTAAAGCCCAACAGACGTCATTGCTGCTTGTGCCTACAGAGGGCGCTGCTGCTCAGCAAAAGTATTCACAAACATTTATTTTGTGTTATTTAACACAGTTTTTCCCCGAGGAAGGTTTGATTTGATAAAGCTGTGCAGATCAGCATCTTTTTAAACGTGTAATAAAGTCTCTGTGCGAAATCTGACACCTCCTCTTTGTCTCCGTCTTTCAGGGACGCCCAGGTTCGTCAGCCAGCCTGCACCGAGCACAGTGCGTCCAGGGGACAGTCAAGTAATGGCCTGCGAGGTCAACTCGGATCTTGTGCCTTTTACTCGGTGGGAGAAGGATCGACAGTCGCTGGAGCTCAGCACCAGGTTGACTCAGCTGCCGAGCGGAGCCTTGGTGATCAGCAACGCCTCGGAGGCCGACGCTGGCCTCTACCGCTGTCTGGTGGAAAATGTGGGGTCGTCCAAGTCGAGCGATGAGGCCCAACTCCAAATAGTGCCAGGTAATTTGAGGGAAAACGTTATGTAAGACAAGTGAAATATTGTTCATCAAAGATTTACACCAGTGAGTTGTTATTGCTGGATTTGTTATTCCTAATTTATGTCAGAAACTGAATCTATTTAGTGGAATAATTTCCGTCGTTTGGATTTTAACATAATAATTAAAACATTTATCCTGCTCGTGCTCAGTTGTTACCTGTTAGTCAAACATTTTCACATCTTTTATTGAAGTGTACTTCGTATCACGTAGTGTCTTGTGCAGTTGGCTGAAAATAATACATATGGTTCGGTCAATATAGAAGATATAAGGGGTCATCAATCAGGCCGGTAAGACCCCAGTAAAGGTGTTGGTCACTCTGTCTTCTCCAAATATGTGTTGAGTGACAAATAGCTCCGTGGACACAGATGGAAAACTCATAAACCTGTGTGAGAAAATGGAAGGAAAGTTTAGTTTGAACACTAACAGATGTCCTATAATTAGAAATGCATTGATAGTTCCTTGGATTTTTTTGAAGTCATCGCAAATAAGCTTAAAATGTATGTATTTTGACCTTGTTTGATGTTTTAGGAATGAGAACAAGCTCACGTGTCTGTTTTTCATTAAAAAAACCTGATTTCTAGACTAATGACCTAAGCTACACTCGCTGGAGCGTAAAAAAACGATGATGCTTTGCATTTTCTTTGCTAAAGCACAGCATATGTGCTCAGGTCGTACATTCCTTGTAGAATTGCAGAATATTGCTTAGATATTAAGTTGCTGCTAGAATTATGTGAGGTGACTTTGAACTCCTGATGAGCTGACATTTCAGTCTTAGAGGACATCGGAAGTCTTCTTTGAAGTTTTTATGACAGATGACACCTGGAGGTTAGCTGGTCTGCTCGTCATTTAGTCGCCACATCCTTCAATTCAAGATTAACCCTGACTGTTTTTCCCTTTGCTCCCATCTTAGAAACTGGAGAAGACAGGAAGCTGGAGTTCCTGGTGCAGCCTGTGTCTGTGACCAAGGTGGTGGGCACCAGCGTCCTGCTGCCCTGCGTGGCCACCGGATTCCCTGCGCCACAAGTCCGTTGGATGCTAGGAGACAAGCTGCTGCAAGAAAGGTATGAGCTTGAACGCCAACTCCAGACTGTAGTGTGTTGGAGAGTTTATTGGCAGAAATGTAATATACGTAGCATTTTTATTTGTTTTAAATAGTGCTGGACAGTGGGCAGGTTAAAGGCGTCAACGTTAACGCATGGCGCGTTTTCATGACGACCGGAAAAAGACGTGCGTGGCGTCATGTTTAGGATTCAATGATTCAAGGATCCTTTTTTATGTGACTCCTGATTGTTAAAATTAGCCTCTAAAGTACTGCTAGACTTTAAAAACGGAGGCACTCATACGCAGTACACAGGTACGCTTGTTATTTGTACACTCTTAAGGGTTCCAAAAGGGTCCTTCTACAAGGGCTGAGGTTTTACCTGGAACCATTTGCGTCTGAAAAACCCTTTCCCGAAGAAAGGGTTTTTCAAGGGTTCTTGGTAACACTAATGGTTCCAGTAAGAACCATTTTGGTACAGAGAACCCTTTAAAACCCCTTTCCTGAATAAAGGGTTTCAAAAGGGTTCCAGGTGGAACCTCTATAAAAAAGGTTCTACCTGGAGCCAAAAATGGTTCTCCTATGAGGACAAGCCAAAGAACCTTATATGGTTCTACTTAGCAGTTTTAATTCTAAGAGTGTAGCGCTGCTCTTTTCATTTAATAAACAGGCCGCTCCAGTTCGACTGTAGGTGCGCTAAAGGAGCTAACGTAGCTAACTGGTAAACGGTGCCTGGACTCCGGTGCCGTGGCACGAAAAAGTGAGTTACTTAACAGACTCATTTTAACGTCACGTAAACATGACGTCACGCATGTCTTTTTCTGGTCGTCATGGAAGCGCGTCATGCGTTAGCGTTGACGCCGCTAATGTGCCCTGCACTAGTTTCAAAGTGTATAGTTACTTGAAAATAGAAATACTTTGGTTATTGTACCCTTGCAATAAGCCTTATATATGTACTTTAGTAAAGGGTCTTGCTTTACGGAGGCAGTCTTCTTGGCTGCCATGTTACAACACAAACAATGAACGGTATGCTAACCAGAAAGGATGTCATTCCATTCCGTAGTTCCCTGACTCTGGGGCAGCTTGTTCTTTTTCTGCTCGGTTTGTGGCTTTGTCTCAATAAGACTTTAAGCTTTGTATGAGAATAGACTGCAGACGTTAAAGAAACACCAGTTGCAAAGGAGTGAGACTTTCCTGTCGCCCGATCGGCCGTAGGTCAAGCTCCAGCCGTACTGTACTGTATCATTATTCTGGTACCCCAAGGGAAGGGTACTGAAAAATGGAGCAGTTATGGTTACTATTGCAACAACACATCAGCAGGGTAAAACTAACTTGTTTCACGACAGTCTAATCCCAACTCACGTTCCCTTTTAGTGGTCATTTTGTTGCTATTCCTAATGGAAACGCAAAAATAGCGAACCAAACCGTTCCACTCTGTGGAAACACAATTTATGGGACCTCAAAGTTGGATTAATCATATATCGTTAAAGCATCTGAATGCTCTTATGTGCTATAACCTTTTTTAAAGCGACCCTAAATCATTTTCACCATGTGAAGTTGCCAACAGTTCCTCCGTAGTTGCTCACTGCTACGTTTCACTGTTCCTGGCTGTGACGCATTCTTCGCTTCTCAAAAAGAACACGCGCTGTAATGTTGGCATCCCTGTTCCCGCTGCCTCTGGCCTCCAAAGCTCACCTCTTAGCCCCTGCTCGCCAAGGTGTTAATGCTATTCTGCCACTACTACCAAGAGCTCGCTGGGGGGGAGATGTGGATGTGCCAATAGAGCCACTTCATTTGGGAGACAAGGCTGCAAGGTTTGCCAGCTAAGTTCACAAATTAAGAGCCAAGAGAGAGTGTCACAGTGCCTGTGCTCTCACTCCTCTGGCTCTCATTAGCTCAGGCACAGCAGCTCAAATCCCTTGGAGAGAATTGCATTGGACATGGGGAGTTTGATTCTCACCAATTAAGGCAGCACTGTGTTTACCTAACCCCTGTGTACCGGTGTCCTGCAGAATAATAACTCTGCAGCGTGTGGGGCCTCCAGAAATGAGCTGAAATGGGGCTCGTTCATCTGTATCCCAGAATGGGATTTCCAGCATTAGTGAAATTAAATGCTAGGTCAACTCATTCGTAAGTCCAAGGCACCAATTTGGTATGAGCTTGAACATGTTTAGACTCTTTAACACAGCCGTAGTAGTAGTACAACATTTGAAGTGTCTTCTACAACTGTGTAATTGTACATAATAAACCTCTGACCTCTGATGAGTAAGAAGGTACAAATGAATCTACCTCGTATTAATTACAAAACACTATCCAGTGTGCGTACTCGCCTCCAACCTCAGAGTTTCAACGCTGGTAATTAGCGAGCAGCCTTTAAACAACCGTGGAGAGTGCTGTGATGTAAAGTGGACCGCCATGTTCTTGCCTTCAGAGCAGACGAGTGTGCGGTGAATACATTATTAAACTGTTCTTTTTGATTTCACTGTGACATTGACGGTTACAAAGAAAAAGAAAAGCAGTGGAACTTTCTCTTTTCTCCTTGAGAGTCCCCTTGTCCCTCTCAGGCATTTACATAAGCGTTGCATAGCTGCTGTCAATTAAGAATCGGCGTGTTACACAGTGTAAGGAAGAAAGGGAAAGGAATGTGAAGAGAGTATCTAATTGGTCTTTGTTGCACAGCACAAACAGGCCCTTCAAAGTGGCGACGCCAAAGCTGCAGGCATGAGATGAAAATGTATGAACGTTCGTCAAAGTTGGAAACTGAAGGCACGGTCACTCGCCAAATAGCTTTGGAAGGATCACTTTATGCTTCTGTTTCTGATGCCTCCACATGGTTCTAACCTGTGTTCACGATAACCGAATAAGCCCGATTCATCATAGATGACAGATATGGAGGATGAGGGTGGGTCAAAATGAGCACAGCATGACGCTAGGGCTGCAACGGGCTTATTCAATGAACCGGTTACTAACTCAATCGTAGCTTTAAACGACTTTGATAATGCATTAATTGGTGTTATTTTGGATCATTAAAGCGAGCGTTTTGGTTTTTCAGCTTCTTAAATGTGAATGTTTTCTGTTTTCTTTGTTCCATTTGACAAAGAAATATAATTTAGGGTCATCATTTCCAGGTTTGGTAAACACCGGTCTACATTTTCTGACATTTTATGGACCAAACAAGTACTCGATTAATATTCACTCTCACTCATCTTCTACCGCTTCATCCTCCACACCAATCTCAGCTTTGACGGATTAATGGATATTAAAAATAATCGTTAGTTGTAACCGTACATGAAGTTATGTGTGGCAACAATAGACCATACCAATTTCTCGGTATGGTCTAATTCCTCTCTTAAATGTCTATTCTCTGGTTTCTGTTGCCTTCAGTTCAGATCACACGTGTCAAACTCAAGGCCCGGGGGCCGGATGTGGCCCGCCACGTAATTTTATGTGGCCCGCCAGTGATTAATCGGTCTTAATAATCGGTGTTAAAATAGGTCTTTGCTGCTTTAACCCATTGACGGCGTGAAAAGCATTGCCGCACTTCTACCATTGACGCCGGGAGAGCGGCTGCACGTTTTATTCTACCATAGACGCCGTTAAAGCGGATATGTCAATTTTCGGGGGTATAAGGGTTCCTCGCGACTTTGTTTTGAAATTACTTCAAGCAAACATGGAGGACTCTGACAGCGGAGAGATTTCTGAAGGCAGTGATTTTGAGGAGTTTCGTCTTCGATGACGTCATCGCCGATAACTTCGTACGCGCTGAACAAATCGACCGGGATTTATGGTTAAGAAATAATTATGTTTGAAGACGACGAGGTCGGGGATAATGACGATAAATACCACCGTAATCGACGGAGTGTTTACAACCGCGCACCAGGGGTGACAGTGGATTTACCTGCAGATGCCACAGCGCTGTAAGCATCATCACCGTCACAGCAGACTGTTACAGTCATTACATGCTGTTCTTGTTCTTCACACTCCATCAGGACTAAATCAAGGCACTGACACAAGTTGATATTACTTTATTTTTTACTGTTTTTTAATAGAAAATAGTTATTCACTTTAATTTTACATTTTTGTATCTAAATAAACTCAATTTCACAGGAAAGCCACAGGTGTGAGCTCTCAAATACTTTTTGAGTTGTGTTCCTATATCTGCTGCAGAGGCTGAGAAATCTGTCATTTAGTCGGCATTGAAGATCAGGTTTTAGAGACATTTCAGGCCTTAATGGGTTAAGGCGTGCGTTGACCATAAACTACATTTCCTACAATGCATGGCGATTGTGTTACCCACAAAGTGACGGCATCCTACCACTGGATCGCAGTGTATCATTGTATATGCATCATGCGACGAATGAAATTGAATAAGTAATAAATACAGAAAGTTATTTATCAATATGTTACACAGTAGTTACCTTTATTTTACATTATATTTGGTTACATTTAGTTCCATTTATTCTGTATGACAGTTACATCTGGTCCTTTGAGGGTAACCATTATGCTGATGTGGCCCTCAGTGAAAATCAGTTTGACACCCCTGCTATAGATTCTGAAACTTAACCTCATGACCTCATCAGGAAAAAGCCTACTTTTGTTTTCTCTATTTGGTTGAAATGTGTGAAACTTCTTAAACATTAGATCAATAAGGATAGAAAACAAGCTTTCATACAAACATCAAGTTGACGTGTTTGTCTACACTTGGTACTGACACCATGTAGATATATCGTGGTCTCACGTGCACACCTGCAGGTGTAGAGATGATGTATTGACCTTAATTCTTGTCTTCAAACGTCTTTTTTTGAAAATGTACAGAAGCATATAACAATTTACTGTCTTAAGTCTTTGGAGAGTCTTATATGACAGACTTCCATGTCTCTTTTTGCATCACCTGTCCATATGGCCAGGATTTACAGTAAAGGCTGCAATAAAACCCTTTAATGTCAGTGATGACAGATGGGTACAAAGACTTAAATAGTAATTTAGAAGACCATGGTTGTTTAAATCTGTAGTTAAGAAGTTAATTTCTTCTCCTCTCTTCGAAGATGACTATCATACCACACAACATTTTTATGTTTTTAGACGGTCACTATCACATCTGAGAGTTGACCAGTTATAACAGGTAGACTTTTGAATGCAGTACCTCCTTTTTTACTTTTATTCATCTAATGTTCAGAAGTCTGCAAAAATCCTGTTTGCCCATTGTGGGTTGACGATAACGATCACATGGGTCGTAAAAATACAATATACGGTATAAAAAGACTGGCTTTTCAGGGCACCCCAGGTTGTCCTGGTTGGAATAATGATCCTCAAAAAGCTTTTACACTTGGCCAAAGTGGAGAAGTTCAGCCATCGATAAAACTGCAGCAAACAGAAATGCCAAATGAAAAAGACAAAAAATCAGATGTCTGGAGTGATGAAGAGACCGTTGACCGTCACCAAATCAATGGAACTTGCATAAATGCCAAACTTCTATTAGGTTTTCTAAATTGTTTTTCACATTTTTGCCTGCCGGTGCTTTATTTACTTCTACTTTCTAAATGTTGAACTTTCTTTTTGGCCGGAGACTCTGCACCTTTTCAGAGTAACTCCTAATATCCACAGCAGTAGATGGAAATACGCTTAATTTTCCATCATTTCTTATTGCACTTCACACAAGGTAAAATGAGATATTAATAATTGTTTTTAATTGAGTATTAGGGCCACGTGAAAATAGAAAGAAAGAAAAAATCACCATGAATTTGGACTTTAATCTCAGAATTCTGACTTTAATTTTCAGAATTCGGACTTTAATCCCATAATTCAGATTTATATTTCAGAATTCAGACTTAAATCTCAGAAGTCAGACTTAAATCTCAGAAGTCAGACTTTATTTGTGACTTTAATCTCAGAATTCAGACTTCAATCTCAGAATTCAGACTTAAATCTCAGAATTTAATTTGGGACTTTAATCTCAGAATTCGGACTTCAATCTCAGAATTCTGACTTCAATCTCAGAATTTAATTTGGGACTTTAATCTCAGAATTCATACTTCAATCTCAGAATTCTGACTTTAATCTCAGAATTCAGACTTTAATCTCAGAATTCTGACTTTAATCTCAGAATTTGGACTTCAATTTTAGAATTCGGACTTAAATCTCAGAATTCGGACTTTAATCTGGGAAAATCTCAGAATTCAGACTTTAATCTCAGAATTTGGACTTCAATTTCAGAATTTGGCTTCAATCTTAGAATTTGGACTTCAATCTCAAAATTCGGACTTTAATCTCAGAATTTGAACTTTAATCTCAGAATTCTCACTTAAATCTCAGAATTCTCACTTTAATCTCAGAATTTGAACTTTAATCTCAGAATTTGGATTTAAATCTCAGAATTAAGTCTTCAGTCTCAGAATTCTTACTTTAATCTGGGAAAATCTCAGAATTCAGACTTTAATCTCAGAATTTGGACTTCAATCTCAGAATTTGGCTTCAATCTTAGAATTTGGACTTCAATCTCAAAATTCGGACTTTAATCTCAGAATTTGAACTTTAATCTCAGAATTTGAACTTGAATCTCAGAATTTGAACTTTAATCTCAGAATTTGGATTTTTTTTTTACATATGACCCTAATACTCTTCTTTATACTTCAGTGCGTTTGTTACTTTTTGTGTGGAATTGTTTGGCTGCTGTATCTCCACACAGTTCCATGAATGAAGAATATTGCTGTATCTATTCCACAGTGCGTTATTGGACTCTAACATGCCTTTAATGCATTCACCAGTGTCTTCATCCTTGCCTCAAATTGATTTATCTATTGCCAAGGACACGGGCTCAGCATTTATTCTGATTAAACTCTGCAGCATCATAACAGAATAGCAACACTTAAAGTGGCTCAGTCAACATGTTGAAAACACTGACAGTTATCCCCAGGTGTGAAGCACAGGCGAACCGGTCTTTGAGTTTCTGACACATAGTGGTCCTGATGACGCTCATGAAAAGGACAGTCATCTTTTGTTCTTGGGAGTATCATTCCATCACCTAATAGAATTCACCCTGCAGTCAATAAAACGGATGAATTATGCATGTGGGCCAGCAACAGGGAATTGACACGGCATGTAAATCAACCCCCTTCCAGGCTGCACATCCTCTCTCTTACATGTCTTCTGGCCCTAATTTAAATATGATTGTGTGTATTGCATTTACTTGTGTGTGTGAAGGGAGAAGGATGGCGTCGGAAATGTGTTTGCGATTGGACTTTTAACAGACAGCGGCGTTGCCCTCTTCCGCATGTCTCGCACACATACATCATCCTTTTAGTCCTTTTCTGTGCGACATGAAAATAAATCCACTCTCCTTCACACAAGGGTGTAAATGCGTTGACACATATAAGCACAAGGCAACATGAAGGAAATTAAAGAGGATTTTTCTCTTCACACCACACTGCAGTTTATTACTGAAACCATCAGTTTTCATTCATGGAAATGTTTATAAGAATTAAACTGAATTAAAGGATTTTCCTGCTGCTATGAACACTGAGTTTGTCATTACCTGAACTTAATGTTATTAATGGCTCAAGGAATATCATTCAATAGTTTATTTAACAGTTTCTGCTCTTAGTTAGCTGCAACTGCTATAAAACAGGACAGCGGTGATGTTAAAAGCCTTTGATTTCCACTTCCTCCTGCATTCAGAGTAACTATTAATGAGGTTAATGGCTAATGTCCTGCCCTGTCCTGACTACTCATCCTGCTGCAGCAAATGACGGAGTCCTTAGTGTTTTTTTTTAATTGGAAAGCATTGATTGAGCTGACAAATGGCCTCAGCATCTCAGACCAAGGAACAAAATGGATTCTTTAAAGGTCGTTTCTAAAGAAGGAAGCATTGAAGCGGGCCTAGACCGGAAGTTCCAATTAACGCTGTTTTTTTTTGGTGTGTATCTGCGCCATTACCTCGTTTATGAAGCCTTGAAGGTTCAAAACAAACAGTTTAGCCACTGCTGAGAACGCTGTGTTTTATTGTAATCTCGAGCTCAGCGAGATCTCTGAAAAAACCCGGTCCGGTTACGCAAACGGCAACAGCGGATCCTCCGCTGCCTCCGTCCGGGCACATCCGGTTACATACATTGAACCGCAGAAGAAGAATAACGTCCGTTGTGGAGGTGTTTCACGAGCGACAGTGTCTTCTGACTCCGGGTCAAAGTCATAAAAGGGACTGCGGCGGGGAGTCGTGAAGAAGCTATTTTTAAACATTGTTAAAACATTGTTTTGATAATGAGTAGCAGTGCATCCACCGTTCCAGAAGGGGGAGCTGTGCTTCTGAGAGCTGGTGTGCTGATTACGTCACTTCCAGGTATTAGCCAAAGCTGTCTTTAGCTGACCAATCACAACACAGTCTGTCTTCTGGTGGTGAGATTTCAGTCTGAAACTGTGTGGCTGATGAGAGCTTCAGAGAGGAGAGATTTCTATTGTCTCATTTACAGCAACTAGGAGGTTTTTGACCATAAAAAGAAGTTAATGTATGTAAGTAGACCTCCATAACTGTGAAATAGGACCACTCTAGGTCCACTTTAAATAATCATGGTTTCTTGTCATGTTAAGGTTAATATGTGTAAAATTATGGCAGCGCTGCTACATACGTAAGCTGTCGCACAACTTATGATATTCAGCTTTTGCTGAAACTTTCCAAGGTGAAACTTTTTCGCTGTCGCTGTTTTATTGTTGCCTGTTAATCTAAAGCTGCCCAGTCCAAAAATATGAATAAAAACTCCACATGTTTCCCTCATTTGGAGAGGTAGTATCAAGCTCACCACAATCCCTTGGATACACAGGAGGCCCATTTGGTTAGAGTTCTGCTCGGGAACTTGATTTTCTCTGGTAAAAATGATAGATAGCAGCAGCAGTGGCAGCCGTGGGTTAAGGTAATGCAGCGGTTTTGCTGGCATGTGTTGCTGAGACAACTAGACGAGCAACTTTTCTTTTTCTTTTTTATGTCTGGCAGTGGAACATGGGAAGTCTCCTTTTAAGGATGTCCCACAGTCGGCAGCACATCACAAACACGCCAGAGTCTCACTCTCGATGTTCAAAGCATGTTTTTATTCATATATAAGCCTCATTTCCAAGCCAACCAGCACGGCGCAATTCAGCTCGCCACGGTGTGGTTTTGGAACAGTAAACCCTGATCTGACGTGCGTCGTGTGTGGTCCAGATGGCAAACGCTGCGACAGAGAGTGCAAAAAAAGGGAGACGTCATACTCGCATCACACAAACGAAAAAGGAACAATGGAGGATGTGCGGCCTTATGGGTTCTTTCGAGCTTCGTTTGAGAGAAGCGCCACCATTTTGAGTATTTTTCCCCTCAAACGGCAGTGTGTCAAGGAGTAGACTGTGATCGGTGAAATTATCACAAAAAGTATCCTGGCAGAGAAAGCTCACACTCCATCTACAGCCATTTTAAGCCTTCACAAAGTGACGACTAAGCTTATAATCCACAGCAGCAGTAAAGAGTAGTTTAACCCTGTCTATCAGTGGTATTGGTTTGTTTTTCTTTCTCAATCGTCTCATATTTTTATCTCTTGTTTTTATGACTATCCCCCGTCTGATTTTTTGTTGCTTTTATTACATTTTGCATGTCTCATTTTATGATCTTATGTTGGTTAGCCAAAGGCAAATGGCCTTGATGGACAATAAAGTTCTATTCTGGACAATAAAGTTATATTCCTATTCCTATTCTATTCTATTCTATTCTATTCTATTCTATTCTATGGAATTTTCAATGTCACAAGGGATGTCAGTTGCATCGTTTTTTCTAAAACTCCACAACAGCCAAAAAGAAATTCTCCTTGTGAACCCTTTGTATTTTATCTCTAAAAGATGAGGCTGTGCTGCACCATTAGTTGAAATAGAACTGATAATACAGGGCTTTTTTTAGCGTAGACCTGCTCATTGTGCCTCGTAGCCACAAACAACTCACCTGCAGCACTTTACTGTGGCTCTTCACTTGACATTATGGGCGTATAAGTCTTATTTAAAGGCTTTATAGTCCACGGCTGTAATGTTGTTTTGTAGTCATGACACAGCATGGGGCAAAGTGTGTTCTTGTGCCCTGGAGGCGCCACAAGAGCCTTCTTTTAAAGTATATTATGCGAGTTATGCTGCTGCTGCTGCTGCTGCTGCTGCTGCTGCTGCTGCTGCTGCTGCTGCTGCTGCTGCTGCTGCTGCTGCTGCTGCTGCTGCTGCTGCTGCTGCTGCTGCTGCTGCTGCTGCTGCTGCTGCTGCTGCTGCTCATTGGAATATACACTAATCGTTTGTTTTGCGGGACCCTGGCAGAGGTAGGGAACGCGCGTGAAGTCAGGTATGCAAGAGTTGTTTTGTCTCCAGGGCGTTGCAGCTTTTCATTAAGAGCCAGAGGGAAACAGAAACGTTTTCATGGCTGAGTCACTTAAGAAGTCCCAGCCTGTGCTGCTGGCACCGGATTGTTTCTCACATTAATTTGTATTTGTTTATATATTGATTTATTTATTTCCTGAGCAAGTCTTGGTTCCCTCATCTCCTCTTTGAGTCTCACATTTTTGCGTGTGCATACGCCATAACTCATGTTTGAGCCAAAATAGACGGAGAGCAATCTATTTGTTTGATTGTGTGTTTGGACGGAAAGATTCTAGCAAACTGATAAAAGTGATATCCCACTCCCACTGCAACACCTTGATAGTGACTCAAGTCCACGGATTTGTAGGCTTCAGCAAAGTAGTCAGCATTCATGGTGCATTATGGAACAGGGGGAGATGGTCGACAGGTTGATAGATATAGAGAGCAAGGAAGGAAAAACTGCTAGTCTGTCCATTAATTATGAATCCCCTCTTTTTGTTGTGACAGTTGTGATTCCACCTGCTTCTCCCTGGAGCTGCAGAAAGCACGACCCGTGCCCAACCGCTGTCACAGCGCTGCCGATTGCTCCGTGACAGCACACTGCGCTGCCCCCATCATAACAAACACAAACCTGCAGTTCTTCAGTAATCTGCAGCTTCCTCTAGGTCAGGTGCATGCCGACCTTGCCACGAGGCTGTTTGTGAAAGAAGGCTGAGTCACTGCTCACACATAGTATCAAAAGACAGAACACCTCTGCATGTTGACAGGACGTTGTCAGGGTAATTCGGGAACAGAGGAAGTAGAGCTTAGATCGGACCCAAAAAATCAAGCCCATGCACGTTGGGTTCGAGCCCGGCCCGGCCACATTAACGTTAATTACGAACCTGATTTAAACCCGAAATACGTTTTTTTTTTTAATACGTGAGCCGTATATGTACACATACGTCCACCCCACAGCGGGAGCTTGTTGTACCTGCTGCCACAGTCTAATTTACAACAATAACACAGCCGCTGAGATCCGCTTCCATGAACGCATATGTTGCTAATGACGATACGCTTCCTGGTTTTTAAATGATGCGTTCACGACCGCAGGTTGTTACACCTTCATACATTACGACGTGCTATAGCATACCACGCGAACATGACGAGGGAGAAAAAATACCGCCCGACCCGGCCTGAGGATAGTGGAAATATTGGCCAGACCCGGCCTGTGGGACTCCCGATTGTGAAAAAAAGTCTCTAAAGTAACGCTAAACTTTAAAAACGGAGGCACACATACGCAGTACACAGGTACGCTGGTTATTTGTAGCGCTGCTCTTTTCGTTTAATAAACAGACCACTCCAGTTCAACTGTAGGCGTGCTAACGGCGCTAAACGAGCTAACGGAGCTAACTGGTAAATGGTGCCTGGACTCTGGTGTTGCGGCACGTATAAATGATGTCGTACGCGTCTTTTTCCTGTCAGTCATCATGGAAACGTGTCATGCGTTAACTTGAATTAACCTAGTTATTGAATGATATTGCCCAGCCCCTGGGCTGAAGGGTTTGTGGATGAAAACATTTTAATTGGGCGACTGTGAGTTGCAATATTATTTTCGTCAAGCCTCAGTTCAGTATTGCTGAGTCATAGATTTAGAATAAGATGAAGCACTAACACATGAGATACCATCAAAGTATTCACTGGCATAGACCGTGGAATCAAAATCTCTGATCACAATTTCGTAATACAAACGATAATAATCATTCAGCCACACCGAGCCCTAACCCTTTATGAAGATATAGCTTTTTACTGATGTGTTCCAATAAAGTGATTGAGAAATAATGATATTAATAAAATCTAATGACTTTTGCACAATACTGTACATGTATGAACGTGCACATTTAATGTTTTCTCAACAACTAAAAAAAAAAAAAAAAAAATTCACGAGCGAACTTGGCAGCTCTTTGCAGGTGTATATAGAATTCAGTGTTGTAGTACAAATACTTTGTTACTGTACTTAAGTAGAATTTTCACACATCTGTACTTCGTTGTTTATACTTCTGACAACATTTACTCTGATACGTTTTATCTTCGTTACTACAAAATAAAAGTTGAGTTGGTGACATTATGCCTGTTTGTTGTCGCTAGTTGTTTTTAGCGTCAACGGCTGTTAGCCGCTCTGCTGTTAGCCGCAGATTTCAGCTCCAAGTGGACTTAAAACACACCAGCGCCTCGTTGTTTACGGTTTCCGATACCGGGCCCTGGTGTCCAGGTTTCTGTTGTATGCTCCAGATGCCAGGTTTCAGCTATCAGTTGTTATTCAGCTGTTAGCTGAGCAGCCAACCAATACTTTGACTTCTACTTCTAATGAGCACGGCGTTAACGCATGGCGCGTTTCCATGACGACTGACACGTGTGACGTCATGTATACGTGAATCCCAATTGTTAAAATTAGTCTCTAAAGTAACACAGAGTCCAGGCACTGTTTATCAGTTAGCTGTGTTAGCTCATTTAGCGCCGTTAGCGCGCCTACAGTCGAACTGGAGCGTTGTGTTTATTAAACAAAAAAAGCAGCGCTACAAATAACCAGCGTACCTGTATACTGCGTATGTGTGCCTCTGTTTTTAAAGTTAAGCGTTACTTTAGAGACTCATTTTAACAATCGGGAGTCATGTCAGTCGTCATGCGCTAACGTTGCCGCTATTAGCACCGTTAACTGCCATTAATATGCCCAGTACTATTAAGTACATTATATCAGAAAATTACTTTTGATATTTAAGTACAGTAAATGTCAGGTACTTTAAGACTTTTACTCGAGTAATATTCTAAAAGGTGACTTTAACTTCTACCAAAGTCTTTTTCTGGTAAGATACTTCTGCTCAAGTATCGCTTTCAAGTACTTTATGCAAAACTGATTGAATTGCACTTTTAATTAGCAGCGTCTCCCACAGAGGGCTTACAACTCAGGTCCCTTCTTCCAATTCAAAAGACCAGAAATAGGGAGGGCTCCCTCACAACACTGCAAGGTGTCATCAAACTAATTTACTTTGAGTCCTTCCCTCATGGCCCATAAACAGTTCCACCATCCTTGTTCCACTGAGCTTTAACTGCTGCCATTTGAGCAAAGATTGACTCGCTGCAAACACAATGAGAGGATTCCTGTTGGTTTGAATATGTGCCGTGTAAGTCAAAGAGGGAAAAACTGTCGATGCCTTTCACGTCGCACATGTGGCTGTGAGGCAAAGAAACTGAATAGTTGTCCTGGTGAGACAAACTGCAGGGAAGACTCATTCTCCAAGACCATTTTTTTGTTGTTGTTGCTGGTCAGCAGGGATTCTACAGTACATGCAGAGCCTCCACCATGTGAAGTGGGAATTAATCAATGTACAGCAAGACAAGACCACTCTAAACGCACTACTCCAGCACAGACAGACAGACGGATGGTCCCATCTGTCACACAGGCCCTCGCTGCCAAAACCCAACCCCTTGTCATGGAGACAGAAAAAAACAGCTTGAATGGGAAGCTCCAGTTCATCAGCAGTTTGTTTAAAACTAAATCAACCTGCAGCGTGTTGGGTATATTTTACTCTGAGCACTATTTAGCTTGGCGTGTATCCTCACTCCACTGTGCAAAAAACCATTATGCGCCGATATCGCTCTCCTCGGATGCGTCTTGCTTGCTGTGAATCTCTTTGGATTTTTATCTCCTCCAGCTGACCTGCTGTTTCTCGCATTCTGCCTGCATCTGTGTTTCTCTCTTTGTCAATGCACAGTTCTCTGCTTAAGCTATTGATTTATGTTTTTTTGTTTTTTTTCTCCCCTGTCTCTTAGCCTCCTTACACTGCCATGCTCCATTGGTTGTTGAATCAAGCCAGAGCTTGGCCACACACTGCTTCCCTTCTGGGCCAATTGATAAATTCAAAGTTGGTGCTGTTTAAAATGGAAGAGGGTTGCTGGATCATGGAGAGGCTTTACAAATAGATACTGTATGCTGTAGGTGTACACTCTTAGAAATAAGGGTTCCAAAAGGGTCCTTCTTCCAAGGTTCTACCTGGAACCATTTGCTTCTGAAAAACCCTTTCCCGAAGAAAGGGTTTTTCAAGTGTTCTTGGTAACACCAATGGTTCCAGTAAGAATCA
The DNA here is from genome assembly GCF_963457635.1 of Microchirus variegatus. Taxonomy (NCBI): domain Eukaryota; kingdom Metazoa; phylum Chordata; class Actinopteri; order Pleuronectiformes; family Soleidae; genus Microchirus; species Microchirus variegatus. The sequence continues at coordinate 9,680,001 of NC_139815.1, read as the reverse complement.
TTTTGATCCAGAGAACCCTTTAAAACCCCTTTCCTGAATAAAGGGTTTTTAAAGGCTTCTTGGTGGAACCCTTTGAAAGGTTCTACCTGGAACCAAAAAGGGTTCTCCTATGAGGACAAGCCGAAGAACCTTTTATGGTTCTACTAAGCACTTTTATTTCTAAGAGTGTATATATTCTGATATAATAATTCAACTTTTATTCTCCTTTCATTCAGTAATGTACTTAATTTCGAAGTTAATTCATATACTTCTACACAGTAGAGATAGACCGATATCGATTTTTAGTAGTAAAGGAGGCCGATACCCGATATTTGGACCCGATATTAATTTGCAGTAAAAGTGAAAATAATGTAATAATAACACCAACATGTAACTTTAACGTTTAAATGCCTTTAAGCATATGTTTATTTCAGATTTGCAACATGTTAAAGGCGCCATATGTAAGAATGTGGCCGAAAACGGTTACTACACTCAATTTCAAAATACCGAGGTATTTTAGGTTTCGTTTTCTCCGCCATTGTAGCTCAGACCTAACTGGCAACCCATGGTTGCTCGGCAGCTGGGACTCTACTGACTGCAATGATTGATAGACGGTGGTAGGTGGCGCCACATGCCATTTTTGCCACATTAGCATTTTTAATGCTAATATTTTGTCTGTACTGTTGTTGTTGATGCGTTCAGTATGATATATATATAATATTTATTTGTCTCTGTGACATATAAGGAGAATTTTATGGCCAGTTGCTTTAGATTTATTACATAATGCACCTTTAAAGTTTTTTTTTTAATATTATATCTTAGACAATAGACATCTTTGTTGCACAGCAGCATGTCTTATAAGGTTAAATAAAACCTGAAACAAATAAATAGCTCCCTAAAGTTTTCTATTGTAAAAAAGTTTTCCAAAATTTTAGAAAAGTGAAAACACTGAAAATTATTTTTTGCCGAATTCAAAATTAATGGCAACTGTGCTTTGGATGTCACACTTAAGTCTAATCAGATTCTGCAGATAACTGTATTGTTTAGTTTAGATGCACATCGCCGCAGTTAATTAAGAGCTGATGAAAGACAATGAAAACATAACAACTGCAGTAATAACATTGTACATGCCCCCACACCCCTAATGTGTAACCTGAGCCTATACATACTGAATAAAACATAATTACATCTGTCCATATATGAATGTGACCTATAAATGAATTGAATATTTTCATCCTTTAAAGAAAAACACCTCAAGAAGCATCACTCCATGCCATGTTCTACCCTGACCTCACTCTGGTTATATAACCGGAGTGTTAAGAAATCATGTTTTTGAGAGATGGATTGCATATTTTGTCCTTTTTTAGCCATTTGTCTGTGCTTTTAGTATATTTAATTCATTAGGAGGGTTGGGTAAAATGTGACCGGGCAAAAAAGCAGGAATCCCAAGATGTGGAGTCAACCTCAGGTCAGTAGGGGAACATGGCTCTCTGGAGGCTGCAGGCCCTGAAAAAGCAGGGAGAGTATGTGCTTTGTAGTCATGACTTTGTACATAATTTACAAGTCTGGTTAAACACACACACAAAAAAGGACATTGAGGCTTAAGTTCAACTCGGGTCCAGATGCTGCTACAGCGTCGGCATCTGGAGGACTGTTCCTGAATGTCGTGTTGTCAAAGTTGCAAAGCCTCAAATAAAGATCATTAATGATGTTTACGTAAAGAAGCCTTAAGGAAAAACGTGTTGTAATGGTAAATTCAATTTCTCTGTCTCAGAGCTACAACTGCCCATCACCCTATACCTGCCGAACACAGAATACCAGGTCATTTGTGTATATTGTGTATTGTGTCTAGCCTGAACTGACAACATTCCTGCAACATCTGCAGGGAGTCGGCTCCCTGATACCTATAGTAGACAAAGAGGATTGAAAACACCGCCTGGAATGGCAGACTCTTTGTCTATTGGAGGATTGCAAAAGGGGAGTTGCTCAGGTATAAATTTGGAGGGCACACTTTGCTCTGGGTATTTCTCCAGCTAGGATCAGTCGTGTGAAGATTTACCTTTTCCTTGCAAAGAAAATAAAAACTTGTCGGCTTGTCCCCAGCAGCAGAGAATTTCCACAACAGTGTTCATAGTCAATCCAACTAATTCATTTGTTCTTTCTTGTTGAATCTAGCGAGGGTCATGTGGAGGTCATGGGAGGAGGCAGTCTCCAGATCTCCAACATCACAGAGAAGAATGCTGGTGTCTACACCTGCATAGCGGACAACTCCAATGCCACCATCGAAGTCCAGGCCCAACTCACCGTACAAGGTAACTTTGTTGTTTTCTGTTGTAGGAACAGAGGTACAAACTAATCTTGTAGTTTAGTAAATTAAGCTGAGCAAAAAAAAAATCCCTAACAGTGCCACGGATGAGCGGGTCGGAACTCTCACATCCTCCAATCCCCTAATAGTCTATTTGCACCTGATTTATGTGTGGAAATTAGCTTATGAAATGCCCAAGGACCCATTTCCAGGACCTGAAATTAAGCAAGTGACAGTTTAGTTTAAATTTTTCTGGATGCAGGTTTATTTCCTGTTTTCTAAATTATGTACAGGAACTCAGCGAGGGTGAGAGCCAACTTCATGGAGAAGCACTGCACATCTTTATAAGGAAAATCAGGGCTTTGAATTAAGGAAGGAAAGATTTTACATTTTGTATCGCACAGAAATATAAAATAAGAAGATGCTGAAGGAGACCATGACAGTTTTTATCTCATACCCGGACAATAATACACATGCAGTACCTGTCAAAGTGCAAATTAATCACATTAATTAAAATGTTGATGGTACTCCCTGTTCACTTGCAGCTCACATTTCTGTCCATATGTCTATAGTTCTGTGTCTAGAATGTGAGACAACATGTAATTGACACTTTCTGTGATTTAGTTTTATTTCAGTTCTGTAAAAATAAACAGCTGCTTAAGGCTGTAGGATCATTAAATTCAGTGATAATGTGCACATTTTAAGTGTAAAAATCCCTTTTGGGATTTGAGTTTTTTTGTTTTTTTTTAAATATCACATTAATATTATAGCATTTAACTGCTAAACATGCTAAATATGGAATATATTTGCACATGACCTGTCTGTATCTGTAATTAAGCTTAGTATTTTGTGTCAAAAGCTATATATACAAAATATAGAAGTTAATTTTAAATACAACTGTGACCACTTGGTGAGTTTTCTCTGTGAAAAGTGCTATAGAAATAACATTTTTCTTACTTTACTATACTGTGACTAAAATACCAAAACATTTTCACTCAGTCTTATGATAAATATTTGGGGGAAATCAATTAAACTCTACGTCCAACACCATGTGTACCCCACACTAATGTGCCCACAGTATAACTAACTCTACTTATCATAAATATATTCTGTCTGTTCATTTGAGATTTGCTTTTATCAGACAAAATTGCTAAATAGCAAATTTAGATGTACAAATCCAGGAGAGTGGGTCACTTATTATTTGAAATGCTCCAAAAACTGCATGTTGCCACTTTTGCAATACAATTCCAGTGAATTATGCTCACATACTGATCTTATTGCAATAATGCAAATGTAATGTCGCCAGGTTCTTAAATGTTCTCAGCTATACAATAAATATTAACCCGTGAGCACAGAGCGTCTCACAGACGAGTGCACTTTGTGTTACCGTAATTGTGCGAAAGCTGAGAAGTTGCACGTTAAAGCCAATGTGTGGTTATTATGGTAATTTCCAGTATCTTTGTCGCCAGAAAGAGAACATTTTTGGACATTGAGACAAATTTAACAAGCAACATCTGGTGTTCATGTACAAATACAGTGTTTTTGTTTTATTTTTCTTCATTTTAAATTGTTAATACACTATTTTAACAATGGTTAAAATAGAGGGCAATGGTATCCGTAAACCGGAAGTCAGCGAAAAGTTCTATTCTTGGCTCCACAGTGCAGCACAGAGTTCTACACAAACTTCCAGCCTCAGAGGATTTATCTGTCCAGTGGATACATGTTATATATGACAGCAATGTGCCAACTAGAGCCTGCAATCGATCACTTTTCCAAATGCTAACTGCTGTTAGCTTCCAGTAGCCTCTGAGGCTGATGTCACTGGACATTTTCTGGCCCTTTTATGGTTAAAATACGCAAAAAAAAGTTCAGATGGTCATTTTGAGGGTTAGGTGTTAAAGCGTTAATGTTCATATTTTAAAGTTACTATTGCCAGACTATTTCAGTGAGGAAAAGGGAATGCAACCACAGTATTTGTGTTCTTTTCTCAGGTGAAGCCAGATAACAGGATTTTGTGCGAAAGAACTTTAGAATCAGGGAAACGCCCTGAGGCTCATTCACGGCTTCATTGCATTTCACACACAGCCACATCATGCTATGACTCCATACCTGTCTCCCCAAATCCCTTCATCTATTCATTGCCCCTCCACCGCCCTTTCATTATTTCCCGTCGCTCACTGTGATTAAAGGAGACAGTAATGGCAAATCAGATCCGGTCACAGGAGGACATCTGACTTCACTCTTTTTTTCTGTCCTCATCGTCTGAATTCTCCCTGAAATCCCCTCATGTTTCCAACCTGACCCCTGCTGGCCTCCCCCCCTCCGCCCTCCCTTCTCAATTTTGAGGAGACTGTGCGGGATTGATCAGCACTGCAGCGATATTGTCGAAAGCCATCACTCATAGTAACATAATAAAATAGTTTAATTAGTTCCTATTCTGAAGACTCGTGGGCCTAATTGCGTTTGAATCATCTGGATTCATGAAGAAACCAGATTGCGGCATTGATTTCTTCCCGTGAAAACAGAACTAACACTTTAAAGGTCAATTGATTCCCACAAGAAGTAGTTATGCCTGTAAAAGTCACTCGTACAGATCAATGTGGTATGAATCGATACTCAGAACATCACATTTTCTTCCTAGGACGGGCCGCTTCTCAAATTCAGAGCCCTCTCGCTGCAGTTTTTAAGGGGAAACTGTGTGTTTATAGTTGGCGTTTTATAGTCATTAAACACTAGACGGTTTGTTTAGGAAGAGATGCGATGAACCAGCCAGGAATTTGATATCACCTGGAGATATCCTGAGGGTTAGTGATGCGTCTGCTGCTTATTTTTGAAAGCAGAGATGCAGCAGGTGTGTGCGCCTATACACAAATACACACACACACACCAAATGATGCCACTTTACATGAAGTTATGCACTCAATACGTATACATTCTTTCTCCGAGTAAATGTGTGTTTTCAGATTATACAAACTTTCAACCTGTCATGTTGGCTCTTCGGTTAGTGATGTAGAGTTCATTTGTAACCCTGTGTTCATGTGGCCCCTTGATTCACACGGGATTTTTTTTCGAGATAATGCCATGCAGTACAATAAATAATCCGTGTAGATATAGATAATCTGTTTTTCTGTTTTTAAACCACAACAGAAAACAGAAAAATGGGAAAAACCAAAACGCTGCAGAGCGGTGCTAATTCCCGCGTGTTTATTTCCACTTTCAAACATTTAGCGGACTAAACTAGCATAACCTTGGATTTCCACCGGGCGTTACAGCAGCGGAACGTCAGCGGCGCAATCGCCGTTGCTGATCGCTTCCGTTCTAATCGATGTGATTTCATTTCCACCGGGCAGTTCTATTTTTGCCGCTGCTGAGTCGCGCCAAGCTCAACAGAACACAGAATCAAAGTGAAACACTTCCGCCCCCCTTTCAAAATAAAACACAATACGCAGGTCATATAGCCGGTCGCAACTTCACATCAACATTACGTTGTAACCAGGTCAACAGTCAATTAATCAGAGCGTCTCAGAGAGTCATAATGTACGACGAGAGACTGATTGTTGAAGTGGAAAAACATAAAATCATTTATGACACCAGATCAACAGTTCTTCCACGTCGGAGAATGAAAGAAACTGTGTTGTTGATGTTTCCTTTATACACAGAGTCTATCGCGGGATCTCGCAAACTCGCGTCCGTTCAGGATTATCGCGTGAAAACCTCGCCACTGACATTCCGCTTCTGTAACGCGCGGGTGGAAATCCGCCTTAAGGCTGGAGTGCTGCCATACCAGATTGTTGTTGTTCTTCTTCAACATTTCTTCTTCGCTGCTTTCCTACATTTCCGGGGTCATGGAGCAAACAAACAAAGGTCAGTTTTCTGTTTTGCAGTTTGTTTGTTTTTTGCGATTTTGCTTTTGAAACCGAATAACCAAAGAATGAAACCATGCACGGATTATAGATGTACCCGATGTTTTCTCATTCTGATTGCTACTTCACTTCAATTATTAGTTTTGATTACAGCGATCACGCCCTCATGTGCAAATGCTCTGCTGTAACATAATTATCCCCCACACTTTTCACACAGATACCTTCACTGCATCGTAGGAGGCCTCTATTCCACAGCGATTTATTGCCTTCAGATGACTATTGAACAAAACTGTTAAAAATAATCACTTGGGAGAAGCTATCCTCCCAAGTGGGGGGGGGGGGGGGGGGGGCCAGAGGAGGAGAGCAGCTTTTCATTATGTCCTTTCATGACTGGGGCACCACCCAGACCTGGACCTGGACTCTGTGTGTGTGTCTGTGTCCACAAACGTACTGTATGTTTCCAGTTTTATGAGGCTCCCAAGTTAGTGCCTCTCATCTATCATGGCCTCATGTCATCAACGTAATTGTTCTTCCCATGTCCTGCACTCTCATGCAGGAAGTCCATGCCCCTTGTAAAAGTGGCGTGTCTCTCCTATGGGCTGAGATAACAGCCGCAGACAGCCTGGGTGTTTCACCTTGTTATCGTGTTGTGCTAAAATAGAAACCATAGTTGTGCTAAATTCCAGCTCGCGGTTCCTCCTCATTCTTCTTCTTCTTTTTACTCTTTCATATCAAGAGAAGCGGTTTGAGAAAAAGCAAACCCCCCCAATCATATCTCATCTACGCTCACCTGCAAAAAGAAGCAGGTCAGTGTGTCTCAAAGACGTTAAAAGCATCTACGGTGACACTGAAATTATCAGCAGACAGGTTTGTTTGAACCTTTTCTGATCTGGGTTTCAAAGTGTTTTTCCAGCTCGTGACAGAAATAGCGTGCTGGATATGACGCATGGAAAAGAGAATTAGAGAATCTGTGATAATCTGATGGATATTTTTGGTCTGTTTTTATTTCGGCACGTCATTTTCCCATCCGTCCTCTGTCGGGCTGAAATAACAAAAAAAAAAAACTTTCCATTTAGCTTTTTTTTTTTAAGAACACTCCTCAGATAAGGAGTGACACCTCTCCCGTTTTATTCCACATGGACATAACTGAGGTGATGGATGTGGGTCCAGCTGATTGCCTTCTTTTATGTCTGAAAACACATCTGCGGGGATCCAGCAGTTTGTTATTTTCAGATCGAGACAACTCCTGTTTTGTGTGTGAGTGTGTGTGCACTCTGAGAGGACCAGGCCAGTCAGTCATTATGAAATGTTGGTGTTAATCTTCAGGAAATTCATTTTCAGCTTCATATTAAGTTTTAACACCTTTGTGGTGGAGAAGGTTCCTTATTACAGATATGCAGTGTTTTAGGGAACTGTTACATCCCTCACTCTTCAAATGAAAATGAAAATGAATTCCCCTCTTTTATAACTGATCTGGGTAACACTTTAGATTAGGGAACACTATTCACTAGGTGTTCGCTACCATATATAAGTAGCATACTAGCCCTTTATTAATAATCGTTAAGCACGTATTAACACCTTATTCTACCTCTATTACGACATGAATTAAGAATTTTCCCTACATGTATTTATATGTGCTTCATCTATCTACTGTGCAACCTCCTTTAATTTTCGATTAGCATTAGCGTACCTAGCTGTTGTGACCAGGCAGGCAGCGGCTCATCAGCAGCAGCTGTGCTGTCTGGAGCAGGGAGGTGGGAGTGAATAGGTTTGGCTAACTTGGCGAACCTGTTTCCAAAGGTAAGCTAGCGAGGCTACGATTAGCATTAGCGTAGGGCTAACATACTACAAACACTTATCATGCAATACCATAACTGGAAAATCTTCTTCAGCTCCCACTATAGGCATACATACTTCCTACGGGCACTGCAGTAGTATTTACTAATAAAGGGAGAGTATGCTACCTATATGCACGTTAGTAAGCACCTAGTTAATGGTGAATATGTGTTCCCTAATCTAAAGTGTTACCCCGATCTAGTAATAGATAAACCTGCTTCTTCTCAAGCAAGTTAACCCACCAAAAGTGAACCACATTTAAGAATTGAATTTGTCACTAAAACAAGGTCAGAACTGTGACAATCATTACATTGACAGGAAACATGACATCCACTCTGTACAGCATCAGGTTGCCAGGTCAGTAGTGTTTTTAAGTGAAGATATGAGGTTATAGAGTTTTTTCAGTATCCCTTCAAATGGAGGTTAAGTTTAAATAATGTGCTTCTGAGCTGAGAGTATTTTGCCCTTGCTTTGAGATGAAGGCACAGCGACACAGGAGGCGGCCGGCCTTGAACTCCCCTTTACCTCTTTAGCAAACCATTTATTAAGCCTTGTTTTGGCTTGTCATGGACACACACTGGCTGCTTGTGATTTTAGACCCATCAGAGAGAGTCTCTATCTGCCTCTCTGTGTCTCTACCTCACCAGACTTTATCCTCTGCCCCAGTGATGAGTAAGCGCACAGCGTCTTTCTTGCATTTTGGCCAGGATTAAGAGAAAGCTGTTATCTTTGGGAGAGCAGAACTGGTGATTACTGCAGTCCACTTGTGCTCAGAGTAAACTCCAGCTGCCTAAGAGCTATTGTTTAGCTCTGTGAAGCTAACTGGACGGCAGCCAAACATGTAAAGGAGTAGCATGTCTGCTATTTTTAGGTCCTTAAGCTACAAGCATCCTCCATTAGGACGTAATAGATGGCTTCTCTAAGTGTGCGAGCTCTGTGTGACGTTTACTCCACTTTCTTTCCCTGCCAACTTCAATGGTGTCTTGTTTTAGGATTTTTGTCTTTCGCTGTTCTTTGGAACATTGTTCTCCCTTCAGTGTGTTCACTCCTGGTTATCCTGACATTTTAAGTAACCTGCCTAAAATCCCTTCAGGAATCCTATAGGCTTTTGTTTTAACAAGCTCAGAGTGGTCCAGCTGACTGGAGACGTCTGAATTGAAGCTTATTTTACTAAACCACAGTCTAAACAGAAAATGCAAACATCTTTTTTTTTTCCGCTAGTCTCCCACCTTCATATCTGTCTGTGTTTTTTTTTCCTCTCCCAGTTCATCTATATTTTCTTTTCTTTTTTTTGCAGTCTCTTCTGGTTTTCTATTTTCTCAGTGAGTGGTATTTATGTTCAAGAACAAGTTGGCCCGTTTCCCGTTTAGTAGAGTTGAGCATCTGTTGTGCCTGTGAACCACTGTAGAAAAAGGAAAAAAACAAAGGCCCCAGTGACATCATCCATATGTTTATCTATATTTGTGTGGGGGCCACAGCCTTACATTATAGCACCAGAGTGGGATTGGCTGAGACGCATAACCAGTAAGCAAAGACGAGGTACAGCACACTTTGAACATACAGAGTGAAATCATTTTTTTTCCCCATTTACCATTTTGTAATTTACATATCAGTGCTGTCAGTTTAACACGTTATTAACAGCGTTGACGCAAAACCATTTTAACTGCGTCAATGTTTTTAATTGCAAGATTAACGCTCTTTTTGGTCGAGCAAGCTTTGTCGTTTTTTTTCACATGCTGTTGCAGCAACTTGTAACTCCAACACCACACTGGATATAGCTAGACGGTAAACAAAACAACAGGTACGCTGCTCTCACTTGTTTGGGCTTGCGAGTCGGCCAAAGAGTAGTAGGCTAACGTTACATTTTGACACGGTGCGTTTCTCCGTCTCCAAGCTGGCTCTCCGTATCCAACGCAGCCAGGATCATTTCTCGACTCACTCCCCACATCCAACTAATGCTGTATGCAGTGTTAAGTTAGGATACCTCTGAAGGTACACTCGTAGAAATAAAAGTGCTAAGTAGAAATAAAAGTGCTAAGTAGAACCATATATGGTTCTTCAGCTTGTCCTCATAGGAGAACCCTTTTTGGCTCCAGGTAGAACCTTTTTATAAAGGTTCCACCAAGAACCCTTTTAAAACCCTTTATTCAGGAAAGAGGTTTTAAAGGGTTCTCTGGAACCAAATTGGTTCTTACTGGAACCATTAGTGTTACCAAGAACCCTTGAACAACACTTTCTTCGAGAAAAAGGGTTTTTCAGAAGCAAATGGTTACAGGTAGAACCTTAGCCCTTGTAGAAGGACCCTTTTAGAACCCTTATTTCTAAGAGTGTAGTTCCACTTTTTTTAGTGGAATAGGTTGTTTGCCTTTTTTTGTAGAAAAATGATTACCTTCCGTCCACACAGTTAGTGTAGTGGTTAGCACTGTTCTTCTGCAGCATGAAGACCCGGGTTCGAGACCTGGTTGGAACAAGGGCCTTTCTGTATGGAGTTTGCATGTTCTCCCTGTTTGTGTGTGGGTTTTCTCCAGGTTCTCTGACCAATAACATGCAATATGGGGATTAGGTAAATTGGTCACTCTAAATTGACCATAGGTGTGAGAGTAGGTGGTTGTATGTTATCCTGTGATGGACTGGCAAACTGTCCAGGGTGTACCCTGCCTATCATTATGTCAGCTGAGATATTTGGCATAGACCCCTCATGTGGAGGATAAAGCAGTAGAAGATGTTATGGATGAATGCCGTCTGGTTTGTGTTTGGAGTTGTGACGTTCACGAACGAACCAAACGATGGGAACCGAGTCGCAGTTGAGAGCAGCAGCATTTGGATGCACTTTTCGGATTAATAGACGCCCTCATTGCAAATTTGCCAAAGAACAAGAAGGAGAGACAGAAGAAGCCATAAAGCGTGATATTTATTTATTATTTCAGTGTGTCATTTATTTTGTTTACACTATATTTTGTTGTTTACAGTGAGTTTTTCTGTCTTTCTAAAAATGGAATATAAAATGGAAAAAAAGGAATGGATGCTCAAGATCCGGCTCCCATCAAAGAGCCATAAATACCATCTCTTGTTTGGTTACCTTTTACAGTGCATTAGACAGCTGGCATCCATTATAGCTTATAAGGCAATGTGCATTAACCTCACAAGCTGGTATATTAAGAACTCCCCGCCAACATATATTGTAAATGCATTTATGCAGCTTTTTTTTCCTTTTTTTTTTTTAAATACAGCATTTGTTTTGCCAGCAAAATACTCTGGAGTTGCAGTTCTCTGTAGACGCATTACGGTGCCAAAACTCCCTCTTTGCATACATTTACGAATGTTCACCTTTGCAGATACATGTTTCATGCTGCAAATAGCCAATTAAAGAAGGTCATCGGCCATGTTGTTGCTTTGAGAGTTTACTCCCCCTTCACACAAGCACTCCTGTTGAGTCCTGATGGCTTCCATCACCATCACAACCACCCACCTCTCCATTCAAATGGATTATTGATATACTTGGGAGTTTTTGGTCATTGCTCTGTCCAATAGGTTCTAAATGTCTGAATTCCAGTAAAAACGGTGCATGTCAGTTGGAGAGAGGAGGAGGAGGAGGAGGAGGGGGAGTTTTCGGAAGATTAAGAGTCAGGGGGAAAGAAATGGGAGATGGAGTGGTGAAACAGAGAGAGATAGAAAGAGAGATAAAGCGAGGCATGGGGAACCAGTCACACACAGACACACACATATCACAAATACCTAAAAACACACAAATATTAATAATCAGTGTGCTCAGCCTGAGACAGCATGCACATAAAGAAACATGTGTTTGCATACATAACCAGCGCTTCCACTTCCACACACAGACACCGCTTGTATTATGCAAACCAAATCCACCCATACATATTTTGCCAGCGGGAAAGGAAGCAAACACAGTTACGCGCAGCATATAGCACTGGTGCTAATAGGATGAAACACGTATCCGGCCTTGTTTAAGATTATTCATATTCGCGCGGCTCAGCGACACACACACACACACACACACTGACGTGCTGGTGGTGTCTTTTCACAGCGTGTCCCTGATAAACCAAAGTAAACCAGGGATTCTACCTCTCTGTGCTGCACAGGCAAGTATCCAGGGAGGATCCCACAGTGTGAAAACACATTATTCACAGCCCACACGTCCACCTGCAGGGAACACAGTTACACACACAAAGACAAAGTCAGAGCAGGGTGATGACGGCTGTCGTTACAATCATTCAGTGACTTGAGTCCACAGCCATGACCGTCTTCATTTGAATCATCCATGCTCAGTCGTCAGTATTCAACACATTAGCTCATAGAAAATGCAAGACACTCGTCGAGCGAGGCGAGGGAACATTTTCAGTATTCTTTGGCACTATTTGTCTCTTATCGGTTTGGCCTCCACCATGTCTGGTTACAAAGAAAGTGCAGAATATTATGCTGTAAGCTGTTGTTTAAAACATTACAAGAGTTATTTGGTTTGTTTTTCATCAAACTTGAAGGTAAAGTTCACTTGGGGGAAACTGTGAATTGTATGTCTTCAGCTTCAGGATTGTTTCCCACAATGCACTTAATACAATCAAGTCTCTTTTTTATATTTACACTCAACAAAAATATAAACGCACAAAGAAAAACTTGTACTATCCAAAAATAACAGTATAACTTTATCAATAAAGTGGCTTTAATTTGCTAGGATTAGGATTTCAAAACAAAAGTCCTGGAGTAATGGCAGGAAGAACACAATGGGGGTCGATGATCCAAGTTCACAAACTTCAATAACGTGTGTGTCCACCATTACCCTCACGCAGAGCGGTACACCGGCGACGCATGGACATCACCAGGTTGTCGATCGTGGCCTGGGGGATGTTGTCCCATTCCTCCTGCAGAGCCACTTGAAGTTGGCGTCCGTTCTGGGGAACTGGAACTGGAACCCGCTGGTGGACATGCCTATCCAGAACATCCCAAAGGTGTTCGATAGGTGACATGTCTGGTGAATACGGCGTCATTCAGTTGTGTTGCCACAGCTGTAACACTCAACCCAGCACTCATCATGCCAATGGCACGCTCCCTCATGATTTGTGACATCTGTGGCATATTGACAAGTGACAGAAGTCCACATTTTGGTGTGCCCTTTTATTGACCAGACCATAAGGAGTGTACTGGTCACACATATTGACCACCACTCTGCCATGCTCCATGACTCTCGTGAGTTGAAATACTCAATCTGAGAGTGTAGTCAATAGGAGTGGCCAAGTGACACTGGACTACTGGGTTTGAGCAAAACAAATCATTCCAGAAACAAATGCATCAAGAATCTGAGCAAATGTTATGACATTCTATTTGAGTCGAGTATACTTAAATATCAAAATAGCAACAAACATTTCACTCCTTGCTCTTTCCCGAAACATCAGTCTAATAGTAAATGTGATGAAGTGTGCTTAATTGTTCACATACACTCATAATTCCCTCGTAATTATCTTGTTTACCTCATTTCTGGAGGACGAGGAGAACATTTCTTTTGTGTCATTTAACAAAGCGGACGACAATCATAATCCTGCTATATCACTTTTTGCAATTTAGAGAACAACAGTGGTTAAAAAAAACAACACTGCTGTGTTTTTCAGTGAGGTCACAGAGAGAGCCCTATGTGCAAACGGCATTGTGCTCTCTCTTTGTATGGTTAATTGAGTGTCTTGCTCCTCTTGTCCCACCTTTTTTTTTTTGTACTTTCTGTGCAGTGAAATTAAAAAAAAACAACAACAGATGAGGGAGTGCATTTCCAGGTCAGGAAAGCACAAACACATCCTCGAGTCCAGTCTCCTGTGTAACCGTCGCTGCTTCTTCCTGTAATGAGGCTGCCGCCGTTGTTTGAGGAATATGTTTTCGGCGTATTGTTTCTTCAACAGATTTAATTACTAACGATCTATAATTTAGGAGTCTTAATGCTCTTAATTCTCCTGCTGTTGTTAACAGCGTCTCCCAACAGGATGAAGGCTAATCTGTTCACCAGCAATTACATGTTGAGCTAAATTAGCCATAGCTCTATCAACGGGGAGGAGTTGATGCAACTCCGCCAGATAACGGCAAAAGAGGAATTTTATCCGCCCATTGCTGCCGCTAACACCCAGTCACCAAGTGCACGTGAAAAGCAGCGAAATAGATGGCAAAAATAAGTGGCTATCGCTTAGCTCCGGAGGCTGACGCCGATGCTTGACACAATAACAGTGCGGTCATTGAAAGCGTGGTCAGAGAGGTCACTGCTTATCAAAGGGAACACAGAGGCACCGAAATGAGCTTGTCTACAGAGACGCCCACATGCTCTACACACACTCACAGGTCTGTCTTATTCAGCGTCTCCCCACAACACACACAAACCAATTACAGAGAGACGGAGAGAGGACGAGGCCTGGGTCCTGTGCTTCCTGCGACCTTGTTCTAGGACAGATTGATGAGGCGCTGTATCGCTGCAGCAGATCAAATGACTCCTTTTCTGGCCCTCATTACCGGGACCAAGAGAGATCTGAAGGTGCTCGCCTTTTTGAAGTGTGTAGCACAGCGGCGCGTAACAACACTGACCGAAACGTACAAACGTACCTGTTATGTCTTATCCGTTTATGATTAATTAAGAACAGTGATGGATGAATCTTTTTATTTTTATTATTATTATTATTATTATTATTGTTGTTGTTGTTATTATTATGAACATGCAAAGTGTTTCCGTCTGCTGAAAAGGTCACAGTTGTGTGAAGAAGTAATTGTAGAAGTTGTTACATTTCCACTTGCACTTAAACGGCAGTTAGGTGGCGAGAAGCGAGAATATGGAATCATTCAGACTTCATTATCTCTTGGCAGCGAGTGACCTGAGCTGTGGTTTTTGATGTGCCTGGTTAATCCTGACAAATTGTTGACTGAATTTCTTTAAAAAAAAAGAAAAGACTCAACTTACATAATTGCCCCCCTCTGGCAGATCTGATCCCACCTTATATGGAAATAAACAAAGGGACATTATCACGTTTATCCTTCTCTTCAAATGTTTTAAGAGCTCCGGCTTGGCTGTGATGTTTAACCTCAGCCTGGAAAGGTTTAAATACTAAATGCCCTTGGAGTTTCACTACAATCTTAGAAATAAGGGTTGCAAAAGGGTTCTTCTACAAGGGCTGAGGTTCTACCTCGAACCATTTTCTTCTGAAAAACGCTTTACAGAAGAAAGAGTTTTTCAAGGGTTCTTGGTAACACTAATGGTTCCAGTAAGAACCATTTTGAGAGAACCCTTTAAAACCCCTTTCCTGAATAAAGGATTTTTAAAGGGTTCCAGATGGAAGCTTTATAAAAAGGTTCTACTTGGAGCCAAAAAGGGTTCTCCTATGAGGACAAGCCGAAGAAGAGTGTGTAACGTGGCAACCATTCATGTCATATTTCAAGAACCTTTATTACCTCCTGAGTGAGTGTGTGTTCTAGCACGTTTTCATAATGTGTTGTAGCCTTAAAAACTGTAAATGTGAGTTTGGCTGTACAGTATGTAGGCTTATGTTTTTCCTATCAATGTATTGTGCTGGGGGAAAAAAGGAATAGACAAATACTGTTTTGTTTCCATTAACTCTTTTTCTTTAATAGTAAAGTATTGTCATTTAAATGTTTTGAATTTCTCTGACTCCTCTTTATCATCTTCTATTCCACAGTTCCTCCTCAGTTTGTCAAACGACCGGCCAACATTTACGCCCATGAGTCCATGGACATCGTCTTTGAGTGCGAGGTTTCAGGCTCGCCGGCTCCTACTGTCAAATGGGTCAAGAACGGAGATGCCGTCATACCCAGCGACTACTTTAAAATTGTTGTAAGTTGTTCATTTAGCACATATTTAGTTTTGCATTGGTTATTTATGCTACTTGTAGCATTATCATTAACCACTATTGTTCTCTTTTCTCTTTTATTGTTCTGTAGAAGGAGCACAACCTGCAGGTTTTGGGTCTGGTCAAGTCAGACGAGGGTTTTTACCAGTGCCTTGCAGAAAACGACGCTGGCAACATCCAGTCCAGTGCCCAGCTCATCATCTTGGATCACGGTACGCCACTCGCCATTTACACCTATTAGTGTGCAGATCACATGTCTCACTGTAGATAACTCATGCAAAATCACTCTATATATGAGGAAAAAGGTCGAACAAAATAGAAAAAATAAATCATATACACTGCCGTTCAAAAGTTTGGGGTCACCTATACATTTTCTTTGTGTTTTCCATTAAAAGTCACACTTTTATTCATCAAAAGAGTTGCAAAATGAATAGAAAATATAGTCAAGACATTGACAAGATTAGAAATAATGATTTTTATTCAAAATAATAACTTTGCCCTTTCGTCAAAGAACCAGCAAAACTGTTTTCAGCTGTGCTAACATCATTGCACAAGGGTTTTCAAGGGTTTTCTAATCATCCAATAGCCTTCTAACGCCATTAGCAAACACAATGTACCATTAGAACACTGGAAATGGGCCTCTATACACCTATGTACATATTCCATTAAAAACCAGACTTTTGCAGCTAGAATAGTAGTTTACCACATTAACGATGTATAGAGTGTATTTATGATTCATTTAATGTTATATTCATTGAAAAAAAAGTGCTTTTTCTTTAAAAATAAGGACATTTCTAAGTGACCCCAAACCTTTGAATCGTAGTGTTTATAAAGCATGTGTTTAGAAAATGTCAGTCCTCTGATCCGGCTCTAGAGACTGACGATATACGGGGAAGCCATCTCCTGGTTACCTTCTCACTTTCTCGTATTTGGAAACATCTAAATGGATGCTATAGGTTGCTCAGGTGTCTGTGACGCTGTGAGGAAGGAGTACGGATGTGTAGTGAACAGTGAAATGGAAGCACTCTGGGATCTTGTTAAGCCAGATGTGACTCAGAGGGAACAGACGTGTATACAGTTTATTTGGATTCCGTTCCACCATCTACGCTACATTTCACAGAACTTAAATAGAGACGCCTGATACATAGTCTGCACTTTCATGCAGTAAAGCCACCTTAAAAAAGTCATTAACACACTCATTTTCTGCCCTTTGTCACTCATGGGTGAAATGTGACGTTGCTAACTAGCCTAGAAGCGTTACTATTTTTATCTTTAACTTCAGTTTTGGAGATGGAAGGATTTTAGTGCTCTGCAAAAAAAACAAGTATACGCGCGTTAATGCATGACGATGGACCGGAAAAGACGCGCATGACGTCATGTTTACGCGCCACGACACCGGACCCTGCTGAAAAAACCAGCTTAGATTGACCAGGCTGGTCCAGGCTGGTCCAGGCTGGCAGACCAGCCTGACCAGCCTAAGCTGGTTTAGAGGGGTTTTGGACACTTTAGCTGGTTAAGCTGGTCACAGTGGTCCAGCAAACCATCCCAGCCTAAGCTGGGATGGTTTGCTGGACCAGTGTCCATATATATATATGTATACACATATATACATATATATATGCGACGAGAGAGACGTTCCGGTGGAGACGATAGCTTGTGAGCTTCCATGCTAGCGGCTAAATGGCTAGCTACGTTGTTATCCAAACCAACCCACCAGCCTCGACAATATAAATATACTACTTTAATAGAAAACGCAACACAAAGTGTGAATTATATACCGTATGTAGTGTGCACAGACCTTTTGTTCCCGTTTTCCTTCGCCGGTCCGGTTCCCCGGTGGTGGCTCGCGCTTCGCGGTCATCGCGGTCTTCAGAACCAGGCGAGGTGTGTGTTGCGTCATCTTCTGTGGACGTGATGACGTGTGACGTTCGACGCACAGACAACGTTGATGGATTTTGACCCAACCAAGTTCTGAAGATTTTTGGCACATAAAGTACATGTGCATAAATAATGATATTTTTTTCTCTTTGACCACACCAATCACTTTTTGGAGCATTGGTGTGTCATTCATATAACATATGAATATGAACTATGAAACAAAATATGAGGAAATATTTTTCATTGCACTTCATGGTTTGAATGGATCACAGGTATTAGGACAGTCCATGTAAATCCTCTAAAAACAATAGTTCATGAATTCATTTTCTCAACCTGCCTTTGCCTCTTCATGGGAAAGAGGGACTATTATTGTTTTGATATATTTTTGTAGAGCAAACACGATAGACCTGTTGTAGGTTTTAGCCATAACTTTTAATCTACTAACCAGCACTGCCTTGTGGCTTCCCTATTACACACACATATATATATATATATATATATATACACACACACATATATATACACACACACACATATATATACACACACACACATATATAATATATATATACACACATATACATATATATACACACATATATATATATGTATATATATATACATATATATATATCAGGATGTATTATTTATACATATCATAACAATTATGAGCCATGCTTGCCCAGTCCAGCCTGGTCAGTCTAAGAGGCTGGCCATCCAACCTGCTTGCCCAGCTTACCATCCGGGTTTTGCTGGTCAGGCAGGTTGACATCAGCTTAGCCTGACTGGGTGACCAGCCATACCAGCTGGCCAGCGACTGACACACCAGCCTGGCCAGCTTGTCCAGCTTGGTAAACCAACTAAACCAGCCTAAGACCAGCTAAGACCAGCTAAAACCATCAACCATCCTAAGCTGGTCTAAGCTGGTTTTTTCAGCAGGGGAGTCCAGGCACCGTTTACCAGTTAGCTTCGTTAGCTGCATTAGCTCCTTTTAGCGCCATTAGCGCGCCTACAGTCGAACTGGAGCGGTCTGTTAATTAAACGAAAAGAGCAGCGCTACAAATAACCAGCGTAACTGTGTAACTGCGTATGTGTGCCTCTGTTTTTAAAGTTTAGCGTTACTTTAGAGACTCATTTTAACAATCCGGTGTCACTTAAACATGACGTCACGTGCGTCTTTTTCCGGTCAGTCGTCATGGAAACGCATCATGCGCTAACGTTGACCCTATCAACGCCGTTAATCTGCCCAGTACTATTAAGTACATTTCATATCATAAAATGACTTTTGATACTTAAGTACAGTAAATGTGTTTAAGGCTTTTACTCAAGTAATATTCTAAAAGGTGACTTTAACTTCTACCAAAGTCATTTTCTGGTAAGATACTTGTACTCTTGCTCAAGTATTGCTTTCAAGTACTTTATACAAGACTGATTGAATTGTGTGCCGCTGTTTTTAAAGTTTGAACTCATTTGAACAATCCGGAGTCACGTAAACATGACGTCACGCGTGTCTTTTTCCGCTCAGTCGTCATGGAAACGCCATTGATGCGTTAACGTTTGACAGCACTATTTTAAAGTAAAATTAGCTTTAAAAAAAACTATTATTGAGCCCTGCCCCATTTTGTAAAATGTAAAGTTCACTAAAACCATTGCTAATGGCTAAGCTAGCAGCAGGAAGATGTTGGTGCTCGAAACGACAAAAATAGATAAGAAATGATTGCGTTCAGCTGGGTTTTGTGTTCCCGCTATTGATAATCAGAGCCAAAGCCCATAAAAACCCACATGCATTGCCGAGTTATTTGACCCTGGAGCGAATGCTATTTAAATACATGACCACTGGTCAAAAATCTATTTAAACCTGGGATTCAAAATGTTTTTACCAGTGGAAATGGGGGCATTAGAAATGCAAAGGCCTCTTTTCAGCAGAGAACTTTGACTAAATAAAATTCCCTGTGCCATTAAAGTGATGAACCTGCACATCCACAGTACACTCTGTCTTGCTGTACATTTTCCCTCGAAGCCAAACGAGACGTTTCAAAGCAAATTCCTGGAGTGTAGTCGCCGCATGTGGAGTAAAACAAAAGCACGCCCCAAGGATTGTGGCTGGAAGCGCAGACGAAAAAATGTGCCTGTAATAAGAAGCAAATGTAAAAATAAATTATTCAACTTCCCTGTACTTGGGGGTACTTTTATTTCATTACATTTGACCATTAGAGAAAATGTAATATAAGCTAGAATTGAAATCATTTTCATGTTATTATAATCATAGTCCGACCCACGGGGAAACAAAGAAACCAACTAAAGAAAATCAATATAATAACACAATTTCACTGGAAAGCATTATCTGAATAAAATAACAGGGTGGAAAAAGTGAAGGAACTATAAACATTGATGGGGAATGAAGGCAAATATGATGCAAATGCAGCTGAAAAGGCAGTTTTTTTTTATGTCTGTAAATTACAGTCTCCCATTTCGATGGGAGAAATTGAAGATGGTGGAAGACGGTGAAATTAATCAGGCATGAATTTTCCCTCACTTAGAGCAGGTGGCTAATGGATTAGAATAGTAGTGTCCAACCAGTGCGTCCCCACACAGCTGTGTCATCGCTCTGATTGAAGGACTTTAAGTCGTAATAATAACCAGCAGCTCATTGTGTCGTTTTTTGTTCGACACGACTGATAAAGGATTTGTCATGTTCCACGGCCCCAAGACTTTTTGTTTGAGTTGATGATAAATGGACAGATTACTGAGACAGCTGTCCTTGCACACAAGGTTTCCCCCAAGTGGAGCCTTCTAAGCATAATCCGTAAATATTTGTTAAAATTCATCGAAACAGACATGCCATCATCACTGTCTTCCCCTTTCCTGTTTGTTCATCACTTAATTATCTGGCCTCCAATCTGGAGTCTCGATGGATGATGGATCTGGAGAATGATCCAAATCGCAGCGGCGCTATTTATTCCTCTCGTAAAAAAACTGTTGACACCGTGTGCTCATAGAGACACAGCCATGACAACGCTCTCCGCGAAACGCTCGCGTCGCCGGGTCAAAGTAATTTCCTATCTCAAAGGTGCAATTTGTGACTGCGAATGGCGAATCAATGAAAACATGTTTGAAATCGGCTCAATTTCCATGGCTCTTTGTGTTTTTGTGGGAACGCCTCCGTGATGCGAGGTTCATTTAATCTCTTTTAGTTGGAGTTGATTAATATTGCTGTTGTGTTCAGTCTCTCTGTTATATCCCTCTCTGTCTCTGTGTGCATCTGAGTATAGACAAACCATGCTCGTGCATCTGCTGCTGCTGCTGCTGCCTGCCACCATGTTTTTCACCTCTTCCTCTTCCATTCTCTTCCCTCGTCTTCCACAGACACCTGCTGTCTGTGATAATCCAGAATGCTGGGCTTTATGTTATTTGTGCTGGTGTGAATATTCCCCTCTGTATTCCCACAGCTGGACATCTTTGTCCACGTCACACAGTCACCCCACACTCCCTGCTCTTTGCTGCCCCTGTGTGTTTTACCTCAGATAACTGTGCTGCCCTCACACCTGCCTGGTTTGAATCATCTTGAACCTGGGCCAGGTGTCTGTCTGTCCGTCTGTCTGTCTGTCTGTCTGTCTGCTGCCTTGTAGTCAGGAGAGATAAGCCAGGGACTCGCCACAGGGATAAAGTTGTCTTCACCCAACAGGGAAGTCAATGTGGTTGAGCTTTTCTCAAACACCCGGTGGCTGCAGGTTGGCTAATATTGATTAGTGTCCATAATGTGTTGCATCTTGACTCTGTCAGCTGCAGTTAAACGTGTCTCAGTTGATGATTCTCACCGTGAGTTTTCTGGAATGGAATCAGGTCAGCTGTTAACACGTGCTCTATTATATATGGCAGTTATTTATAGTAATATTAAGTGCTCGACCTTTGAACTCCTAGTCTTTGACAGCAGGTTGTTCGAACAGAATGTGTACATTTAAAAAGAAAACGTACACATTAAGGTTCAGCTAACTCCATCTTGATTTAGCTTTTTTTGGGAGAGTGGAGGTCAAAATTGGAGCCTTAGATTGCAGTCTTGGACAATTTTCCTGGACTTTGCACAGCTATGTGTAAAATGAGTCAGCAAGTTGCTAACAGATGTCTTGCAGAGGTCTTAAAGGGGGCATAAATATGCAGTATAATTCCTTCTGTAAAGCTGCCACGTAAAGACCTTTCTTATTCTAAAAGTTTGTGTATTTCAGTGCTTCAGTTTCTGTCAGAGAGACAGACAGCGACTACATTTGGGTTCAGCAGCAGCGATGCAGTCGCTTCAGTCGATAAAAAGTCTGGACTAATTAAGAAATGTCCTCATTAACAAGTTTGACTCAACAGTTCCTGAGGTTTTATTACACCTCTGCAGCAGACTGACCCACCCTTTGCTTGCTAAACTACAAATAAAGTCACTTGTGGGTGTTATTAATGATTAACTGCTGACAGTTTGTCCACATTTCCACCTTAAATGCACAATGAGGGAGGTTAGTCAGCTGAAGATGTGCTGTTTATTTCTTTATTCATAGACTATTGTCACATTATTTATTGTACAGCAAAAGTTTGCTTTTGCCTTGGTGTATTAAAGCATGTTGAATGGTACTGGTAGTATAGTAGGAGTACACTCTTAGAAATAAAAGTGCTAAGTAGAACCATAAGGTTCTTCGGCTTGTCCTCATAGGAGAACCCTTTTTGGCTCTAGATAGAACCTTTTTTATAAAGGTTCCACCTGGAAACCTTTTGGAAGGTTCCACCAAGAACCCTTTTAAAACCCTTTATTCAGAAAAGAGGTTTTAAAGGGTTCTCTGGATCAAAATGGTTCTTACTGGAACCATTAGTGGTGCCAAGAACCCTTGAAAAACCCTTTCTTCAGGAAAGGGTTTTTCAGAAGCAAATGGTTCCAAGTAGAACCTCAGCCCTTGTAGAAGAACCCCTTTGGAACCCGTATTTCTAAGAGTGTAGAACAATATAAGGTTATTTGGCTTGTCCTCATAGGAGAACCCTTTTTGGCACCTTTTGGAGGGTTCCACCAAGAACCCTTTTAAAACCCTTTATTCAGAAACGGTTCTCTGGATCAAAATGGTTCTTACTGGAACCATGAGTGTTACCAAAAACCCTTTGGGAAAGGGTTTTTCAGAAGCAAATGGTTCCGGGTAGAACCTCAGCCCTTGTAGAAGGACCCTTTTGAACCCTTATTCCTAAGCGTGTAGTGGTAGTAGTAGTAGTAGTAGTAGACATCTTTGAAGTTGTACACGCCCAGACAAAGCATGTGTTTATATGATTGACGTCGTTACATATACTCAAAAAAGACCAAGGCTGCGTTTGAAGTGTGACGAGGAGGTCCCCAAAAATGTATATTTGCATTTTACTATGTGGTTTCTTTTATGTGCAGAGCTGAAACAAATATTTGGTTTTAGGTTAGCGGCCCTGGTTTGCTCTTTGTAAGTATAGAGCTGCATCACCTAACATTTTGAATTTTTTTTTTGTTTTTTTACATTTTTATTTGTACAATCAACAATCTTAAGTGTCATAACAGTGTGGAAACTATTTATTGGTACCTAGCTCTTAAAAATGACATTGAGGCAGAACTACAGTGGATGCACTCCAGTGTTTCTTTTACTTTTTTTTTATGTTTGCATAAATCCAAGAGATGTTTGTCCATTTGCATGTGAATATGTTTTCTTACCACTTCATACGCTGAGATGGTAATACCAAATGAAATACTCCTCTCTACTCCACTCTCCTCTCTATATATCATAAGGAAAGCTTGTCTTAGCTCTCCGAAACAAGACATTTCACTACATATATTTGGCCAAACTCACGTTGGAGAAAAAAACAAGTGAGGCGGGGGGTTCTGAGAACAGATTCAAGTTATTTTATGATGAAGGATAGATGATGCATTGAGTCTGATGCAGTTCAGTCTATAATATTCTGCAGCAGAGCCGTGAGCAGTGTATTCCTCACTTTCATCTTTCTTTCCTCCCCATTCTCTTCACTTCTCTCTTCACTTCCTTTGGCTTTGTCTTCTCTTCTTCAGCCAGGCTGCCATTATTTTCCCATCCTTCCTTCCTCTCTGACCTGTGGCAGTGAGCAGAAGAACTCCGTCCTCCCCTCCTCTCAGTGGTACCAGACCCACACTGAGAGATGGAGATACACTGTCACTCCCTGCAGTGCTTAGTTACCGTGGTGCAGGATATTATTAAGACTTGCATGATCAAGTGACATGTGTGCTGCCCCCCAGAGGTGTAGCTGACAAAGACAGACACAGGCAGACACTGAGAAGGAAATTAGGAGAGCTGCATGTACCGTAACTTCATTAGTGAATCACTTCATTACGGGGCAGACTTGAGCAGACAGATCTCAGTGTGAAATGACACAGAAACCAAGAGTCTCGGTCTGTGTTTGACTTTGCGCTGCCGAGAGCTTCAGAGAGCAGATATGTCACCGACTGTGTGATCTGCTGGATTAACGCCCACCACAGATGTAACCTCAGACTGGTTACAATAGTCAGTGTACAACACAGACGTTTTCTTTAGCTGTAGCTAATTTGCAGCACTTGAAGAGGAAACTTAAGGGACAGGAAATGACATCAGCCACAGAGGCTACTGGGAGCTAAAAGCAGTTAGCATTTGGAAAAGTGATCATTTGCAGGCTCTAGCAGGCACATTGCCGTCATATATAACATGTATCCACTGGACACGTAAATCCTCTGAGGCTGGAAGTTTTGTAGAACTCTGTGCTGCACTGTGGAGCCAAGAATAGAACTTTTCACGGACTTCTGGTTTTCGGATACTGTTGCGGACAAAGGAATTTAGCGTCTTGTGACGTCAAAAGTAGCGCGGAAGTCAACATTGCGTGTTTTATCTCCTGTACTTAGACTGAGGAGGACCACAAAAACATGATTGAGTCTTCTTTTTTCACACTTTGCTGACTGGTAAGACCTCCAGAGTCTCAAATCTAGTTATTAAAATTATTAAAAAGTTGATTTGGCATAATATGGGATTTTTAAAACACACTTTTATTCATCAAAAGACTTGCAAAATGAATAGGAAAATATAGTCGAGACTAGAGAAATTATGATTTTTATTCAAAATAGTCATTTTGCCCTTTCGTCAAAGAACCAGCAAAACTGTTTTCAGCTGTGCTAACATCATTGCACAAGGGTTTTTAAGGGTTTTCTAATCATCCAATAGCCTTCTAACGCGATTAGCAAATACAATGTACCATTAGAACACAGGATAGATGGTTGCTGGAAATGGGCCTCTATACACCTATCTACATATTCATTAAAACCAGACGTTTGCAGCTAGAATAGTAGTTTACCACAGTAACAATGTATAGAGTGTATTTCGGATTTCATTTAATGTTATATTCATTGAAAAAAAGTGCCTTTCCTTCAAAAATAAGGACATTTCTAGGTAACCCAAAACTTATGAACATCAGTGTATTTAACCTATGATCTAAAACGTTGACGTAATGAATATTGCGGCTCCAGTACAGTCACTGAGCGTGTGCAAACAAAGCAAAACATTGCCGAGCAAAAAGCAAAAGAATGTGACTGACCACTAATGCCTCCTACTGAAAAATTAAATTGTTTCTAGTTAAAAAAGAAAAAACAGCAACAACCAAAAAAAGAATCATTATCTTGTTAAAAACAACCACAACATCAGTGTGCTGACTGTAAACTCAAAAAAGCTGTTATGGACAGACCTGGTTGCCAGCAGCTATTCTGTTGTACACAGTAAAACAACAAACAGCAGAAGAAGAAAAAAAAGTTTCAGTTCCTTGCACCTTCTGTTCCAAAATGTAGTAATCTAAAATGTAACTGTAAGTCATGATTAAATAATACAGAGAGAGAGAAAGTTAAGTCAAGTAGAGAGTAGAAGAATGAAAAACACTGTCAACAGACACCACACACACAGGGGGGAATCACTCCATTACTTCAGAGAAACACATGGATTCCCTGTTCATACCAATAAGTGAGAAGAGGCTGCTAAAGGACCCTTCCCCTCCAGCCAGACTCAATCATGCTCGGTGTAAAAGCTCGGCCTCAGTCACTTCAGGGAATACAGTGTGCTCCATCATTCATCTACTATCAGGGTCACAGTCGGGCCAGCTGGAGCCAGCGTGTAACATCGTGAGCGTATGAATGTGTCAGCACAAATGCTGGGGATTGCCATGTTTTGCTGTTGGCACCCACCGAACTCCACGTGTAACAGCAGGCGCCGGTGTGAATATGTGACAGCGAAACAACACGTCACACACTCTCTACTGGGACACGGGCATGCACACATATGGCCACACACTGCTTTTTTACACCGTGATGATCGGCTTCACGAGGTCAGAGTCATTCATAGTGATGGACTGATCCAAATAAAAGTGATTCTCGTTATTTGTTCGAGCCTGCATTCATCATGTCAAGGCCGCACTTGTGCTACTCGACTCCGTTTCCATATGCATGTCTGTCATAATAGCAGATTTATGCTGGCGACTGCACAAATACTCTATATAGCACGTTCAGGGACAGATACAATTCTGGACACGCATTCCAAAGTACTCGATAAGCCATTTTCCACTTTGAAAAAAAATCAATAATGCAAATGTACATGTTTTCTAACCGCTAATTATTAATTTATCCCTTGTAGCTGTGGGTGATATTATAATAGGAACCTTATCTTAAAGTAGACATATTATACCCTATTTCTACAAGTTAACCTAGTTCCCTGGTGTCCTAATGAACACGTCTGTCACATGCTTTGGTCAAAACACCTTAAGGATGAAGCACCACAGCAGTTCAATCACCCTGCAAAAACAGCCCTGCGCTCGCTTCTGAGTGTCTGTCTCTTTAAATGTAAATGAGACACAGGAAACTACGTCAGCCTCACTGAGGCTCCGGCAGCTAACAGCAGTTAGCATTTGGAAAAGTCAAATTTGCAGACTCTAGCCGGCACATTGCCGTCATGTATCCACTGTGTAGAACTCTGTGCTGCACTGTGCAAGAATAGAACACTTCATGGACTTCCGCTCTTCCAGATACTATTGCCCTCGCCCTCACTCTCGCGTTTTTTAGGGACTAAGCGGAGCTCAGGGAGACAACAATTCCAGGAATGTGTCATTGTGACGTAGCAATAAGTGCAGAAGTCAACATCGTGTTTTTATCTCCTGTTCTAAGGGTGAATTCCAATTCCTTGCTTAATCCTCAATCTTAACCCTCAATCTCAAAAATGCGCGCTCCCTCTCGTGCAAGTGCTGTCATGATTCTCAGAAAAATTAAGTTGAGGGGCAAGTTTAAGGGCTGGATCGCCCTCAATATTGAGATTTTCCGAGACCACCCTTGGGAGCAAGGGCTACCCAGAATGCATTGCGTGTTTTCACATAAGAAAGATGGCGTCGAAAGCAGCGAAGCGAGTGCGATACAAATTAAGTATTTTCTTTGTTAATAGAGATATAAAAATGATGAAAACTATTGTATTATCTTAGTTTAGACCCATATTATGGATTACTGACGTCATTGTTGCGTAACATTTATTTTTATTTTACGATCTTTTGTCAATAGCCGGCCGGTGCGCACATGTGATCATTTGCTATCGTTTACCCTTCATCATCTTATAACTAACTGACAACCTAATAACTTGACTGAAATAAAATAATAAATAAATAATCGTGACGTAAATGTGGTCTTCTTCTTCTTTTGTGGAGTTGACAGACAGGACGCAGCCTTCGCGTTATTCTGCCCCCCACAGTCTGAAGACGTATCTGCATTTAAGGGGTGTCCCATTTCTAAGAGACAAAATAACCCTCAACACTTGGTTTTGAGGGCCAATTAAGATAAGGGTTGAGCTTGAGGGTTAAGATAGGAATTGGAATTGGCCCTTAGACTGAGGCGGACCACCAAAACATCTTTTTTCACACTTTGCCTACTCATAGGGCCTAACATAAGTAGTAAAATGATTAAAATGTTGATTTTGCATAATATGTCCCCTTTATAAAAAGTCAATAAATTGCTTAATGTATCCCTTGTAGCTGTGGGTGATATTATAATAGCCACCTTATCTTAACTTGTACTGTCGAGTACGACTTGCTCCTGGTGGCTCACGGTTGATTAAACAAATATGTTAATATTGTTGTTTTATTTGGCACACAGTACAGTAGTTGTGTTTTTAAATAGCCTGCGATTGTGAATAGGGAATAGAAAACAGATTAAAGGCATTTCGATGGTGAATTTTAATTGTATGCAAATGTGAAGATATTCCGCTAAATTCTGCCTCGTGGCGAAACATATTGAAATTCAAATTTGGGGATAAATAATAACAATAATAATAATAATCCTGAAATGTGCACATGGAGAAATACACACAAAGAAAATATCTTGCTGTCTCCGTAAGTGCCGTGTTAGTGATAGCGATTAGTGATTAGTGAATGTGTTTCCCCACCGGCGACTGGCGGGAGGTGATCAGAGGAATTGCAGCCTGAATTTATTGCGACGGCCTAAAATCAGCTTCTACCAAAATTTGTGTTATGTGCAGGCGCTGATGGCAAGTTAAGTGTTTGTGTTGTGGCTCTGTCTCCCCGGGGAAGGTGCTGAGTGTGTGTGTGTGTGTGTGTGTGTTTTTACAAGCTGAGGCCTCTCACAGCGGCGGCTGAACTTTTCTATGGGTTATATTTACTCAACCGTGGCAAAAGGCTTCGTTTATAAATGCTCTGTCGCCCAAAGTGCTAACTGCAAAATGTTATGGATGACTGTTTTGCTCTTGTTCTGCACAGGAAAGACAAAAGCTGGATTAAAATAGCCCTCAGTACCTTTTGTCGGTGGTGTTTTTTTTGAAGGTCAGCCTTGTTATCAACGCCACTTTTTAGGCCCCACTGTATGTGCGCAATCCTGGCACTTTGTTTTACACAGCTCGTGAACTCGTGCCCAACACACACTAATCAAGGATGTCAATCTGATGGTTTTGGACACAGACGGTCCTCTGGGTGCAGTAACTGGAAGTACCACATGGCTCAAAAACATCACTTTCCCTTCACACCCCTTCCCTTCGCTGCAGGCAGCTGACCCCGTGTGCGTGTGCAGCGCCACCAAAGCCGGAGCTTTGATTTTTTTCCCCCTCCCTCTCCACTGAGCCTCCCAGTTTCCATAAGCTAAAAGTAGAGTAGTGAGACATCCCAGTGGGCTGTGTGCACCCTGCTGCCTGCTAACAGGGTGTGATACCCGCTTCTCAGTCAGTATGAGCCAGGCAGGCTGTTTTATTGGGGCAGAGTTTGATTAGTCGGTCTCTTTGATAGCGAGTTTCCCGAGGGGGACGCAGCTGCTCCCGCTTCTGCAAACATCCTATTTGACCTTTTCTGTCCTTTTTTCTAGTGTTTCAGGTTCACTCATTTTATTCATGAAAGGGTGCACACACAAACATACACACACACACACACACACACACACACACACACACACACACACACACACACACACACACACACACACACACACACACACACACACACACACACTGTAAATCAATTACTCGATTCCAGGCTTGCTCTTATCCCTCAGAAAGGTTGAATTGTGTGTGTGTACCTCCAAGGTAATAGGATACAAAGGCAGGCAATGCACAAAGAAAGGAAAAACTACGTATGTATGTTTCCATTCGTGGGCATCGGGGGTGAAATCCTCTGGAGATGAGCAACATCATAGGGCTCGTCCAATCTGTGTGAGAGGCAAACCCACAAGGCCTCGCGTATCCAGCATATGGAGCACATGATGCATATGATGCAGATACTAAAGGAGGAGGGGGGCTATATTTTATACTATAGTTGCACACAGTTTAATTTGCATACCATGTCTGAGCGAGCAGCTGGATCGTGCATGTTTCTGTGCTCAGAGGAACAAAGCCATCACACCCAAATAAACCCACCAGTGGCTCATGGATCATGGGACGACATATGTTTTGATGGTGGTTGATTAATTATTGATGAAGAATCCCCGTTCAATGACAGCCATCGTTTTCAAATGTATTTATTGGGATCCGAGGATCCTCTGTTTGTTTTTTGTCTCAGTAGATGCTCAATAGACATTCCCTTAAGGCCACATTTTACTTCTACAACTGCGTAACCACGGAGACCCCCTCGAGCCTTCATAGTTCTCCGTCGTGGTGCCGGACACGCACTGCAATTTCCCGCCCGATCAGTAGGGGTCGCTATGCAAGGTTGTTGTGCTTCTGGATACAGTGAGCAATGGCGTCCGAGAGAGAAAGACTGTTGTTGTTGTTGTTGTTGCAGCTGAATAACATTGAAACAGTGGCCGTTTCTCACTTTTCTGTGTCACGGAACGCAGTTTTAAGATAATTTGAGGCGAGAAATTAGCCATTTAGAGTCTAAACATGTGGTGTGTGTGTTAAGATATGTGACCCGCCACGGACCAAAAGGCAACAAGTCGGCCGAGCGCAAAACGAGAAAAACAGGAAAACTTTTTTTTTTGCCAAAATTAGGGATTTTCGTTTTTTTCAAAATTACACAAGTTGAAGTTTTGAAGAAGCCACTACCTGCTTCAAATCACAGTATTGTGGGTCTTAAAACCATAAACTTTGTGTTTGAATTAAGGTTGTTTTATCGCTGTGAATCGCTCCTAGTTTGGGTGTGGCGATCTCACATTCCAGAGCTTTTGTTGTTTTTTCAGCCAATCAGCTGACGATCACGGAGAATACACATGGCTAATTATACGGAGGGTGAGAGAGAGAGAGAGAGTGTGAGTGTGTCGAATGTCCAGCGTATGTGTGCAGTGCGAAATGACGTATTTATAGTTTGGTAGCGACATTGTCGGTGGTGATCAGCTCCGCCTCTGTGGCCGGCACAGAACAGCGTTATCTCGGCCTGTCCTGAGGACCAATCGCAGCCCTTGCCGTCTCCGTGACGGACACAAAGAAATATTTTGTCAGGCTCTCTGGCGACGTAGAGGGGTCTCCGAAACCGACGTAGAGCACTTTACGCAGGAGTATAAATTGGGCTTTACATGAAACGTTGTGCTTAGTGTTTATTTTGAGAATCCAGAGCAGGGATTGTGTCTTTACAAAACCCAAGTAACCAGAAAGTAAATTGCCCGAGGGCCGAGACTTGATGCAAACGCAGACATACCCATCATACTCAGCCAAAAACGCACCGCCACACAAATGCCTCGGACTTGTTTATGTAAGCCCACGGGGGGTTTGAGAATTTTGACTTTGGATGCGAGGAAGCAAAGATAAATGTAAAATTGAGCAAACTGTCCCATTTAAAAGGGAATCGCTGCAGGGTTTCAAAGGCAAGGCTTTCTCTTTGATAAATAAGCGCATGTGTAGGCTTTAGGAAGTTTTTTAACCACCTGATGAAGAGACCGCAGCGCAAACACCTCCCTCCTACTAAAGTATTCAGTACATCACCACATGGCATCCCCCATGGAGCCCCTCTGAAGTATCAGCTGGGTCCTTTTGCATCCCACTTTGTCTCTGCTGCCTCGGGAGCCTTTAGGGGGAGCGTGGAGACGTAAACAGTGTAAATGTGTGCGCCCACTCCGATCCTCCTCCATATCAGTTTATGGATGGTGTTTATTCAAGTGGAGAAGCGGCGTTTTTAAATTTTGTGTTGTCAGAACGTTGACCTTTCACACTTTAATGATGCCCAGGGATGCAGCAGCGATAGTATTCGCCGGTTGTAGAATCAAAAGCTTAAATTCCTGCTATTTCAATATTCTGTACATGACCATGTAAATGCTGACCTTTCAAAGTTATTCCTCCTAATTTGCCTTTGATGTGTCCCTTCTGGCCTCATCATCACTATCATCATTGCCTATAAATTGCTGCGGATTTTTTTTTTTTTGCCCACACTAACGACTTAATGAGGAGAAAAATCATACATTTTTGATATTTCCATGTATTTCTTTTAATTAATGAAATCATATTTCTCTCCAGGGGAATGTGCCAAATTTCAGACTTTCTTTTTAGAACATGACCTAAAAAAAACAATAAATAAAGGAAGGGAGATGCTGTCTCACATTTTTTGGGCGCATTATTTTGAGAAACAAAGACTTTTGTCCCCTGGATTACGATGAAGACAAAAACCTTGTCAGTTTAAGGTGTGACGTGGTTGGAGCTGAACTTTCATCCAGACTCTGTCTCTGATAATCACAGCAGGATGGAATGTGTGCAGACACTGATACGCTGCACCCATCAACAATCTGATACTGTATCTGTCAGTTTCCCCCTCGGATTATATACAATGTCTGGATCCAAATGGTATAATCCCACAAGGTGTGTCTCTGCCCTGAAATAACCACGCGTTTCATTATTTGCCCTTGTGCCACAAAGCGTTTTTTGTATTATTGTTATTCATTATTGATGAACATCTGACATTTCTTTTGTTGATGTAATTGGTTTTCCCTTCATTGTCGCGCGAGCGCTATCGCTGTTTAAAAATGTAATTTATTATTGTCATAAAAGGAGGTGAAAATGAACCCACTTCTAGCTTGGTCAGCCTTTTCTCCCCGGCACTCTCACTATTTCACTCTTCACGTCTTAGTCTAAACCTGAAGCGTTTGTCTTCTCCTCCTGACTTATAGTTGCCTTTGTGTTCATGTGAAGGAGCACAAATGTCATCAGTCTGGTCTTATCTCTTTCTTTCTTCCTTTCTTTCACTCATCATTTACCTTCCCCCTGTCAAATCAGCTTTAAGATAAGATAAGATAGAACTTGAGGTGACTCCTTAAATTAGAATCTAAAGGGAATTCTCCCATTCCCTGGTCGAGGGTCTAAGGACAGACGATGTTACCAACCCTGTGAAGCCCGTGAGACATTACTGTGTTTTGTAAACTGTGGGTTACACTCTTAGAAATAAAAATGTTAAGTAGAACCATATGGTTCTTCGGCTTGTCCTCATAGGAGAACCCTTTTTGGCTCCAGGTAGAATAATTCCACCTGGAACCCTTTTGGAGGGTTCTACAAAGAACCCTTTTAAAACCCTTTATTCAGGAAAGGGGTTTTAAAGGGTTCTCTGGATCAAAATGGTTCTTACTGGAACCATTAGTGTTACGAAGAGTCCTTGAAAGACACTTTCTTCGGGAAAGGGTTTTTCAGAAAAAAATGGTTCCAGGTAGAACCTCAGCCTTTGTAGAAGGACCCTTTTGGAACCCTTATTTTTAAGTGTATATAAGTACTTATTAGTTAGTTAATGGTGAATATGTGTTCCCTATTCTAAAGTGTTACAGAACTGTCTTAATCCCGAAGGAAATTCTTGTTCCAGGTTGCTCCAAAATTGCAAAAAATTACAAAAATTACAATAATAGCAAATGCAAAAATAACAATATAGGAGAAGATCATCAAAAAAGTGCCAAAATAAAGAGTGGTGCAAATGGAATGACATGATGTAATCTAGATGTTTTAATGGAAAACACAACAAAAATGTATAGGTGACCCCAAACTTTTGAACGGCAGTGTATTGCACATGATAGTGAACATAATAAAGCCAATAAATATAAAAATTTAAATACAAAAATATATATATATATATTGCACACATGAAACAGAGTTATTGCATTTTTATATACAGTCCAGTCAATGGAACTATAATAGAAGCCTTTTACGTGAGGGTTCACCTCCACTCCCCATTTATTGGTCCCGCTCTGTTCTTATATCTTCACATTCTTGTTAAAGAACGTCTCCACACATTTGTATCTTTGTCAGGAAGACTCTGTTATTTCTCTGTAATCACCCTCAAACTCAAATTCCGACATTTCTGATCAGTTTATAGTCCGATTTTTTGCTTCACTGCGTGTTCATATGAAACATGACGGAGTTTTAATCATCATTCCTCATTGTGTTGCTCTTTCTGAAGGCACTCTTTCGTGGGGGTTTTTTTCGAGGATAATGTTCATACTTGCTCTGTTCATTCTTCTTTTCCGTGGCGGATGAGTACTAGTGACTCCGTAATGGACCATTAGCATTGTGCAGGATTTTGTCTCTCATGCGGCCGTCATTACGAACCACATTAGACATGGAAACTAGCCTTGAGAAAATCCGTTTTTTTGTGAAAGGCTGGCTTGGCATGGCCTGCTGAATCCTCTCTGAAAAGGCTATCTGTCGTCACAGAGCTGTGGGTGCTTCTGGCAGATACGTGTAATCGGGAGATTTACGCCGTCTTTGTGGGAATTGCGTAGTCTGAGCCTGTGAGGTCGGCGCGCTTATCTGTGGACTCAGAGCAGATGATGAGGAAAACTTCTTGGTGTAATGTTACAGTTGTGCTCAAACGGGAATACGGATTATGGAGTTGACGACGCAAGATAAAAGATTAAAGTCGGGAGGCTTTATTCCAAAGTTTAACACTGTACTCCCAATTATTTGAATTTGAGAGCGCTTTTACTTCACTTGAATATTAAGATGCATTCTTTGGTGTGTGTTTGGTTGTCCCAACTGTTCTGCTGTGTATCAGTTTCACAGATTTATTATGCAGATCTAGAGTAACCTTCCTCGTTAAGCCTTAATGCCAGACATTCATTACCTCTGGCGCAGAGACTAATGGCACTATTAATCAGCTATGAATAGAGCTTGGCAGTGGTAGTGGGAGGCTGACACCTCCTTACTGTAACAGTCCGAGGCGTGCGTGTACAAGACAGATTGTCAGAAGCGAAAAGCGAAAGCTGCCCGGCATGTCAATTACCTGCAGCTGACGAGGTGTGTGAACATTACATCCATTCCTTTGCTTTAGTCCACAATGTGCTTCTAAGCAGGCTCAGCTGTGTGGTCAGATCTGACCTGGATTTCAGGGTTATATGTATTTATTTTTTCCCCCCAAAGCTTGGTATTGCTTTTTGCTTCCAAAGACAAATCCAACCTCTTATCTCAGTTCCTTTATTGTGTGATCCACAGTGGGCAAGGGTATGAAATGTCAGTGAGACAGAGTGCCCTGTTCCCAGCACCATTTTAACTAACCCCCTCTGACCTCTGAGAAGCCTTTGTCTGTGGAGCAGCGTCAGTTGACTTTTTTTCTCACTGCCCTGGAATGATTTCCATACCACAGCTGTAATATTTCTGTCGCGACAAAAATTGAGTTTTCTTTTCAAATGTATATATACACTAGCGTTCAAAAGTTTGGGGTTACCTATAAAAATTTTGGGTGTTTTCCATTAAAAGTCACACTTTTATTTATCAAAAGTGTTGTACAATGAAGAGAAAATATAGCCAAGACATTGCCAAGATTAGAAATAATGACTTTGCTTTGGTCAAAGAACCAGCAAAACTGTTTTCAGCTGTGCTAACATCATTGCACAAGGTTTTCTAATCATCCAATAGCCTTCTAACGTGATTAGCAAACACAATGTACCATTAGAACACTGGAAATGGGCCTCTATACACCTATGTACATATTCCATTAAAAAAACAGATGTTTGCAGCTAGAATAGTCATTTACCACATTAATAATGTACAGACCGTATTTGTGGTTCATTTAAAGTTATATTCAATGAAAAAAAAGTTTTAATTTTTAATGAAAAAAAAAATGTTTTCTTTAAAAATAAGGACATTTCTAAGTGACCCCAAACTTTTGAACGGTAGTGTATATATATGTATATGGGGCTGTGCTAAAAAAAAAAAGTTTAATTAGCACTTTAGATCAAGGTGCTTACTTACATATTTAAGTAGCATACTCACCCTTTATTAGTAAATATTAAGCACGTATTAACACCTTGTTCTGCATAACCTTATTACAACATGAATTAAATAAGGTGTTAATACGTGGTTAATATTTAGGGCTAGTATGCTACTTATATGCATGTTAGAAAGCGCCTAGTTCATGGTGAATATGTTTTTCCTTAATATAAAGTGTTTTTTTAAAACAATACAGCTGTAGGTACACTTTGCCAATTTTTGCATTGATTCAGATGTTGCTGAATAATCTGTTTCTCAACGTTGGATGAATGATGATAAGTGATGCTAAAGACTTTATTCATGAGCTGGAGCACAACATAAGTCTGTAAGGTTTGGCCCTTCTGGTTACTGTGATAGGCAATTAAACCTTCCTATAGTTTTTAATCCTACAAAATGGTGCAATCACTATGCCCACTCTGTTATATCAAGAAATGAACTCATTTATTCAGATCTGCTTCGTAAAATCATTTTTTTGCTGACTTTTGCCTCCAGCACTATTGTGTAAGCTTAATTTTAAAGTGGCAATAACTGATTCCCTTTAGATTCTATCTTATCTTTGTGTCTTTTTTTTACACTCCATCAGTGTTTTAATGGTTTTTATCTGCTGATGAATAGTTAAGTAAATTATTTGATAAAGCTGTAGAAAGAAAATCACTCTATTCCAGTCTGTTTCAATTATCTCTGTTTTTATATTCAGCAACAGACCATTAGAGGTCACTCAAATGTATTTTGTCCATTTGCATTACCCTACTTTATTATTCTTATTTGAATCTAGGCCTTGCTTATATCTACTGTACATACTGTAAGAGCTACAATGCATGTGCACTGTTGCACATGGGATAATACCACTTTTCTGTGTCCTATACTGATATATAGCACATCTACCCATACCGATATAAGTCGGATACAGTCATTTTAGACCATTTGTGGACTATGAAGTGTTGTTAACAACACATCTGTGCAGAGTCATTTCAAAGACAGAATTCTACAACTGTGTAACAAACATGACTCAGCTAAAATGCTTGTGTGAAGCATGTGATAGATAAGATTTTTGGACCAATACCAATTCCCATGCCTACAACCATGACCAGATACCTTTTTATTTTAGTTTTAAAGGTCCCATATTATGCAAAATCTAATTTTTAATCATTTTAAGGACTCTGGAGGCCCTACCAGTTGGTGAGTGTGGAAAAAAGATGACCCTCCTCAGTCTAAGTAACACACGATGTTGACTTCCTCGCTCACTGGTACGTCACAAGATGCTAAATTCCTGGAATTGTTGTGTTGTGGAGCTCCGCTTTGTCCGCAAATAACACACAGAGAGTGCTGGCGAGGGCAACGGCATCCGAAAACCGGAAGTCTGTGAAAAGTTCTATTCTTGGCTCCACAGTGCAGCACAGAGTTCTACACAAATTTCCAGCCTCAGAGGATTTATCTGTCCAGTGGATACATGTTATATATGACGGCAATGTGCCTGCTAGAGCCTGCAAATGATCACTTTTCCAAATGATAACTGCTGTTAGCGCCCAGTAGCCTCTGTGGCTGATGTCATTTCCTGTCCCTTAAGTTTAGTTTTACTTATTCGTTCATTTAGACACCAGGGAACTCGTTTAATGTGGAGAAATAGGATATAATTTGGGACGTTTAACAGATATAGTTGGTTAGCCGGGGTTTTCGGTTTGCATAATCCAACCTAAAGAAGTTTTGTATCCCCTTGTCTCTTCTGCTCCATTATTATATTTAAAGTCTTAGTACTTTTGTAAGATAATGTACGTTTTTAAGGATTTACTATGAAGGGACCTTTATCTCCATTGCCGTGGTGAATAATCATTTGTTCCAGTAATTACTGTGTTGTCGTACAACATTGATTCCCCCCATGTTCCTTGCATTGTGTTGCCTTGTGTGTTCCACAGTTTAGTCATGGAGGATGTGCTTCCTTATCGACAAACAGGCTTAAGGTTTTGTTTTTCCCATGAGCCCCGGTTATTACCTGATTGTTGATCGCCAGTGTACGTGAGACTCCACTGTGTTGTTTTTCTTCTTCTTCTCTGTGGAGTTGTATAAACGAGGATCATCATTCAGCATGTGGTAATTTACTCTGTACTCAGAAAGAATTAGGACAACGATGTGTTTCTCATAGTTGCTGGCTCCGGTCCAGCCGACGGGATTTGAAATGAAACAGTAGCTTTCAGCAGAGGTTATTGACGTGCTTAATTATCATGAGATTTACAGACTAGACGACAGACGAGGAAACACGAGTCATTTTTACTTCCTTCATCTGTCTGAGCAGGTATCTTCATTTTTTAGGAAAGATGGGGCTTAATACAAAAACTGTGTCTCAATTCTGGGCTTCTTCAGAGGCTTCACTGAGAGATCAATCTTGTCACAGCAGCATGAGTAAGAGGCTCCTTCACACACGGCTGACAAATGTGTCATTCCATTTTTGAGCTCCACGCGATCCAATGGGTGGTTCCCTCTGGGTTCAAGCTGTCCCATGATTCATTGTGTCGTTGGTTGAAGATAACAAGGGAGCTACAGATTTTGGCTGCAGTGAGTGTACACTCTTGAAAATAAAAGTGCAAAGTAGAACCATATAATAAGGTTCTTTGGCTTGTCCTCATAGGAGAACCCTTTTTGGCTCCAGGTAGAACATTTTTATAAAGGTTCTACATGGAACCCTATTGGAGGGTTCCACCAAGAACCCTTTTAAAACCCTTTAATCGGGAAAGGGCTTTTAATGGGTTCTCTGGATCAAAATGGTTCTTACTGGAACCATTAGTGTTACCAAGAACCCTTCAAAAACCCTTACTTTGGGAAAGGGTTTTTCAGAAGCAAAATTTGCTTCTGAAAAACCATTTAATGGTTCCAGGTAGAACCTCAGCCCTTGTAGAAGGACCCTTTTGGAACCCTTATTTCTGTGTAGTGGCTCGATGTACACTACCAATCAAAGGTTTGGAGTCACCTATACAATTTTTGTTGTGTTTTCCATCAAAAGTCACACTTTTATTCATCAAAGTTGCAAAATGAAGAGAAAATGTAGTCAAGATATTGACGAGATTAGAAATAATGACTTTACTTTGGTCAAAGAAACTGTTTTCAGCTGTGCTAACATCATTGCACAAGGGTTTTCAAGGGTTTTCTATTCATCCAATAGTCTTCTAACACAATTAGCAAACACAATGTACCATTAGAACACTGGAAATGGGCCTCTATACACCAATGTACATATTCCATTAAAAACCAGACGTTTGCAGCTAGAATAGTCGTTTACCACATTAACAATGTATAGAGTCTATTTCTGATTAATTGAATGTTATATTCATTGAAAAAGTGCTTTTTCTTTTAAAAATAAGGACAAGGAGTGACCCCAAACTTTTGAACAGTAGTGTATCTTGTAAAAAGGTTATGAAGTCTCCCCTAAATCATCAGATTGTTGTTGTTGTCGTCGTAGTATGGTTCGTATCCATTCGTTACATCCTGTCTACAAAAACAAGTACAGCACCTCCATAGAAATGAGTTAAAGCCTTTCAGAAGTCTGTGCAGATGCAGAAGGTCAGATCCATATATATTCTATAGGTTTATTCTGTCTATGTGTTTGTTGATGTGTGTTCAGACATGTCATTCTTTGGATCTGTCAGCACATTCTTCATATCACTGTGATCACAATCAAGTCAGTGAACTGAAACTTGA
Source organism: Microchirus variegatus (assembly GCF_963457635.1). Classification (NCBI taxonomy): domain Eukaryota; kingdom Metazoa; phylum Chordata; class Actinopteri; order Pleuronectiformes; family Soleidae; genus Microchirus; species Microchirus variegatus. The sequence continues at coordinate 9,640,931 of NC_139815.1, read as the reverse complement.
AATGTAAACAAGTATTGAAAGCCAAATTAGTGGGTAGTCCACATGCCGTGACAGACAAATATGCCAGCGGGTGCATTTCTTCTCGGTTTCTGTATTAATAATGCACTGTTTGCACTCCACGCTAGCTTCGTTTTTGTATTTTAGTTTTGCCTTCCAGTCAATTTCCCTGACCTGCAAACAAATGGAAATGTCATGCAGACTGACGTTGTTTTTTTTTTTGTTCCTCATGGTTTTGTTTTACCCACTTGCCAAGCAAATGGAAAGCAGATCTCGCTGAGTCTGACCGCAGATTGTTCCTTCCAGAATGAGAGAGAGAGAGAAAAACACCAAATTAAATCACAAACATTTCTGTGGTTAGGCTGTGGAAATTGACAGCAGAGATTTTTTTAAAAACATCACCTGACATGTTGTTTGAGAGACACCAGAATCAGGGTTTTGGCGAGGTTGGGTTCAGTCCTTAGTTATTAAACTGTCTGAAATCAAACTATTTCATGAAAACATAGATGTTTTTTTGTGTGTATCAGAGGAGAGGTAGAGAGGGTGGCTTTGTCTCTGTCAAAACAGTCTTTATCAGTGTGTGACATCTAATGCTCGCCAATTTTAGTGAATAAAAATGTAATAAAAACACAAACCAATCGTTTGCAGTAGTAGACGATTGGCAAAATACCAAATCAGGGTATCACTTTATAATAAATATCAATCAATCAATCAAATTTTATTTTTAAACACTCTTAGAAATAAGGGTTCCAAAAGGGTTAAGGTTCTACATGGAACCATTTGCTTCTGAGGGTACTTTGTAACACTAATGGTTCCAGTGAGAACCATTTTGATCCAGAGAACCCTTTAAAACCCCTTTGCTGAATAAAGGGTTTTAAAATGGTTCTTGGCGACACTAAGGGTTCCAGGTGGAAACGTTATAAAAGGTTCTACCTGGAACCAAAAAGGGTTCTCCTATGAGGACAAGCCAAAGAACTTGTGGTTCAACTTAGCACTTTTATTTCTGAGAGTGTAGCCCCCAGTTTACAAATCACAGTTTGTGTCACGGGACTTCACAGGGTTGGTAACATCCTCTGTCCTTAGACCCTCGACCAGGGTAAAGAAAAACTACCAGGGAAAAAAACCTTTATAACAGGGATAAAAAGGTAGAAACCTTACACTCTTAGAAATAAATGTGCTAAGTAGAACCACATAAGGTTCTTCGGCTTGTCCTCATAGGAGAACACTTTTTGGCTCCAGGTAGAACCTTTTTATAAAGGTACCAAGAGCCCTTTTAAAGCCCTTTATTCAGGAAAGGGGTTTTAATGGATTCTCTGGATCAAAATGGTTCTTACTGGAACCATTAGTGTTACCAAGAACCCTTGAAAAACCCGTTCTCCGGTAAAACAAATGGAAAGGACCCTTTTGGAACCCTTATTTCTAAGAGTGTAGGGAGAACCACAGTTGAGGAATTCCCTGGACGGACAGACATGCAGTAGATGTTACCCAGAACATACAATCCACAATTACAAAAAATAAAAGTAAAAAGTCTATGTAAATGCCAGGATCCATCTGGATCACTGGGCTTGTCACAGTCGGGAGTGAAGGCTGTTGTGGTCAAACATACTTATGAGTATTCATGCGTTATGAATGATGATTTAAATTTGTATTAATGCTTCACTATTGCTAATAGTGTGTACGTATTATTAAGTGCTACCAAAAAGCAGCCTCTGAATGTATGACACAATATTCTGCTCTTACATTAGAAAGCTATGTGTAGACTTGCATGTGTAGTACCCCTTGTATTGTGCTTTTTAATTGTGAGCCTTGTGAGTGTAGTAGGAGTGTTTTATTTCGTGTCACGCCGAAAGTCTTTTTTTTGTTACGTTGTTGTTATTTTGTTTTTTCTTTTTGTTTCCTTCCTTCTTTCGTTTCACTATCATTTCCATTTCCATTCCTTACCTCCTCCTCGACCCGTTCCTCCCGGGATGCTGCTGCCCAATGTATCCCCACCACCCCCCACTCCCAATGCTGTTGCTGTCTCCTGTCCCTCCCCATCTCCCCCCCACCCACCATCCCTTCCTCCTACCTCCTCCCCAACCCAAAGATGTAGCCCTGCCCTCTTTCCCTCCCCCTTCACTGACTCCTAACACTACTGACCATGTAACGCCAGGCTCCGGAGGTATAGCCGCTCCAGCAGGGCCCACTCCCTCGGCCCCTCGGGACGTCGTGGCTTCGCTGGTTTCCACTCGCTTCATCAAACTGACCTGGCGTCAACCAGCGGAACCACATGGAGACGAGTTAACCTACTCGGTTTTCTACAGCCAGGAAGGCATTAGCAGGTAGTACTCACACTGTACTCTACAAGTACTGTCAGGAGTGTAGTAATACACACGTTTCAGCAGTCATCAGCGATGTATAATATACATATTTTATATTCATGTGCAGGAGTCTCAGGCCACTCTGACAAATATGTAATTAAAGCAGCTAAAGCACTCATCATAGCAGTAAGTGTTCATTAATTAGAAAACAAACTCCCTAAAGGATTATCTTTTAAACATTGAAGTGTACACAAACCTGCAGTTCAAAAACATTCATTTTCTTTGAAATTCCACTGAGCTTCTCCTGTGGAGGATTTACTGAATAGAAGAAGGATTCAAAAAGGCGGAGAGGATTTTCCACGACTACAATATCTCTGAGCAAGTCGCAGGATTGGTCTCAAAACACCGGTGTTTTACTTTGTGTTTGTTTAATACAAATATAGACATAGAAATACTCTGCTTTTTTGTCTCAAACCAAATAAAACCTGGTCCAAAAATCGGTAGTACTTTATAATACATATGATTACATACTAATAGTATGGTAAAAAGGTAATTCAATTAGCATTTCAGTAGGTAATAGTGAAGTAATATGTTGGTATTATGGTGCTTATATTACTGTATCTTTATATTTCAGAACGGTAATACTAAGTTAATAGTAGTGTTGTGATAAGGAGATATTATTGTTATTTCTAAAGTAATATATATATATGATTATGTTGATCAGTGCCATACCCTCGAAATGACATGATGTTTCAGAATTAAAGAAATGCAAATTATTATATTGTTGAGGTGATTCCTAGTCTTCATTCTCAAGATAATAATATGATATAATTAGTGCTGGAGACTAGGTTAACGCGTTTACATGACGACTGACCGGAAAAAGACGCATGTGACGTCATGTTTACGTGCCGTGACCCCGGAGTCCAGGCAACGTTTACCAGTTAGCTCCGTTAGCTGCATTAGCTCCCTTAGCGCCATTACCGCGCCTACAGTTGAACTGGAGCGGTGTGTTTATTAAACGAAAAAGAGCAGCGCTACAAATAACCAGCGTACCTGTGTACTGCGTATGTGTGCCTCTGTTTTTAAAGTTTAGTTACTTTAGAGACTCGTTTTAACAATCTGGAGTCACGTAAACATAACGGCACTTGCGTCTTTTTCCGGTCAGTTGTCATGGAAACGTGTCATGTGTTAACGTTGACGCCGTTAGCGCCCAGCACTAGATCTGAACAACAAGGGGGCGCAGTCATTTTGTAGGTTGAGTGGCCCATCAAGAAAAAAAATATTTAGACATTTACCTTTTGGAATACTGTAACTTGCTAATACATTAGCAGTAGTATCCATTACCACACTATTAGCATGTTATTACTGAACTGTCACATTAAGTGGTGCTCAAAATCTAGCAAAAATGTCCTGGAAATTGCTGCTGCCATTTTGTTCTCGTGTAATACTCGCGTCTCACGTTTATATCGCGTCAAATAACTTATTCATTACTTTGGCATTTTGTATAAAGAGTTTATACACTCTGATATGTTGATTGGCAGGAGAGTGAGTAATATTGACATACTGTTCACATCAGGGAACGTGTGGTGAATACCAGCCGTCCAGGAGAGATGCAGGTCACCATCCAGAATCTCATGCCAGACACCAAGTACCGCTTCAGGGTCGTGGCGCACAACGCCAACGGCCAAGGAGAGAGTTCTGCAGCGCTCAAAGTGGCCACCCAGGCTGAAGGTAAAGACACACACACACATATGTGTATATGTACACATTCAACAGGACACACAAACATAAAAGGCAAACGCTAAACAACACGAGTTTGTTGGACAACCGCTCACACTGGCACGCTGAGGCAAACAGGACGCGCTTCGGAATGGAGCGTACACACACGTGCAAATACTGAACATTCACCCAAACAAATATTCACTCGTGTGCAGCATAAAGCTCACTTCAAACAGAGACCCACACACACACACACACACACAGAAGCCTCTTTACTGATGTGTGTCAAGGCAGACCACCCAACAGCACACCAGAGAGAGGCAGCATTTTCTTGTTATAAGCCTCTTCTTGTTTACCCTCCAACATGTACTCTGAGTCCTCTGTGAGTGTGTGTGTGTGTGTGTGTGTGTGTGTGTGTGTGTGTGTGCTATCATAGGATGATTGAAATTAGACTTTTTTCCCTACAGTAATTCCTTGATCTGTTCTGTACAAACGATGTTATGCACAAGCTCAGTTTAAAGTTTGACTGGTGGACTCGTAGGACTTCCGGAGAGGAGAAGCACTTCCCTTCTCCTCTTTTGTTCTCTCTCTCTCTCTCTTATTTCGTCCATGTGTGCGATGCGAGCTCCTCCAGATCCCTCACTTCACCTACATTTGAAACTGCTGTGAAGGGGGATTTCCCAACACAGTCGGGGTGGATGTCCCTCACCTCACGACTCCGCTACAGCTCCGTCACTGTCACTTTCTAGGGCAGCCACTGGTTTCCTCTACCTGTGTCCTTGGTTGAAGGGGGAAAGAGCAAACACACACACACACACACACTTAAAATAACCACACTACACGTTTAATGCCTGCCAGCAAGAGCGTGGCTACCCATGAGGATAGCACCGAGGGTGGGTTTTCCGTGTGCAGTACATCTTTGTCATGTGTGTACACGTCTACTGTACTGTTATGCTATGAATTGGAGCTTAAACTGTTGACCTGCATCTGCAGTGTTGGGCATGTACACACAATGCTGCTCCTCAGAGACCGGCTGAGCTCAGGAATGCACACCACCAACATCTGTGCACACACGCACGTGCACATGCACCTGACAAACGGGGACCGTCTCTATTTTGTCAGGGACACCTGCAGCCGAGGTTCACCACATATGTGCTGTATATATGTGTGTGTGGGAGCCAGCACTTTAACCTCACTGTTTCATTTGAAGTGATGTGTACCACAGGACAGACAAGAAATGTGAGTTGCCACTGTCCATATGCTGACTGACAGTGATGGTGACTGTGATTTTTTTCTGACAAATATTGTGATTTTGAGTTGATAATATAACTATTTAAGTTAATCTTCAGTTAAACCATGTGTAACATTAGCTCACACAATTACATCAAAATGTCAACTTACCTCTTTAATGTGAAGATGAGGACATGTATGTGTTTTTTTTGGGCTGTCAATGGATTTAAAAAAAAAATATATATCAATCACACAATTTTGTGTTATTAATCACGAAAATAAACCTGAAGCTTATCACAGATTTATTTATATAAAATCATGGAATGAATGAATGTAGAATCAACAACAACAGTACAGCCAAAATATTCGACAAAAAAAATATTTTGCAAATCGCAAATCACGTTTATCTTTTGAAATCTACCACCGTCTACCAATCATTGCAGTCAGTAGAGTCTCAGCTGCCGAGCAACCATGGGTTTCCAGTTACGTCTGAGCTACAATGGCGGAGAAAACAAAACCTAAAAGACCTCGGTATTTTGAATTTGAGCGTAGTAACCGTTTTTGACCACATTCTTACATATGGCGCCTTTAACGCATTAATGTTAACAACACTAGTTTATTTATTATAATTGGCATCAAATGTAGAGGAGGCGGCGTACAGCTCACAAGCCGACGCTCCTTTGCTGCGTGTTAACCCCCGATCTGTCTCTCCATTTCATGCTTCTCTGTTCTAATAAAGGCAGAAATATCTTTTAAACGAGTAGAACTATAATTAATGGAACTATTAAATTGCAGCCTTTGCGATTTGCTAATTGCATTGTTTTACATTGCAATTTCAATCTGAAAACGATCCATTGTTCAGTCAACTGTGTGTCTGTCTCTATCCATTTGTGCCTTTTCTTTTCTTTTCTTTTTTAAAATAATATACTCAGAAAATGATTTCGCCAGAAAAAAATGGAGATGAAATGTAAGAGGCACATTGAGGTGTTTGTTTTTGTGTCATGTGAAACATGAGAACATCAATGTGACTGGCCTCCTGCACCAGAGGAGACTGAGAGTACAGTCTGATCTCCAGAGAGTGGCAACAAGTGTTGTGAAATTTGCCTTTGAAGTTGTCATCGTTTTTTTGGGTATGACATGATTTTTTTTTTTTCCCATTTCTTCTCTGCAGTCCAAGTGCCCGGCCCTGCTCCTAACCTGCAGGCTGTGTCGAACGCACCAACGTCTGTCTCTCTGACCTGGGAAAAACCTCTCACTGGCAATGGAGAAATGCTCACCTACAAGGTGTACTACACGGACAAAAGCTTTGACAGCGAACAGGTACGGTGTAGAATGTCTTACTGCAAGTCATTAAGCTTCAATCATCTGTTTGTATATATATATGTGTATGTGTATGTATATGTTTATATACATATATATATATTTTATTTTTATAATATATATGTGTATATACAGCGAACAGGTACGGTGTAGAATGTCTTACTGCAAGTCATTAAGCTTCAATCATCTGTTTATATATGTGTATATATATGAATTTATGTATGTATATATATATATATGTTTTTTGTATGTATGTGTACATATATGTATATATGTATGTGTGCATATGTTTATTTATAGTTATATAATGTCTTACTCATTAAGTCATTAAGCTTCAATCATCTGTTTATATATGTATGTATACACATATATGTATATACGTATACGTATGTATATATATGTGTGTATATGTATGTATATATATGTGTGTATATGTATATATATATATATGTATGTGTGTATATGTATATATATATATATGTATGTATGTATGTATATGTATATATTACACTAAATCCTGTTTATGTGTGTGTACATATTATGTACACACACATAAACAGGATTTAGTGTCAGTTTGTCTGAAATCAAAAAGCAATACAATACAATATGGATGCAGCCAGAAAATACATTTCTTGTATTACAGTATTTCTTTCTGTGCTTTGCCTCCTTTTCATTGACAGTGACACGTTATTTAATTCTGTGGAAATAAATGTAAGAGTTGGACAGCAGCATGACGCTTTAGTTGTTCTCCGACAACTGAATTTACTGCTTTTAAAAGACGAAAAAGGACCGTCTCTGTGATGCTTGATTTATTTTCAGGCTTTATTATAGTCCAATATAAATTGTGAGGTCTGGAGTTTCCTCGTCTGCTTGCAACAAAACTTTGACAACCAAACATGCATCTCAATCAAAAACATGTATTATTGTGGAAGAAAGCAGACATAATTCAGCCTGTTCTTTTCTGCTGCTCTAACTCTGTCACGAGAGCGAAATCACGCTGCTCGGATATCGAGTCAGCCCCAGCAGTAGCGTTGTGCTAGCCAGTGAGGCATTAAAAAGCCTTTAATATGATAATGGATTGAAACGTCAGCCAACTCTCTGAGTAATGACGCTGCAGCTCCCAAGAGAGGAGAGCCAGAGATGAGGTGAAACGTTTCAGAGAAGATGAGAGAAACGAAAAGAAGAAAGAAAAAGGTAAAGGAGAAGGAGGACACAGCAGAGATGAAGTTAGCGCCGACAGGATATGAAATATTAAGGGACAGGCGGAAGTCAGCAACAGCGTATGATGCCTCTTCAAGGGTGATGTGTTCTGAGGCTCTCTGTACTTTTACCGCTCTGGAAGAAAGATAAGATTAAAAAAGAACAAAAATCGCTTCTTTCTTTTTTTTACTTCAAATATCACGTGCAAAGAGAGGAATGCAAATTGGCTTGAAATAATTGGGCAAGTGCCACTGTGCCCAATTTGTTAACCAAAAAGTGCTAATCACATCAAATCTAATTTGAGTCTTGGTTGAAAATTAAATTTTTTACATGGAACCACAAGCAGAACTGTTAGTATAATGAAACCATGGAAGAAGGCATCACATTTATGAGGAATTGCTTTGCAAATCTATCACAACTTCTTATAAACAGCTCGTTTCTTGCAGTATTAACGTAGATACTAAAATGACACGCTTGGATTGTTGTGTTCCTTCATTAATCAGAGATGCCTTCACGTTTTTGCCTCCAATTATTCATAGAAGTTTGACGTTATTTTCTTCTTATTTTAACAATCAGATGAATGTTTCTATTCACATAATTGTGTTCAATATGTTCCAGAAGCTAACCTGTATGCCCACCCTGTCTTTCAGGACATTGACACTGATGGTCAGTCGTACACCATGACGGGGCTGAAGAAGAACACAGAGTACAGTTTCCGCGTGGTCGCCAACAACCAACATGGTCCAGGTGTCTCCACTGAAGACATCGTCGTTCGCACCCTGTCTGATGGTCAGTTGGTTATTACAATAGAGACAATCTATCACCAGCCCCTTTTCCACCAACATGGAATAGGATCTGATGTGGTTCACAGTCCTGATTATGAACCATTTAAAAACATGGTAACGCTTTAGATTAGGGAACACATTCACCATTAACTAGTAATAGAGGTAGAATAAGGTTATGGAGAATAAGGTGTTAATACGTGCTTAATGATTACTAATAAGGGGATAGTATGTGATTTATATGTGTTAGTAAGCACCTAGTTAATGGTGAATATGTGTTCCTTCATCTAAAAACATTGCAACCAATAATTGTCATTTCAATGCACCATCTTACTCGTCCTGTTTCTTACCAAAAGTCCAAAATACAACGTATTCACGTGACATAAGACACTGAATGTAGACGCTTAATTAAGGAAGCTTTTTTTTCTCTTGAAACATCAAAAATCGATTATTAAGAATTGATTCAATTTACACTTTTTGTCATAAATGAATTGTTCCATGTGGAGTCTCACCTGAAAGAAATCCCAGATTAGGTAATAAATCACTTGTAGTTCCATCTCAACAGCAAATAGACTGTTTTTTTCTGCTTCACAGTGCCCAGTGCTCCTCCACAAAACCTGACAGTGGAGGTCCAGAACTCAAAGGTAAGTCTTTCTTGCCTTTAATGAACTTTTATTGTGATTGTTGTTTTTATTAAAGAATTAAAAGCATCCATATTTTGTTGCAACATGCACCTATACTGACTGCTGCTTCACCAAACACACAAACACTCACACACACACTCGGTTGCACTGATCCATGGCCCGCAGGCCAGAGCACCACTGCTCCTCTGTGTAATAAGCTGCGTCAGAAGCCTTGTAGCCCTGGCTGGTTAAGAGGGTGTGTGAACCTTCATCGATCCACTCATCAGCAGGAGGAAACTCACCTGTCTCTGGGTTTTATCCTCTGCATCACTCTCCATATGTACAGGGTCCTGCAAATTTGCAGGGATGCAGGGATTTGAGGTTCTCAAAGTAGACGAGAAAAGAACTGCTTTGGTGATTTGAGTCAATGTTGCATAAAACTGTTGATTCTTAGTTTAAAGCTATGATGTCACATTTCTGCACTGACCTATTTAAAAAAAGGCAATCCAATCCAACTTTATTTATAAAAGCACTTTAAAAACATCAGCTGAAACAAAGTGCTGTACATCAGAGATAAATAAATAAAACATACAAACGTGTGACCTAATAGACCTAAGAACAAACAATAAAACATACAATAAAGCAATAAAACACTGTAGAAAATATAAAAACACAAATAAACAGGTCATAAAAACCAATGTCTCATACTGGGTCAAAAGCCAAAGAGTAAAAATGGGCTTTAAGATGCTTTTTAAAAGACTAATGTTACATATTGAGTTGTGTACTTGCGTAGATTAACCAAAAATGTTTCCAACACCATGTTTGTGGGGTTTTGTAATGAAAATCTACATAAATTATCATCTTTAAATGCTCTAAATACTGCTCTGTACTCTTCAGTATGAAGCAGTGCATCTGCTGGTCCTCCAGATATTTCACAATAAAAGCTTTGTTGACATAGAAAAAGAACAGGGAACACAAACGCTTCAGTGCTTTTACTTTGAAACTGGTAGAGGATGTGTTTTTTTGTGATACATGCTACAAATAAGCCATGGACCTGCTGTTCATATCAACTACAGGAAGCGGACTACAATGCAGGGCATTGTGGTTAAAGACAACCAAAATGTACGCACGTGTAGAACAATAGCTGGTAGAGATGGCATTAACCAACAGGTGAGCGGGTTGTCTTGTTCGTTCTTGTCTCGTCTTCTCCTTCAGTAATTCTTGATACAGCGCCGCCTCAGGCAAGGAGGGGAATACGTTATTTGAAAAGTTTGGTTCTTTTCACTAGCTGGCGGCTAGTGTGCGAAAGAGCGAAATCAAACTCGGACCGCCTGAATGTTGCAAACTCCAATAGCACCGAGTCTAGCGGACTATTAGGTGTGACTACGACCTTAATCAGGAAGTGAGCCAAAGCTCAAGAGAGACCCCTAGTGGAAGAAAGTACCTACTGTGCATTTAAATTGCTATACTTCATTATTAATGACTGTTAGTTAAAATTAATAATTTAAAATAAAAATTAGTGCACATTGGCATATCAGTCAATATTGCGAAACATAAATTAAAAGGTACATTAGTAACAGTCATTACCCTCAGGATAAATAAAATAGATCCATGATAATTAGTTTTGTTTTTCTTGTTGTTCTCTTTGAGATAATTGCAATACGATGACCCCTGGTGTTTCACACTTATTTTTTATTTTTTTTAAGTGTAATTACAATCAAACTTAACATAGCTTTGGTGTGTTGCTCTTGGTTATTAAAGGCTGCTGCGGTGGCTTCATAACAAGCTTCTGAACACACTTCCAGAATCTGGGTTCAGCTGCACATCGCTTTAGCCATTTGATCTTCAAACGCGGAGCTGAAGGCCGTGTTTATTGTTCGTTTCTACCCGGATGAGGGATTAAATTTCATAAAAGATGATCCTCACTCGTGACATGTGAAACGGGCAAGTGCAAACACCGAAGCAAGGAGGATATGGAGAACCCCGGGGTGTATGTGGACAATTAAAACAGCCGCCAGCTTTTTTTTTTTTTCCCCTCTTTACTTGTCAATACAGACCGAGCGAGAACTGTTAAAGCAGAGGACACAATCCTATCACACACTCCCAGCTTGAGTGAGAACTGGCCGCACATGCTGCGGGATTTGTTGCGGGGGGGGGGGGGGAACCCACTCTGGTGCTAATATGAGGAGTAAAATGGAGAGGTCTCACTCTGGGAAGCACAGGATTGTGTTGTGAATGGACGGACTGCGTCCAGCTGTCCCTCCCCGTTCACACCCCAGACAAACCAAATCAAAATGATGAAGCAAACATCTGGCCATCCTTTTTATGAAAGTAGTTTTGTTGTTGTCTTTGTTGTCAATGGGGTAATTCTGAATGTAAACAGACATGAATTCAATAATTCTGGTCCTAGTATATAGATAACAAAGCGTTTATGTAATTAGCTGCTTGATGAGCTCAGTCAAATGGAACTGGAAACAAAGCTAATGAACATGCATTTCATATCCCGACTCCTCTTTGAGTCTTGTCATGCACGCCGTCGTATCTTTTACCTGCCAGGCAACTTGAAAATCTTTCCTTTCCTTTCTTTTGTTTTTTTTCTCTCCACATGATCTCAGTTTCTCCTTTTGGCATCTGGCTTCTCACATTCCCTGGTGATTTTCCAAAAGCAAATTAAACAAGTTTTCATGATTAAGGAAATGGAGGGGAGAAAGGCAACACATACATAACAAGTTGGGGCTCATAATGTAATAAGAAAAATGGAAATAATTGAACACACTTAACACAAATTTAATTTGGGCAATTCCCCCGACTCAGCTGGGGGAAGTGTGTGTGCACGTGTTTGTGAGCGTGTACCTTAAACATGTACATGTATTCAGGCTTTTGTGCTTCAGTGTGACAGTGGGAAGCATTAATTAACTCCTCTCCCATGCTGAGATACCTCCTACCCATCTCTTTAAATACACACACACACACACACGCACAGGTTTGCACAGCTATTCTTCTTAGGACACATTGCCTTCCAGTCATTTCGACACACTAAACAAAAGCCTAGTTATTCCGAACTTGAACAATAACCACTTAATGCCTAACTTTAACCTAACCTCAGTTTCTAATCTTAATCCTCAACTTAACCAGCATACTTGTTTTTATAGCTCAGTGAGGACATATCATTGACACAATGCATTCCTTACCCCCATCACAACTCAGTGCCTTAAGGGTTAACCCGTGCCCTACCCTAAACCCAATTCTAACCCTAACCCTAAAACCTGTTTTTGGACCACACAATATAATACAAATAAAAGTACACACATCCACACTTCATGTTTACACTGCAGTTCAAAAGTTTGGGGTCGCCTATATTTTTTGGGTGTTTACCTTTAAAAGTCACACTTTCATTCATCAAAAGAGTTGCAAAATGAATAGAAAATATAGTCAAGACATTGACAAGATTATAAATAATCATTTTTATTCAACATAATAATATTGCATTGGTCAAAGAACCAGTAAAACTGTTTTCAGCTGTGCTAACATCATTGCACAAGGGTTTTCAAGGGTTTTCTAGCCTTCTAACGCCATTAGCAAACACAATGTACCATTAGAACACTGGAAATGGGCCTCAGAATAGTCGTTTACCACATTAACAATGTATAGAGTGTATTCCTCAATAATTTATTAATAATTATTATAATAATAATAATGCATTATATTTGAAGGTGCCTTTCAAGACACTCAAGGTTTTTCAACAAATGCAATATTTGTTGAAAAAAAGTGTTTTTCCTTCAAAAATAAGGACATTTCTAAGTGGCCTCAAACTTTTGACTGGTAGTGTACATACATGCACACCCACTCATGATGGATTCTGTGGAGTCCTCACTTTTTCACCACTGTCAGGTTGAAGAGTGGGCCAGGTAAGACAGAACAGTTAATCCAACGTGTAAGTACATGTGAATAAACCATGATACCACCTTTAAAGGGAGCAGGTCGTCTCACCTACATGCTAAAGCTCATGTTTTGTTTCATTCGACTGATGATAATGTGTTTAATCCTTCAGAGTATCATGCTTCGCTGGCAGCCTCCTCCCCTTAACGGCCAGAATGGGGAGATCACAGGCTACAAGATCCGATACCGGAAAGGGTCACGGAGGAGTGAGGCAGCTGAAACCACCGGAGGCACCCAGCTCATCAAGCTCATTGATGGTAATGAGATGTTCACTATATCTAACTATTTTATTTATTTTTTATTTTTTTTAATCAAAATGTACCCCAGTGACTTTCATTGCAGTTTCCCAGAAAGCCTTCCCAATGATTGAAGTGGGTGTAAATGTGATGCATTTGTTATAGTTGGAGTAGGTGGAGAAAAGCTGTAAAGCGGTCACGTTCAGACCCAGAATGTTTGGTCCAGCCAGCGTCTAGGTCTGGATTCAGCAGACATCGACCACACACTTGGAATTAAGTTCCATTTTTAAATGTATCTCGAGCCAACATCTGTGGTCAAGTTTCACTCTGCTCCTGGTGTTTGTTTTTGTCTGTGAGTAATGTGGACTCACTGTGATAAACTGTGGACCTCAGCCAATATACAGCGTATGCTACAGAGATAAGTGGCTAAAGATAATGGTTTGATCAATCGATGGCAAAACTAGATTGCTGTGAGAAAAGGACCATGAAATATTCATTATTTATTACGTTTTTTTGGCTTCAGAATAAGAATATTGGCATTTATGTGACGCATAAATGTTAAGACACAAAGCAGAATGTAGGGTTTGAATCCTTTTCTTGATAGGATGTAGAAGGCCATGTTGAATCTGTAATGCCTAACTTTTAAATATAAGTATATGTCATATCATTAAAACTTTCAAACCACTGTCAAATGAGTTCTGATGAAGCTCCACACAACTTGATTTGTGTTGCTCTATATAGCAGTGTTCAGATCTCGTGTTGCCCTGTGACATGTCCATGCTGCACACCGGAAGTGATTTGTTTTATGAAAAGGAAGATGGCCGTGACAGCAAAACTGCGCTGTTAAAGTGGACATATTATGCAAAATCAACTTTTTAATCATTTTAATACATAATATATAATGCGATACACAATCGCTAAAAACAGGTGCAGGAGGAGGGATAAAGCATTTATAGCTTATACTAGGCCCTCCTCCTCTATAGTAATCAAAATTAATTATATTCGATAAGTAATATAGCAAAATAATACATAAATAATATATTTGGGACTCTGGAGGCCCTATGAGTAGACAAAGTGTGTCAAAAGATGACTCACTCATGTTTTTGTGGTCCTCCTCAGTCTAAGTACAGGAGATAAAACATGCAATGTTGACTTCCGCGCTCATTGCTACGCCACAGTGAGACAGTCCTGGAATAGTTACTACTGCAATAGTATCCAGAAGAGTGGAAGTTTGCAAAGTGTTCTATTCTTGGCTCCACAGTGCAGCACAGAGTTCTCCACAAACTTCCAGCCTCAGAGGATTTACGTGTCCAGTGAACACATTTTATATATGTCGGCAATGTGCCGGCTGCAGTCGGCAAATGATGGCTTTTCCAAATGCTAACTGCTGTTAGCTGAAGTAGTTTCCTGTGTCTCATTTGCATTGAAAGAGACAGGCACTCAAAAGCGAGCGTTCCTCACAGGGCTGTTTTGGCAGGGTGACTGAACTGCTGTGGTGCTTCATCCTTAAGGTATTTTGACCAAAGCATGTCACAGACATGTTCATTAGGACACCAGGGAACTAGGTTCACTTGGAGAAATAGGGTGTAGTATGACTCCTTTAAAGTGAGATGTTTCAAACAGGATGGCGTATGATTGAAGCACCCACAAAATGTTTCAGAAGTGAATTCCACTGCCCAAAAAAACACAGTTTTTCATCAGTTTGATGGGATAAATCCTTCTAGCCTCTGTGTTGCCGCTGTAAATAGCTCCCTCAGTCAGGTCTGATAGTTTAGCTTGAGCCCGTTTACAGATAAAGGACGTGGTGTACAATAATGTTACATCATTTCTGCTCACAAAGACCAAACAGAGACATAATTATAACATCCACAACTACAACAAAAATCATGCAAAGTTGCACGTTTGAAGTGACGGCTCCGGAAGGAATACTAATTTGTGTTTAGTTAAATGTAATATTCCTTTTGATGCTTTATATTTAATCTGCATCGGAGACTTAATGCTATCCGACTCCATTTAATCTCTGTTGACTTAATCTGAGACACCAACAGTTACGTCTAAACCTTGAGTTTTAGACTAAAGACGAGTCCGAGTTGGTTCGGCAGAAGGTCTGTTGATTTAGCTGAATTTCACCTGAGGTTGAGCCACAGATCTAACTGTACCATGACATTAACCGCCGATGCCACCAAACTATGCACAATATCCCCGGAGACACAGCAGCGGTGATTAATATTAGATGTTGTCTCAGCAACTTTTAAGTGGCCCAGCCTCACGCTGAGTGCTGCATCAAAGGGAATACACACTTAAAAGTTGATTTTTGGAGAACCTTCTGGGGGGTGGAACAGGGGGATGTTTGTTGGTTCAAAAGCGTTTAGAAGGAGATGTTGTAGCCTTGGAGGCACGCACGGTTAGACAGGCTTCACACGCAAACCCCCAAGGGTGACCCACAATAGTGGTTGCAGTGAGAGAGAGAAGACTACAGGATTAGTACGTCGCTTGCAAATGGGACATTGTGACGAAGATGAAAAATGTAACAGCAAATTAATACAGCAATACATCATTTGTCAGCAGGCATTCTCCTCTTTTTGTAAATACCAAAGCAGGCACCCAGCAGTGAATCAGCTCTTTCGGAAGCTTTAAAATATGAATGGAAATCGAATCCGAATGTTCGCCCCTCAGTGTTATACTTTAAAAAAATAAAAAAAGTGTAGAAGAAAGTTCATTGAAACAGAAACATTCACTGGTCGTCCTGAGACACGTTGTCCTTTTGTCCTTAAACTGTGCCAAGGCCTGCTGAACATTTTAAATGAGCGGAGTGCACCAGTACATTCTAAACTACAGTCTATTGAGGCCATAATGGAATGATTTTTATTGCTGGTTTAGATTTGGTTCAGCCTCAGCTGCATGAAAATTCTCTCAGATCTGAATCTGACCCACTTGTGTTGCACGTTCAGGTCTAGATCGTGGGACCGAATACTCCTTCCGCGTGTCTGCCATGACAGTGAACGGCACAGGACCTGCCACTGACTGGACCAGTGCAGAGACGTTTGAGAGCGACCTGGATGGTAAGAAGAATCAAACCGGCCTCTCTTTTTGAGATTATGTCTCCAGTCCTCATCTGCATTGAATCAACTGATTGTCCGATTTATAGAACTAAGATTAGGGTTTTTTCCTCACCAGAATCACGCGTACCAGACCAGCCCAGCTCCCTCCATGTCCGGCCTCTGGTCAACAGTATCGTCGTGAGCTGGACGCCGCCAGAGAACCAGGACATCGTGGTGCGCGGTTACTCCATCGGCTACGGCATCGGCAGCCCTCACGCTCAAACGATCAAAGTCGATTACAAGCAGCGCTACTACACCATCGAGAACCTTGGTGAGAACGCAGCTGCTGTTTGTTATATGTTTTGTTCTCAATTCTGTGTTTACTGGATGTTTATTTGTACTTTGATCAGTTTTATGATGACACTGTACAGGCTGTCCGCACATCCCTAAAAAGTCTTAGATTCATGTATCTCTAAATGCTGGTCTTCAATACATTACTCAAAGGTCTCAAATTTTTGAGGGCAGGACTTGCATGCTTGCTAGCTCGTCTGCGACTATGGGTAAGTGCAAATTTATCGAGAGTTGCCTGGACGACTTCTGTTTTCGAGGCCAGATGCACATGCTATGCTTGGGTTGTAGTATAGCACGATCGCCCAACTATCGCCTATATTTATAGTGTTTTCAGTCTTAAATTTCATTCAAGGTGGCATTAAAAATGTCTTAAAATGTCGTAAATTTGACTTGCTGAAACCTTCAGATACCCTGCTGTATGATTACAGTCTATATCAGTCAAAAATGCAATTTTAGTCAGACTAAGACAATAATTCAGAATCGATTCTAAAATCAACTAGACTTAGTCGGACTAACATACCTGGATAATGTTATTCATAGTCCTTCTACAAGGGCTGAGGTTCTACCTGGAACCATTTGCTTTTGAAAAACCCTTTCCCGAAGGGTTCTTGGCAACACTAATGTTTCCAGTAAGAACCATTTTGATCCAGAGAACCCTTTAAAACCCCTTTCCTGAATAAAGGGTTTTAAAATGGTTCTTGGTGGAACCCTCCAAAAGGGTTCCAGGTGAAAGCTTTATAAAAAGGAGCCAAGAAGGGTTCTCCTATGAGGACAAGCTGAAGAACCTTATATGGTTCTACTTAGCACTTTTATTTCTCACAGTGTAGTCTAAGTGGGACTAACATAGCTGGATAATGTGATTCATAGTCCGATTACGGCATGCATGCTTAGTCAGACTGGAGTCAAACTTGGAGTTCCACACATGCACCAAAATGTCCTCCCTGGTCTTTTACCCAGAGGTAGAAGGAGACAACGCAGCAGCGTCTTTCTTCAGACAAAAACATTTGTATCGTGATTAACATGTACAGCAGGTACGAAACATCAAGACACCACAGCACGATCCATCTCGCTACAGCGCAGCCTACGGAGGCGGAGTCAGACGTACACGGCCAATCAATAGAATATATAGAGCAAGTTGTCCGACTGTTTGTCTTAGTCAGACTATGGCCTTAGCTCGATTCAACTCTTCATGTTGGACCCAAACATCCCATTGTTGTCTTATTTAAACATATCAATGCGATTTATGTAACTCTGCACTATTTTAAATCAACTATTATATAATTATAATAAAAACATTTTAATTACTCACAAGCAAACGTACACAGATACACACACATGAACACTGTGAGGCAATTCATCTGGATGCCATACTGAGTATTTAGAGAATTAATGAGATCTTCTCCACCACAGGCCTGAGACACTAATCACACACTTTGGCTTAATGGGGACACAGTAAATGAACATCCTGGTTTTTGAACAAAGTACATTTGCTTTGGTTATTTTCCTACTTAAAAAAAAAAGAATTCATGAAGATTAAGTTTTGATTTCATAAAATGGTTCTCTTTCTTCAAAAAATACAACAAAGCTTTTTATAGGTTTTTTTCCCTCCAACTCTAATATGGAGTCTTTTTTTTTCTCATGTCGTAATTCAATAAATCCTTCACCAATAATGAAAGCCTCAGTAAGGGATCTGAAAGTGGAACGATCGATTTGAAAAAATAATGTTTGGAAAAAACGAAGAGATTTAGGGCAGGAATTGTTGCAAAATATCTATAAATGTTTAATTGAAACATCCATTACAATCACAGCAAGAGCGAGGATTGTATTCAAATACTCACTCTGGCTAATATTGCAATTAAGAGTCAAGAGTCTCAAGAGCTTGTGCTTGATTAGATCCACTTCTCTCTCTCTCTCTCTCTCCCATCACTCACTCCTCTCCTCTTTACCTCACAGACGCCAGCTCCCACTACGTGATCACACTGAAGGCCTTCAACAATGTGGGTGAGGGGATTCCTGTGTACGAGAGCGCCATCACCAGACCACAGTCAGGTACAAACTACAAACATACAAGCATTTTTACTCCCAGTCCATTCTGACCTGAAAACGTCAATTTATACTATACTACTGTATGAGGCGCTGCAAAGTGAGAAATCAGCGGTCTCATTGACACCGAAACTCAAACACTATTATTTGTTATCTCTTAAGCTCACACATAACAGAAACCGCATACATTATCATAGAATATACACTACTCTCAATATATATATAACTTACATTTGCCTTCTCTAACCTGTCATTATTATCATACAGAGTGGTCTGGACGATAATGTGTCACTGGAGCAATTAACTCTTGCTTTTCAGGTTTCTTTTTAAATGTTTAAATGTCGCCATTAGATTACCACATTGATGAGGAAGAGCTCCTCGTGTGTCCATGGAACGAATATCCAAACATGAAACGATGCACACAAAAAAAAGTATTGGAGACGGAGTATAATGTAATCAGGCGGGGTCGTCGTGTGCTCATCAAATATACAGAGAGGCCAAAGGCAGGATATAGCAGAATGAATTAAGAAGATCAGAGAGAGAGTATCTGCATGTTTGATTAAAGCTGATTGAGCAACACTTGAGTCATAGCAGTGCACAGCTGATTATAACCATGGCTCCAAAATATAAGACATGCTGGGCACGTTAGCTAACGTGTGACGTCATGGTTACGTTAAAATTAGTCTCTAAAGTAACACTGACCTTTAAAAACAGAGGCACACATACGCAGTACACAGGTACGCTGGTTATTTGTAGCGCTGCTCTTTTCGTTTAATAAACAGACCGCTCCAGTTCGACTGTAGACGCGCTAACGTCGCTAAAAGAGCTAACGCAGCTAACTGGTAAACGGCGCCTGGACTCCGGTGCCGTGGCACGTAAACATGACGTCATTTGCGTCCTTTTCCGTCGGTCCGTCGCCATGGAAGAGTGTCATTCGTTAAAGTGCGGTAGTTAACGTTAGCACCGTTAACCTCCGTTAGCGTGCTCAGCACTATACAACAGTAAAGTTTTAGGAAAAATGTTGAGTTGATTTAGAAATGGTTTGTTCAGCAAACGAGCGATGACGTGTTACATTTCCAACAGCGAAACATAAACATTGGACATGTTTTTATTGCATTTTTCCAAATACATGAGACACAACGCCATGAAACCATGGTCCGTAACGGACAAATTAATCAAAGTATATCGTGATATGGATTCACAAAATATAAGACATGCTAGAAGCACATGCTGGGCACGTTAGCGGCGGTTAACAACTAACGTGTGTCTGTAAAGTTACGTTAAACTTTTAAAAACAGAGGCACACTTAGCAGTGCACAGGGTAAGCTGGTTAATTGTAGCGCTGCTCTTTTCGTTTAATAAACAGACCGCTCCAGTTCAACTGTAGGCGCGCTAAAGGAGCTAACGGAGCTAACTGGTAAACGGTTGCCTGGACTCTGGTGCCACGGCACGTAAACGTGACGTCACGCGGGTCTTTTTCCGGTCAGTCGTCATGCGTTAACGTGCTTTAACCTTAGCGCCGTTAGCGTGCCCAGCACTATACAACAGTAAAGCTATGGAAAAATGTTGAGTTGATTTAGAAATGGTTGTTTCAGCAACCGAGCGATGACGTGTTACATTTTCAACAGCGAAACATAAACATTGGACATGTTTTTATTGCATTTTTCCAAATACATGAGACACAGCGCCATGAAACCACGGTCCGTAACGGACAAATTAATGAAACTATATCGTGATATGGATTCACTTTCAGCCTAATGTTCCCGTTTTAGTCATTTGTCCACAGTTGTTGCTCATTTAAGTCCAAATTGGATTTGTACTAGATTATTTTTTTCCCCTGTCTCAGGGATGCAGTTATTTTTGTCATGTGCTGTATGCGCACCGGAAATAAAATGGCATTGCTGCATTAGTCAAGAGAACATGGATAATGCAGCCCGGCAGCCGCCCACACACAATCCATAATTCCTTTAGCCTCAGATCACAACCCTGTGAACAATTAGATGTAGAACGCGTGTCCCCATCTGGTGTTTGGCTGACAAATGATTTTTTTTAAATGTGAAAGACTGCCACTTAGACTGCATGTGAGATGAGTTCACATAGTTTCTGTGACAGTGTCAGAAGACAAATCAGTCCATGCTCCCCGCAGTGTCCCAGAGTGGGGGCCCCACCTGCCTCCTCTCACAGTCAGCCTTCCACCTCCACACTCCGCCTTGATCACTCCAGTTTGTCTCCACTGTAGCGCTGTTGCAAACGCTAAGGCTGAGCGGGGTGGGGATGCTGGATGACATGAATCACGTCAACATGCTTCGGGGGGGGGGTGGCAGACTGAGTGCATGCACGCACCCGCGCGATGTCATACTGTTCGCCTCTATCTGTGATGCTCTCTCTTTTTCACAGCTTTGCACACACATGCGCACAGATGCACGTGCACTGCCGCTGCACACACGCAGACCCCCCGTGGTGGCTTTGGCAACCCTTCGTCAGATCCAAACGTTTCCTCTCAAAGCAGAACCAAAGCCCACCACCATAGTCTGCTGCTGAAACCTCGGGGGCGAGTTCCCTTCCTGCCAGTTTGTTAAAGTCGGGATTAAAAAGACGAGCTGACCTACATAGTACTTTTACTTTTGGAAAAAAAACAAAAAAAAACTTTGTGAACTTAGGTTGAGAGAGTGCTTAGCTGGATTTGTAAAGACAGGTTTTATTTCATCTGTTAAAAATGTTACAAAGACAAATCAGCCTCTTTGCTGCAATGTGTTCTCCTTGTAAATACTGGGAACTGTGTTCTTCCGAGCCGCATAAAGAAAGAAAGACTGCGTGCACGACTCCGCAAACCTCACTGCCTCTCCACAACCACATGAATGCTTGGATCTTCATCACACACACACACACACACACACACACACACACAGGCTCACTTTTTGGGAGTATAATGAGGGCAGCTCTGCACAAAAAAGTGTCAAATGGAGATGAGCAGAGAGAAGAGTGGAGGATCAACAAGTGGTTGAGGAGGAGTGTCATCGAGGGCGACTGACCCAAAGCCTTTTCTTCTCTCGGATCTCAACCAAGGACACAAGCAGCAGCAGCCACAGTTAAACCAGTGGTCAGGCGGCCATCTTTAAACATTTATTCATCAGTGTGCTGCGCAGAAACAGCTTGTGAAAACAACACATACAAACACACACACTCCTATAGCTTAGTGTGGTGCTATAGGTGAACACTTTGCACAGTAAGCACACAGTCCCTCTTGATAAATATAATTAATCCACACGTTGTTGTTATACAACATTCGAAACTCCATCAATCATATTTAAGTGCTGGACTAAGCTTTGTCTGAGGCGCTTCAAGATGAATAGCACTGATTGAATCCGTCCACTGCTTCATTTCTGAATAGATTACTTATGTTCTCCCCGTCTGTGTTGGTGTGTGCATGGGTTTTCTCCGGGTTTCCTCCCACAGTCCAAAATCATGCAGAGGTTAATTGGACGATCTAAATGGGTTAGTTTGAGAGTGAATGGTAGTTCCACTCTGTCCGTCGGCTCTGCGATGGACTGGTGATCTGACCAGGGTACCCCTTGTACCCCCAGTCTTTCGCCCCGTGTCAGCTCAGGTTGGCTCCAGTCAGCCATCATTGGAAATCATTATTCAGAAGTGTTTCTACTGAGGGTAGAGTTATTCCACTCACAGAAAAGTATTCATATTTCAACAGTTTTATTTCCATTAAAAAACATATTGAACGTTCACATACCTGTACAGCATTGATAAATCCAGATTAACGGTGAACCCTTGTCCCTGTCAGAGGATTATTTCGATGATTCCCCGTGACCCTCCTCTGGAGGATAAAGCGGTAGAAAATGGATGGATGATAGCGTGTGTACTTGCAACAAAGCATCGTTTGAGCCTCAGAACTGAAGTGGCGTGTTTACATCTCACACAACTCGTCCGTGACCTTTCTTCTTCCTCTCTTCTGCCTGCACGATTCGACGCTTTAAAGCCTCAATGTTCTTTCTATGAGTTTTGAAGGACGCGGCTTACATTGTCAAAGTCACAGTGTTTACCGCCACGGTGTTTCAATGCATTCACTGTTTTTTTAAATTCTTTTCTTTACTTTTATGTTAAAGATCTGCTGTTGATGTTTCAGAAAAATGTAATTTAACACTTATTTTTGACTGTAGGATTTGTATCTGCTTTCACTGTATTCACATTCACTATATTCGGTGTTTCTAATGAGTAGAGTCTTCTTCTCTCTCTCCCTGTCTGTATTGCTGCGGTAGTTTATTTATAGAACACCACTTTATTGTATTATATATTCTATGTAGCAACTGAGTCTGTAGATGCATCTGATTGTAGAGGTCAGTGTCTGTATTTCTAATAGAATCTTCTCTCTCTTTCTTTTCACCCTTCCCAATCCCTTCCATGTTGCACTTCCTCCTTCTCCCCCTTTCATTGTCTTTCATTTTAACTCATTAACCTTATTTTCTCCTTTTTCTCCCTGCACGCTGTTGTTGACATCACTGTCCGATCCACCATGCCACATTTCTCTTCATGTTTTAATTTTGGTCATTTTAATTTGTGTGCATGCGTGCGGGTTTACTGCCTTACTCGCAGACCCCATTGACCCCGATGTTGACCTGTATGAACTCTTCCATGCTTCATACACCCCAGTACCAGACCCCTCTCCCATGATGCCACCCGTGGGTGTTCAGGCCTCTGTGCTGAGCTATGACACCATCAAGGTCACCTGGGCCGACAACTCGCTGCCCAAAAATCAAAGGATCACCGACAACCGCTACTACACGGTGCGATGGAAGACCAACATCCCTGCCAACACCAAAATGAAGGTAAGAGGGCCTTGTTTGACGTGTCTTTGTTCAATTCTGGTGGATTTGTCGGGCTTATTTCTCCAGCTGAAGTTTAGGGTAACACCCTAAAGGTCTAGTTTATAATGCATTAGGAGTACATGCATAAGACATTATAATTTATATTGACCTACTGTATATCCACTCCATAAACCACTTTGTTCATGTAAAATCAAAATCAAATGAGACCCAGGACTTCTGTCACTTTAGTACGGGGGTATAAAACATTAATTTATAATATGTTATGTCCACAAACCTTGGTATAAGATCTTATACATGATTATACACCATGTATGATGAAGCATTATAAATGCATTATAATGTCTTATTTGTGTACTCGACCTTCAAAGAAAGTGTTTTTTGTGATAGATAGATGAGATATTGTGCTGCTGAAGTTCACTCGTTTGCCTCAGCACTTCTCAGCTCAGCTAACGTCTTTACAAGCGAGTGCAGTTCAGTAAAAATAAACCTCAAATCATTTCAATCTGATTAAACTGTATCCTTCATTTAATACAGAATGATTTATGTGCGGTTCACTGCGTCTGCAGGGCGACACTTACCACAGATATATTGATACCTGTAAACTATAAGGGTATTGTGAAGATGTATAATAAAGTATTCCCACAACAGCTTCTTGGCACAGTGGCAGCTGAAGGCTGTAACCGAGCAATAATTCTTTTTTCATTCCTTGAGTTTTGAGTTGATTCTCCTCATAAATTTAACCGTTAATGTCTCGATGTTGTCCTACGTAGGGTTGGTAACAGTTTACGGGTCAAGTCAAGATTGTTTATACAGACAAATTATATCAGAGACCAAAACCTGGTCATGCGGCAGAACCTAACTTCTGAAGTCTAGGCTAAAGATTTTAATTGTGGTCAGATTAAGGTTAGAGTTTGGTATTAACTGGTTATGCTTAGGGTTCAAGCTTTGTGAGGTCCAAAAAAGTGCCACACTTTAGATTAGGGAACACATACCATTAACTTGGTGCTTACTAACGTATCATTAGCCTAATAGCATAATTGCCTAAGTCAGTTTTTTGGTAATTGTGATATCTGCCTAACTTTACCAATGTGCTTGCTAAAAAAAAATAAAAAATTATTGTTTTCCGAAAACGTTCAAATATGATTTAGGTAACTATGCTATTAGGTTAACGATATATAAGTAGCATACTAGCCGTCGTTAATCATTAATCACATCTTACAACTTATTCTACATAACTTTATTCTACCTCTATTATGACACAAATTAAGATTTTTCCTACATAAGGTGTTAATATGTGCTTAATATATACTAATAAAGGGCTAGTATGCTACTTATATGCATGTTAGTAAGCACCTAGTTAATGGTGAATATGTGTTCCCTAATCTAAAGTGTTACCCCAAACAGTTGTACAAACCTATCTTTGTAGGGACATTTTGGCCTTTAAAGGGCTTTTACAGGGTGTCTCGATTAAATCCAATCCAACTTTATTTATTAAGCACTTACATACATCCATACATACAGATGACCTAAGAACAAACAATAAAACGTACTGTAGAAAATATAAAAACAACACAAATAAACAGGTCATAGATAAAAACCAATGTCTCATACTGTGTTTAACACTGGTAATTAATCTAGTGAAGTCATAAAACTGATCATCTCTTGAGTGTTCAGTGAATATAATCAAACACAAATGTTTTTTTTCCGTGTGTGTGTGTGTGTGTGTGCAGGTGGCCAACACCACCAGCCTGAACTACATGGTGACAGGTCTGAAGCCCAACACGCTGTACGAGTTCTCCGTCATGGTGACCAAAGGCCGGCGCATCAGCACGTGGAGCATGACCGCACAGGGCACAACCTTTGAGACCAGTAGGAATCAAACGTTTAATTCAAGTGAAATTTGGGAGATTGGGGGGATTGTCAAAGAATAGCACTGCTTTGGATTAACACGGCGTACACGCAAAAAAAATCATGCAAATCTTAATCCATTTGGAAATAATATTAACAACAATTCTAATTATTATTAAGTGTTAAACTAAGACCTGATTCCTTCATGGATTCAAGCTGAGAATAAAATGCATTTCATTCCACTTTTGTTTCACTTTTTCTTCTCAGAAAGATAACAGTAAAAAAAAAAACTATTGCCACCTTGTCTCTTATGAATCTAAATCTTGTAAATGCTGTGTTAGAAAAAAAATCCATAGCACTGTTACCATAGCAATATAAAGTCCTTCTCAAAGCCCTACAGTATAGAGAACATACTGAGAATATACAGTACACTGCCCTTGTTATTGGTTATGATTTCTGCACCAGTGTGCACCTAATGGATACTAAACTTTGCAAGCTGCATAGAATCAGTAAGGTGTAATTGCTGAGCACAAAGTTTCACAACAAACCTAAAAACTCATTTTCTGTGAAACTACTTCTGTGTGTGCAGTATTGGATCAAGATTTACAGGAGTGGGACGTTTAACTGCTCCCCCACTCTTCAGCGATGGCTGATGACATAATTTCTACATGTTGTTGATGATGTTTACATCTTTCTTACATCAATTTCTTTAAAGTGTGTTGGTCAGATGTATATTCATGTTATAAACATTTGGTCATACAAGGATGTAAACAGGTTCTGTACCAGTTATTTAAGTTTTCTCCTGATTTTCAGGTATTTTTCAGGTGTTTTTAGGTGAATATATGTATATATGTATATATATATGTGAGTGTATATATATATGTATATGTATATATATGTATACGTATATGTGTATATATATATATATAAATATATGTATGTATGTATGTGTAATGTTGGTGTATATATATATGTGTGTGTATATATATATATACACATATATGTGTGTATGTGTGTGTATATATACCCACATATGTGTGTGTATATATATACACATGTATGTATCTGTATATATGTATATATACACACATATATACTGTATACACATACATATATGTGTATATATATACACACACATATATACACCCATATGTGTATGTATATGTATGTGTGTATATGTGTATGTGTGTGTATATATGTATATATACATATACTGTATACGCATACATATATGGTTATATATACACACACTCGTATATATACCCATATAATATATGGGTATATATCTATATATAGATATGTATATCTGTATACATATTATGTATACAGATATACATATCTATACACACAATAAATACACTATAAATTGCTGTTGAGCTCAATGGGAAAACAGACAATATAAACTCTAGTAATGTTTACAGACACTGTGCAGAAAAGGTTGGTCGTAGATGTTGCCATGTTGTTAAATGTAAAGTAAATGATGTGACATTTTGACCTGAACGACGACGACTGTGTCGTCTCAATCGCCTCTGCAGTTCCCAGCTCTTCCCCAAAAGATGTGACCGTCGTGAGCAAAGAGAACAAACCTCGCACCATCATCGTGAACTGGCAGCCTCCCTCCGAGGCCAATGGAAAGATCACCGGTGAGTCTCAGGATCTCGTGTTCATTTAACTTAAACTGGTAAAAGTACAATTTCAGGTTTCACTGCATTTGAACTGCATTTGAACTGTTGTGTGACACTTCTCTACTGAAGGCAGGGGAATTGACTTACACCTAAAAAATGACCATGTCCTTCTTTGTTTTAGGCTATATTATCTACTACAGTACAGATGTGAATGCTGAGGTCCACGACTGGGTTATAGAACCAGTGGTGGGCAACCGTCTGACCCATCAGATCCAGGACCTGACGCTGGACACCACCTACTACTTCAAAATCCAGGCCCGCAACTCAAAAGGCATGGGCCCCATGTCTGATGCTGTCAACTTTCGCACTCCAAAGAGTAAGTTTCCACAGTCGGCCCAAAAAAGACCCAAAAGAAAGTGGGAAAATGTGTCGTCACGAATTCTAGCTCATGTTTTTGTTTCTAAAAAAATAGTAATTTATCTAATTATGGGTTGTGGACCCAAAATATGTAGCAGTTAGAGAGCGAGTTAATGAAGTCTTATCTCTCACACAATCTCTAAAAAAGCAAATATCCTGATTACATTAGGTCACAAATGAATTTGACGACGTGTTTCCAAGGATTTATGTTTTCCTTCGAACAAAGATCCTTCTAAAGATCTGAAACCGATGTTTCCCAAACGAAGTTCATCTGTTAAGGAACAATGTGAAAGAAAAACTATGCTTTATGTTCAATAGAGTGATATTTCCACACCTTATTCTGCTTTTTAAGGTTGTTTTTTTGTGTGATTTATTTATTTTTTTCAACATTTTGGGATTTGTGTTGTGGACTTTTTATTCGATGCTTTGCTCTTAATGTCATCTTGGCTGTCCGAGGTCCATTCTTGCTCTTTGTTTTTTCTCACAGTTTCTCTCGTTTTGCCTCATAATGCACATCTCTTGCTTTATTTCGGTCTCCCTCGCTGCTCTTTTCAGCTAACCTGTTTTTTTGGTTTTTATTGTCTCTCCCTCCCTGCTCTCCTTTGGCCTGTTAAGCTGAGTCCTCTGACAAAATGGCTAATGACCAAGGTAAACTTCCCCTCCACACTTAATCTTTCACTGCTGGCTCTGCTCCCTGTGTATCTCTCTTTCCAAAGATTGCCATCTTTTGGGCTGAAACAAACTCGGGCTGCATGAACGGCAAAAGCAGCATGTGTTTGAGTACTTTTTTGGAATTGTGATGAATCTCATGTAGGTTTGAGGCCATAAAAACACTTCATTTCATCAGAACGTTCTGTTTTTCCTCTCCCTTGTTCTTTCTTTCTTATCAGCCTCAAATCTTCCATCAAAGCCTGGGCTTTCAGGCAACCAACAGCCACCAGACTCTGGAACTTCAGTTGGTAAGACTTTGTTTTTTTCTTCAACTGTCCTGTTCTGCTGTCATCCTGTCAGTCAGACTCTACAGCAGGGATGAAGATGATGCTGTCCCCTTTCTCTGACAGTGCTTTTTCAACTTTTTGGCTCCATATTTCTTGATTATTTGTGTTTGGTGTGCCTCTCTTACTTAGTTTCCACTGGAGGATTTATTGATCCAGTTGGAAATGAATATCCACAACTATTTTCATGAGATTAACATAGAGCTGCAACTAACGATCATTTGATGTGCTGAATCCAAAGATCACATTGGTTTTGCTCAATCAGGTCAACTTTCTGAACAGAGCTACATATTAGTTTTTTTACATGTTTTTTCACGTCATATGATGCAAAATTCTTTTATATTTCTTGCAATAAACAAATTCTGAAGATTTTTCATGTGCCAACTTATGGCTAATTGTTTTTTATATATATTTCAAGTGAATGAAATGGCTTCGACAAGAAGATCTTGCAAATATAAGCAATGAGACGTATTCTGCTACATCTGCACTGAATACAACGTATCTGGTATCACAGGAATCTTTAAGAAAACTTTTTTTTTCTCCTAAAACCTTTTTTGGATGAGAAATATTAACGAAAATCAACTGATAATGTCACAAAAATGTAATCAATTTAGTCAGAAGATTGGATTTTTCTAAATCAAATTAGCATTAAAACCTGACCTGAAAAACGGATTCAACGGTGCAAAATGGTCCTAATTCAGTTGAAAAGACATAGACAACTTACTTTTTTTTTGGTACCCAGTGCTTTTCATAATCCATTAATCTGTCGATTATTTACTCGAATAATCGTTTGGTCCATAAAATGTCAGAAAATGTTAAAAAACGTTGTCCACAAACCAAAATTATTCCGTTGGAACGATTTCTTTGTTATGTGGAGCAAAGAAACAAAGAAAATATTCACATTTAAGAAGCTAAAACAATCAGAATTTTTTTTTTTTTTTTTTAATCATGAAAAAAGCTTCAAACCGAATATCAAAATAGCTGACGATTCATTTAGTCATCGATTAAAAATAATTTCAGCTCCAGTTTAACATCACCATAAATGAAGGACCCATTGCTGAGATTTTCAGTTGGTTGTAAGCTGCAACCTCACCACTAGATGGCACTAAATTCCACACATTGGTCCTTGATATCTTCTGGTTCTCCAATTTCCTCAAACACATTCAGAGGTTTATGGGACACTCTGGATTGTACATGGATGGATGGATGGTTGTGTGTCTTTGTACGTTGTGCCCCGCCTTTTACCCAATGTCCACTGGGATTGGCTCCAGCTCCCCTCGCCCCATTGTATGAGGATAAAGCATTAGACAATGACAAGTTCTAATCGTGAATGACGAGTTCTAATCCTAGTCTTTCTCCTCTTGAGGTAAATCAGGTGTGGGAAGCAACAGTGAAAATCACATCCTGGTCATTATCATCATCATCTCAGTGGGAGCGTTCACCATCATAGTGGTGGTGGTCGGCGCCTTCCTGTGCACGCGGCGCACCACGTCCCACCAGAAGAAGTAAGACTCTCACCCACAGCTGTCATCATTTTGATTGTGACGCTGTTTTACTGAATGAGGCCAGACTTTCACCGTGTTTTCCCTCCGCAGAAAACGAGCTGCCTCCAAGTCCACTAACGGCTCCCACAAATACAAAGGAAACTCCAAAGACCTGAAGCCTCCCGATCTTTGGATTCACCACGAGAGGCTGGAACTCAAACCCATTGATAAGTCGCCAGAGCCCAACCCTGTAATGACAGAAACTCCCATACCCCGCAGCTCACAGGACATCACGCCGGCTGACAGCGGCCTGGACGGCAATCCCCACTTACAGCCGAGGCGCAACTCCTACCGTGGTCAGTGTTGCCCGAAGGACGAGACTTCATGTTTGATGTTATAAGAGCGAGATCAAAGTGAAATGTCACACACACTCGTTGCCATTGAGCTCACATCCATTATAACACTGAGCACACTTCCTGAGTTTGACTTTGAAGGAAATTACGTTTCGAAAGTGTGACGACTAAGAAAAGTTTATTAAGCTCAGGAAGTGAACTAATAACCTCTGCTTTTCTTTCAGGAGCATGATTGGCTGAGCCTTAAGATGAATTTGAGATCATGTTTTTGTTGTTTCATAAGTCAGTCCTCGTCTGCCGTGTTGTTTTGAACATCATGCAAAAACATTTCATGCTTTTCATGCACGGTGCCCATTGCCTGTCATAATTGCAGCGATGCAAGCAAAAGCTGTCACAGATTCAAGTACAGTGAATTTTCTCAGCATAATTAGTTTAAAAATTAATAATAACAATAATATGAGCCCGACATCGGTATTTGGTGGAAATTTAATCCAAACCGAGACTTATCTGAACATTGAAAGATCGTTAAGATGGATCGCTCACAAAACAAAACACCGCAGAGTAGCACCTCTAATCTGATTGGCTGGTTTCCATCATACCTTTTAGGCCACGAGTCAGAGGACAGCATGTCTACACTAGCAGGCCGCCGAGGGATGAGGCCTAAAATGATGATGCCTTTTGACACACAGCCACCTCAGCGTAAGTGTGTGTTTCTGTGAGTGAGAGAATGAGCAACAGATACTGAAATATGACCTTTTCATAATCCACAATGACCGATATTTGGTCAGAAAAACATCCAAATATATGTATTTTTATATCTAATTAACATCCACTTTGTTGCTGATGGTTAATCATCTCATCTTGTGTGTGTATCCATGTCCACTTCCATTCACAGCTGTGATTAGTGCTCACCCCATCCATTCCCTCGATAACCATCACCACCATTATCACATGGGCAGCTTGGCGTCGCCAACACGAAGCTACCTTTACCACCAGGGTAGCGGGCACCCGCGGCCTCACGCATGCGCCACCCCCATCTCCCATTTTGACAGGGTGGATTCTACAGGTGAGACGCTGCCCCCTGCTGTACGGCTGAAGCACAAGCAGGACAGGGACCGACTCATGCCCATTCATTGATTTATCATTTGCTCATTCATCCACATGCTGCTGCCATCTTGTTGCATTCATATTTTAGCTACTAATCCCTATTCTCCGACCTCCCGGGCCTTCGGAAGTGATTATTTGCAACTCTCCCTTTATTTTTACTTCTTTCTTTTATTAATATATAATGTAGTAATAATACATGTGATGTATGGCAAGTTAGAACAACAGAGTTCCTTACGTGTAGGGCTGCAACTAAATATTTTTTTCATAATCGATTTATCTGTCATTTGATTCTCGAGTAATCGTTTGGTCCATAAAATGTCTTGTTTTGTCCACAAACCAAAGTGGTTCAGTTTTAATTGGTTTCCCAATTATAGAAGCTGTAAAATCACAGAAACTGGTTTTAATTCTTGAGAAAACACAAACTGAACTTCTGTAGCGTTAGTGCAAAAACGCCCAAAAATGGCCGATCAATTTAAGATGGCAGCCTTCCTGTTGCGTTTGGATCATGGTCATAAAGTCATTTTTTTCTTCATCCTGACCTTCTACACGTAATTTAGTAATCGACGAATTGTTTCAGCCCTACTTGCATAATAAACTCTGGGATTAGATCTGTATAAAGGTGTAAAGAAACTGGTCCGGTGCTTCCGAGCATTTACAATCAAAATCTGGAAGACTCATCATCTCCTTCCATCCAACCCCGTCTCCAGAGTCCGTGAGAAACACTCCCATCTCAGAACCCCTCCCTCCAGCCACCGCCTCCTCCCAGGTCTCTTGCCCCTCGGAGATCATGGCTGACCCTGAGGGAAGCTACCACGGCTCCACCACCACAGAGGAGGAGCCCAGCTACTCCAGCAACCTGCCCCCACTCCGCTCAGCGCACCCGCACGCCCACGCCCACCCGCTCAAAAGCTTCGCAGTGCCGGCGATCCCCGCGACCAGCCATCCATCGTACGAGTCACCTGCTCTGCCCAGCACTCCACTGCTTACTCAGACTGGTGAGGAGAAACTCTTCTACAACACACACTTAGGCTACATTCAGACCTGTGACTAAAGCTGTAGTATGTAAGTTTAAAAGGACTCATATTATACCCTATTTCTCCAAGTGAACCTAGTTCCCTGGTGTCCCTGGTGTTGGTACTGTGTGCACATTATATACAGTCAGCCACTGTTGTAGACCTGAGATCCAATCACAGGTGGTCACAGGAGACTCATTCAGGGTGCAGGTTAATACCAGGTCATAAATAATGCTATTCAATTAAGATCAGATCTTAAGTCTGAACAGGACACTTTAGATTAGGGAACACATATTCACCATTAACTAGGTGCTTACTAACATATACATAAGTAGCATACTAGCCCTTTATTAGTAAATATTAAGCATGTATTAACAACTTATGTAGGAAAAATGTTAATTAATGTCGTAATAGAGGTAGAATAAGGTGTTGATACGTAGTTAATGATTACTAATAAAGGGCTAGTATGTGACTTATATGCATGTTAGTAAGCACCTAATATGTGTTCTGTTTTAATTGCCTTCACTGACTGTTGCATATCTTCTTCACAGGACTTCCCAGTCACCCCCACGTTGTTAAAACAGCCTCCATCGGAACACTGGGAAGGACACGAACACCGATGATAGTCAATGTTCCCAATGCTCCTGATGTGCCAGAGACCAGCAAGATGCTCGAAGATGTAGACAGCGTGAGTCTAGTGCCCCCCACTGGCAGTCTGTTTATTTAATATTTATTGTATATTAGTGCTGTCAAACGTTAGCACGTCATTGGCATTTAACAACGTCAACGGTAACGCACAGCGCGTTTCCATGGCGACTGACCGGAAAAAGAAGCGAGTGACGTCATGTTTACGTGACTCCGGATTGTTAAAATGAGTCTCTAAAGTAACGCTAAACTTTAAAAACAGAGGCACACGTACGCAGTACACAGGTATGCTGGTTATTTGTAGCGCTGCTCTTTCCGTTTAATAAACAGACCGCTCCACTGTAGGCGCGCTAACAAAGCTAACTGGTAAACGGTGCCTGGACTCCAGTGTCGCGGCACGTAAACATGGCGTCATATGCGTCTTTTTTCGGTCAGTGTCATGCATTAACGCGCGTCAACCTGTTGGACAGCACTATTATATATTCAGTCTTATATTTTATAATATTAAACCAAGTCACACATTCCTTTCATATCCATATCACTGTTTTTAGCCACTGGATTATACAGCTACTTTGAACTGCACATTGGTTTTAACCACATTTTGTATTTGCTCTTTCTCTCTTTTTATTCTTTCCAACTCCATACCCGTCTTTATTTGTTGTCTGCTGCGTTTGATCAATTCATTGATTTAAAAACAACAAAAAAATCACACTTTATGTCCTAATCTTCCATTGCCTGCCGATCACGCTTGTTTATGTTTTGCTTTTGTCTGACGCCTTTTCTCGTCTTTGTCATTTTACGTTACTTCAGTTCCTTTGACCGTCACCCAGCTTGCCGCACCCCCGATCATCTTCACTCCTCCTTTCCTCTTGCGAAGTTCCCTGACTGACCCTCTCCTCCTCTCGTTTTTTTCCTCTTTTTTCTCTCTCCTCCCTTTTACCCTTCAGGTGCTTGCCAGCCTCCCCCCCTGCCCTTCCCCCGCCCCCCGCAGTAACCCTGTTCCTCTCCCTCAGAACTACGAGCCTGACGAGCTGACCGAGGAGATGGCCCACCTCGAGGGCCTGATGAAGGACCTAAACGCCATAACCACAGCGCCATGAGCATGCACACACACACACACACAGCTGGACTCACACACACACACACACACACACACACTTCCACTGCGTCATGCACACGCACACACACACTCAGTCAAACAAACACATCCAAACCTTTTGAGCCAGTGGCTGGTGGACACAACATGGCTTCTTGTGCCCAAAAAAAAACTCTCACATCTCCCTTTCCAGAGGAAACAAAACTCCAGACTGAAATAATTAAAAAAAAACTTTTTTGGCTTACATAGCTCAGTCTCAGGAGATTGCCATGAGTGGGAAAAACAAAGTGAGACACATCTTTTTATGAAGAACCATTCTCAGAGACGATGAACTTTCAACCGGAAGATTGTGAATTTTTTTTTGTCCTCAGCAAAAACACGTATGGTAGGTCGTTGTGGCGAGTGCTCACTCGAGGTGAATTCAAATGTCTAAGTCTAAGTCAAAATGGAGAAAGTAAAAAAAAAAACATGTTGGTTTTTGATGTCGGTGGCCCCTGCAGCGCCATCTACACGCAGTGTTTGTTCGATCCGTGTTTTCTTTGTGCATTTCGTATGACTATCGGGCCGTTACAGCGATATGGACATCCTTTTAAAAGCCTCCATCATCCACAATCATGGTCAATTTCTGTTTCTACCCCCACGTGTCATATGTTGTGCCATGACTTTTTAATATTTACTATGTTATTATAATATTTTTTTACATACATATCCTTATAAACGTGTACATATGTTGTCCTTCTTTCTTTTTTTTTTTAACTGCCTCATCCTTTTATTGTTTCATCATTATTGTTGTTATTATTATTATTATTTGGAATGAAAGTGGGATTTTAAATGAGTCCTGAAGCTCATTTTGTTTTTCATATCAGCAGGAGTTTAAGAAACCTGATGTGTTTCTACAGTACATTCTTTTCTGACATTGTGTTGCCCTTGTTGTACATTAAAATGTTTCCTTTTTAAAATGTTTTGTTTGTTATGGGAGCTCCTTTTTAAAAGCCTTACCAATGTGTTTGTGTGTTGTACGGTAGGGACAACTTGGCCTTTTCATGGGATGTCGCTCTTTACTTGCTGCCATGACAGCTTCTGTATTGTTCTGCGGGGACGATGACAGTTTCTCCTCAGTGGTCTGGGGTAATCTAGGACTCAGGGCATTGACCCCCCCCCCCCCCACCACTCCAAAAACAGGGAAAAAAAAACATCACATGGTATCAGTCAAACATGCAACAGGCAAGTTATCTTTTATATGAAAAGTGAAATCAGATGTGTGTGTGTCTCATTACCATGAACCAATATTTGGTTTGACATATGTACTGCTGTACCACACATGCATCTCCCCAACAGCAGAGCGCGTTTGCTGTTTTTTTTTTCTTTTTATCATTATTTTCTTGTCATTTTTCACTCAAAAGCCTGGCGCCCGAGTTCTTTTTACAAATCTTATACAATGCAAAGATGTTGGCCTTTTGAATGGGACTCCCAGAACTTTTTGTTTATTTTTAAACATGGTGATTTTTGTATGAAGAAAAAAAAAGAAGAAGCTTGTTCTATACACAAATCTACGGAGGCCTGGAAGTGACATGAGAAAAAAAATAAGATTGATGGAATAAAAACTTGAAATCTCGAGTTTCAAACTGGAGATCTTGAGTTTCCAAGAAAATATATTAAAAAATCGAGAGTTTCAAAATTGAGACGAAAATTTTTTTTTTTCATCGTTGTTTGGAAACTCGAGATCTCGACTTTGAAACTAGAGATATCAAGGTTTTTTTTCATATTTTTTTGGAAACTTTGAAACTCAAGATTTCAAGTTTTTTTTCATCCATTTTTTTTCTGTTGTCACTTCTGGGCTCCGTACAAATCCAATGTAAAAAGGAAAAAAAAAAAGTCAGCTCAGAAACTAGTTTTTCATGACCCTCTTACCCAAAGAAATTTGTCATTTGCAATCACAGTAATTTGCTCTACTTTTGTGAATACCATGTTTCTCTTAAATGTACATCATCATGAATGTCAGTGTAACTGTAAGAGATTTTCAAAACCTACGGATAGAAACAAGATCGACAACAAAGAGGGAGCGAAAACGGATCAGAATCCATTTGGGAAATGATCTATTGAGTTGTAAACAGTTGAACCTGTATTGCACTTTTTCACAATTTTTAAAAAAGTACATTTCTTACATATCTTGTGTTTTAAATATCAAAAGCTGTTTGTGTAACGTAGTGTCCTAGGAAAGCGGCAGGCAGCTGGTCTTGTTTTTTTTTTTAAATGTTCTTTTTATTTTATTTTTTTGCTTCAGAGATGATATGAATTCAAGCAGCAGAGTTGTTTACTTTACAGCTGATCACGAGGAATTCCGTTGATGCTTGTTGATGTACAGAGCTTTCTTTGCTTTCTGTAGAAAAAAGAAAAAAAAAAACATCTGTGGCTTTTTAAAAAAAAATGTTTGAAAAAAAAAAGGTTTGGAAAAAAATATGTTTTTTATTGGTGCTCCTATACATTGTGTATACAAACTATTACGAATACTAACAAAGTAAATGATTCTGCGTGTCTTCTTTTCATAACATGAGGGCGCCTGTACACATGTACAGTGATGCACTGCACAG
This sequence comes from Microchirus variegatus, assembly GCF_963457635.1. Classification (NCBI taxonomy): domain Eukaryota; kingdom Metazoa; phylum Chordata; class Actinopteri; order Pleuronectiformes; family Soleidae; genus Microchirus; species Microchirus variegatus. The sequence goes on along the minus strand of NC_139815.1, from coordinate 9,604,138 downwards.
AGAATCTGCTATGTACTGAGTAATATTAGGGCTGGAAAATGAACTTTAACGACAGAAAAATTAACTCCGTAAAGTGGGAAACCATAAAATTACGGCATCAAAACATTGTATAAGATAATTTGATTTTGAAATAAACAGATTCCAATGATGTAATCACACAAAGGCAAACTTCCATTCAAAACAAATAAATACTTACTGTACAAAAAAAAAAAACATAAATAAAAGCTTAGGCTAGCTGCCTTTTTCTCCCAGAAGTTATAAAAATAAACTGTACACAAACATCACAAACTGGTGTTTTGTGTGGTTTTTCAAAGTAGAAACTTCAATAAAAAAATAAATACATTAATTTAAAAAAAAAAAAGATTTTTGAAGTTTATGAATCGATTCAAAATTGTGAGTGATTAGAATTGCGATTGTTATATGAATTGATTTTTCCCTCACCCCTAATGCAGTCACAATTAGGTCAGTTACATATAGTTATATAAAAAAATAACATTTTCTCTGCATCTACTAGGACTACAGACATGACCTAAAGCTTCTATACATTGAAAATATTTGACTATTTTACCGTTTTATAACCTCTAATATAGTGTTTTCAATCTCAATCAGTACAGTCTGGTATATGATCATATATCTTGAAGGCAATTCAAGGATAATTTTACTCACAGCTTTACATAAAATGTCAATCTGAATGCCATGCACACTATGAGAGGGTCAACACACTGATGTTTTAGTCCGTGTGTAGACGCCAATCTCTATCATCACAGTTAATATAAATTGATAATTCATAAAATTCATTTAAATTCATAATACAAATGAAATGTGAGCAATTGTTTTTGTAAATGTATAAAACATTCACCTGGCCACAATCTTTAAATGACGGTAAGCTCAACTGATAAAATAATTTTCCGATTCTTTTCCCCCATTTATTGCACACAGCAAATGTGTTTTAAAGCTTTTTCAATATTCACAAATACATACAAACGTGATAAGTCTGCTACATAAATATTTTTGTCTCGACACACAATCACAATAGAATTGGAATGAAGCAATCGTTTTGATTGTCGGAAAGACATGACTTCAATTCAAGGTATTGCATGGAATTATTATTGCATTAACTCTATAATTACAGACATTTTTAAGCATAGACCTCCGTCTCCAGAGGCTCAACAGTAATTGTACAAACTACAATACTACAGTATTTATTTTATCGTTAAGAAGTAATCGAGAAATAAAGCCATGATATTTAAATGATTGTTAATTATAATTCGAAAGTTATTGACATATTGTTACAGTTAATGTTCCTTTACCTAGTGTAACAGGATTTGTTGGATGGCTGTCGTGTTACTCGATGAGCAGCAGAGGTCGCTGCAGCCATTTCCGTCTTGCTTCCTCCTCTCCGTCCACTTCCGTCTACGTCAGAATCTCTCCCAAACAGTGACCATGGCGGCCAGCTCAGACCGGAGTCCTCCTCCTCTTTTCTCCGCAGCTGAGGACCCAGAAGCGGGGCAGCCTGACATGGCAGACGGAGACAGCGACGAAGGAGAAGACATCTTCGTCAATAACGTATGTTCACGTTAATAACGACCTGTGTTGTGTGTGTGTGCAGTCAGGAAGTAAGTGAGCGGCTCTGAGCCACTGTCCGCCGCTTTATCTGATCTCAACTGCGGCATCAAAAATTAACCGACAAATGTCAAATTTCCTCCATAAACAATGAAGTAGCTTCATTAAGTTAAAGCTAAAGTTAATTCAAGCTCATATTTTTGAACAGTGATGACTTGTAACTTCTGATATTTAGCTTAGCTTTTTCGCTGTTTCGGCCTGCCCACTTGTTAAATCGGTAATTTTAACAATCTCAATTACGTCATTATTCTTCATGCATGTCCAGTTTCGTCAGAACTTCGTTAGATTATTAGTTTACTTATCTCCATATCACATGACTCCACCCAATCAGGCCCTGAACTCCTCCTTAGCTACTGTGTCTGTGACCAGTGGTGGAAGAAAAGTAAAATCATGAACATTGCAAGTAAACATCCCTGAAATTAAAAGTACTAATGTCATCATCATGTACTTTGTCTATGAACAATAAGTTAAATGTCTATTGTGACTAACATATATATATATTTGGATTCATACCTCTTCAATAGAGATTACATTTGCAATGTGAAACAACACAATCAGCAAATTGCTCATCCTACTTACTGAAGTTACTGAAGTGTTCTATATTTGACTATTCCTTTAAATCAGACGTCTCAAACTGGCGGCCCCCCAATTGATTACATGTGGCCCTCCTCTTAATATCATGTTATAATGAAAACATAGCCCACGACCTCACCTACTTTTAAACACAATGTAGCTGAAGCACAACTGCGAGCGAGGTGATAGAATATAATATATGTTTGCAAGCAATGTTTTTTATAACAGTAATAATACATTTGGTCATAATTATCCCATTATTAAATGTATCATATACAACATTCAATTACATATATAAATACACTTGTTAGGGCCCGAGCCACGAATGGCAGTGGCCGACACAAATTTTAATACAATTGTCTACATTATTATTTATGTAATTTAAAATAAATGTCTGTTTTTGATTAATGCGTTAATTTTGCATCATTAATAGTACGTTATACATGTAATATCATAATGCAATATTGTGAACACTTAGGTCTCATTCCTCAACCAAAATTAGAACATATTGCAGAAATTGAATAATCACTCATTGTCCAGTTGTTTATCCTCAACCTGAGGACATTTACATCCCTAAAATGTGTTTTCTCTCACAGTGCTTTCTTTAGTTGTTAATGCTCAATTGTTCATTTTAGCTTGTGGCCATGCAGCTTGTTTATCAACAGCTTTCCAGTTTAGTCCAGTGGTCTCTTCTCTCAGGCTTGGATCCCTCCAATTGTTCTCAAGATGAATGGGGTCATGAGATGATTTCAAAAATGTTCAGATCTTGGCCCTGTCTGTGTGAAAGATCAATTTCAAAGCAGTCATTTAGCTGTAATCATGTGAGTGGTATCGAGGGAAATCTCTTCAATGGAGCTGCTGATATCTCAGACATCTGATATTGAGCAAAGAGATGGGCTGTTCAGTCATCCAGTCTTTAGCAGTCCATTGTTTGTTGTCAATATGGTTAAAAAATGCATTTCTAATCTAAAGTATAACTTGTAGCTGAAGCTGTCAGATAAATGTAGTGGGGTAAAAATTAAAGGGGTAGTGCATTGGAAAAACACCACAATCTGTGTCTGTAAAATATGGTAACAGTCAGGAGAGGAGGTTAATTAACTAACCTGAAGTTTCTGTGACTCATTCAAAAACTCATGTCCTTCCTTTCTGCAGAGTAACCCTGTGGCTGTGAGTCGAGGAGTTTCTCAGCCAGATCGCATAAGTGAGGAGCCCCCGGATTTGTTCAAAGAGGAGGAGGCTAACACAAACACTAAATCCAATGGTGTTCACTCTGATGAGGACAACGACCTGTTTGCTGGTTCGTAACCACATTTGATCTACTAACAAACTAACAATATTTTGTCTGGATTTTCCAGTGTTAGCAGGCCCCTAAACTAATTTGAAATCATGTTGAATGTTTTTTTTTGAGCTAAGGTCAAGCTTCAGTTGTTGAAATGTAATATTGAAGGGGAAATCTATTTACTCCCAATGACTTCCCCTTGTTAAGACCAGGGCACTTTTAAACTTTGTCTTTTTTGATAAGATTCAGATAAGGGGCTGCTACATGTATCTGCCAAAAACTACAGTCATGAGCAGATTAAATGGTGTGTGATATTTCTATTTTTTCCCAAAACTGACTATGAGATATTTGGCATTGCTTTTTTTGTCAACTGTCCCAAGGATAATCAGTTAGATGCTTGTTATCAGATAATGTTAACCTCATAAGAATTTTGTAAAAGAGATTATAAAGAAAGTGCTTTTGCTTTTGCTCGGCAGACAAGACCAAATTATCTGCCTTTGTCATGCTGAATGGTCATTGTTCCTGCACAATACATCATTGCATTATCATGCAAGGATTTTAATTCAGATTAGTTATATCAGAATGAGAAGAAGTGTTTTTGTCTCTAATCTCAAGTTTTACATTTGTATGAATATCAGAAATATAACAGAGTAAATATATAGCTTAAATCAGGAACTGTCTGATAATATAATGTGTTATCTCAAGTTTATTGATTTAAGTCCATATTTTATCCTGATGCAGATCTTTACTCAAACAGCTATGGTTTGATACTTGGTCCTAGTTATGAAGTGTGAAATCTGATGTCAGCAGCCAACAGGGATAAAATAAAATGTTAAACAGGTTTTATCCTGTTTTACTGAGGTTTTTTTTTTTTTTTAAGATGCAAAATATGATTGTGCTTAGTATAACTGCTAGTGTCTGAGAGAACCGAAAATACTAACTCACATTTTTTTAATCAATTATAGAGTCTTAGTGCATTAGTTATTCAAACATTATACGCAAAACGTTGTGTTTTTGTTGTTGTTGGTTTTCTTCTGTTTTGAAGAACTCTCAAGTTTTCATTTTATTTTTGGGTGAAGAAAAACTTTGAATAAAGTCCTTCTTATCTTTCCTCAGATGCATGTGTGGAGCTGAGTACAGACAAGTCTGGTAGCTCTGGTAGGAAGGAGCTCACCTCTGCTTCTGTGCTTTCTCGTCCTGCCTCCTCGTTCACTCAGAACCCAACCACATCCTTGGAGCAGGTAGAGGCCACAGCCAAACATCCGAGTATTGACAGCATGCATGCTTTAACAACACACACGCTGTAATTTGTCTGGTTATCATTCACACTATTTGAGCTAAATCATTGAATTGCTCTTACACTACACTTCCCTATAATGACAGTTGGAGGAAGACGAAGCCAAGGATAGTTTCGATGTGGACGTGGCTGTCACCAATCCTGAGAAAGTTGGTCAGTCTCCATTTTCCGTTACTCTGACTAAACCACGATGTGTCAATCTGTAATTTCCACTCTATTCTGACGGGATGATTATAATGGCAAAATAACTACGTTCTACAGTAAATTTTTTAGGACTCATATTTCTGTAAATGCCATCAGGAAACAAGTAAATTCTCACCTTCAACATCACAACTTTTATGTTTCTGTCCTAGGTGATGGCATGAATGCATATGTGGCCTACAAAGTATCCACTCGGGTGTGTATTCAAGGTTATGTTGAGACATACATTTTGAATTTTTTATTATATTATATTCAAATGCTTAAACTTGACTATTATTTCTCTACTTTCTCTTCTGTCTACCATCAGACTTCTTTGTCCATGTTCAGAAATAAAACCTTCTCTGTTAGGAGGCGTTTCAGTGACTTCCTCGGTCTCTATCAGAAGCTGTCGGTCAAGCAGTCGCACCATGGTTGCATCATTCCACCTCCGCCTGAGAAAAGTGTTGTAGGTGAGTGAGTTTTATTATTATTATTAGGGTTCGAGCACGAATGTGCAAGGAGTTATTATTATTATTATTATCATTCTTATTATTATTTTTCCGCCAAATTAATCAAATTTTTGAAGACCTGAACATACCCCAAAATTCACCAATTTTAGCAATCATGATCCAAATGCAACTGGAAGGCCGCCATCTTTGACTGAACAGCCACTTTTGGGCGTTTTATGGCAAATTTGCACCAATACTACAAAATCAATCTAGTTAGTATTGTTATTGTACATGATGATTCGTATATGTGCACATTTTTGTGACTTGTGATTTGTACTCATGATAGGAATGACCAAAGTGAAGGTAGGAATGGATGACCCATCATCTGTAGAGTTTGTGGAGAGAAGAAGGGCGGCTCTGGAAAGGTAACAAATAAGTCATATGTTTATAAAGTCATGATGTGTGTCTGTTCACTCCATAGACTTTTTAATCTCTTGCTACTCGCATCTGCTTCTTTTGTAGGTATATCCAGAGAGTAGTCGCTCACCCATTGTTACTACAAGATTCTGACGTCCGTGAGTTCTTGGAGAAAGAGGATGTAGGTGTTTTATCATACAAAGATATTCTAGCTGTCTAGTTGTTTTTTTGAAAGTAAAAAAAGAAATGATACTTATAATAAATGTGATATTGGAAGAATAACTTTTGCACTGTGTATGTTGTGTGTGTGTGTATTCAGCTTCCCAGGGCGGTGAGCACTCAGACGCTGAGTGGAGCTGGATTCCTCAAAATGATCAATAGGGCATCAGATGCTGTCAACAAGATGACTATCAAGATGAATGAGTCTGACACTGTAAGGGGACACAATGTAGTATTTGTGCAGACTGTTGCACACAAAGCTTCTGTTGTGGATATTTTGAGCTAATAACTTGAATGAATAGTTGCATTAGATCAGGGGTCACCAACGTGGTGCCCGCGGGCGCCTGGTAGCCCACAGGCAGCCGATACGGTGCCCGCGGGCTCACTTCACTTCACCTCACTTGCATGTATCCTTATGATCGCTCTGTAAAATATCTTTGAAATTGTTTATAAAAACTGGTAATCGTTAGGAGTAAGCACTGGAATGAATGTGTATGCAGTTGAATGCATAATATTAATCATTTAAATGGTAAACAAAAAAAAACTGTTAATGTGGTAGCCCTCCATATTATTCTTTAGCCTTCAGGTAGCTCTCATCTCAAAAAGGTTGGTGACCCCTGCATTAGATGCATTCAAACTTACTTAACGATATTATTGTTTGTGTAAAGGAACATATTAAATAACCAAAGGTAAAGTTAAATTATTATTCAACATATATATATGCTGAATTGTGTATATATATATATATATGTATGTGTGTATATGTATGTATATATATATATATATGTGTGTGTGTGTATGTATATACAATTAATTTATATATATATATATGCTGAATTATAATTTAACTTTACCTTTCGTTATTTAATATGTGTATATATATATATGTATGTGTATGTATATATATATATACGTATATATAATAATACTAAATATAATAATATATCTATACATATATGTATACATATATATATATATATATATATACATTGTGTGTTTTTAAATTAACTATAATAACCCTGGTGTGTGTATATATTGTAGTATAGTAACTATAATTTCTCCTCTTTTTGCTGCTTCTCAGTGGTTCGAGGATAAGTTCCAGGAGGTGGAGAACGAGGAGCAGCAGCTGAGGAAGCTTCACGCTATGGTCGACTCCTTGGTCAATCACCGGAAGGGTGAGTCTCATCTGCCTTTCTTGACTCATCTCTCTCTATCTATGAGTAAGCTGCAGATGCCAAGGTAATTAGAGGTAAAATGAGAAGAGTGATTTTGTTTTCCCTTTCTTCAAAACCAGAGCTGTGTGGAAACACTGCAGTATTTGCCAAAAGTATGGCCATGTTGGGGAATTCTGAGGACAACACGGCTCTGTCACGGGCTTTGTCCCAGCTGGCAGAGGTGGAGGACAAGTTGGAACATCTGCACCAGGAGCAAGCAGCCAGTGATTTCTTCATATTTTCAGAGCTACTGGCCGACTACATCCGCCTGCTGGCCTCTGTGCGGGTGAGATGACAGCTGCAGAATGGTAGATATGCAGAAGCCAGAAGTAAAGATTAGGGCAAGATGGTCCGCTGTGGTGAATCCTAAAGGGAGAAGCTCAGAGAAGATGATGCATTATCCATCACATGTTCAAGACACTGAAGTGCCAGGATCACTTTTGCAGAAAAATTAGGTTGATATTCTGATTTAAGTTGGAACAGTTTATGTTCATCTGAGTCTGTTTCTATGATTTAACACAAGCAACAACTCATTTCTGCAAGTACATCCAACTTTCCTTCCTCACCCTGTACATTGTCAGATGGTTAGAATTTTAATGATCTTTAAAAAAGCATGAACCCACTGTATTAGGCCTTAACAATTAGTCACAATACAGCTTCCTGCAATTTTCCAAACGCAGGAGGCACGGTATTTGTGAAAGCCAAAATTGTTGTCAAAATATCATTTTAGATTCATTATTGATCTTTACACATCTACATCATTATCACATCATTCTATAGTCTGAAGAGAACATCCTTGTTCCGTTTCTTACAGATCTGCACTAATATCAGACGGTAATCCTTTTAATTATGTTTTTCTAATGAAAATTTGTAAAAATCACAATTTCCTCAGATATCGCGATTCCTGTCAAAATAATCGCAATTATTCAAAATAGTTTAGCCTTACACTGTATTACAAATTCACATTAATGGTGCAAACATGCGGCACGTCCTTGGGTGAATTGATTAAAATGTTTTGTTGTGTCTAACGTGTCAACTCGAAAGAGACTACACCTACAATGTTTTGTAACCTGGATGTCGTGCACAGGGCTGTTTTGACCAGCGCATGCGAGCGTGGCAAAAGTGGCAGGAGGCACAGAGCTCACTCCAGAAGAAAAGGGAGGTCGAGGCCAAGCTGCTTTGGGCCAACAAGCCAGACAAACTCCAGCAGGCCAAAGAAGAGATCACGGAGGTAACACAGGCTACACAGCTGCTGCAGCACTGACTCAAACCTCACACTGTTTGTCTTTACAATGAAACAGTGAAGGTCATTGTACATTTACATTACAGTTGCTTGTTACAGGCAGCAGAAATGAAAGTGTAAACTCAAAATGATGTTTATCTGAAGGAGTAGAGTAGTCTGATGAGCAGCCAATTAACTACATGCTTAATATTATTTGTTCTGTCTCAAAAGAGTTATTGTGTTTATTGTTTAGTGATAATAGAGAGTCTGCGTCATGATACGGGGTGTTTTTAACTTTTACATTGCTGAAATATATCAAGATAGATACTCAAACTTTGTTTTTGTTTTCCTCTCCTTGTGCATCGTCAGTGGGAGTCGAGAGTTACTCAGTACGAGAGAGACTTTGACAAGATTGGAATGACTGTACGCAAGGAGGTCCTCAGGTTTGAGGTATGTTCTTTTTTAATTGCTATAAGGAGAAGAATGTTGAGATCGTAGTTCACTTTTGTATCACTGAATTTACCTCATACTGGATTTACAGTATATATAAGATGTACAAGATTTGATTTGAATATTCATGTAAAAGAATGTGTTGCTTCTTAAACACCATCTTTATGTGTGGTGGTTAAAACGTTTTAATTGAGACCCAGAGATGTGACTCGACTTCTGCCTTTTCAGAAAGAAAAAGCCAAGGAATTCAAGAGCCAGATAGTCAAATATTTGGAGGCAATGCTGCAGTCACAACAACGGGTAATTATAGAACTGTATCAAGAATTCTGTTTAAGATGTGTTTTTGCTGTCATGACTATTAAATGTCGGTTGTAAGTATTTAGTAATACTTGTGAATGAAATGTTTAACTAATAATAAGTGTCTAACTCCAGCCACATGTTTTAACTGGCATTGTAATCCTTGTCTTTTTCTTGTGTTGCAGCTTATAAAGATTTGGGAGGCATTCCTGCCTGAAGCAAAGGCAATAGCTTAATGAAGAGAGAGAGACTTTTCTAAGAACCTAAATGCCTTTTTTAACACTTTACCTCTTGACCAGAAACTGAGAGGCAAATTTTAAAACACACAAGGAACTTCCACCCATTTTCTTCTTCTCCTTTTATATTATACAATACGCTGCCACGTTTACATAAGATTTCTTTTCTTTGTTTATGTTCTTGACTCAAAGATGGTATAAAGCAGGAATCCAGCAGAGGTCGACCTGGTTGTAATATTTGTAAAAGCCACTGTCAGTGGGATATTGTTTCATGCTTAAAGCAGTACATTAAAGAGTTAACACTGAGGTACTGCCCTAGAGCTATGTCGTCTTTAGTTTACATTAGAAGGTAGATGTGTGCAAGTCATTCCACTCTGCAACTGCTTTTGTTGATGAGTGCATGTCAGATCAAGTTTAATGCACTAAAATGTATTGTACATTTGGATTTGTTTGTTTGTTTTTTCTAATAAGATAACCACTAATTATGACGGAGGACATTTACCAGGAGTATTGGCACATTGTTACAGTGTATTAAACATTTCATATTAGATTATCTGGAATCATATTCAAATGTGGATTTGACAAAGGCATCGTCTTGTGGGAGTTTTTCTGAAATGATAAAAGAAATGTAAAATTGCAGTCACCATCACTGCGTTGTTGGTATTTTCTGTGACAATGTATTTACTAGAATCTTGTTTACTAATCAATTTCTCCTGGTTTCAATAACTTTGTTATTGTTTTTTTTTATTCCTGAGATTGAGGCCCCGAGGTATTCATTCGGATGCAGAGATTTACTGCCATTGTGTAAATGACTCTTGACATGTATGTACACATGTACAGTACTTGAAATGAATCATGCGACCTCTTTCCTTTTGATAAATTGGTTGAACAATGACAGGAAGGCACAGACATTCAATTGAAACAGGCCCTTATTTTCCTCTTCAGCATTTGTAAGTGTAGTTTTTTCTGTCATTTCATATTACCGTAAGAATGTGCTTTATTTTTGTAACCACTTTGCATCAGCGCACTCATTTTCCTGTAAATGCTATACAGGCAGTTGTACAAAATAAAACATGATTGGATAATCTTTGAGAATTTCTTTTTTCGTGATCGTTCATTGGCTTTCCCTTTTAAATCAGTGACTTTTGTGAATTAAGAAACTGATGGGCCCTTGGTTGTGTTGAAGTTTTGTGTCCTTTCATAAATATTTATGTTATTCTCTGTGGACTCTGCTTATACATCAGTTCACATCAAAGAAAGTGCAAACTCACTTTGTCTACGCCTGATATTGAGGTGCATAGATGTTGAAGTAATATTTATTTCTCCTAAATGGATGTTTAATATCAAAATGTAAGTACATTTGAATATATACAGAGACGTGGTAAAATGTACATTTATATTTGATTTTTTTTTATTTTTCATTTTTTTTAATGTTTGTCCTGGTGTCCCAAAGTGAAGGGGTTAAGCAGACTGTATAACACCTGCTGCTGGAGAAAAGACTACAGATTTTTTGTAAAATGACACAGGAGAGGAGTTATTATAGTGACCTATAAAAATGATCCCATTTATTCTTCAATTCCTTAAGAACAGTACTTAGGTGAAGGCACTTCTGATATATGTATATGTCTATATATATGTGTATATATATATATGTGTGCTTATGTGTATATATATATATGTATGTATATTCAAGGATTCAAGGATTTTTATTTGTCACATGTTGGCGGTTACACGGTAACACAGTGAAATGTTACTTTAGAGTCGCTCTGATGCTGAACATTTACTTCAATTTAACTTAAATTTAACTTAAATATGGTAAAAAAAACAAAATATAAGGTGTAAATAAAGTGACAGTGATGCTAAAGTGCAGTATAGCAGTAGTATATATATATATATGTGTGTGTGACCTTGAGTGTCATGAAAGGCGCCTCCAAATATAATGCATTATTATTATTATTATTATTATTATGTATACATGTATATGTGTATATTTGTATATATATATATATATATATATTCAGACATATGAGTTTCGTTCAATATTATTTTTTATGTATACATTTTTAAGTTACATTGATGTGAAATTTACAAACATTTCCCTCTGATTTGTACTGGACTTTAGGCATATATTAAATTTAAATAATAAAGTATAATAGCTAATGCACTTATTTTACTTTGGTGGTACTTTGGTTTTGTAGGTGCAAAATGATTCATGGGTGAGATTTAATGTTGTCCTTTTATGTACAGTTCATTATGTCTATATAGAAGCTGTCATGGATGATTCGACTGCACCAGTCTGCTCTGACCTGGAAGTGTGCGTGGTGAGGCGGGCGGTGCCGTGTTTCTACATCCGGTGTGTTCGAGCCTTACTCGGGCAAGCGAAGGCAGACGGAACAGCGAAGAATGGAGAGAGAGAGCTGCTAATGTTGCTCCGCTGTTAGTGTGAAGCATCGGTAACAACAACACAAAAGCTCGCCCCTGAGCTCCAGACACTGCCGAACACTTGGCGTGGCAGATACACGCGTTTTGTCCGGTTCGTTTGGATTTATGACGGTGAAGGTGAGCTGAAACACACGTTAGGTTTGTAGGCTTTTGGTTGTAAGCTAATATTTTTCGTGGCTAAAGGGGCTAATTTCCTTGTTGCGCTCGGACACAGCTGTCACCTACACACCAGTAGGTGTTAACTAAGGCGTTATCACTAACCTACACTACCGTGTGCTAAATTCGCTGACTAACTCACGTTTAGGTTTAACCATTAACTGCCTGAATTGTGATTTTTAGCAGGAGATATTATGAGCTTGGATCAGTCGCTGTAGCTAAGTAATGTTTGGCTAATGTTAGCTTTGTGGCTGGGTTGTCTGTTTTATGTAGACTGGCTGGAATGCTAACGTTGCTAACATTTAGTTTGCTCACTAATCGATGTGCCCATCACTGATGTTGGACTGCCAAGGATGGCTTTGTCCGTGAAATATTGGCGTGCAGTTGCCAACCCGCTTCCCTGTTTTGATTGACCCAGAGGCCTGCTGCTTTCAAAGGATCGATCATTTTCATGTTACCAGCCACAACTGTCTCTACCTAACAGTCCCACACGTATGTGTGTAGTGGTGTCACTGTGTCTTTGTGCCAGGCTTGGGATGCACTGTAACTCAGTTAACTAAGGTACCTAATCAGCCTGAATGGAGTATTTACCTAGTGAATGTTTCATTACTGTCTGAAGTTGCACATGGCCTTTCGTTTTGAGGTACAATGTAAATGTAATGTGTCATGTCGTTTATATTTTACGCCTCATGATCAAAATAAGTACATATAGGCTAAAGGCATGTAAGGCTTCTGATTATGAATCGTCAGTGTGACAGTGTTGTCCACTTTGAGATATGTACTACTAGGTCTAATATGTGGACACATCACAAGTGCTGTTGACATCCTTTCACAATATGTCACAGGTAGGAAATGCATTCTGATAAATGAATTAAAACGTTTAAATAAATACAAATAAACCTAGCTCTCACAAAATCATTGTTGTGTGAAGCATTTAACAATCTGCAGTCAGTAGATGGGCTTCCATCACCCTGTTATTATGCACATTGATTTGTGCTTAAAAACAATAAATGCAAAATGTTAACAAGAGAATCTTGAAATATTGCTTTTTAATGTGATATACTTGAAAGAGGTCAAAAAGTTGTAAAATTGATAAAAGGTAAACGTGCATTGGATTCAAATGGATTCAGCAAGTAAAGGATGTTGTTTATAAATGACATGACTGATATATCACTCCCGCCTACATATTTTACTATACAATTATTACCACAATAACTTATGGGAAGCAGCAACGAAATGCAATTGTGATCTGTGAATATTGCTTGGCACTCTATATTTACGTCATCAAGTTATACCTCCTTGTCCTTCATCTGGGGGTGATATGAACTTTAAAGTGTAACTGAATGCCCTTCTGTAGCTAACTCCGCCCAATGCCAGATTTTGAAAAATTTAAAGAAAGTATGCTCAGACCTGTGTGAGGGAGAGGAGGAGGAGGGAAAGATTGGAGCAGTGAGGGAGCGTGGTCTGGTAGTGAAATCTGACTCTAAGCTGCAGCTGTCTAATGCTCACATGGTGGAGGGAGAAAGGAGACACAGGAGAAACAGCTTCGGCATTTAAAAAGAAGGGGGAGGAGTCTGGCACAAAGCGAAGAGTGCTGATTAGACGAGAGTGACATGAGGGTACCAGTGATGCAAGCATGGACTAAGACAGCCAATGGCAATATTTCAATGCAGTAGCTGGTGTTTGATCAGAGAGAGGCAGAAGGTAAGCTGATTGTTGTCATGATAATTTCATTTTTCTACATTTATCTGGGAAGATTTGCACCAAGATCAACATATACCAATACCAGATACCCATATACACTGATATTATTTATTATGGGTTTATTTACTACTCTTTATGTGACGAAACTGTAACCCACAATAGGTTAGACTGTCTGTCATTAATAAATGCTCCCTCCCCACTGAACAAAGAGGTTACATAGGGTAGAGCAATGTGCAGAAAGTTGGCCATTAGATGACTAACCTTAACCCTAACCCTAGCTTTACTTGCATTTTCTTCATGTATAATTATGATGTTATGTTAGACATAACATATTTGGGCTGAAACAATTACTAGATTATTCGATTTCTTAATTAGTTGTCAACTATTTTCATAATCGATTATTGAGTTTGAGTGTTTTCTGAAGAATTAAAACCAGTTTCTGTGATTTCTCAGCTTCTTAAAGTGTCTGGTTTCTTTGCGCCATATAATTAATTAATCATTAAATTTGCCCACAAACCAAAACATTCCAAGAACATCTTCATTTCCAGTTTTGACAAACACAGATCAATGTTTTTTGACATTTTATGGACCAAACCATTACTCGATTAATCGATTATGAAAATAATTGTTAGTTGCAGCCCTATTGCAGATGTTTTGGGGGGGTAATTAATGAGGTGAAAACGCTGGGGTCAAAGGCTCATCAACATACAGTATGTGAAGTTAATGACCACATAATGTTAAAGAATTGAAATAACTTCTAATTTGCCTTTACAACAGGGGTCTCAAAGTCAAATCTATTGTGGTCAAGAGGGGGCCGGCCTAGAGAACAAAAAGTGTGTTGGGGGGGACAACTATTCACAATATTGCATCATGATATCACACGTATACTTATAATAATACTATTTATGATGCAAAATAAATGCATTAATATCAAAAACAGACATTTATTTTAAATAACATAAATAATAGTGTGGACAACTGTAATTCAAATTCGTACCAGTTTCGGGCCACTGCCATTCGTGGCTCGGGCCCTAACAAGCGTATATATATATGCGATTGAATGTTGTATATGATACATTTAATAATGGGACAATTATGACCAATTGTCTTATTATTACTGTTATAAAAAACATTGCCAGCAAACATATATTATATTCTATCACCTCGCTGGCAGCTGTGCCTCAGCAACACACTGTGTTTAAAAGAAGGTGAGGGCCATGTTTTCGTTATAACATGATATTAAGTGGGTTGCCGCATGTAATCGATTGGGGGGCCACATGTGGCCCCTGGGCCACCAGTTTGAAACCCCTGCTTTACAGTATGGAAGATACACTTGTGTCAGTAAGTTTGGATTGACTCTTTTATTTAATATGAGAATGGATCCATGTAAACTTTACTATTGGCTGCCTTAAATGTTTGCACAAACTATTAATTATCTAAATTCCCACCAGCTATAGTTTATAAGTCCTGGCTTTAAGGCGAGAAAGGCAGCTGTTAGCTGCCACTGCCACAGTAGGAGTCTGCACTGTTGGCAGGCCCCCCCTCTCAGGCTGATCTTTCCATTGAAGGTTAATCACTCCACTCAGTCAGAACCTTTATATTTCTGTTAAAATGAAAAGACATCTGCTTATTTTATTTCTAATAGCTGCTAATCGGTCAGAAACAATTCAGTTTTCAAGATTTGACAGGCGCATTTCATGGCTGCACATTGTTACAGTATTGTAGCTTGTTAGCTTAGCCAAAGAGCTGATGTTTTGTCTGCATTAGTCTGTTTTTCTGTCTATTTGTGTGTGAGCAGCATGACTTAGAAGCTCAAAAAATGGCATTATCTTGAGCATTAGGATCATGGTCAAGGAAGAAATTATTAGATTGGATTTGAATTGTTATTTTTTAGCCATGTTGTAGTTATACTCTCTCTAGGTTGTTCTATTTTATAAACACTAAATCCCCGTGTCAGCATCCCTGTGAGACGAGCACTACAAAATAAACCACTCTGATGCACATTTTCAGTCAAAAGTGCACTGGGGTGATACAGGTGTGAGATCAGCAGAAACTTGTCTCTGGTTTCAGTAATAATACACGTGTCCTTTTCATGCAGAAAAGCATTTTTTAGTGTAAAATTAGTTGGATGAGCTTAGAGTGGAGAAACTTGAAAATAATTTGTATGATTGTTTAAAATACCTGCCTTCTTATACTGTTATATAAAGTTACCAAGTTTTTCAGAAGAAAATATACGAGAAACTACTAAATTATGGGAATGTAAAATCTTTTGAGTATTTTTTAGCATTTAATTTTGAATCAGTTCATTTATCAATGTACACAGATTCAAAAGAGCCACCATACCATATATTTTCAATAGTATACTTATACCATTATAAAAGGGATTTTTTTAACCATGTATGTACTATAATCTAGGTCGAAGTCCAATGTCTGTTTTCCTATCAGTTAAGTATTTTCATATTAAGGTAACACAATAGTTACATGTTGTCTGCATTAATTCATCATCCCAATGTTTGCTCAATGTCTCACCTGGATAGTTGTTTTGAGATTAGAAGTCACTTCTGCTCTTGCAGCTCTGATAGTATTGGTTACTTGTATTAATGGCTACAAATGACTTAAAAGATAAGCTTGAACTAAGGCAGAAAATACAGGTTTTGTTGTACATCTTACCAAATTAGGGTTAACATACTAAAGTGTACTTGAGTATTTGTCAACAAGTTGCAATGTTTTCAATTGCTGTGTAAAAAAAAAAAGAAAAAAAGAATTGCTTGATAAAACCGTTGTGAAAAAAATGTTAAGCAATCTAATTGAATGTCCTTTCCTCCTGAGAAACGAGATTACTTTTATACAGTGCCAAAAGGTGTGTGCACCTCAGACATGTCTTCATTGATCTGGAGCCATGGCATCTCCATTGAGATAAAGGCTGGGGATTCCCCCGCGTTACATCGAAACTGTGAAAGCCATTTGTACAGACCACAGAACATTTCTAATACCTCAGTAACAGTCCAGTAGATTGCTTGAATTTGTTCTTTATTAATTAGGTGGCTGACTGAGATGAACGTACACAGACAAATACGTCTGTGCAGTGTAATAAATTGCTATTTGATGCAGTTGTGGCATAGTAATTAATTATTTTGTAAATTATATAGTAGACGCCCTTTAAAGTAGTTCAATCCACCATGATGCTTTGTGTCTGAAACGCGTCAACACATCTAACACAGATAAACTGAAACACGTACACAGTTATTCATTTTAGTGCAAAATGATTTGATTTTATTGCATTTAATTCTGCAGCTTAAGCTGTTTTCTCTACCTTTGTTAGATAAATGGAACCGTTTGTCGTGACTCTTATTTTAAAATGTGAGATTGACACATTAATAACACACGTGTCACTAACCAAATGAAATAATACACATGTAGGTATTAAGAGGTGTTTTTAAAATGTGGAACACCTTTGTTTTTTAGAGGCTGCTGATATTTTACTATTGACTTCTTTTCTTCAATCCAGAATTCTCAGGTCAGACATGTCTGGACATGTTTCAGGCACAGCGCTGCTCTGGTAATCCAATCTATATGGTAAAAATAAATGTCACACTCATAAAAGGGACATACATGGTAGCGTCTGTAACACAAGTTTTATTATGCTCTCTGACTTTATTGTGAAAAAGTGAACCCTTAATATTTAATTTGTGTCAACGGGGATGGTTAAAAACTTAAACTGAAATGGTAACTGACCTCTGGGTGTCTTTTTAGTAATGTCTCAAAATAAGTGTTTTTCACATCTTTGTGTCATTAACTGAAGTGTAGAACTTTTTATCAGCCCCTGTTTGTGTGATTGGTTGAACAGAAATAACAAATGACTGATAATAATGAGGCAACCTAGTGTCTGCTGACTGGTTATAACTAATCACGCCTTTCATAAGATTAAGATTAAGAACCCTTTAAGTCCCGCAAGGGGAAATTCAATTCTGCAGTGAGTTAGTGAACACACACAGCACACAGTGAGGTGTAGAACATGTAACCCAGCGCAGTGAGCTGCCATGCCAGTGAGCGGCGCTCGGGGAGCAGTGAGGGGGTTAGGTGCCTTGCTCAACAGCACTTCAGCTGCGGACTGGTCGGGGATTGAACCGGCTACCTTCCGGTCTCGAGCTCGAAGCCCTAACCATTAACAATGATCATAATGAATTACACCTGGATCACAGAGTGTAATCTCAATGTTGTAGAAAGTACCCATTATATAAATATATAATAGTGTAGTAACATTTAGGAGTAATCGGAAGGTTTAAAGCCCTGTTAAGCAAACAGTATTACAAGATCAGGTATACTTCCGTGTGTTTGCAGTGAGGCGTTTGTGACCACAGACACAGAGATGTCGGGCTCAGTGAACAGCAGCAACCAGAGGCTCGTCTGGTGTGGATGGGCTGAACACAGGTTGTGTGTATTTGTGTTTCCACTACAGCCTCTTGTTTGTGAAGATGGTAACCTGAGGAAATCTTAGCAGTGGTGCAACCCTGGATTAGGTCGTCTACAAATTATTATTTGCACAATGGAAACTGTTCCAGCTCACCATTGGTCTTTGTTGGAAGCCTATTTTATAGCCATGTTGTTTTGTTGCTCGTTTTATGTAACGGCTACAGTGCACAGTTGCCCTTGAGAGCAAAAGAGCCATCTTTGATGCTGTGATCTGTGCAGGCAATACTGAGCATGAGTCATCCGGAAGCCCACACACAAATACTTTGACATAGCAGCCTTACACAGAGATTACAGCATTGTCACGAAAACATGAATCGCTGTCTGTTTTTGTTGAAAATATAAAAGGTTAACTATGGCTTCAGGTATATTTATATAAATATCTTACAGGATTGCCTAATCATATACAAAACTGGCTCAACTTTTTTACATAACGGTAGCATGATTTAACGTTGGCGTGATCTTTGGGGGTTGACTGAACCAAAATTATTTTGGTGAGCACTTGACAAAAAAATCGGATCAGTGTCCATTAAGTTAAGCCTTGGTGTCCTTGAGCACAGACACAGCTTTATATAATTGTTTACATAATATTCCTTGCCGGTATTGTCCGCAGGCTGTAGCTGTGGGTGGTGGAGCGTCTTAGATGCCTTCACAAACTTTGACTTTAGGTGTGTGTTGATACTCAAACTGTTTCCTATGACAACTGTGAGTTGATAGTTATATTTTTTCAGCACAGCAGAGAGCGTCCACTGTCGACCTGTGGAGTGATTTTCTTTAAAATTGTAAATATGTATAAAAATATGTCAAGTAAACATGCCAATCTGAAAGGTCTGATCCAATACAGCCCATTTGTAAACATATTTCCATTTTGTTAGTGCTGTATTTTCATTCCAAAAAAGGATGTAAATGATGGGATTGTACATTCCAATTTGAGCCAATCTTTTGCACATGTAAACATAGCTACTGTAGAAGTCTCCAAATTCCCCGTCATTGTCTGGTGTAGAGCTGGTCGATTATGGCTAAAATAATAATCACGATTAATTTGATTGATATTGAAATCACGATTAATAAACACTATTATTCATTGATTTCAAAACTTTTAGTATTTATTGAACCACCAAAACTCAACTTTAAATATAACTTTAAAGAACAGCCAGAAATAAATTAGTAACACGTAAACAAGTAAAATAATAATTATAGTATAATTAAAATAATGATAGCAGCACAACATTTATCATACAGGACTGGAAATGTTTATGTGATGGCAACACGTAACGCTTGTCCAAAGTCTTAACATGCGTCTTGAATCCTGGGTTGCTTACGGTACTGATGTGTCCTTCACTACCATATTTTTTAATTAACGTCACAGCCGCCGCTATCTCTTGATGTCTGCGGGACATGGTGGGATATGGGACGGCATTGTAAAGAGTGTCCTTAATAGAGGACTGTGTTGCAGTGGCGCTGACTGACGAGCTTTATCGCCTGGTCATAGACCACTTTATAACTAAACTTTAAGTGAATGAATAAGTTGGTCGTGTTGCCTTGAGGAGCAGACATGACAGCGCGAGAAACTTTGCAAACAATTTCCTTTTGCTCGACGTCCGTCAAATTGAAGCCGAAATGCTTCCAGTTAACTGATATTGTCATACCTTTGTTACCTTTCTGCCATGTTTTCAATTGCTCATTCCTCACATTTTTGATCCATGCATCTGCACGTAACAGTGGTGCATTCAAGGTGTTTTTCTAGCATAGGAATTTACATACACGCCACGTCGTGCAGCGAATTAATCGTTTTTCTTCGATTATAATTTTTTTATGATTGTGAGAAGCCAAAATTGGAATCACGATTAAAATTCGATTAGTTGTCCAGCCCTAGTCTGGCGGTCATAACATGTTCTCCAACTGAATCTGCTTGGATGTTTAGCCCCTGTCTTTTACCCACATATTCGCTCAAACAAGGAAGTACCTGGCTAACCCACTGCTCTTACTCGTCTAATCTGTTGTGTCTTGAGTCAGGCAGGCATTTTTTGTTTTTTTCCATCTTCAATTTGAAAATGTAGCAGAACCTTTCAAGTGGAATTGTCTTTGAGACATTAATAATTGAATTGTCTGTGATCCTTTTGTGTTTATATTTCTGCACAGTTGGAAGTTCTTAATCACCGTTGGATGTTCTCGATCACTGTTCGAAGTTCCTCAACCTTCTTCACTCTTCCATTCTCTACCAAAAAGACGAACCTCCTATAGCTGTGTTCCTCTTATTCCAACTATTTAGAACCCCAATACCAACTTCAGAAACTTCAGATCTTGTCTCAGCTTCATCTTTTTGAAAATAATTTATGGCATGCTGTACACTGAGAGGTGTAATGCTGTCCTCCATTTTTGTCACTATATATATTTAACATATAGACCAGTTGCGTGAAGAAATGCTAAAATGGGAAGCAGATGCTTCTTCTCAATGTTGAAAATTGTAAGCCCCAGCTCAGCCAGTACAACAACTGTTGCTGTTTTCTTTTCAATTGACCACATGAAAATAAAGATTGTTTAATTGTTTCTTCATGTCCACTCTGGCTCAGACCACCTGGGTGTTTTCCTGTAATTTTCACATATCTCTTTGACACATGCCTTCTTCTGTCCTCCGCAGGTCTTGCACCTTCTCCTTCCTGTGACAAATGTTGAGGCCAGAAATCAGTCTCTTCGACGACTGTTAGAGGCGACAGGGTGAGGACGGGGAGGAGTGTTGGTTAGCCATACCAGGTTTTGTCTCATGAGTGTGACTGTGCCGTCCAGGCTCTGCCAGTGACCCGGGCTGTGGCTGTGGTGGGCCCGGCCCAGGAGGCCTTTTTGTACATCACTCCAGGCACCCACTGACCTGTGCTGCCCACACCATGGATCAGCAAAGAGATAAATATGGTGAGCGGCCTGCCCGGAGCACAAAAGTTTCCCAGGGCAGCCGTAGCGGACACTCGTCGCGACCATCTGGCTCTTCGAGCTCCTCGGGGGTCCTCATGGTGGGGCCAAATTTTCGAGTGGGCAAAAAGATTGGCTGTGGAAACTTTGGTGAATTGAAGCTTGGTAAGTTTCATTTCAATCTTGTCTTAAATGGTTTATGACAAAGTTATATATCGTTCAGTATAATACAGTACATTTTTGGGGGGATTCAAGTCTATGGTCTCATTAATGATGATGTTAATGTTGGAGTCTGACCTTTTTAAACTATGTTAGAGCACACAGTCTTTTCTTTAATATAAAATTCTAACATAGAAATACAACTTTTCAGTCATGTAATGTCTGTTAAGAGAAATAGAACAGGTTAACAAATACATTCTTCAAGACTATTTTAAGGTGCACACATCTTGAAAGTGCCGTTTTATTGAAATAACCATTATGGGCTGAAATATGTGCCACCAGAAACTGAATTTGAATCATTTAAAATTTGAATTTAAATTGCTAAACTTGAATAATAGCATTAAAAAACTGAATTTGAATCACATATGTTGAATTTGGATTGTTTAATTCAAATTCAATTCAATCATTGCATTGGAAAAATTCTATATATTTTCACATTCAGTTCTCACAATTCAAATTCAGTTTTCAAAATTCTATTTCAATTTACTGTGACAGACATCCAGGTACTAGTAAAGGAAGAGGAATCGAGCACCGATACACGTCTCCTCTTCGGCCAACCAGCGCCTACGTTTTTGAGCACGCAATGCCGGCTTTTGGCCGTTGTCATGTGAATTTAGCTGGCATAGAAATTGTCACAGGCCAAAATGTCCAGTGGAAAAAATACCAAATAATGAAATCAATGATTAAGCGGCCGTCCACACGGAAACATTTTTAGGTGAAAATGTCAAAACCCAGACCTTGCGTTATGTTTGGAGATTGAACATCCAAAGCTGGCTAAATTCATGTGACAATGGCCAAAAGCCGGCATTACGTGCTCAAAAACACTCGCGTTACAACGTCTGCTGCTGTTGCTGCGTGCTGTTGATGATGCGGCGTGCAAGTGCATTTGACCGGCATAAAATCGGCATTTCTCTGTCTCATCTTGGCCGATCACATGAAAATCAACCAATTCTGGTCACCGGCCCGATCAATCGGTGCATCCCTACTGAATTTTCTTTCTCTGTATTTCTCTGAGATGTAATGCTTTTATGATGATGCATTATGTTCTGTTAGACGTACCACTCTCACAGTGCTGAAAACAGGATTATGATTGGATTGTTTCTTTCACAGGATTTCTTTGTAAAGTTGCGTTTATTTTCTGTGGTGAACCTTATTTTCTGAAGCCAACTAATGTTTGCTTAATCTCATTTCAGGTAAAAATCTCTACACCAATGAGTATGTAGCTATCAAACTGGTAAGTGCACAGTTTTTTCACATCGATAGATTAGTGGTAAAAGATTAGCACAATGAGAGATACATTGGTCCACTGCATAAAGATGCAAAGCACTGGATGTTCTTTATTTCTGAGATGTATCTGAAATGTTACCAATTTCATCTTGTATAGTGTCACTGCCAGTAAGAAAACTGGGTTCTTATCACTTCACCCCACATAGTGGGAGTGAAGTATTGTTTTTTTGTGGCTCTATGTCCGTTTGTGCTTCCACACTTGCACTTGCCAATATGACCAACAGAGGCCCCCAGAGGTCATCTCTGATTGCCTTGTCCAGTTTCATTTTTTCAGCGCCTGCAGTTATACTAGAGATATGACTCCTGTGTCACCTGTGAAGTTGTGTCATTGTGGTACAGAAAGATTGTTGCCTTAGCTGACTTATATGATCTGAAAGAAAAAAAAAGATGCTGCAACTAATGAATTCATCAATTCATCAACATCTGTCGATTACTTTTGTAGATTTGAGTTTGGTCCCTAAAATGTCAGAAAATGTTGATCGCTTCTTTGAGATTTTCAAAACCCTCAAAGATGTTCTCAAATGTCTTGTTTTGTCCGCAAACCAAACATATTAATTTTTACTTGTTGTATGGAGCAAAGAAACCAGAACATATTCCCATTTAAGAAGCTAGAAGTTGCAGCTTTACAGCCTTACACTAGGTGTATGTTTCCAGAAGCGTTTGGACTCTAAAGTCATACCTCCTGACTCTTGCTTTATCATTGCCCACTAGAGAGGTGGAATTTCAGTATCGAGTTATTGAGCTCGCCAAGCCATATCTGTCCAAATCTAATGCTTGAATTATATGGCACTATTATATTGGGCTCACAGGTTTGACAGATTTTTAATTCCAGCAGAAAGAACATAATACAAAAGAGCTCACATGGACGTTTGACAAATTTGACATGCTTATACCTGTGTTTTTTCTTTTCACCGTTGTAAATGAATCACCATCATTGTCATTCACTGATCACTGGTATGCATTCATCTACTCTGCAGGAGCCAGTGAAGTCGAGGGCACCGCAGTTGCATTTAGAGTACCGGTTCTACAAAACACTGGGAAATACAGGTAAGCTCAGAGATTTGTTCACTACCGTTTTTTGTGTGTGTATGTGTGAGTGTGTGACTTATCATTTGACTGTTTTGGAAGTTTAGCACAGAAGATTGCATCATTTTCACAACATGCGATTACTCCCCTCAGGTTACATATCATTAAGCCGCGTCAGCAACTCATTCCGGTCCCTAGGACTTTGTCTACATGACTCTTTGAATGCCTATGTGCAAGGAGAACATGACGTGTGACCTTGCTTGTGACTTGCCTTGGATGCTATTCAGTACTATGCAGCAGTTGGTACTTTTTCTGTTTATATTTTTCTTGGCAAAAAAAAAATAGACACTGCAGAGTATTTATCTTCTATCTATAAATGCAAGGCTGTGCCTGTCTGTTTGTTCATCGCAAAACCTCTGACTGAGATGACGACGATGTTGATATTAGTTTATAAATGTTTTCTGCTTTATTAGTCTACAAGTCGGTTTTCCATTTTATATTGGTTCATAGTGTTGAACACATTATGTCAACACTGACAAAACTCTGCCCATCACATTACACTTTATGAGCCACTATTCAAAATGGAAAACAATGCATTCATAATTTTGTCTCAACTTCTCCTTCTCCCTGAACTCTGCTTCTCGCAGAATTGTTTGTCATAAAGGATTAGTCACGGTCTGCTGGTCTCCCTGTTAGAGACACTGCGGACAAGAATCTTGTGAGAGTCAAATGACCGTATCCAAAAATGAAATTAAGGGAATTTTCAGTCTAGGTACCAGAGGACATGGGTGGGGACTCTACAAACAATAGAACAATTGAAATAAATGTTTTTTTCTTTTCTTTTCTTTTGTTATTCATTGGTCCTCTGGTAAAAATGGGGAATGTAATATATAAATAATAAAGTTGTGGCAGTGACATTACTGCATTGATCAAAGATTGATCAGCATTGTTTCTTAACAAACAATGGCCTTTTTTTAATTTAAGAAGAAAAAAAAGTGATGTCTCAGTCACACACACAAATCAATATGAAACAGATTTTTGTAATGCATGTTCCATGGTGAGATTTCTGAAACTCTGCATGCATATTGGATAACCAGACTCGGTGTATAATGGCTTTTGTTTTGCAAAGGCAAAGGCTGGAAAAGGCCAACTGTGCGGAAACTCATTAAATATTTAGAGAGTGGGTCTGCCTCTTAGTACTAACCTGCCTCTGTCCTCTCCTCCAGATGGGATAATGTGACCTCATTTCTTCTTGGCTGTGCGCTGAGCCACGTTTCTCTCAGCCAGCGTTATTATCACAATGTCCGTGTGACACAGTCTTTATGAATTAATGTGGTTTGACTCCGATGCTTGGTCAGGTGTTTTTATCTGATGCGTAACCAACCGTTGCTTGATATTAATGAGGATGATTACATTTTGGAATCAAATTTGCGGAAAAAAAAATTGCCACTGCAGTAAGAGCTGCATCTCTGCTTTAGCTTCACCTGACTGAAGACTATGAGTCGTCAGATATTGGCTGCCAGTTTTCACACAGCTCTGTTACAACGATGGGGATTTCAAGCTAAAATGCTCGTTATCTGTACCCGGGTATTATCCAATGATTATTTGTTCTATGGAATTAGATTTGTATCAGTATTTTCAAACAATGCCTCCTCAATCGATGGGAAGTTGTCACAGGCTTGGAGTCGCTGTCCGTCTGGAACTCGTTCCAGGATTTTTGGATTGTATCACATTTAAAAATTATTATTTCGTCCAATATCCCATCCACCAATTTTGGTAATTAAAATAGTACACACTATTAGCGTCTATCAGCTCTCTCTGTGTCCAGCATTCACTCAGTACATGCCACCACTTCAGCACATGAGTAAAACATTTATAACTTGTGTTTATAAACTACATACTAATGAGTATTCATGCTTTTATAAATGATGAATTTAATATTTATTAATGCTTAACTAATGCGAATAGTGTGTACTTATTATAAAGTGTAACCTTTGGCCAACATCGGACCAATATGGAGTATCGCATTGGCTCATCCCTAATATCATCTCTATTTTATTGTTGAAACTGGCACACATTACAGTTTCAATTCATACAAGATAATATAATTAGTGCTGGGCACAAGGTTAACGCGCGTTAACGCATGATGCGTTTCCATGATGACAGACCAGAAAAAATGAAGAAAATAAAGTTGTTTTTTTTAAATAATTTGCAACCCAAAATAAATCTTTACAATAATATTGAAACTGCCTATCCTATTAACATGATGGCAGATTGGTGAATTATGGGGTACACTATGGACAGTACTGCTTTATTATTACAGATCTAATACATCTGGAGTAAGAAACACATTCATGTCCATTTAGAGTCACAAATTCACATGACCTGCATTTCTAGGAACTGTGGGAGGAAACCCACACAGAGACACTGATGTAGATCAACACACAAAGGACCACACATTCATCCCAACACATTCATCCCAACTTCTGTGGCAGACCACGTTTTTTCTCAATCATTATTATGAAGATATGGACTCCATGTTTCTAACTTGCTGTGACACATCTGTCGTTGCTGTTGCTGTTGCTGTTGATGAGCAAAAGTCTTTGTGAGTTACACAGTTACAACATTAAATGGGTAACTACATTACATTTACATTTTGGATTAATTTCTGTAGCCATTATTTTCTTCATAGTGGATTAATTATCAGTAAGGTCCTATCACAATTTTAGGCCAACACCTGGTCTTTGGCAGCTGGATGAAAAATTCTTCACACAGAATGTAGTTTGGAGGGAGATGTGAGTGAGTGCCTTTTTATACTGTGTGGAACCTGACATGTTAATTCATGTTTATTCATTACATTTATTACTTGATTACAGCAATACGTAGGAAAATGGCAGACCTGATACATTTGTGTTGAGGAAAACCTTTTGTAGTTAATAATTTTGATACCACATAACTATATTTTATTTGCCTGAATCAGAGACCTGCTGCTCAGGGTAATACAATACTACAATCATACTATAAATTATCCATCCACTATTTTAAATTTGAAATCTAATACAACTGCATAGTATGTATACTCTACGTCTGTAGGGAAATAGGTGTGTTGTGTCATATGTAATATTATTTATGTTTGATAAAGAAAAGGGGTAAAAAAAACAACAACCATAAAATGTGTTCACAAAATTGGCATCTTTCATCAAGGTTTGAGTCTTCTGTACAATTAGCACCATGGGGCGCATGCGTTCAATCCCTGATTAGGGTTGTTTCGTTGAAGATAATGACAGTTCTTGCTGGTCTTATTGCTGGTTTTCCTTTTGTTAGTAAAAAGCTCGAGCAGCCTTGTTTTTAATTAAACAGACATTTTCCCAATTATTTAGAGTATATCTCTAATCTGACAGGTTTTAGGCCTCCTACAGAGGACCAGGGTTTCGAGGCACTCATTCCTTTGGTATAATTAACAACCCACAGAACTGCATAATGGTGTCCAGAAATACAAGATGGAGCACTACGTGACTCACACAAGCCCATATGCTAGCTGGGAGCATGTGTGCCCCCTGTCATATCATACTTTGTGCACTATAAATGTTTTGCCACAACACACCTGGATTTGTATTCTTTGTACTCTCCTTAGAATACAGTTTTAAACCCTAAAAAATTATTAAATACCACTGTTTTTGAGGCACTGATGAATCCACAGTACACAACATTCCAGTGGAAGGGAATTGGGCTTGTAACTAGAGACAGGTCAAGGGCTGGGTTGCCCCTGAGCAAGGTACCCAAACACCCTTGCTTCCTTGGCGCAAATAAAGCCCAATTTATACTCCTGCGTAAAGTGCTCTACGTCGGTTACGGAGAGCCCTGTACGTCGTCTCTGGCTGCACAAAATATTTTTTTAAGTGTCCGTCACTCCGTCAAGGGCTGTGATTGGTCCTCGGCCAGTCTCTGGGCGGCATTTGCCAGCCGGAAGTACCTGAAGTGGGTTTCTTCGTCCACGTCACTCATGTTAAATTCGCCTGCTATCAGTCTCGGTACATTTAGTGAACGAACATACCACCTCCGGACACGTCTCCTCAGTCTTTCATTGTCTCCATTTTTGTATCAAAAGTATCTGTTTCAATGTTATTCAGCTGCAACAACAACAGTCTTTCTCTCTTGGATGCCATTGCTCACTGTAGCCAGAAGCACAACAACCTTGCATTAGCGACCCCTACTGATCAGGCGGGAAATTGCAGTGCGTATATCCGGCACCACGACGGAGAACTTCGAGGGGTCGCCGTGGTTACGCAGTTGGATAATGCATTACGCAGTTGTAGAAGTACTTATGTGCTGCCCACCGCTCCTGTGCCCAGTTTGTGTGTGTTCACCACTGGTGTGTGGGATAAATGCAGAGGCCAAATTGACGTGTGGGTCTAAATAAAACTAATTCTAATAAGAATTACTGGCAGAAAATGAGCAGACAAAGAAGCAACAAGCTGGTGAACATGTTGACAACAGCATTAATCAGGACCCTGCCGTACGGTCTCAGTTTTAATAAACGGACAACAACAACAAAGCTAGAAAAAACTTTTACCTGTGAGCTTTCGCTGCTCTCTGGCCTTAGTTACCTCATGTTAGCCTCCTCCTCCTGTCTGTCCAGGCTCATGGTTACCTTGGAACAGATTTACAAATATCATTAATCAAGAGAGGCAGCAATAATAAACACTGCTGCCACCCAATCTCTGGGAATCCCCACTAAGATATACAAGTGGAAAAATCAGAAGACATATTCTTGCTTTTATCATCCAGTTGTTATTGTTTACTTTTCCTCATGACAGTTCGCTATTAACTTTCAAAGCTATTGAACAGTGGTCTTCTTGTTTATCTTTGTACTTGCAAACTAATTGTTAAATAATACACGTTTCAGTACAACTTTGTTCATATGTTTGTGATTTTTATCTCTTATTTCTTTTTGTATTTTAGCAGAAGGAGTGCCTCAGGTGTTTTACTTTGGGCCCTGTGGGAAATACAATGCCATGGTTCTGGAGCTGCTGGGCCCCAGTCTAGAGGACCTCTTTGACCTTTGTGACAGGACCTTCTCACTGAAGACTGTCCTAATGATAGCAATTCAGTTGGTGAGTTCACATTATTGTTGACACAATAAATTACTTTTAAAATGGAATGTACTTATTTAATAGGTGGGAATAAAGTCCACAGACCAAATGAACAATCAAATGAAAGAACATTTGATTTCTGTATGGGAATGTACTTACATGCTACGTACTTTATGCTACACTCAACACTGTTGCCATGATCCTCTGTTTTTATTACCTCCACTAAGGATGCTATGTTTTTGGCCACATATGTCATTTTGTATATAAATGAGTAGTGAACTCAAAAAGTTATGGAGGGCTTTGGATTTTAATTTGTAGGTTATGACCCAGCAAAGAAATAATTACATTTTGGGGGATGGTCTAAACATAAATCTCAGTTCAGCCTTGATGGAGGTTTGTCTCTAGTTAGAAATATTTTGTTCTTAGTAACTGTTTGATTCATTACTAAATACTTTCTTTCCACAAAACAAACAACAATAAAATATATACATGTGAGACAAATGGACTGATATGGAAGGTGTTTTCCCAATAGACCGCTCAGCCTACTGTGTCATTTAGTTACTCAGGAATAGCTAGTTATTAAGGGCCCCTACACATGGAAATGGGTTTTGGTGGAAATGCATTTTTGTTGGACAGACGTTCTGTCCACACGCAGACGGTGTTTTAGGAGACCTGAAATGGTATTTTTTGAAAATGCTGATTGGTAAATTATCTGTATTTACAGTATATGGCACGTTTCTCTTCTTGATCACATTATGCGCACGGAAATGGCATGGAACTTTCCCTTTCTTTCCCCTGGTTCGGTTAATTCTGAAACCATGCCATTTTTACAGGGGGGTTTGAATATGGCAAAGAAAAATATTGTTTACGCTTTGTTCCGTTTCCGTCTGGACGTGGCCTTATATACTTGTGATTTCGGTCAAATTTTAAGACCAAGCGATGAACCTTTACGACCAAGTGAAACAATCACCATGCATCATTTGACGTTTCACAGTCGTTGACGATAGAGCTGTTGTACAGTGTCCACACCATCTGTATGTAGAACAGATGGTGAGTTGGGGAACTAGAGCAGAGTCTCGTGTTTTTCAAGCTGCAAATGTGCAATCTGTCAAAATCATCAACCCACGTACGTACGATTTTATAGAAATTAAAAAAAATTAATGAGTAATTGTGCAGTTGTTTGTGTAATGAATAATAAAAATGATCCCCTATTTCAGTCTTACTTTTTAATGGATTTCCTTAGCTTTTTTTTTTTTGCAGAGGTCATGACTTTTTGACTTTGACTCGTCACATGAGTGGATGTTATATTTCTCATAGTATAGCTTTAGTTGTAGACTCACACCCTGTCCCCTAACACAGAGGAGTTAGTTTTATTATCTATCTATTAAAATGGTTTGTCTTCACTTTGAAGAGCTGTCACATCGTCCATTTTCATTTACAGACTTGGTCATGATCAGAGAAATTATCTTGGTTTGTAAGAATGCATGGGGTGGCCCTTTGAATTTGCAATAATGCTGAAAGCATTCGTTCAAGAACTGCGTTATTTATGATGACATTGAAAACATTTGTCCAGCTGAACTGTCACTGTCACTGACTGTGTCGCTTATTCGTGACCTGGCATGTTTTTGTTGTAGATGTTTTAATGTTTTGATGACTGTGCTGTTTTCTTCCTTCCCAGATTTCTCGAATGGAGTACGTGCACTCTAAAAACCTAATCTATAGAGATGTAAAACCTGAAAACTTTCTCATTGGACGGCAAGGAAATAAAAAGGAACACATAATCCACATCATTGACTTTGGCTTGGCCAAAGAATACATCGACCCTGAGACCAAAAAACACATTCCATACAGGGAGCATAAGAGTTTGACTGGCACTGCTCGATATATGTCCATCAATACACATTTAGGCAAAGGTATGTTTCATTCCATTTAATTTTTTTTGTGCTGAAATTTTTTTAATCGAAATTTTTGAACATTCTCAGTAAAATGTTATGAAATCTATTTACACAGAGCAAAGCCGGCGAGATGACCTCGAGGCCTTAGGCCACATGTTCATGTATTTCCTTCGTGGGAGTCTACCTTGGCAAGGACTAAAGGTACGCCAGGTGCACACAATCCATCAGAGAATTTGGTTCAGCCAGATTAAAACATTTAAAAATGCATTTTAAAACTGCCTTGATTTCACAATTTTTGTATATATTTATTCATAGATTCAGAATGTGTTTAAAGTCGGTTGCACTGGTCAATTTAGTGTAATCCAGTAGACCGTCCAGTCAGGATTTATTATTTTCTATGTGTTTTATAATTCTGGTGAGTGCTCATTAGAACACCACGTTGTATGTTTGTTTCTATGTTATATCTCCTGCAGGCCGACACATTGAAAGAGCGATACCAGAAGATCGGAGACACAAAACGAAACACTCCCATTGAAGTCCTCTGTGAGAACTTCCCAGGTACACGCATGGCTGCCTGCAGATTACAGATGGATCAGGGTGTACAGCTTAAAAATGATCATCAAATAATTGAATGTGATCTGACCATAGTATTTGTGCAGCACAGTTAGTTATGTTAGCAATGTTAAAGGTAGACTATGTTCTCGGAATGTCTTGTTTTGTCCACAAACCTAAATTATTCCGTTTTAATGATTTCTTTGTTATGGAGCAAAGAAACTAAGGAAATATTCACATTTAAGAAGCTAAAACAGTCAGAAATCTTGTTTTAATCATGAAAAAAGATTTGAATCGATCGAAATAGTTGACGATTAATTTAATAATCCATTAATTTTCAGCTCTAGTTAAAGGGTTAACCGTTATCTATTTATTTGAAAACAGAGGAGATGGCCACCTACCTGCGATATGTGAGACGATTGGACTTCTTTGAAAAGCCGGACTATGAATACCTGAGGACTCTATTCACTGAATTGTTTGAGCGTAAAGGATACACCTTCGACTACACTTACGACTGGGTTGGCCGGCAGATAGTAAGCACCGCATTAACTCGCTTTTTAAGTCGGTGAACACGCTACAGTTTTGAGCTAACGTCCTGACTACGTTATTGTTTCCCCCTCAGCCGACACCTGTGGGGTCTGTGCACATAGACTCTGGAGTGTCTGCTGTCACGAGAGACACCCACCCTCACAGAGACCGGCCCTCGCAGCACCAACCGATCAGAAATCAGGTATGCTCGGTTATGTTCTTAGAAATGGGCATGCGTGTATGTTAAAGCGAAGGAAACCCTGCATTACGACACATGTATGAATATATAAATATTACGTTTACACACACACACATCATTTGCCAGTTCCATTTGCCTGCTTTCAAAGACGCTTATTGAGCGGTGACCTTAAATCTTTTGGTTGTTTTGCGTAACCCCAGTTCTCTGAGAACCATGACTGTGAGTGGTCTCTCTGTGATCATGGTATAAAGGGACACTACGGTAACACCTCTAGCTTTGCACCAAACATCAACAACATTGTCAACAGAGAGTTAATTGAGGTCAGTTACAGCCGGAAAGATTAGTCCATTTGTTCCAAAACAGATCCATTCTTTTTTTTTTTTCAAACCATTAATCTCCGCATTCTCATTTGGGACGTAGTAAAATTTCTCTTCATTGAAAGTATCCCACAATTGGGCCAAAACATAGTTTGTAAATTTCAATGACAAATGTGCCGGCTGTAGCATTGTTCTCCGTTTAACATGTTTCCTCAATCTCTGATGACGTATAATTGTCCAGTTATGACTTAATACAATTATGTAATTTATTCAATAATGATAAAACAACAATAATTTCCCACATAATATACATTTTGATTGGATAGAATGGGTCAAACCATCAAAATGTGGTCAAGTTGTCACTGCAGGAGTATTTTTCCGGAGGGCAAGGGGGGACACCCTCTAAAAAAATTCTAGCTAAAAGCCTGCTTGCGTCTGATTTATTTATGTTCTTGCGAGTGTCACTTGCAAGGTTTCACGTTTTCAATTCATATACAATTTGGTTGAATGAGAACTTAGAAACATATCCATGGATTAAAGATTGTAAAGGCTTTTTCCAGTGATGTCACTGCTGAATGCACTTGATATCTTGATTCATTTTGGTTTAACCGATGAGTAAAAATTGTAGGCATAAGATCTTACCCACATTTGAAACCAGGCCTCATTAGTTTCTGTTTCAGTTCTGTGGCTGAATCCTTGCTTTGATTTTGATTCACTTTGATTTTGTTAATTTTTTATTTTTTTTTGCCTTTCTTCATTTCTCATGATGCTGCTTTGCATGGTACCTGGCTTCGCACACCTACATACCCATCTTTCCTAACACAATTATTCCATCACCCCCACCCCATCCTCCTTTCCTCTTCAATTGCAACACCATTCCCACCTACCTCCCATCACCGACGTCCCCCTGAGCAGACCGCAGCCTCAGATCGACGAGGAGCATGGGAGCTGCAGCCCACACGCCAAGCAAACTCTTCCTATTTGACCTCTCACCTGGCAGCGGACAGGCACGGGGGATCAGTGCAGGTATACACCCCTCACCTGATCAACCAGCAGCGCCCATCCAGTCTCTATGGAGTCAGATCTGTCTCACAGGATCAAATTCAAAGTAATCTAACCTACAGATGTGGCATGTAAATGAGCACAAAGGCTGCACTTCAGCATACAACTCAATTTTGAGTTGGTCAGTCTTATTTGAGAAATTTTTTGTTGTCAAAAAACTGCACCATCAACCTTTTTATCCCCAGAAATGTACCTGATATGAATGGAATCAATAACAAATGAATACAACTTACTTCCTGGTTAACATGAGTTTTGATTTGTTTGTGAGACAGATCTACAACCATGCACCCTTCACCCCTTTTTATCCCTGGCTGGGAAATGTTATTTTTCTGCACCACCACCATGTGTGTGTGTGTGTGTCATTGGGTGCAGCCCACCACAGATAGTAATTTTAATTTTAGCTTTATGAGCAGCAGTCGTGGTAGTGGACTTTTGATTTCAGGTTATACAACTCGTCGCGGTGCTTGGAAAATTCCTTGCAAGATCACAAAGGCTCTTGCATGGCACGGTGACCTGGCTTAGTTTGCTAAGTGCATGCTCTTATGTCGTGAAGGGTCATTGTGCATAAAGGAACGTCTTGGTTGAAGTTAACGCCTTGCCATTATCACATTGTCCCTCTCTAGTCATTTTGCATAGGTGTGTACAGTGAATGCTTTAGTAACATGGTTCTACAACATCTGATTGGGAAAAAATCTGCTTCCTGTGAAAAGACTTTGCTCGGCCTATTTACACGTTGGCGTTACTTCAAGAGCTCAGTATTTTCCTCAGGTGGTACTTGGTAAAAAAACGTTTGAGAACCTCTGCTTCAGTCGAACTAAACGCCATCAACATTGAAACAGTGTCTGAAAGACAAATGTCTCCAATATTGAGAAGCAAAACCTCAACCAAAATGTCCGCCAGACCCATGAAAGGAATTTCTATTCAGTGGTTCTTGCAGACATTGTGATCAGCTGCACACCAGCCCTCATCCCACACTCTGTCTTTCAAAGCACAGTCATAATCTCGCATCTGTGCACAGTTGAGTGGCTTGTGGTAGCTGTGATGATTTTGGTGGGACGTTAACAAGTCTTTCAGTATCTGGCAACTACTTCTCGAGGCGCTTTTACGTTGTTTCAACATGTTTGGCAGTCAATCTGGTTTGTTACGCTTACGATATTTACAAAGTTAAACACTGTATACACCTGTGTACACATGTCTTTTTACAATAACAATGTCATTTATTTTACAGGTCAATGGTTTCTCAGGTGCTATGATGTTGCGGTTTTCAATTTTCTCAGCAGACAGTTTTAATGTTGTCGAGATAATATCTTATTTATTATTTTAGAATATAATTTTAAATGTTACCAGAATCAAAGTGTTAACACTTTGTGTGGACACATGGATAAACGGCTATATTCATATACTACTATTATACTATTCATTTCACATAAAAGCAGTCCGTGTTCAGACGAGCACTTAAGTTCTGTTTCAGATGTAATTCGCGTCCAAGCTACTACGCCTAGTTTTCCGAGAAACCGAGCCAGACGACAGGCGCATCTAGAGCAGAATTTATGCATTTTTAAACTTGAACAGACTAGTATGATGATGAAAACAATTAGTTCAAGGTGCATATATCTAATGCAGACTTGGAGAACAAATTATTTACTTAGATTTTTTGGTCAGGTTATGTTATGGTCTCTGTCCACCCTAGATGTGTCTCCATTTCGTGTCTCCATGTTATGGCGATATGTAGCTGTTGGAGACCAACATTTTTGATTTTTACTTGTATCAAATTTCCTGTGAAGTCTATATGTGGAGCAAGTGGACGTTTCTTACTCGGAAAACGTAAATAATACAAGCCATTTATATTTTTTGTGATACTAGTGCAGTGCCCGTAGGAAGTGTGTATTCCTTTAGTGGCAGCTGAAGAAGATTTATCAGTTATAGTAATGCATGATAAGGAATGTAAAGGCTAACATAATACAAGCTAGCCTAGCTGTTTTGTGGCGTGGCTGACAGTTACAACATCTAGCTACGCTAATGCTAATTGAAAATGAAAACATTTGCGTTGTGCCTAATGAGGTTGCACAGTGTTTGTACTATGTTAGCTCTACGATAATGCTAATCGTAGCCTCGCTAGCTTACCTTTGGAAACAGGTTTGGCAAGTTAGCCGCAAAGTAGTAGCACGCTAATGCAAATTAAACATATGCTCGCTTATTGGTGAATGGACACCTCATCGTTTCAGTATAACACCATGTTATGCGGTGAACCGTGTGAAAATGTCTCACCCACAGTGAGGACAGCCTCTTCACTCCCACCTCCCCGCTCCAGACAGCGCAGCTGCTGCTGATGAGCCTCTGCCTGCCTGGTGTAGCGTGATAAATCAGCGAAAATTCAAATTCCTCCAAAAAATGTTAAAATCAATGATGCACACCATCGGACAGACACAACTTGCTTTATAGATAGATGTTTTTTTTTCCTCCAGCAGAGATGATGAAAGTTGAGTGACATGATGAATGTTCATGTGTTCTCTTGACTGCCTCAGCAGTACGTGTTATTGTTTTCCTCACGTTAACTTTCTATCCATCGTCACTGACACATTTTTCTTGTGAATTAATACTAAGAAGATCAATGGGTCGATGTGAAATAACACCCATCTGTGCCACAGGTGGTGAGTTCAACCAACGGGGAACTGAACGCAGATGAGCCAGTTAATTCCAACGCTCCGATTACAGCTCAGGCAGAGGGGGAAGTGGTCGACGAGGCCAAGTATGTGTCACACACCCGACGCACCTCTCCTCCATGTCCATCTTTTGCTTCCTCTCTTTCCCACTCTTCCTCTCCACCTCTCTTTCTCTCTCTCTTGCGCCACCTTTCCTAATGCTGTGGAATTGTGACAGCCCCCACCCTCAGCTGTCATCTGCTTCTGCCACTCTCTGTCTGATTGTGTGGGTGTGTGATCTTGACCTCTCAATGTCTATATATTGTTCTCTCAACTACTTTAGGTTATACAAGGTGTCCGCAGGGTCTTAAAAGTTTCCATGACCTTACATACACAAGCGAGCTGTATATGTAAAAGCAATACATATCTATATGTAACGCCATGAATATACTTTTACCGTAGCCCTACATATCTTCATGCTAACGACACAATTTCACGCCATAACATGAAAAACAAGTTGTGATAAAATTGTTGTCTAAAACAATTCTACACGCAGAGAAGTAAAGTTTATAGCCTATTCATGTGACTCCATGGGCGCCGCCATTATTCTCCAACTTCTTTTTGGTGAAGTGGGGCTAGGTTGATCAGCCCCGACTTAGCTAGTAGGAGGTCCCACTTAGACAGGCATTCCAGTGCATGTTTTCTAGTTGGCGGTAGGATAAGTCCCACTGCCAACTGGTTTGGATGGGCTCTGGAACGCACCAATAGTCTCTAAAGTAACGCTAAACTTTAACGGTTTAACGGAGGCACAAGTATGCAGGTATGCTGGTTATTTGTATCGCTGCTCTTTTTCGTTTAATAAACAGACCGCTCCAGTTCAACTATAGGCGCGCTCACGGTGCTAAACGAGCTAATGCAGCTAACTGGTAAACGGTGCCTGGACTCCGGTGTCGCGGTACATAAACATGGCGTCATGGGCGTCTTTTTCCGGTCAGTCGTCATGGAAACGCATAGTGCGTTAACCTAGTGCTATTATTATATTATAACAGCACTATTAAAAAGTCTCAATTGTGATTTCATGAGGTATTAAATTGTGTCCATAGAGTTTGACTGCAAAAAGTATGCATGAATGTATTTATTTTCCTCGCCGCCTTTGTTAAAAACAACGTTTGCTGGGGCCGTGTGCATACACGTGACGTTGCTCATCTTGCAACAGCGAACACACTCCTCCTGACACGAAATAATATCCGAAATCACACAAAATAAACTCCAAGCTTCACTTGCAGCCACTGATGAAGTCACTTAAAGATATGTCACATTTCTGCATTAAAATGTCTATAAACGGCTGCATAAAGCCAAAATGTTCCATAGAAATCCAAATTATTTTCCAGCAAAAGGACCATTTCATTACATTTGGTCATCTGCCTCACAGAGCTGCTGTTTTTTCTTTGATCGCCACATATACATTTTTAAATGCTCCAATTCTGCTCCTGTACTCGATAAAAACCTAGGACGTGCTTCGGCTGGTCATGTAAATTGTTCACAATCGGTGGGGGGGGGGGAAATTAATGGAAACCAGGAACAGAAATGCTAGTGCTTTGACTTTGAAACTGCAACAGAACATGTTTTTGTGTTTATTGTTGAGCAAAACATACAATTCCATGATCCCCAAGTTTGACATTATCTTGAACTGGCTGTGGTCAGCTGTTTTCCAGCTGCACCATATCAAGTACAGGGGCAGCTTGGTTGTTCCTTATTGTGTGGCGAAATAAAATGAATGTGTAGTAGAGCTGCAACTAACGATTATTTTCCTAATCGATTAATCGCTTGGTCCATAAAATGTCAGAAAATGTTAAAAAAAAACATTGATCAATGTTTGTCAAACCTGGAAAAGACGATGTTCTCGAATGTCTGTTTTGTCCACAAACTGAAATGATTCAGTTTTAATGATTTCTTTATGTGGAGCAAAGAAACAAGTAAAATATTCACATTTAAGAAGCTAAAACAATCAGAAATCTTGTTTTAAATAATGAAAAAAGCTTCAAACCGATTGATTGATTAACAAATTAGTTGCCGATTCATTGTTTCAGCTCTAATCTGTAGCAAAAATACCAACATTGACAGTTTTCCTGTGTCTTAAAAGAGCATGTTCACATTTATGGCTCAATAAATGTTTATACAGCTTGACACAAATGGTGTTCTCTTGGTATTGCAGTAAAAGATATTGCAGAGATTCACCATCTTTTCCCAGCATCAAAGCCACCCTAAAACTGTGTTCCCTTCCACCTATCAGGCCTTCCTCCTTCCTGTTCTCACAATTGTTTGAGGCGATGATTGGTGCATTTCCTGTCGATCTGGTTATGTCTGACGCAAATGAAGTAATGTGTTATTAACGGTTATTAAAACCACATTCATGCATCTTCTGGCTTATGTACAGTAGTTCTCTAGTACGCTTACACATACTACTTTTTATGTTAAATAGCTGTTTATTGAACACTTGTTACACATGACTTGTTTAGGTTAAATCATCGATAGGGTAGTGTGGAATACAGTGATAATTCACATAATGATGCGACGGTAACACTTTATAATAAGAACACATAAGTGAAGCATTAATAAATATTGAATTCATCATTTATAACCCATGACTACTCATTAGTATGTAGTTTATAATCACACACACAAAATGTTTTACTCATCCATCAGCTGAGGAACAGTGTTTATAAACTACATACTAATGAGTATTCATGCGTTATAAATGAGTAATTCAATATTAATTCATGCTTAACTAATGCTAATAGTGTACTTAATATAAAGTGTTACCGATGCGACTCTTGAAAAGTGGAACAATCTCAGGCATATGTATTCTCCTCCTGCAGAATGTCTGGAGCTCCTAAAATGTCCAAAAGCAGCTCAAATGACCAAATAACTCTGGTTAAATGTTCCTTGCAACTGATTTGCACATATTTTGCATTTTTTGGGAGGGGCTCAAATGTATAATTTCAGTAACATTTCTCTGTTACTTTGCCCACAAACACAGAAAGGGATTTCTCACAATGTTTCGATCACTGTAAATGGTACATTCTGGAATAGTTTAAAATTATATAATCATCATTTTTGGAGATGCAGCACACATTAAAGACATGTTGACGTCTGGATGACGTATGAAGCTGAGTAGAGAGTTGATATTTCCTAATCCTTTCTTCCTCTTTTAACCTCTCAAATTCCCCCTCTCTGTGTTCACCTGTGTCTTGTTGACGTTTGTGTGCATGTCAGTGTGGCATGTGGCCAGTTCCATCATCTTGGTCTTGCTGTATTAATCTAGCTTTCTTTTCTCTTGACACTCTTTCCCCCTCTCTCTCTCTTCTTCTGTAGCTGCGTGAAAATGCTCAACCTGTGGTGAGTCCCTCTCTGCTCGTCCACATCAGACTCATGGGACAGGGAGTGGACCAGCCTAGACTGGGCAAAAAAAAAAGGAGTTAGATGTTAATGTGTCTCACTCGTCTCTTGCTGGCTCAGCAGTTTAATGCACTCCTGAATGAAAGGAACACAGTCTAATATGTGTACTTTCACGTCTCTGCCCTTTTTTCACCACTACTCAGAGTTTTAAGAGCTGGCATGAGTACTATCATATAATTTAAACATATGAGACTATATTTGTTATATTTAAGCTCTTTTTGCAGTATATTTTCCTTGAGTTACAGGCCATTTTAGCTTCTGGTAACACTTTAGATTAGGGAACACATATTCACCATTAACTAGGTGCTTACTAACATATATACGTAGCACACAACCCTTTATTAGTATATATTAAGCATATTAATACCTTATTCTACATAACCTTATTCTACCACGATAACTACATTAAGATTTTTCCAACATAAGGTGTTAATGGGTCCGAGACAAATAAGAGTCTGCATTATCAGCAATTCAAAAATGTTTTTATAAATAGTTTATATATATATAAATAGCTTGCATCAGGTTTGCAAACATTTATATTTTGTATTTATTTTATATGTTTTATATTTTTAGTTCCACATAGTAAGTTACTTCACATTACATCTTTAATCAGCATCAAAAACTTCTAATATTTGACAAAATTAGCCTCTAACCAAAAGGAATGTAATAACAGTGACTTTTCAATTCAAATTCAAATTTAACAGGCATTATGATGGACACCTATGTAAGCACATGGCCTTGATTGACACTTTTTTTTATTTTGATTTAAATAAATCCTTTTTTTTACAGTTATTATGAATTATAAATGATTTCCTAGGGTCATACCATTTTTGACATAACTTAACTCTAAGCACATCTGAACATACCTTAAAAATGTTAAATGATCAAGATTTCAGAGAGAGCTACTAACCTTGGCATGCAGCAGTTGGGCTCATCAGGGGTCCTTCTTTGTGATATCATTTACTGCCACATGCTCTTCTTACACAGATGAACAAAATGGCTCCTTGAATGTCGGTTACACCGCCTTGACAGTTTAGGAAGCTGACTTGACATATATTTTATTTATTGTTAAACAACACAAATTGTAGGAATATGCCAAACTAGTCGATAATGTGTTTTATTGAGATTTGAGAAGTTTAAGTATTTGGTATAAAGTTTTTATGGTTACACCACATTGACATTGTTACCATTATCCCCTGAATATTTGCTCAAAATTGATCAAATCCAGACATTTCAGATTAGGTCTTCAAAAAAGAAGAATGTATTCAAGTAATTTGTGAGTTTATTTTAAAATTTAAGTCTTTTTAAATTTAACTAAACCATACCAACACAAAAAAAACTCTAATACGCGTTTAATATTTACTAATAAAGGGCTAGTATGGTACTTGTATGCATGTTAGTAATAGTAATGCTGTCATTTATTATTTAATTATTTGAAGAATACCCAGTCACTGTCCTATGTTTTAATCCACAGCTTTCCCCTCACCTTGTCTTTGTATGCGTTTATTGGTCATTCAGGTTCATCTTGTCTTATGCTCTTTGTGTGCACTGCTCCTTTCTGATGCATAGAAGTAGCCATTTATGTTTTTCTTTTCTTAACAATTGTTGGAGGTGAACTAACGGTGCGTGGAAACAAGTTCATCTTGGCCTTTTTTATGTTAATGTTTTTGCTGTTCGAAACCTTTGGCAGCCGCAGTTTCCGTTCTAATGATTCATGTATCTGTCCAGATTAGTTTACTGGGGTGAGGCTCTTGTCATATATAACTGAAGCAGGCTTCTTTCTTTGGCCTCATTAGAAGCCCGTGTTGTCATCTACATACCCACTGATGGCCTCTTCTTGTCTGCAGGTGCTGCTGTTTCTTCAAGCGAAAACGAAAGAAGAACACACAGAGGCACAAATGATCGTCTGCCACTGGCCCCCAAAATGATCCGAGTGTCCGGCTCAGCTGATTGTGATTCCAGAAATCAATAAAGGTCCCGTTCAGAATCAAAGGAGGGAGACGACAAAAAGATCTTGATTGAATTTTCCTCTCAAAGGAACATTTTCAAAGGGTCTGAGATGTTCAAGAGGCTCGTGTCTTTTGATTGGAGTCCTATTCAGGAGACCTATTTGTTGGATTTTTGTCAGGGGATAATCTTGTTTTTGCTTTTTTTTTCAGTTTTCATTCACTCCAAGATGCCCCACATTTGTGTTTTTCGCTCAATGTTTTTTTTTTTTTTAATGTGTGTTTATTGGCTGTGCTGTTGCAAGGGCAGAGACCGATCTTCCTCAACCTGTTGCATACTAAGATTTCTTTATTTAACCCACTAAATCTTCACGTTTCTCCTCTGTCTGATCTCATTTCAACATGGTTTGCCTGTCGCTAGTATGTTCATACAAAGCCCTTTTGGTCATTCCTGACAAGAGGCTGAATGTAAACCAGAACCCATGAAGAGCCAATAGTGTAACAGAGCATCAGTCTGCCGGCCCCTGCACTTTTGTTTTTTTCTTTCCTCCAACGAGCTGGGTCCTGGATCTGGGACCTGAGAGAACGGAAGACCACAGACGTCTTTTGCACTGTGTTCTCTCGGGATGATTTCTGCTCTTGCTGCTTGGTTAAGGCACCCCCACTTTAACCACGCCGCTCTCGCAAACACACTACAGTCTCTTTTGTCTCTCATGCAGTTTTGCTCCTGTCGTCTTCGTGGTGATGAGCAGCAACCTGACACTTGTAGATGTGGTGGTGGGGGGAGGAGAAAACAAACAAAACAATATGCTATTTATGCTATTTATCTCTCGTTTGCCACCAGTTTTCTTACTAATTCTTACACATACACACTGAATGTATGGACAGTCAAGTTAAATGACTTTGGAGCATTCATATAATCTGTTATGCGCATGGGAAAGAAATTGCAGTCAAGGAGGAGTTAAGACAAATGTTTTTAAAAAAGTCAGACCAAAATCAAGTGGGTTGGAGAATCTTAATTGCTCATGATCCTAATAATAATAATGATAATAATAATGGACTTGTACCAATACACTGGGATATGTTTCTTTGGAGCGTTGATAAACAGCTGTCATGTGCTTTGGAGATTAAAATCACAGCCTCTCAGCAGCTGCTGTCCAATGCCTTAACCCCAACCAGTCGACCACTACGCCACACAACACCACCCACGCTTGTTTGAGAGAGCAGTCGGCAAACGCTTTATCGACTGTTCCCGAGATGGAATCAGAGTAGTTAACAACTTCCTGTGAAGCACTGACCGCGTATTCTCAAGAGACTGATGCCCGACGTTAAGGTTCGGTGTTTGGGTGTCTCTCCTCGGTGTCGACGTAGAAAAACCTAATGTCACCTTGAGGACAGAAAAGAAAATGTCCATACCATTTTTTTTTTATATATATATATATATATATATATATTTTAATTTCGTGTCACGGAGGACTGCCTTGAACCGATATCCTCTACTCGTCTCCTTTGCCTATCCTTCGAACAGAAAGTGAATTACCATACAAAGGTGTTTTATTTTTTTATTATATCTTGCTAATGTGAATTTTGTTTTTTTTGTGTGTGTTTTTTGGGAATGCAATTTTTTGTTTTTTTCCATTCCAAAAAGCCATGGTTTTATGGGGAAAGAGAGGGTAACAAAAAAAGGAAGATGAAAAAAAACTAAACAAAAGCTTGAAACCATGACTGCACTACATTTGTTGACCCCGGCTTTCCCTGACAAGACCCTGCCTTCTTTATACTGTACTTAAAATGTGCTTCTTACTTTAATCGTGGCTGCCTCGTGTGCTAAGCCTTCCCCTATAGGGTGCAGGGAATACACTTTAAATTGTTTTTAATCCCGGCCGCCTTCTTTTCTGTTTTTGTGCCATGACCCCCTGCTCCCTCCCTCCCTCCACACACACACATTCAAGCACGTCCTGCACAGATCGACTCTCAGTGGAGTGTTTTTTCCGATTTGTTGACCTGCGCCTTCGTCCTTTTTAGAAATACAATGTTGTAGATGTTGCAAACTATCTCGATGAATCGGTATGTAAACCTACTCGTTGCGTGTATTTACACTGTATAGCTTTTTTTTTTGTTGGTTTCTTCTTGCCCCAGTTACTCCAGGGTCTTAAGTTATTGTGGTATTGAAAGTACTTGAATATGAAAATCTACGGGACCTTTTTTTTTCTGTTGTTTTTTTTGTTTTTCTTGGTCATTATCATCAATAACAACGCAGGATTTGATGGGGAATGGAGGGAAAACCTTTACGGCTTTATGAATGACAGGTATTCATTTCTTTGAGATGTTCTAGTGCCTCTTGAGGGAGTCGAGTGCTGCCTGGTTGGTGGAAATAAGCGAATAAGACGAGCCATTAGCTTTACTCAGCAGAGTTGCAGTTGGATGTTGGTTTGGAGGTTAAA
Organism: Microchirus variegatus; assembly: GCF_963457635.1. Lineage (NCBI taxonomy): Eukaryota > Metazoa > Chordata > Actinopteri > Pleuronectiformes > Soleidae > Microchirus > Microchirus variegatus. The sequence goes on along the minus strand of NC_139815.1, from coordinate 9,560,334 downwards.
AATAGCTTTTTTTTGCCTCCTAGAAACTCTATCGTTTATCGTATTTTTATCTGGCAAGGGTCAATTCCCTCATTTTTCAGACGCCAATCCTGTGACATCTGCTGCCTGCAAAGCTTCAGCAGCACACGACTGTTTTACTCCACTGACCTGAGGAGAAGTTGAAAGTATTCCTGTTGTGTAGTGGGATGAATATCATGACTATACAGCCTTCAGTGTTCCCCCCCCCACCTGAATCCCCAGAGTGCCATTTCTGAGACTACTACTAGCCCCCATGCCTTTTACCTGTGCCAGAAAAATATGAAGTTGTACGTTTGGTTTTTGTTGTTTTCGTGTGTTTTTGGTTTGAACCATCACATTCCACCATGTGTCGCTGACGTGGCCTCCGTGTTGCGTCTGTACCACAGAGTGTTGGAGCGAGTCTCTTTCTTTTGTTTAAGAAAATGGTCGACTTTTATTGTCAAATTTGTGACTGATCATCTTTGCAACATCCACTTTCTTCCTTAACCTCTGGGCGGCCTCACTCTTGAGCTCATGGCTGAAATGGTAGATATGGGCACATTACTTTGATGTATTTACCCCCACTCCCCCCCACCCGTCTGGGCCTCGTGCAGAGCGATTATAGGAAAGCTCTGTCTAATTTCTATCTGCATGGCTTTATCGGGAGACGAGAGCGAGCGCCTCTGCCTCTCCTGTACGGCTTGTATACTGTTTGGGTCGCTGAGGCATTATGGCTTCCAGTCTTCATGTAAAAATAAATAACGTCGTGTCTTCTCACAGCACAAACCCATCCGAGTTCCTGTTCTTTCACGTACATTATCTCTCACCTCAGTCAGACTCGTGTTGATGGCTTTGGTTGTGTGTGTGTAAATCATTCCTGTGTGTCAAAGCTGTGTAAATCAAAGCAAAGGACAGTTAAAGTGTGAATGAATGGCTTTAAGTCTATTTTTTGGGTTCTCTGGCACTTTTTTTCCTTGTTGCTGTACTGTAGAGTTGTCTTGGATTTACTGTATATTTCTCTTTGAGGGAGAGGTTTAAGGTGATAGTAACTGCAATATTGTGATGATTATTTGAAAATTGTACACAATTGCGATTTTTTTTTTTCTTTTGGGATTCATATAAAAGATCGGTTCTTTGTTTTTTTTTCTCCTTAGATTGTGGAAAATCAGATTGTACAGCTGCAAGAGTTTATCCTCCCCTCAGCTTTTTTTTTTTTCAGAGCTATGATTAAGAGAACTTCAAACTGTAAATAAATATTATGTGTTGAATTATGAATGTCACTTCAAAAATGTATTCAAAGGAGTTAGTCAAGGGCTTCAGGAGTGAAGGAGCCACATTTCTTCTTTTTAATGGTTTCATATTTTTCATTTGCAGAAAGTTAAAGGTCATTTTTATCTGAGATGCCTGTCCCCCCCCCCTCCCCCCTATCTGAATTCATATAAATACAATGTCACACATGAACCTTATGAGAATCACTTTTTATTCCCTCCAATCCTAAAGGGAAACTCCAGTTTGCACCCTTTTTTATGTAAAATAAAAGCTCTCTCCACCTTGTGGGAAAGTCTTCTGTGACGTGATTTGTACCCATTTCTCCTGATGCTTAAAGCTCACATAGAGTGGTGCTGTTGCACTTATATGTTAGTTATGGAGGTCTACTTACATACATTAACTTGTTTTTATGGTCAAAAACCTCCTAGTTGCTGTAAACAAGCCGATTCCTGTTCCTAAGCCACGATATTTCAGACTCAACTGTCACCCCTAGAAGACAGAGTCTTGTGATTGGCCACTACTATTCAGCACACCAGCTCTCAGAAGCGCAGCTCCCCCCTCTGGAACGGTGGATGCACTGCTCCTCATTATCAAAACATTGTTTTAACAGTGTTTAAAAATAGCTTTGTCACGACTCCCCGCCGCAGTCCCTTTTATGACTTTGACCCGGAGTCAGACCCAGAGTCAGAAGACACTGTCGCTCGTGAAACACCTCCACAACGGATGTTATTCTTCTTCTGCGGTTCAATGTACGCAACCGGATGTGCCCGGACTAGTGCCCGGAGCAGGACGATCTGCTGTTCAGGAGAACCGGTGTTTACGAAAAAGATCTCGCTGAGCCCGAGATTACAATAAAACACAGCGTTGTCAGCAGTGGCTGAACTGTTTGTTTAGAAACTTCAGTGCTTCATAAACAGGGTAAGGACGCAGATACACACTAAAAAACAGCGTTAATTGGAACTTCCGGTCTATTTCCGCTTTAAATGAAGTGGTGAATTTATGCTGTTTGCAATTTGCTCAAAACACCACCATAAACTGTGTTTATGGTTGACAAAAGTCAATTATAATTCTGCTCTGTGAAGTGACAAACATTATAAAATTAAATTCCAAAGGATTCAAATTAATTGGTCATGGTCATCAACTAAAAGGTTTGAATAAATAGAAGAAGCACTCGGAGCACAAACCTCTGCCAATTCCTAAATCCTGAAAAAAATGTGAAGGTTCCATATTATGCTAAATCAACTTTTTAATCATTTTAATCCTCATATTTGGGACTCTGGAGGTCCTATCAGTCGGCAAAGTGTGAACAAAGATGGCTCACAAGTTTTTTTGTGGTCCTCCTCAGTCTAAGTACAGGAGATAAAACACGCGATGTTGACTTCCGCGCTCACTGGGACGTCACAAGGCGCTAAATTCCTGGAATTGAGCTCCGCTTTGTGCGTAAAACGCACGAGAGTGCTGGCGAGGGCAACTGTATCCGCATCCGGAAGTCCGCGAAATATTCTATTCTTGGCTCCACAGTGCAGCACAGAGTTCTTCACAAACTTCCAGCCTCAGAGGATTTATCTGTCCAGTGGATACATGTTATATATGACAGCAATGTGCCTGCTAGAGCCTGCAAATGATCACTTTTCCAAATGCTAACTGCTGTTAGCGTACAGTAGCCTCTGTGGCTGATGTCATTTCCTGTCCCTTAAGTTTAAAGAGATACTACTTAACAGATCGTCCTGAACAGGGCTGTTTTGGCAGGGCGATTGAACTGCTGTGGTGCTTCATCCTTATGGTATTTTAACCAAAGCATGTCACAGACATGTTCATGAGGACACCAGGGAACTAGGTTAACTTGGAGGAAGTTCCATAATCCTGTAATCCTGTTATGCAGCTTCTAGACAGACAGACAGACACAGGCACAGACACATTTAATTATTTGAAATATTCAACGTTCCCTGCTATTTTCCCTTTTTGACAATAGGTGCAGATGGACTCCACTCATCCCTGCCTTTAATTGCCTTGTACGTGTGTTGCTGTGGCAACCACGGTAAGGCATTTGATCTGCATTCATTATGTGCAGGTCTAATAAATGTGTGCTAAGATTGAGAACACTGGCACTTCAAAGGCTGAAAGATGGTGACATCATCATTGAGTTTTGAATGATCACTGAGGCCAAAGAGCGAGCCATTTCAACAACCTCCAACAGACGTCGACAAAGATCATCGTCGCCACAGCTTCCTGTCTGCTGGTTCCCTAATCGTTTGTGACTCACATGGCGTTTTCTTCGCACCACAGACTTCCAAATGGAATCTACAGCTTTTCCAGTCACCCGAGGAGCGCGGACGACTGCCTCAAGCCTCCACCTGAAAGCAACCTCAGCCATTTTGGAAAAATGTACAACTGCTGTATCGTCAGCACAAGCACTGCTGCTGTTCAACATATTGTACCCACGACAGATCAACCAATCCCTGCTGAGATACAGGAACACACGGAGATCAGGAGGAGAGGTCGAAAACGTGCCAGGAACAGACTCAAGGCGCCGCGCAAAAAAGACATTGAAGTACAAACGCATCCTTATTTTGAAAAGTGGGATGACGTCAAAGTGGCTCCAGGTACCGAATGTCAGACTGACACTTGGCCAGACGTACCAAGAATCGTCATACCTCCCAAAACTGGCAACGATGTTGCAATACAGTTGGAGGAGAAGGACTTGATTGACTTTGAAATAGATGTGAAGCCAGTGGTGGAGATCCTGGTGGGTAAGACCATCGAGCTGTCCGTCATGGAGGTGATGGAGGAGGAGGAGCTGGCCTGTGTGAGGGAGCAGCAGCATACTTTGATGAACCTCCTGAACAGTGAGCAGGCAGAGGAGCAGCGACTCGAGGAGCACGAGAGACGGCGCAGGGAGAACCAAGAAAGAAAGATGGCACAGCAGAGCGGCGTGCTGAAGAAAGAAGGGGAGACTGCGGACAAAATCGCTGCCCGGGCGTACACTCTGCACTACTTGGCCGATCTGGTTCCCGCGGCCTTCATCTCGCTCCGAAACGACGGCTATTTTTACGACACTGTGGAGAGAGACATTGAGATTAATTTCTTGCCGGATCTGATGGCCGAGGTTTACAACGACTTGGAGAAGAGGAACGCGGCGAGACAGGTGCTGGACACCATCATCCACAGTGTTGCCGAGATGAGGTCAGAAAGGTTCAATGTAATATGAAGCAACAGGAGATGCTGGAAGATGTTAACAGATGTTACAGGAAGTGTCCTTGATGGTGATGTCCAGTTGTGGACCTGGACCTTTGAGCGTTGACTAGATACAGGCTGACGACCTCCAGCAGCCAACGCTAAACTGCTACCTGAGCACGGTGTGTTCAGTGTGCTTGTGTCAATAAAAAACATTTTAAACTTAAACTTCAACGTGCTCTGACTGGTTTTTTCTTTGTTCACCAAGTCCCTGACCTGAAGTACAATCATATATTGATTATTAGATTTCTGCCCAACCCCTAAATGTTACATGTCACTCCTTTAATATTATTCTCTTATCTTATTTAGTTGCATGAAAACATCTGTATCAAAAAGACGACAGCTTTTTGAAATTCCTCACACCCAGCTGTACCTGGGTTGCTGTGGCAACCATGATGGGTACTTTCATTTGCCTATTGATTTGTGCAAGGCAGATTATTGCATGTGGGTCAAAGGCAACAATTACAACAAGTATGGTGTTGTGATCACTGTTTTTAAGTATAGCATGAATTGCTTATGTATTGACCATGGCAGTGGAGTGACATTTTAATCTTGAGAGTCATCTATAATCGCTTTTTGTAAAAAAACTATATAAATATATAGTTTTACAGGATACCTAATAATCCGTTCAAAGATGGTTTTCTTCATACCTTGGGTGAAACGCGTGGTTATTTGAGTTACTGTTGCCTTTCCGGTCTCGTCATTCTCCTCTAACCTCTTGGATTATTTTTTCCTCGAGAAATTCTAAATTCGGAAATTCTTCTGTGACACCAGGCGACTCTAATCAGAAAGAACACAAGAATATAGATTAATTCATTATAATTCTCTTCAAATCCAAACTCAAAACTCACCTGTTCAAATAGCTTACTCTGTAATTTAACTTTTCCATTTTTGTTTACTGTCATCTTGTTGTCTGTTGTTTTATCTCTGTAAAGTGTACTCGAGGACACTTATAAATAAAATGCATTATTATTATGATTATCAATCATAATCATAATAAGTACTTTAATCATAATGATTGTGATTATTATAATAATCACAATCATTATGATTATTATAATAATCATAATAATAATACACAGTTTTCTCAATTTTTTCCCCTTCAGGTGCAAGTTTCTCCTCCCTCCGCTAGTGGGCGGTGTTGACCCCTTGTGTTGTGTCTCGCTCACACAGCTGTAGAGTATAAACTTCCTGATCGACACAAGCCACGCCTCTCTTTAACCGGTCCGAGCCAACATGGTGGGTAACAGGATGAACTCTTTACTTTAGCAGCGCTTACAATCGTCTGTAATCCTCCGTGTTCGTTTGTCCAGACAACATTTTCAATCATCGGCCCGCACGTTAATCACTCAAGGACCTCATTACATCGCATTTTAACGCGCTTTGGTGAAATGACGTAAAGATAAAGCAGGACTGACGCTACTGTTATGGTAGTGAAGGAGTCACTAGCATCACTAACACCGGCGTATTTGAATGGAGAAACGCAAGCGGGCTGTTTCTGGTTATTTTACGTTCAGTTGTTTACTCGTAGTAGTACCATTATGTTGTATTCACTGTATTATAACGTTTAAATATGGAGAATTTGTTTCAAATACGTCGTTAAAGTCTATTATATGACAAGAATATAATAGACTTAATAGACATAACACAAGCCCCCGATGTTTTCAAATGAAGTTTTCAAAATTAGCTTTTTAGCTTCTTTTTTTCAGTTTGACATTAAATGTTTATTTTATTTTGACAGGAATACTTAAAGGCTTCTCTAATATTAACGTGTGTTTATTTTAGGTTATAAATGGAACTTTACTAATTTCACAAAATAAATGAAGCAGTATAGCGAGTAGTCAAATATTATGATATAACTTTATTCCACTCTTCCCTTCTATGGTTTCACTGTTATTGAACATTCTTAAGGTCTTAAATAATTATATTTTAGTTGGATAGTCAACTTTCTGCCATGTAACCTCAAATAAATATATTTTTGGGAGGGAGGCGACAAATAAGCTCAATCAGTTCCGATCTTGTCCACATACCGGTCCCTGGCTTCCCTATCTAATGTATCCTGGTAAATTCCACATCCTTTTTGGGATTCAACATGGCCGCCTTGTCCCAGAATGCAACGCGGTGCCCAAGCCCTATTGTTGTGAATTTCTGTAATTGGTTTTGGACAGTTGAAGTTGCTACACTTTTTTTTAGTAACTGCATTGCCCCCTGTTTTTATTTTTATTTATCCTTCAATTCACTGAAGCCACAGTCTGACCTTTTGCTTGGTCTTTATTTGTGTCAATTTTCCTGCGTCTCCATTGAATGACACTTTGAATTTGTCCCTGTCTTTTCTTCAGGGTCGTGTCAGGACCAAGACAGTGAAGAAGGCCGCCAGGGTCATCATTGAAAAATACTACACGCGTCTGGGCAACGACTTCCACGTCAACAAGAGGGTGTGTGAGGAGATCGCCATCATCCCCAGCAAACCTCTGCGCAACAAAATCGCAGGGTAAGTGGAATTAAAAAGCATTTTTGCTGCTGGTTTTGTGTTTGTGAGACTGTGAGTTGATGTTGACATGTTCACTGTTGATTTGTGTTGTTTTTGACTCGTCTTGATGTCTAACTTCACTTCTCAGTGAGTATTGGATGAAACAGTTGCTTGGTTTCAGTTTTACTCTGTAAAGAGATTAGGGATTAGGCTGGTCCACGTCAGGTGTAGTGAGTGGAGAGATTGTAATGATGAATATAAACAGGCATTTTATCTTTTTTATGTACTGTTGGTCGGTTGTGATGTTTAATGGCATTTAGAGCTGAAAAATATTAATCGATTACTAAATTAATTATTCGCAGACAGCTTCTTAAATGTGAACATTGTCTTAGTTTCTTTGCTCCACGTAACGTAAGAAATCATTAAAACTGAATAATTTTGGTTTGTGGACCAAACAAGACATTTGAGAACATCGTCATTTCCTGGTTTGACAAACTGATCAATGTTTTTTAGCCTTTTCTGACATTTTCTGGACCAAACGATTAATCGAGGAAATAATGGACAGATTAATTATTACAAAAATAATCGTTTGCAGCCTTCTGGACTCAATCATCCATCACTTTTCTCTTTAAAGCTGTAGTGTGTAACTTTTCTATAGAAACATCCGTCAGTTATAATCAAACCATTTTCACCCAATGTCAGAAAATGTTGATCAGTGTTTCTCAAACCTGGAGAGGATTATCTTCTCAAATGTCTTGTTTTGTCCAAGAACCAAACATTGTTCTTATTATTAATGATGTCTTTGTTTTATGGAGCAAAGAAACAAAGAAAATATTCACATTTAAGAAGCTAAAACAATCAAAGTATTTGGCGATTCGTTTAGGAATCACACTGTGTTTCTCAGTATAGCAGTGTTTTGTTTTTCTATCTGTGGCGATACAGACTGATGCTTATACTTTGAAAATGCTGAGCACTAAATGAGTCATCTTATCTCAGTGCTTTGTTTCTGGGAAACCTTTTTTTTCCTTTTACAATAAATAAATGAGTCTGTGCTAAAATAAGCACGTGTAATCATTTCATTTGAATGTAATGCATTGATTGTGTCTGGTGTATTTGTCACTGACTGAACTGTCCACTTGCTCTGTGGTGTATTTCGATAAAGAGAAGTCGCATATAAGTAGCATAATAGCCCTTTATTAGTCAATATTAAGCATGTAATAATACCTTATTAAGAAAAATCTTAATTAATGTCGTAATAGAGGTAGAATAAGGTTATGTAGAATAAGGTGTTAATATGTGCTTAATGATTACTAATAAAGGGCTAGTATGCTACTTATGTACATGTTAGTAAGCACCTAGTTATTGGTCAATAAGAGGAGATAGAAAAAGGCTATTAGGAGAGAATCATTCTGCACATACACAATATCCAGGTTAAATGAAGAACTTGATGTCTTCTGTTTTTCCTAAGCATGGGAGTGTGTTATGGTTGAATATTTTAATGTCTAGACATGAACATTTACTGGTGTTTGTCATGTGAATTGGACCGTCTGCAATAATCATGCGACTGCAGTTCTGATCTCTGTGTGTTTTGCGCTGACGGCTGAAACACGTTGGCATGTTTTCATCTGTTGCAGTGATTCAATGGCCATGAAATATTCAAGGCTTTTTAACTCGTTGTCCTTTGGAGTCCCTCGGATGTTTTGATCTTGTCAGTATTAATGTTTTATTTAGAACTGTCCTGTATTCGGTCACTTATCAGAGACCACGTTCTCTTTGCTGTAGCCTTGATCTTTTAGGATTTTAATGTCAGACGGAGTGAGTGAAGTGAGTCAGCAGAATGTGTTCTCTGCTGTTGAAACACTAGTTTCTCTGCTTGGTTTTTGTTAGACTGATAAATGTGCTGAATCATCTTTGGGCTTTTGTTTGTGTTTGAGGCTTCTCATCTCCTGCACAGCTTTGTTTACATTTAAACAGCTAACTGAATAAATGTTGTGTGTGTTTGTTGTTTGTTCTAAGGTCTCAACTGTTTGTCTCCGTCATATTAACCACATTTCCCTGTTTGTTTGTTTGTTTGTTTGTTTGTTTGTTTGTTTGTTAGGTATGTGACACACCTGATGAAGCGGATCCAGCGTGGTCCAGTCAGAGGAATCTCCATCAAACTGCAGGAGGAGGAACGAGAGAGAAGGGACAACTATGTCCCAGAGGTTTGTGGATCTGGGTTTCATGCAAAGTTGTTCTGTCAGGGCGGAAACTCACATCTTGCAGGTTTTAGAAATTATTTCAATGCTTTATTTCTAAGCATGTGGCCTGCAGCTGTAGACTTGGTGTTGATGAAGATGACTGATGCATCTCCTGCATCCAGGCTACTATTGGACGATATCAGCTGTCAGTCACATTTGTGTCCACTCATATACATACTTATATTGACACCATGTTCTTTTGAGAACGACCTGAAACTAGAGATTGAGACCATTAACGGCTCATTAAAAATGTTCTAAATCGAGCGAGGAGGAGGCTCATTTTTCTCTTCCACTTCTATTCAAATTGAGTTTCTTTTTGCAACCAGAGGAGTTGTCCCTATTCAGTGTATTCTTACTTCCGTATGAGCTTCACCCAGCAAATTGGAAGACCAGTCCACCTTTTATTGACAGTGTCCCATCCTCTAACACTGAAGAGGAGGATTTAGGAAACAAGACTAGAAAATAATCATCTCTATCGCCGCCCTGATGTCTGGCTACAGTACAGCTCATAAATCCTTCTTTTTTTGTTCTCTTCTCTTTCTCATCGTCCAGATCTCTGCTCTGGACCACGAGCTCATCGAGGTGGATCCAGACACAAAGGAAATGCTCAAGATGCTGGTAAAGGGAACATTTATTCTTTCTCTGAGGATATACTGTATGTGTGTTGTCTGAGTATATAAAGCATCCGTGTTATTTAGACCAGCGGTCCCCAACCACCGTACCGGTCCGTGGGTCGTTTGGTACCAGGCCGCACAGAAAGAATAAATAACTTGCATTATTTCCGTTGTATTTATTATCGGGGTCTGAACAATGTTTCATTTTGAAAAATGACCGGATTCCCTCCGTTACATCTGTCTATGACTCGCTCTTGACGCTTCCTGAGGGAGATTGTTGGCCAGAGTGTTTGAATTAGGAGAGCCGCTGCAGAGATTTATCTCAGAAAAGAAGTCACCACTGGCAGCACATTTCAGTGACTAGAGGCCCGTTCCACAAAAGTAGGATAAGGGATTAAGCCGGGCTATGTTGCTTATCCTGGCTTAATTTATCCGTGATCCGGTTCCTCAAAAGCAGGATCTGTTATGACATAAGTTACAGGTTTTATTAAATCTCATCCCTCATCACAGCCAGCAGTCACCACAAATGGAAACTAATAGTTATTCCACTGTCCACTACACTATGTTTTCACATTCAACTATACTCACGGTCATTATCTAAACATTTGTAATCATTGATTACAATAATTCAAAAATAATTAATAATAATTCTATATTTATACACACGATAGAAATTTAAAAACACATCAAAGAGTAACACGAGGCTGCTTTATTGAATAAGGATAAATCAAAGCAAGCAAATCAGCTCCTTTCAAAACTGAACTCTGTCTCTGCAAAGACATAAAGCAACAATTCAAAGCATGTTATAGAACATAAGAATATTATAGGACATAAGAATATTATAGAACATAAGAATGAATGCACATTAAAAGGTCTGTATATAACACACGCACCCCACACACGCTACACAAGCTCGCTCACACACAGACACACACGCTCGCTCACACACAGACACACACGCTCGCTCGCACACAGACACGCTCGCTCACACACACACTCGCATACGCACGCGCTCACACACACAAAGTGTATTTTACAATCTAAAGGAAGTGACATTTACACATTTTCACTCACAATTTCAACTCATTATCAAAGTACAACTAAGTTATCGGAGATGTTAAATAACTTTTTGGATCGTAAATGTGACGGTTTCGGCGGAGGAATTGACGTGTATTTCTGCACTAGCGCATTCAGGCGATCGGTTTTTCTCGTTGGTTTATTATCGTGTTTCATTTCTTTTTGCTTTGGTCTTTCACTTCCTCCATGAGGATTTCAGCCTCCCGAGGACGAAAAGAACGCCGCAGTTGTCACGGTGAATCTGAGAATCTGTGATCGACAGCAAGGTCTATTTGAAGAAGCTGTGTACACGCACTGATCCGGGATAGGTTTCACCTTGCTTGATGAATCCGTGTCCGATCATCCTGGCTCGGTCTTTGTGGAACCAACTGAGCCTGGACATGCTTGTTTTGGATTCGTTGAACCAGGCTCAATTATTCATCCTGGATATCTGAATCCTACTTTTGTGGAACGGGCCCCAGGAGCGAGTCGCAAAACTTGCTTACTTGTGCGATGTATTCAGCCTACACACCTACACAAAAATAAGTAAATGAACTAATGGCCAAGACTGCAGACCTCACTCTCGCGCTCGTTACACTCTCTCCTGCCCGTGCTCTCGGCGCATACTGATTTTGATGAACAACAAACGAATGCCGAGTGCTGATCAATAGTTTTGTGCAAGCAATTTAAAATCCCGACTCTTGTTCCAAATGTGACAGGCTTCATTCAGCGATTGAATGGAATATATTAACATTAATGAAACGATTACAGCTGTTTTGTGTATCTTATTTTGAAGGCACGTTTAAGCGTTACCGTAGCGACCAGAGAGCGTTAGGGGGCCAGTCCGTGAAAATATTCCCTGACATTAAACAGGTCCGTGGAGCAAAAAGGTTGGGGACCGCTGATTTAGACCAACACTGAAAGCCAGATATCAATTTTGACAAATCAAATCACTTTTTTTTTTGTATTCCTCTTGCAGGATTTCGGTGGCCTTCCTAATCTGCAAGTCACTCAGCCAACCATCGGAATGAACTTCAAAACACCACGAGGACTTTAGAATCATGTGTCATCATGCCCCTCAATAAAGAAATGTGATTATTAATCAAAATGTTTTATTGTTTTTTTTTTAATGGCATAAGTCTATACATAAACACTGTATATTATGTTAAACACTTAACTTATAATCATGAAATACCCCACTAAAGCAATATTTTCTAACAAGTTAGCCTGGTCGTTCCTGTCCTCCTGGCTGGGAATCACTGAATTCTACCCTATGTAGACAATTTACGTTAAGTTTGATCATGTTAAGTTATTATACTGTTGTGTATTCTTTTACAATACTATTTTTACCCCTTATTATACTAAGTAATTGTGTTTTACTACAGTATGACTATAGTATTTTATGCATTCCTTAACCCTGAATGCTCACGTGGCACAGATCTGTGCTACAGGTGCACCCATGTTAATTTGCCCTGGGAATAATACACAACTCCTTATATGGACATCCTGGGGGTGTGCACTGGGTTCCAAAAAAATTGTAAGTCGTCTCTGTTTTTTCAACTGAATTAGGACCTTTTTGCAACGCTGAATCCACTTTTTTACTCAATCAGGTCAGGTTTTTATGCCATTTTATTTTGAAAAATCCAATCTTCTGACTAAATTTATCACATTTTTGTGACATTATCAGTTGATTTTTATTAATATTTCTCATCCAAAAAAGTTTTAGGAGAAAAACGTTTTCTAACAGATTCATGTTAGAAACAATGGTGTATTCACTGCAGATGTAGCAGAATACGTCACATTGCTTATTTTTGCAAGACATTCTAGTCGAAGCCATTTCATTCACTTGTAACATATATAAAAAACAATTAGTCATAAGTTGGCACATGCAAAATCTTCAGAATTTGTTTATTGCCAGAAATATAAAAGAATTTTGCATCATATGACCTGAAAATACCCGTACATGTAAACAAAAAGGTTAAAAAAAAATATGTAGCTTTGTTCAGAAAGTCGACCTGATTGAGCAAAAACAATGTGATTTTTGGATTCAGCACATCAAAATTATCCTAAATCAGCTAAAAAAAAACTTCAACAATATATTTGGTGTTGACCAGTGTTATAGGTCACATATGCAGGCTTTAAAAAGCCCTGAAGGTCAAAACATCATCTCACAAAAACAATACTTTTAGCTGCTCTGCCCCAAGACTCTGGAACTCAGTGCCGTGGCAGATCCACACTCTGGAAACACACCATTTTAAAACGTCTTACTCCCTATAATACTAACTTTCTTGTATGTCATTAACTTTGTTCTTTCTCTTCCTAGTTTGTGTCTTTCCTTCCTTTCCTCTCTCTCGCTCTGTGTCCTCATCTTCCATGTTGCAGGATCCAGATCCAGTTTCGAGGCTATTACTCGAAAAGTCACAGACGGATTTGGATGAGATTTTCAGGAAATGTCTGCAACGGGACCAGGATTAGAGTTTGGCTGTGATCTGTAGACGCTATCACTGTTTACAACACTCGCTGTCTGACCCAGGTGCGCCGGCAGGGTGTATTCTTCAGGCACTGAGCTGCCTTGGCAGAGGGCTGCGCTCTCCGAGTGCTTTTCTAGTTGTTAAAGGTTTTAATTGTTTCAAATCATTACAATTACTGTACGCAAATTCTAGTCAACGTACCCGACTGTGGTAAATATGAAGCCTTACACAAGTTTGTAAATAAGCAAACTGCTTTTAGTGAGCGAATGGTATAATTGCTTCGTCTTCCCAACTCCCAAACAAAATTTTCAGATGAGTATTAATACTGTAGAAGTACAAAACAGGTTTTTAAAATGTAGTTTCTTCCAAATCATGGGGCCTCAAAGTGCTTACACACAAATCTTCAGATTTATAAAACCATCTGTTGGATTCCTTTTATTAATCATAGTATATTTGATTAAAATACTGCGTTTATCTAATCACGGTTACATTCTTTGCAGTGAAAAAAAGAAATAGGAATAAAATTAAACTGAAAACATGAAAATATTACAAGCACAATATACATATTTATGGAAAGTTCAATCCAATCTAATCTTTCCAGTTGAAGCACAAGAATCTGATCTGTGCAAACGTAATCCGTCGCGTTACCTCATCTGAGAATGTGTCTCATACCACAAACCTATTAGAGCATTTGTTCAAAATGTTACCTTGCAATAATATATCTTAATTTCTCATTTGGTTGCGTGTGTAGGTGCACATTTCAGGGAGTATCAAGCATGGATGTTTAAAAATATGTGCAAACAAATTCTTGTGAGCAGTAATTTAAATGACAGTTTCTGGTTATTCACCTGTCTGCCATCGTCAGTTTCTCCTCTCTCCCCGTTTGCGTACAGATGCATGGGTCATAGTTTCCATGAAGGGCTACACGCTTCCCATCAACTTTTTATAAATCCAAACTGTAGAACGTGACGTACATTGGCTTAAGAAACAAGTTAAGAAAACAGCAGATACTAATCAATGGATCACACCCAAGTTGTGTGTAGTTGTCTACTTACATTTTATGTGAACAGAGTTTCAAAGCCTTAAAAAGGGGACATATACCCCATTTCTTCAAGTTAACCTAGTTCCCTGGTGTCCTAATGAACATGTCTGTGACATGCTTTGGTCAAAATACCTTTTGGATGAAGCACCAAAAGCAGTTCAATCACCCTTCCAAAACAGCCCTGTTAAGAACACTGTTTAGTAGCATCTCTTTAGGTCCACCTTAAGAAAAACGAAAAAGAGAAACTTTAGTAGCCACAGAGGCTACTGGGAGCTGCATCAGTTAGCATTTGGAAAAGCGATCATTTGCAGGCTCTAACAGGCACATCGCTGTCGTATATAACGTGTATCCACTGGACAGATAAATCCTCTGAGGCTGGAAGTTTGTATAGAACTCTGTGCTGCACTGTGGAGCCAAGAATAGAACTTTTCGCGGACTTGCGGTTTTCGGATACCTTTGCCAGCACTTGTATGTTTTACAGACAAAGTGGAGCTCCACAAGACAACAATTCCAGGAATTTAGAACATTGTGACGTCCCAAGGAGCACGGAAGTCAACATCACATCTCCTGAACTTAGACTGAGGACCACAAAAACACGAGTGAGTCATCTTTTTTCCACACTTTGGCGACTGACAGGGCCTCCAGAGTCCCATATAAGGATTTAAATGATTAAAAAGTAGATTTTTCATAATATGGGACCTTTAAAAAGAACCTGGACATAATGTTTTTGAACAGAGGAAAGAAGCAGGACAGATTCAAACTATAAAGGTAATAGTGCCATCAACTGTATCACTAAATCTGACAGACATTGAAGACCTTTTTCACAAAGGACTTAAATTAATGTCTGACTGCAAACTGAGTTTTTTTTTTAAGTTGGTACTTTGGATCATTTGTAAATACAGGCTCAGACTTCCAGGCTTTCAAAAGAACTGAGAAATAAAAGTTGCATGAAATAGAATCCAGACAGCGAGTAATGCTTAAACACCTTTATTGTGCCCAACCTGAACATACTCCACAACTGTAAGTAGCAACAAACTTGGCAGACCACAATGAGGTAGACTTTCAAAACTCTAAAAAGCAGCTGGGCTCAGTGACAACAAGCTCAGCATGTCAAACCTAATGGTTAAAGAAAAGACATTTCGTCTTTGGCACACAGCTTGTTATGTATTCGTGTCCAACCAGAACAGGAAGGCAGAATGGGATAAGAAAGCATGGCATCATTTACTAGGGTCTACTCAAGCTCCGACAGATTATTTATCATCAGCTAAGTGGAAGTTCTTACATTCAACAGGAAACAAAGCAGCTGTTCCGACATAGGCATGTCCCCCTGCTGATGTACAAAAGTGATTTAAAACCACTGCCACCTGTCCACACGTGCAAATTAAAAAGTGCAAAAATCAAACTATGTACAATTAAATGTTCATTCACTCTAATCAACAGGATCCATCAAGATGCTTGAGGAAAGACAGATTACCAGTTGAAGATATCAAGTACTGATGTTACATACATTTAATATAACAAAGCAAGTGAAAGTAGTACTTCCAACATTTAGTGCTCATTCAGTTGAAATTTGGGAGGGCGAATTTAAAAAGAAAATAGCCACAGATAATTATGAGGAAAAAACAAAAATAAAAGGGGGGTTTTCCCATAAACAGCCACCTGGTAGAATTCTGTTCAAAATGTTCATGTCATGACTTAAAACCGTTTGTGTACAAATTAGTAAAAAACTGCGTAAAAATGTCTGAAATGCGACTGGTTAAATGAAGCCCAACATTCAACTCCCAAAAGTAAGAAACACCAGTTGACTTGCACAGGAAAAAACGGATGCCAACTGGGGGTAGGGGAAGCAGGGGAAAAATAAAAATCTAAAGGCACTGTATGGCATTTGCCAATGAACGGCAATGAGACTTGCGTGATTGCTCTTCACTATGCAACACATAAAAAAAGAAAAAAGGAAAAAAAAAAAAAGAAAAAAAAGAAATGGCATTTTCGTCCACTTCTTAACTTTGGGCTGACTCCCATATATATTTCTGTCTGGCCACAAGTCTGGGAAAATGCATAAGTGTGAAGGGCCCCCTCGTCTCTCCCAATAAGGTCACTGTGCATAGTGCCACTGTGAACAACAGCAAAAATGTAGCAAGTGCAAAAGTGAACATATTCTACAGTGAGATCCCCAGTGCCTGGTGGAGTGCCATGGTGCCCTCGTACTGAGGGAGGTCTGGCACTCGTGCTCTCCTTGGCGTGCAGCCGTGCCCCTTACAGAGGGGCTCCTCCTCCTCTGGCCCTTCAGAGTGTTTGGATCCATCTGCTCTAGCTGGAATCTCTGTTCTTCTGGTTGCGCATGAGGGGCCGGTGGTTGCTCAAGATGTCCATGGAGTGCTGCCAGTGCCAGCAAGAGCGGCAGTAGTACTTGAAGCAGGCCTGGAGGTAAGACTTTGTTTTTAAAGCCATCTTAACCTAGCAGGACATCTATGATAATCTGTAGTCTGGCTGCTTCAAACTATTTGTTAAAAGCATTTCCTCTCACCTGGTCTCTGCAGAAGAAAGGTCCAGGTTGGCGAAGGCAAACTTGACACATGGAGTCTTCCAGATAGGGGTCAATCTGGACCTGAGGGAAAGAGCCACAATGAGTACACCACAATCACAGTAAGAAGGAAGAAAGTTTCCATCTATAACATCCATCTTTTTTTTCAATTAGATTGTGAAGGCTGGGCACTAGGGTCAAAAATGACATCATGATAAAACTATTTGAAATCAGTCAATGATTGTCAGGAAATGGGAGAACACTCCCAGGAAAAGTTGAATAAATCAATTTGTTTTAAACTGGACAAAACATTTTCCTCACTATACTGAACCTTTACGATGTTGATGAAGAACATTCTATCACAATATAAAAGTATTAAGCACCCATTTCCTCATGCAATGTTTTTATCTTAGCGTAAATGCATCAGTGGGTGTCAGTAAAGTTAAACTACCTTTTCTTGTATTTTCAAGCAAAGTCCTTCAATTCAAAGACAGTTTGTTTGTACTTGCTAAAATGAGTCATTGTTGCTGCTGGGGACACTCATCTCTTACCTTCTTTGTAAACTTGGGTGTTTTAATCTCCACAAATGCTGCACACACAGCCTTCAGATAACTGCGCTGATTGTTAAAAGTGACACGTCCAGAGCCTGTTCATGAGAGAAGTCAAATACAATTCACATATTTTTATAAACAATCTTGGACATGACAACTCTGAATGAAGTGATCATTGCAATGCCAGTGAAATTGGGTCAGAAAAAAGCATAGATGGAATTGTTGTTTGACTCGATCTTAACAGTAGCACAAAAGGGATGTATATAGTGTATCATAGTGGTGCTAGAGTATTCACTGCACAAGCCCGGCTTAGTGGCTCACAAGGTCAACACTGCAGAAATGTTAATTCATGCCTTTTTGTCACCGAATTGAATCATTTAATAGCATTTCCATTAAAGGCATCTCACCTATGGGGTACTTGTGCTTGTCCGTGTCGATGCCGGCATACATCACTCCTCCGAACAGGTCGTTCATGATGTTGGCCAGGGCCTCAGCGTTCAGCATGCCATGCAGCGCACCGACAAACACGGTCTTACTGGGGTCCAGACGCTGGGCAGGGCAACGCACGTAGTTACTGTCAGAGATCACCCAGGGAATGACCTGCACCTGAAGCAGCAGGAGGACAGACAAGAGTCTCAACAGAAAGCCTGACAAAGTTCTGAACACAGATACTTCTGCAACATTACTCTGAGATGCAGACTTTTATGCTTTTCATTAAACTAAAGCCCTCAAATGCCAATTAGTGTTAATGTCTTAGATTTAAGACAGTCTGAACTAACATTTTCTTTAGTCATTATGCTTTTCCAATGGATCTTCAATAGTGTTCTTCCTGTAGGAACCATGACTAGTGAAGATGAGAATTTATCAATTTTAACAATAATCAGAATATACAGGAAATTGTCATTAATCTGCTGATAAACTGCTGGTTGTTCAATTGCCATTTGTCTACTGAAGAATTCCTTAGCCTTTTGTATAGCAATCACAAATAATTGTAAGGAATAGTAACGTGATACCTTACGTTACTATACTATGTAATATTTCTGAGCAGATCAAATATTTTTGCACGACTGTAATTGTATTACTTGAGATGATGTTCAAGTACCAAAAAACTGCATAATTGTGCCCTGTGTTTAGGTTCCACTCACATCTTTGCATCTCATTCTGCGGCTGGACATCTTGAAGTAGTACTCCCTGTTGTCCTCGGGGTGGAAAGGATCTTGGGAACAGGCATGGAGCAACGCCCGCACAGACTTCTCGTTGTCAAAAATCAGATAGACGTAACCTATAAACCACAGTGACATGTTTAAGGACAGCACCAAGTTGGTTCTTTTTTGGTAGCCTGTAACGTAATTATATTTAAAATAAAAGACTCATTGGCTGGTTAAATTAATAATGTTTTTATAAACCAACAGAGAGATGAAAACCAAAGACTTGAATCTAATTTTCCCCATCCTCTTCTCCACTTCTAGCACCATGATTTATGTACCCGTTATGCCCAGAATCACCATTTCACCAATGTCTACATACCCACTGTAAAACTCACCAGCATGCCATGTGTCCACCACAGTGCTACTCTTGAAAACCAGAAGAAAAATATAGCCTACCAACTTTTCATTACCTTTGGCCACATTACCTTTGGGAGGACAGCGAGGGTGCTTTCCATCCTTACCCGGCCACTCCACAGTCAGAGGACCATAACCACTGAAGGTGTTGATCAGACCAGCTGAAATGAAAGAAAATCATTTGAAACGGTAGGTCACAGATGCCATTATAGAATTTTCAAAATGATGTTTAAGTGAAAACAATAAGTGCTAATTTTCCACAGCAGAGATTTTGACGATACAGGTAGCATATACCTTGAAACGGAGGAAGCTACAGCGCCATCGTTGCCATAATTACTCTTTATTTTCTAAAAACCAGAGTGACCCATAAACATGCAAAAGGCTTAAGAAACTATTCTCCAGATTAATACATTAATTTTCTTCCCAACATATCTAAAATATTTTTCAAATCATCTGAATCACAGATGCTGTGGCTTCCTGTTCCCCAAACAGGTGCTTGTTAATATATGCTGTTTAATAATGTGCAATAATCTGTGCTGATTAGCAGGACAAGCAGTGCTAATTACTTCCTTGGCTACACTCCGCTCATCAGGATAGTAAATAATCTTTGCCAGATTACATTTTGATTTTGAACCCACCCTTTGTGGTTACAAAAGTAATTTGTTGTACACATCGACAGTTGAGTGCTTGAATCCTTAATACGCATGTATGGGCTTAAGCACTTAAAAGGCTGCTATAGCTCACTACACTGTAAAACTATCATAACAAAAGTATCTCAAAAAACTGAAATTAAGCAGACCACATGCTGCCAGC
Source organism: Microchirus variegatus (assembly GCF_963457635.1). NCBI lineage: Eukaryota > Metazoa > Chordata > Actinopteri > Pleuronectiformes > Soleidae > Microchirus > Microchirus variegatus. The sequence goes on along the minus strand of NC_139815.1, from coordinate 9,540,491 downwards.
AGCACTTGCCTTCTGTGATGTCCCAGGGAACGCCACCAAGGAAGACCTTGCAGGAATACAGAGGATCCTTGTTGCTTCTTGGAGGCAGCTGTCCGCTCCAGGTGAATGTGGCCTCATTAACGGCTAAATTGTTAAGAGAAAAATGTTAGCCAAAATTTACAAGTCATTCTGTACACTTTTGAAATTAAGCTATGAGGAAAAAGTGAAGGTTAAATATCTATAGTAATGCCAATTATTTTATTTACCCGCAGCCTGTCTGTGCAAACGGGCTTCCCTCTCAATGCTGAAGGTGTCATCTGACTGGTCGAGCACATCAGCACCAGGCCATGGTGAGCCAGAACGCCAGCGGTGAGAAATGGCAACAGAGGAGGGACTGGCACTGGATGGAGGGGTGAGTGGAGAGCTGGAGTCCTGGGGGTCCAGGCGCGAGCTGAGACGCAGCAGATCCTTCTGCATGCTTGACGCGAGATAAGGCAGGGGAGGGGAAATCCGCAAGGTTGACTGAAGAGAAACATGTCCAGACAATTTACCATTAATGAGGAAACTAGCATGAAAAGCCAAATTTGACAATCATGAAAGCAACACTTGGGTGTGAAATTGAGACAAACGTCCCATCTGAATGTACCCCAACAGACAAAACAAAACAGCAGTTACTGAATGCAGTGCGATGTGCCTCACCAGCATATCACAGAGGTGGTCCGAGCCTGAGCTAAAGCCACTCGTCTCGGAGTCTTCAGGACTGCTGGAGCGAGAGTCCAGAAAAGAGCTCGAGTCCAGTCGGTTTGCCATGCGAGCCATGCTAGGGAAATTCTCCAGGAAATCAGCGGTCATGTTTAAGGACTCGGGCGGCAGGTAGCCTGGTGGCTTCCCAAGGATGCTGCTTAAGGGACTGTTCAGCATACCAAGCACTGTAGAAATATGACAATTAGACCAGTAACGGCACTCATGAAGAGAAAGAAGTACTTCAGTGAGATCTGAGCAAGTCATTGAGGCAGTCCCCTTTAGCAAGGGGACGACCAAACAGAAAGCAAACACTGTCGCAGAGGAGACTTGATATGCAAGCCAACTGCCAATAATATCACGCATTGAAGCATTTTCACTTTCACATTTTGTAACTAATGAAAACATCTACGCAAGCTATATATTTTTCCCTTTTGCACAGGCTCTTTCATCCTTTCAACCACCTTTCCTAAATAAAGTCCAACAATTCCTCAATAAATAACCAGCATCATCAGCTGCAACTGTGACAGATGAGCACAGCCTGTGATGGTAACCATGAGGCACTGTGGGTTTTATTCAGCTGTAGGCTGCATTCAAAGCTCTGTCCTACTTAGTCGTGGGCCCAGTTTAGAAAGCGCTAAAGTTATGTCAGGTCAGTTTGGACATGCAGTGATAAAACTACAGCTCTTGAAATGGGTTAGAACAAAATGGGACAAAGACTGATAATGTTAAAATTCTTTAATATAATTTGTAATATAGTTTGGTAGTTTGAAACTAGCATGCAGGGCAAGCTGATACATGTTTGAAGAGAAAAGTAGCTTCACTGTTTTTGTTCTTGCTGGATGACTAGAGATGCAGCAAAGCGAAACTGCTACATCATCCTCCCTAGTGACGCTACAGCCTGTTCCCACACACACTGCTGTTAATGACAACATGCTTCAATACAAGCGAGGGCTACAAATATCAAGCCACATGACCTCACAGATGTTACAATGTCTGTCATGCGAACAACAGGGCCACGAGTGGAAACTCTTGGGGGAAAATACCAACCTGACTCTTGTACATTATGAGATATAAAACAAAGCTACAGGTTTTGCTGTGAATCCTAAAAACACCGAGGTAAACAAAAGGCTCGGTACTTACTGGAGGGTGAGCTGGTGTCAATCTGGGAGGGAGAGGGAATGGAATGCAATTCCGTGTCCTGGTTGCTCCAGGGTCTGTCCCAGCCAGACAAACGCAGAGACTGGAGGCCCAGGCCCAGGTCACTGACACTGGGTGAGCCCCTGGATGACAGCATCTCCTGGGAACCGGGCATGCCACCACAGTTGGGGAAGAGCATCCTTCTACTGCCCACTGCAGCCAATTCCGACTCTGTTTTTCGTCCAAGATCCAGTTCAGCGATTGTAGTAAGAGAGAAGAGGAAGTGTTAGAAAAGAAATGTTGGTTCAGTCTATGCTACATCGAAAACATTACACAAGTCTGTCTGTTTAGAGAGTCATTTTTTTTAGCTAAAGACAAAAAACTTTTAGCATCACCATGTCTCCCCCTACCCTGGCTGACAGGAGCGCTAACCTGCTGCTTCTGTGCCTGGTGCAACTGCCATGCATCTCCGTCTGCATCACTGACCCACCTAGCAGCATGTGACATGGCTGCTGATGCACTCACACACCCCTGCTAATGACATCAGCGCTCCCCCACCTCCTTGCTTAACAAGTGTGTAATGAAAAATCCCTGTCAGAGCTATTGGCTTGTTGATAGAAGTACTCCCCCCTCTCTGGTAGGCATAGCACGTCTGAGGCGGTGGGAAGGCAGTTACAGCTGCTGCTGCTTACACTGTGTCTAGCCTCGTTTCCTGAGCTGACAGAGGCAGGGAGTGAGAGAGGAGAGGGGCAGAGCTACATCGGCATGGTGGGGGCAGCATGGGAGCAAATGACTCAGCAAACTTTAAAAGTATTACAGACATGAGGATGCCATGATATATATCTATTTTTTTAAATCAAACTATACTCTCTTTGGTTGGTAAATAGCTGTGATTTTTTGCATATAAACAGGGACATAACAGACACGCAAAGCCTAAGTGAGACAAACAGCTGACTGATCAGATGTTGAGGACGCAGAGATTTGCACCGACAGCTCCTCCCTGCCCTCTCCAGGCCTGGAAAGCTTCCAGCAACAGCCCTGATTCAGCAGAATCTAAGCAGGGGTAGATGGGGCAGAGAGGCCACACCAGATGTTTAGTTTAACATCCACATTTTTGGTGGGCCACTTAAAAAGTTGAACATTCGCGTTGTACTGCCGCTCGTGTCAAACCGAGCAGAGAACGGAGTGTAACCTCCATATCATCTAAAACAAATATGGTGGTCACAAGTGCAGACGTGCTTTAAACAAATTAACGGTTAAGGGAAAGGACACGGGCAGGGTGCTGAGCTTAAATCTTGGCAAATCTCACGCCTTTGGGTAAGAAAAAAAAAAGACCTATGAAATGCTGCAATGCTGCAGAAGACGATGCACCATGAATCAGCTATTGGCACCCTAGTGATCGGGACAAGGAGAAGGAGATTTAACAGATGGAAGTTCTGTCTGAGAAAGTGAAAGGGCATCTATGGTGATAAATTATACATCTACCATATTAAAATAGAGTATGAATATTGTGAGTCAGATTCACGGTCTTCTAGGTATAAACATGTGCCCACGACAAAAAACGATTTTAAGGTGAAGTCTTCGGTGATCAAAACATGAAACAATTATATTGATATTTATGAAGAAAATATATTCGACAATGAAAGGCTGATTTGAGTTAAAAGTGTAGGTCACTTGTTTTAAAAAGTTCTTCAATGGCAGAAAATTAGACTTCTTTATTGTAAGAATTAAAATATTTAGCCTCTGAAATATAACTGAAACAGATCATTGCTTTTCTCAAGACTTTCAGGACCTGTCCTCCATAGTTAGCAATTTTAACTAAACTGGGGTAAATTAACATTCACATGAAGTAACCTGTCTTACCAGAGGTGCCGTTTTTGCTTTTGCAGCCAAGGTCACCATTTTTTATTCTAAAGTTATAAAATGACTTTATCATCACTGCTGTTACTGTGATCAAGGATATGTTTTTTTTCCTCTGTATCCATCATTCTGCAGTTTAATTGGGCAACATTGTGCCTTATTTATCAAATAATTTTGTAAAGATTAGCAGCCATTATGAAAACTAGCAAAGATGTTTACCATCAGAACCTCAATAAAAGACTTGATAGGTATTGTAACTATGCAAGGGGCAGTATTCAATTTTCCTGTCACCATTATCTTGACCAAGATTGATTAAATTGGAATGTTTATAAAAATGTAAGTATATTTTTAAGATTAAACGGCAAGCCTTCATTTGGCTAGTATCCTTAAGCCTTCAGAAAATGCACAGAACTGATTAACCAATCATATTTTAAGAAAAACATTACCATGGACAGATTTACAAAATTTACAGAACTACATTTAATCACATGCCAGATATACTGGCATGTATTTCCATCAGCATACCTTTTGGTTATGTGTGTGTGTGTGTATGTATGTATATGTATATATATATATATATATATATATATATATATATATATATATATATATATATATATATATATATATATATATATATATATATATATATATATATACATATATATATATATATACATATATATATATATATATATATATACATGTATACATACATATATATATATATATATATATATATATATATATATATATATATACACATGTATATATATATATATATATATATATATATACATATATATACACATGTATACATGTATATATATATATATATACATATATATACACATGTATACATGTATATATATATATATACATGTATACATGTGTATACATGTATATATATATATATACATGTATACATGTGTATATATATGTATATATATATATATATACATGTATACATGTGTATATATATGTATATATATATATATACATATATATACACATGTATACATGTATATATATATATATATACATATATATACACATGTATACATGTATATATATGTATATATATATATATATACATATATATACACATGTATACATGTATATATATATATATATATATATATATACATATATATACACATGTATACATGTATATATATATATATATATATATATATATATATATATATGTATATATATATATATATATATATATATATATATATATATATATATATATATATATATATACACATGTATACATGTATATATATATATATATATATATATATACACATGTATACATGTATATATATATATATATATATATATATATATATATATATATATATATATATATGTATATATGTATACATGTATATATATATATATATATATATATATATATATATATGTATATATGTATACATGTATATATATATATATATATATATATATATATATATATATACACACACACATATACATATACATACATACATACATACATACATATATACACACACACACACACACACACATACCAGTCACTTTATTAGGTGTATTAACCATTCCAATTAACCATCTACATAGCAAGTCAAGGAATGTATACATGGCCAAGACAACCAGCTGAAGTTCAGACTATAGCAAGTATTGAGTAGGAGTATTATTATGAAGAAAGGTGATTTGAGTGTCTTTAGATGTGGAGTGGCCGTTGGTGCCAGACTAGCTGCTCTGTGTGTAAACCTGCAGTTTCTGAAATACTCAAACATGACACTTTATTAATATCCTGCATATCTTTATTAGTAAAGTATTAGGTTAGATTAGGTACTTTCTTCCTTGCAATATAAGGCAAGTTAATAGATGCAATGTTTGTGTACAGCAACAACATCAACCTTGTGGGGTTTTCCCCATCACAGTTGTTCCACTTTGGACTAATGGCTCTATACTGGAACTTTTTTGGTTATTTTTTTAATGTGAGGTATTGGGGCTCCTGTTTAAACTTTTGTTCTAACATGAATGATTTTACAGACACTTTAACCAATTACATATCATTTTCTATAAGATAATCCCCCCAAAAAATAAGACTTTTATTATCATGACTACATGACATTAAGTCTAAGTTAGTCCTCTTGCCGTTTGACTGTCTGACTCGCTCATACACTTGACTTTAGCCCAAGGGAACAAACTAAATATAAAGCCTCTTTATCCTGATACGTGTGTAGTCCACATGTTTCTCCAGTGTGAAACACGAGTGTGACACCTTACCACACAGCACCTCTGCTTTTCCCTTGGCGTTATTGGGTGTAGTGCACACACCGGTAAAATCCAGAGCGTTGCCCAGCATGGTGTTCATCCTGCGGAAGATGTCGGCGTTGCTGCAGGTGGACAGGGCCGGGGACTCGGTGTCTGGGCTCTCCGGCCTGCGGGGGTCGTTTCTCTGTAGGAGACACACGCATATGGGGGACATGTTAGCTTTGCGGGGGTGTTGTTCGGGAGTCGACCCCGGGGGACAGGACATAAACCGGGGGACAGAACACGAGAGGACAGAGTGAGAAAATAACATTACTTTTCAAACTTTTTGGTCATTTCTTGAAATAAGGATGGCGCTATTGGTTGTCTGACTCAAAAGGTCAAAAGCTAATGCTAAAGTTAGCCCAAAGTCAATTCAACTTTATAACGCAGTCATTTATTTTCTTTTTAACTCACCAGGGAAAATGCCATGTTCAGAACTGCGAGCCTGTGAGAAATGTCACATTAATAACGACTAACTGCGGTAGGAGCAGGTCATATTTATGAAGTCTGCTAACCTGCTAATTAGTCTCAATTTACTGAACGTGTGCTCGGCGAATTAGTGTGACGTCACATCCCGTCCAATCACGTGCTCCACATCAAAGCACACCGCAAAAGTCAAGATCACGTGCCTCACACATGACTATGTCTATATATTTTTTTTACCTGCAAATTTTCAAACACACGTTACCGATTGCTGCTTTGTGGTAAAATATAAATATTTTAGAAATCTTAAAAAAACTTTTTTTTATTGTTATTTATTTGGCAAAAACTGAATTCACCTTTTTATACATAAATCTAGACAAGAAGTCAGAAATGAATCAAGCATAACATTAATGGATAAATATACTATATTTAAGCATTAAAATAGTTAAAGAGCTTCTACATACTGGTGTATTAACCCTAGAACACCAAGCAAATACATTTATGTGATTTTCATGAAAACCAAGTTTTCATCTTCATTATTTTTATTTTTTATTTTTTTTTGTTCCCAAATTCCTAATTTTTCAGTAATTTTGAAACATTTTTATATCAGGGTATCTGTGCGGTCTTAAAAAGTCTTAAATCCAATAATTTGAATTTAAGGCCTTTAAATGTCATAAATTCTCCTAAAATCTCATGAAAGGTCTCAAATACAATTTTGAAAGGTCTTAAAAATCTATTAACTTTACGTTTATTTAAAACATGCATAACCTTCAGTCTCGCTTTGAAATGTTTCTATTTTTGAGGATGAGATAACGTAACTACAACACTAAAGTAGGTCACCTGTGCTGCCCGGTGAGAATTTATCAAGGTGGGCACACTAGCTAGTGTGCTGTGCGCGCTGCAGTGTGTTTCAGCTTAGCATAGCAGTGGAGAAAACTTAATGAAAGCCCACAGCTAAGCCAAATTCTTATTTATGAAAATAAGATGGTTAAGTGCAAGTTCAACAATTTGTGGCTCCAATTTTCCTTCATGTCTTTTGTACTTTTTTTGCCAGTATGGATTTGAAATGGGTCTTAAATTGTATTCATTATGGTCTTAAAAAAGTCTTAAAAAGTCTTAAATTTGACTTGTTGAAACCCTGTACATGGTCCCCTCATGAAGCTTTTCTTTCATTTTGTTAGACGTTAGACAGTTTAAAATAAAAGAACACTACTCAAATTTGTCATGTATTGTCATATTTTGATGACAAGTACTTTTTATTGGGTGTATTCATTATCTCGGGTAAAAATCACCCGGCATTAGTGATGGTGTTTTGAATTTGAGCGATAGTGTTCTAGGGTTAACCACTGCAGAAACAAATCTATCATATATCTTATCTAAGTACCTTTCAGCAACTTCCTCTGCACAGAACAGCTAGCAAAAATGCTGGATGACCTTTGGACGGTTTCTTTTCTTTTCGTCTTTAAACTTCAAAGTATGGAAATTTCAAACTGCATTGCTTTGAACTGCGATTAAGAACTTTAAACTGTGAAGGGAAGCATTGCCATCTCACAGGCTCAGTTCTCTCAGAAGAAGAATAGTAACTGTCAGGTTTGATTAAGGAATGAGGATGTTGAGATAAAAGAATGAGAAAGCAGGAGAACTTCAAACTGTGATTGAGGAGGATGAGGAAGCAATCAGGTGGACACCCATTCTCACTAGGTCAGCTTAGAGCAGGGGTGTCAAACTGGTGGCCCCCCCAATCGATTACATGCGGCCCCCCACTTAATATCATGTTATAATGAAAACATGGCCCACCACAACTGAGGCACAGCTGCCAGCGAGGTGATAGAATATAATATAGGTTTGCTAACAATGTTTTAATAATAAGACAGTTGGTCATAATTATCCCATTATTAAATGTATCATATACAACATTCAATTACATATATAAACACACTTGGGGTCCGAGCCACGAATGGCAGTGGCCCCGAATTACAGTTGTCCACACTATTATTTATGTAATTTAAAAATAAATGGCTGGCCCCCTCTTGACCACAATAGATTCACATTGGCCCCCAGGTCATTTGAGTTTGAGACCCCTGATTTAGAGTGTCCAATTTGACTACTCCTAATCACTAAATCTGCATGTTTTTGGCCTGTGGGAGGAAATCAGAGAACCAGACAAAACTAATGCATACACAGGGAGAACATGCAAATTCCATGCTGAAAATATCTTAACCAACTGTGTGGCTCTGACTACTAAAACAATTTTGAGATTTGAGTATTTTTACTATGTCATATTTAAACTCTTAGATACTTTTGAATCAATGTATTGCATCAATGTATTTGATTCTAGTTACATTCCAACAACATAATGAACCAAAACATTGCAATGTATTAGACTCAAATATACCTGTTTATGTAATAAGTTAAAGGTGCATTATGTAATAAATCTAAAACAACTGGCGATAAAATCCTCCTAATATGTCACAGAGACTCAGGAATAATGTTCATATAACAAACTGAACTCACCAACAACAACAGTACAGCAAAAATATTTGCATTAAAAAAAAAACTGTTGCATCATGTTTTGGCATGTGGCGCCACCTACTGCCTGCAACAAATCATTGCAACAGTCAGTAGAGTCTCAGTTGCCGAGCGCCCACGGGTTGCCAGTTACGTCTGAGTTACAATGTTGTAGACATTTGGCCACATTCTTACATATAGTGCCTTTAAATAAGTACACAGCGTAAAGTAAGTTAGCACAGGAAAACATCATGGGTAAAATGGCACAGCTCTTAATTGCTTATGGTTTGTTTAAGATGGTTACGGCAGTGGTACTAAAGCAGGTGGTTAATGTTTTTCTTACCAGGTAGACTTTATATCTGCGGCAATTGGTATGCGGCAAATTCTCCTGATAATACATTGCTGTTATTTCTTCCCCAGTATAAATATATCCAGCGGTAGAAGATGGATGGATGGATGGTATAGTGCAGTATCCACATCTAGGGCTTCAACTGACTCGTGCATGTTACTTTGTCTTGTGCATCCTTTTCCAAACCAACCTCTTTTTTTTAGTGATATATCTGTTTCTCCCAAACTTTTAATCCTGTGAAGCCACTTGTTGACAGTTCTACCATTAACAGATGGACCAACAGATTGTCAGTTAATAAATGGATGATAATAATGATCCTTTCATCGTCTGTGAGGTTCCAAAAATATGAACTAACATCTTTTTTTTTCTGACATCAAAGTATTACATTTCTTTGATGATGAAAGGAAGGAGCAGCATTGAAGGACTTTGATGTGATAAACAAACTGTGGAGGGCAGCGTTACACCTCTCTCCACATGGACAGACGTACACACAGACTGCTCGTTTTTTAAATTATTATTTATGTTTTAATTAATCCAATTCGCTCACTCATTCATCATCTACCCGCGGGGGGCGCTGTGCCAATCTCAGATGACATAAGTAGAAAGGCGGGGTACACCCAGGTTGCCAGTTCGTCACAGAGACACAAAGAGACAAACAACCATCCACTCTCAAACTCACACTTACGGTCACTTTAGAGTCTCCACTTTCAATTACATTTTATTTTTATAGCGCCAAATGACAACATACATTATTTCAAGGCTCTGTACATAGCAAGTTCAGAAACCCAACAATTCCCACAGTGAGCAAGCACTAGGTATAAGTGTAGATTAAAAAACTCAATCTTTGACAGAACCATACTCAAAAATGTGTAGGATCTGTCTCGACCAGTTGGGATTAAAACGTTGTTGATGAACTTTGAACTGCAATTAAGAAGTTTGAACTGAGGGCAGTGTTAAACCTCTTATATTATTATTAGGAGGAGGATAATGTGCTAGAAAATGGATGGATGGATTGATGGAAAGAGAAGAGACAGACATTCCTACAATTAATAGAGAGTGATTAATTAGCCATTTTCATGATTCCAAAAATCCCAGTGGTTTCCCCAATTATTTTTAACATAACAGATATTGGACCACTGAATGAGCTAATGGAATACAGGAGGGCAGATGTAAGGTCTGTATGTATCTACTGTAGTTTACCACAAGGGGTCAGTTAATCCTTAAGTCCTTAATACATACAGGACATGTGTGATATTATGCCAGTAGAGGGCAACAAAGGCCTTTCACTACAAATACTGAGGCCTCCTTCACTTATTTGAAAATATTTCAGCCAATTATTCAAAGTTATGAGCTCATCTTTGGTACTATTGAGCTTCTGTTTCTAGAGACAGTGGGATTCATCCATTTTCTTACAGATATGACAGGATAAAACGAAAATCTTGTGTTGATTGTCTGCTCTTATGCCTTTAAATTCAGTGATTTTATGATATCTGATTTTGTAATAGAACTTGAGCCACTGCAGCCAGGAGATGTTATTGTAATATAATCACTGTATTTACATTCAGTGACTTATGTTTCCATAAATCGTAACCCTTTAAGGTATGCATCAAGAAAAAAAGCAATCATATTCAGTTATAACACAGCATCACCATCTTCTCACTCCATTGATTTCATGTCAAACCAAATATTGTGTGTGAAAGTGCTGTTAAATGACCCGTTACCCCATGAAGGGCAGATTGTGATGCTTGAGAATTCTCTTCTTTACACTTTATTGTGCATTTAGGGGTGTTTTTTTTGGTAAAAAAAAAATGTATGAAGATGATCAATTGGTCATGTTTTTTTTTGGATTTCTTTGATTTAGTCATGGAAAATAGTAACTTTCACACCAATCATTTTCTAATAATCCAATTGCAGGACAATATGATTTATTCTAAGACATGATATTCACATTTGCCATAATATCTTGATCATTTTTAATAGAACAGTCTAACAGAAATTCAGATACACCTTTCAAAACAAAATACCATGTTTCAACTTCAAGCTTAATGCGGCGAGGATGCCATTAAATTGAATAGAAAATGCTCCACACAGATGAAGCCATCACAGGGTTAGCAACACTCCTACTTTAAAGACTCCAACTTAATTGGCACAATATGAGCAACTGTTTATGGTTAACCTCAATCACCATTAGATCTCAACAATGAGGCAGCTGGTTGTACAGAGAGCAGCCACTTAAGAATCCCAGAGGAGCCGTCACGGTCGACTGAGCCATCTTTACCAGCTTATGGGGGCAGAGTGCGGAGGTCAGATCCATGCATGATTCCAGAATACAATAATGCAACGATGCTTACAAACGAAAAGTTGGCTTGAATTATTGATGTCAACATCTGACGTCCACGGCGTTCAATTCTTTGATGGAGACTGTTTGCTTTGAATGTGTGCTGCAGCGATAAATGACAGATGTCCACCAGAGAAATGCATTCATTTATTTTATTCATAAGATGGGAGTTTTTTTTATTTATTAGGTTTTCTTTTTACATCTTATGCACAGCAGATACAAAGACAAACATTTTCTAAACCACAAACTAAATTCCTTCATTACTCTAAATCCTGCTTCCATTTCAAAATGCCCCCCCAAAAAGCAACCCTTTACGTTTGTAGTCCAGTTTCACATTCTGAAAGATGGTTTTACAGCAATCTCATTTTAGCAGAATGGCACAAGCCATGTTCAGAATACCTCCATTTTTGACAGATACCCACTTCCCCTTTAAACAAATTGCACTTTTTCTTCTTCTTTAAAACTACTTCAACAGGATCATGGGATCGGAAAACACAAGAGACGACTAAACATCCAACTTATACAGGTTCATTATTTAGTTGCACAAAAATGCATAAATATACATTACGCAAAAAGTACAAAAAAACATTTGTACTTTCTTTTGCTCAAATAATGACAGACACTGATATGATCATAAAGGACTGGGATTGTCACAGCACGCAGGGATGCATTTACAAGGTCCATGCGAGATAAGCCATTTACACAATAGCCCAACTTTCACAGAGGTAAGACCAAGGTTCTACAGGAAAACAAAACATTTCGCTGTCTAGGCCAAGGTAAAGAGGCAACAAAAATGCTACGAAAATTAGGATACACAGAACTCTGAGTTCTAAATTCATGCCAAAAAGACTTTAACATGCAATGACTTAACGTTTCTAAACCTCCCAGGAGCAGCGGTAACTCATGGAAGGACTAGCTTAATAATGGTAACTTCAATGCATCAATATTCCTCAGCAATTAGGATCCATTAGGTTTGCCTAGGCATTACATGAGGGTCCCCCCCGTTCCCCCCCACATTATTTTGAAGTGCTCAGATGGTACCGCAATAGTTGCCGAGGAAAAGCTTAGATTGTCAACAGCAAGATGATCTCAAACTCTGAATCCCCCCCAAAGACAATTGGGAGGCGATATAAATACTGTTTGTTTATGATAATGCACATCTGTTTATTAAATAAACCTGATTAAATTAATCAAGAGCTTGGCAAACCTCACTTCAGCTGGACAAAGGTGTGGTTTCCAGAGGCCTGAAGAAAACAGGGAAATTATAATTAGTAATAAGACCAAATAGTTGATGCATTTGTGATTTACACTCCTAAATATCAGAAATCAATGAATTAAACCGAGTCATAATGTAACCAGTCTGACTGCAATTAATCAAATTCTAGACCAGGGGTGTCAAACTAATTTTCACTGAGGGCCACATCAGCCTAATGGTTACCTTCAAAGGGCCAGATGTAACTGTCATACAGAATAAATGTAACTAAATGTAACCAAATATAATGTAAAATAAACTACTCTGTTACATATTGCTAAATAACTTTCTGTATTTGTTACTTATTCAATTTCACTCGTCGCATGATGCATATACAATGATACACTGCGATCTAGTGGTGGTGCTGTCACTTTGCGGGTAACTCAATCGCCATGCATTGTGGGAAATTTAGTTTATGGTCAACGCATGCCTTAAAGCAGCATAGACCTATTTTAACGCAGATTTTTAAGACCAATTAATCGCAGGCCACATAAAATGGCGTGGCGGGCCACATCTGGCCCCTGGGCCCCGAGTTTGACACATGTTCTAGACACCGTTTTTTTTAGTAAGTGCCACAGCTACTGGGAATACACTTGCAACAAACGTGTTAAGCTGCAAATGAAAATCACTTAAAAAATCATTTGTTTTTGATGCTTGTGGGTTTGGGGCTGAAGGAGAGGGTTTGGGAGTAAGAATATACAACTACAAAACATTTGCTTTAGTTGTAAAAGCTTAATGGAACAAGCCTCATTAACACATTTTGTTAAACATAAGTTTCAGTTTGCATGGCTTTAGGTTAGCAGTTGGGATGGTGGTTGACTAAATGACAAAAAAACAAACAAGAAACTGTTGAATCAAAGAATACTCACTACATATCTAACAAAATTGCCGGGATTTCCATCCAGGCTGGGAAGTCTCAGAGGGAGTAGGGTACCAGCGCATCTATAGAAACACAAACAGTCATGTTCAGAACAAAACCAAGGCTTCAGAGTTTCAAGCCTCGGTTGTGCAGATATCATCCATTAACATGTTTTGAAGGCAACGTCGACGAGCAGGTTCAGGATAGCTGTCCCTTTAAGCCCTGGTCACTGGAGCCATGGGAATGTGGGTCACGTAACAGCTCACAGAGGACAATAGTCCTACAGTAATTAACAGGCATGGAAATGTGGAGAGTTTAAACTTCTTGTGTTAAACATTTCCATTGGGTAAGAGCTGGTGTGGCTGTACCTTCCCATTCCTGCAACTAAACCCTGTGGCAGAATGAACCCCTCATAAGGAGATGTGGCCATAACGGCTGCAACAGCTTCAGAAGGCTTAGAGACATTTGCAGCCTCTACGTGTTAACATACAGCTACATACAGCTACACTAAGGAGGCCTTGAAGTCAGTGGGAATAGAATCCAGGGCATTTTAGGGATCTCTCATCAGATTGAAATTAAAAAGGGCCCTCCCTCCCCTTTGTGTGGCTACATATTCAGCTTCTGTTCCAACAGCAATGTGGACAGCAAGTTGGCACCTCTGGAGAAGGCCATCAGGTTTGACAGTTAACCAAGCAAATGCCTGGCATTCCACCACTTCTTTGTGCTTGAAGAAAATGGACCGTCATAGCCGCCTACTTCAGTGTGCTGTGTTCTTGCACTGCAGGAGGAAGTTGGCTCACAATGAACTTGAAACGACCCAACATGAGAAATATTTTCCAATGCTATCGTTACCTGCCTACTCCATTGTAGTAAGCTGCACTACTGCTGTAGCATTTAGCCTGCTATTAACAACCCTAACCAACAATGTAAACACTTGTGCATCAATGCACTGGAAATGGCAAAGCAAATCTGAGAATGAAAAGCTTACTATACTGAAACCATCAATATTACCCATTTAAGTGCAGCTACACATTCCTGGAATTATTTCCATCTTGAATTCTGGCCATATACCAAAACACATGAATTTCAGTGACCACATATTTTACTCTTAGTCACACTGATGAGTGTGATGCATACATTTCCATTAAAGGGAAAAAAGCTGCACCTCCGTGCCTGAGATGCATCTGCAAAATAAAAAAAGGCACAGCCAAAAACTACACCAAGGAATGAGCACATCATTTCCATTGATGGCAAAGCAATGAATGAGATAATTTCCATTTCAAATGACAAATATTTATCACTATACTACTCGTGGTTTTAACTTGCACAAGTCACGCAGCCAAAAGCAATTTAGAGATGTCTGAGCTGGCTTCAGCAACACAGATTTCTGTGGGGTTATTGAAATATGTCAGAGGAGCACTGGGATTGTTTCAACAATCTAATCCCCTGCTTTTAACTGTGCAGTAAGTTACTACATTTCAAATCCAAGTACTTGATGCACAATTATCTAATTTAATAGCCATTTGAAGTTTTCCCACTTTAACTCCAAAAACACCTGTCGTGCCCTCATGCATTCAAGTACCACACTTTTCTGCAGGCATTCAAACCAAGGACATGTGGGACGCTTAAAGAGAGGAAAAGAAGGAAAAGGGAAAAAGAGGAAGATTAGAGAAACACACCGACTGGTCCCTCACCTGGGCATGGAGGGCAGCTGCAGCGGCAGCGGCCGCCGGGTAAGTGAAGGCTGTGTGAGGGAGGCCTGGAGTCAGCTCCGTGGTGTACAGGGGGTAAGGAGTCCAGGCATCTGGTGATGCTGGGATCAGTGCTGCCCCTGTCAGGTCATCTGGGGAGGTGCAGGGCGGGAGGACACAAGATGACAAACCCACCCTAGTGCGCAGTAATGCATCGTATAGGCAGTACAGGTATGAAAATAAATACAATGTAAAATGCCTGCTGCAAATTCTCTTATTGCTTTGTAATAATGTGGCTTTTAGGTTTACGACGATGGTTACACTGAAGCCAAGCTGGAAGTTGCAATTCACTGAACAGCCAATTGGCAAAATTTTTATGTCAATTTTGTGAATTATGTTCCCCATTAAGAAGAAAATCGACTTAGTAGAGGGCATTTTGTGATTGACAGCTGGTATCATCCAATAGGAACCTGGTTGCAGATGATACCTCTAAACTTCCCAATGCATAACTTCAACATTGCGCCAGTAAAATTGAGATTCTGGAGACTTCAGAACGGTCTTTTGGACTGTGGATGTGATGAAAGGAAATGTAGGTTTAAACAAATAAATTTGCTGCCATTTTTTGTCCTCCCACAGTTTTTACAAATCATACTCTTTTTTTCCTTTTCACACCAGGAAATACAGTCTAAATAAAGCTCACCATTGTCAACATCCACCTGTCCAAACCTGAACACCTGAAGCAAAGACACATAACTGCTGACTAAACCCTGAGAGTGCCGTTATCCCAGCTGGACAGAAGCAAAGCGGCTGTTTGAAAAGTCGAGATGACGCATGCATGTGGAGGTGAGTTAGTCTTTAACAGTTAAGACACCGCCCCCCCCCCCCGCCTGTTTGTCTTTGATACTACGACTGATTTGAAAGGAGGAGTTCTGGCATTGCCATGGTGAGAGTGGATGAGAGAGCCTAGAGTGGTGCAGCCGTACAACTTACATGGGTCCCGTGCAATGAAGTGAGCTCCTAGAGCAGGGTGGATATTTGTGGGGTTCGGTGTGGCCATCAGCTTACTCTTTGCCATCTTCGTGTTGGCTTTAGCAAACTCTAAGCGCAGGGTCTGGGGGCTTTCGGGGTCAAAGCGGATTCCCTGAGGGGAGAGATGGAGGAGGGGAGGAGGGGCACATAGTAGAGTAAGGGAGGTGGGCTGAATTTGAGTTGTCTCTCATGGCCTCCTTTCCTAAAGTCATGTTCAGAATGTATCCCTCAAGCTTCTCTTAATCTCAACATTGAACCGTTTGGTCTTTTTTAAAGAAAAAGAACGAGAGGACTGAAGGATACACTGAAATATTTCAACATGTCTCCATCTCTTTCTCCTCATGATGAAATCAGGAGTAGCTTGCCGCATGAGAGCCAGGAAGAGAAGGAGACAAGGAAAAGAGACACTTGTGAGACTGTGTAGTTTCTTTGAGGTGGTTTTAGGCCTGCGTGTGTTCTTGTGCCCTAAGCATTGTGCCCACATGCAGGTGAGTACTACTTTGGTGTGTGTGTATGTGCGTTTCTGTGTGCGACTGCTAGTGTGTCTACGGCTAGCTTTACACGACAACGATCTGAACACAAACCGCAAAAGTGGCGTTGCGTTCCCACTTTTTATTTCGCGTTTAGACGAGCGTCTTTGGCTGAAAATCTGCATGCACATGGTGACGCAAAAGTGTGTGAAATTTGATGTAGTATGCATGCCAGGTGGCTAGGTGGCACTGTGAAGCACTGCCATACAACACCAGGAGCGCGCACTTGTTTAAACTTCCTTCTACTTCTCTCTAGTAGCGCAAAGAAGCCCACGGTCAAAAACCAAAACATTACCTCGGCTTAATTGCTGAAATAACTCCTGTATCAGAGCAGATAAGGCAACGTGAATGTCCGACTGATGGATATAATCCAACATGTTTGTTGTTGTTTGGCTGTACTGCACATGGATCTGACGTCAATGTGTACAGGAGGATAGCCAGCATGAGAAGCTCGGAGCACACTTTTGCGTTTTCAACCCTTTTAGACGGGAACGCGATGGTGGAGCGGTTTTAAGATTTCCACTCTGGAGGGTGGGTTCATTTTAAGGCCCAAAAACGCCTTCGCTGTCTAAACGAAAGGCACATCTGATAAAACATTTTGTCGGTTTCACCCGGGAGCGTTGTCGTGTAAAGCCAGCCTGAGACGTGATGCTGAAAAGGACGCTATGGGCTACAAGAGAGGAGTGTTAGATACTGCCAACGTGGGCTACTGGGTGACAAAAATAAGGTTCCACTAACGGGATGTGTCCAAATAACTACACATGTGGCTATAGAATAGAGTATTAACAGTAAAGCAGTGAAAGCTACATCAGGCTAACAAGGGTGTGTATCAAGGTCAAAGTAAACTACCGTAAGTCTAGGGGAATCTGGCCTCTTTCCAAAAATGGCCCTGCCATTGAATTATAAAACAGACAAAATGGATCGGCTTTGACAAAATGTTGCTTTTTGAATCCTAATCACAGGTTTAGGCAAAGGTTAGAACAAACAGCAACATTTAAACAGGAATGAAGAATAGGGGACTCCAATACAAACTCGGGATCAGACTCATGGGAGACGAGGAATTGCT
This sequence comes from Microchirus variegatus, assembly GCF_963457635.1. Classification (NCBI taxonomy): domain Eukaryota; kingdom Metazoa; phylum Chordata; class Actinopteri; order Pleuronectiformes; family Soleidae; genus Microchirus; species Microchirus variegatus. The sequence goes on along the minus strand of NC_139815.1, from coordinate 9,522,413 downwards.
TACATTTAATGCATTTTTTGCAGCTTCAGCTCCAGACCTACTGTCAAAGGTTACAAACCCAACAGGCTGGAAGACAAAGGGGAAGAAAGAAACAGACAACTGAATTATTTTAACACAGAAGAACATGCTTTTTTTTTGGGAGAAAGTCACAATAATCATTTAAAATTTTATCATTTAATCTATTTTCCATTTTAAAAAGTGTGCAACAACTCTGCGTGACCACTTGCTTCCTCCACTGATGGGAGGAATCTCACCTGTTTTGAAGTCAACTTAATCAGTGACCCTTCATAACCCTGTGGGGAAGAAAGAAAGCCAATTTACCAGCCAGTTGCACACAGGAAATTACACAAACACCTACTATATGAAGAGAGACAACCTCCAAAAGTATTTCACTCACATTTAGTAAAAAAAATATGTTTAAATGAAGTAAAAATTGGAATATTTCCAACAAATGCAGCTTTCATTGATCGGATAGCTTCATCCACTAAGAATAATCATAAAAGAACATAATGTTAAGTCTAACAATACGTTATCATACTGTACGTGAGGGTTCTGACTATACTTTCAACATAGATTAAGCACAACTTCCAAACAAAGCCACTGGTTTTTAAAAGAAAGCCAAAGAATGAAGAAATTCCTGAGAAATGAGGGAGTATTAATAGACGGGATCTTGCATGATCCTGATTTACAGTCATGGAAAAACCAACTTCCATGACGGCGATAAATCCTGCGCAACAATCCAAACATGGGCTTCAGTAATTCAGAGAAGAATAATAGTAAATATTAGAAGGTCCTGTTAATAATAAAGGGCTTTATTAACCTAGATTGAATCAGATTTAATCCCGTTTACACACACACACTGCATCTATTGAAGCAAAGGACAAAAAGTAATGAGTGTCCCTTTTAAGTACTTTCAATGTCTCTATGTTAAGAGGGGAAATACAAATTTCCCCACACGGTGGGCGAGCTGGGTCATGGAGAGGGTTGGTTGGCCAATCGCGAGAGCTACTCATTTACACATTCCACATGATCATCCATGTGTGTGGGATACCACTTCCAATTTGGTTCGTTAGGACAAGAGTGGGAGGGGTGTTTATGGAACTGGAGCCCGGTCAAAAAAGGAAAACAAAACACCAATAGATTTACGTGTCCCAATTTCCGTGTATGCAAATATTTGGTCTGTCATTAGTGAGGGGGTTCAGTTTTTAATCTGCATACGAATGCACAAAAACACTGGCAAACTTTCTACTTGTCAAGCTGAAGCATCTACAGAAGGAGGAATGACAAGTGGTATAAAATGTTTCTCCTGCTTAGTGGATCACAGTTTGCTCAATGATTTAAGTAAATGTTCCCCCGTGTACAGGGGAACATTTTCCAATAATCTTTTTTCCAATGCTGAATACTGCAGCTACCTTTGCTTTAACAAAACCATAAAATCTCCCTGACATCTTTACAAACATGCAGCCTCTTTTCTCTAGACTCTCCTTCAAAATATGCTTTAACTTACCTTAAAAGGTCTGAAGAGGAGGTAAAGTTCCCGTGGTTTGATATCCACTGGTAGGCCACTTACGAACAGTGTCCGTACCTGCGGACGAAGCAAAAGTGCATTTGTGACGGTCGTAATATTCAGTGATGTGTTTTTAGCTCACGAAAAAGGTGCTCCCACACTTTTTATTTACACCAGGTCAAAAGCTGAAATGCTTCCGATTTCCAGATATGCAAAATGTTAGACAGCATTGCCTTCAGTTTGAGATTATATCGTAAAGTATTTTCTAAATACTTGGAAGGCCACGCAGGGGTTAACTTACCCAGTAATGATTGATAGAAAACTAATTTTGCATGCTTTATCATTTTTTGTTCACTTTAGGCCATCTTTTGGTCCTGATCCTGTCGGAATGTTCTTTGTGGGAACTATCGCCAAAGACTTAGTCGACACTCAAAAACAGATTTGCACCTTCACATTAGGCTGCAATACTTCATATTTTCATATTTTTGTTTTTTGTGTTCACTGGCGTCTAGTCACGTCAGGCACTTCTAAGACATTTCATGCACATTTCTGCCTGTATCAGAGGTTTAATCAGCTTAAGAGATATTTATTAATTGTATTTATTGAAATATCACACTAATCTCCAATTGTATTAATTTATTTGTGAACCTAATAACCTTCTCCTTTTGAAGTTTGAATTGAATAAGGTCAAACCTGTGATTGAACACCATATAATGATTCACCTTTCAATATATGGAGTTACATGGTGAACATAATTCTACGTCTTGTGGAGGAACTCTAAGTCCCTTTCAAGAACCCAACCAGACATCAAATAAACAGACAGCGAGCTGTGCATGGTCCAATGTGGCCCAAGGAAATCTACAGAGCTGTGCGTGGCCTTTTAGTTCCCCACCCAGTGGGGGGAGGCCCTGCGTCCGTACATGCAATACAATGGGGCTGCGTTGAGAGGAACAGCACTGGACAACAGTGCACAGCGTGACAGCATTTCCTTCCTCTGACCTGCGGCCACAACCCTGCAGCATTTTTCAGGTGCAGCACAGCAGCAAGTCTCAGCCCCCCCCCCTTTACAAGTCGGCAAATACATCGAGTGAAGGCCAACGCAGCTGGACGCCGACTCTGGAGGATGTTTTATTCCGTCCTCTTGCTCATCATTGATCGACCGAATGTGTAAAAACTACAACTGTAGTTGAGCGTGTGCACTGCTGTAAAATACAATCACACATAGTGAATATCTAAAGAGAACATTTAGCATCTTTACAATTTAACAGCCATTTTTTTATTGGTATCTGAAGACATTTCTGGCCTGTTTGGTAGATTTTTATTTTATTTTAATAAGACCGTGAGAGAACAAAGACAGCAAATTAAGACTTTTAAGGAAAAGCCAAGTGGTCAAACAAGTCTTTGTTGTGAGATGATGGAACAATAGATCTAGAAAAGGCCCAGCACTCCCCTCTTCTCTCAATTTAAAGAGGACATTTAGCCGGCTGAAATTATGATAATGTCAAATGTCACATCCTTTTGGAGGCTATTAATCGAGCTGATTTTTAAATGGATTAATATACAAATTCCACCATGTATTTAGATTTACAAAGTGAAACTAAAGATTCCCCAAGTATGTGAATTATGAAAAATTAGACAAGACAAACATTTTAAGTGTCTAATTTTTCATTTTTAAATATTAAATATTTAAATATCAAGCTTTACATTTAATATAAAGCTTTACATTGAAATATCAAGCTTTACATTTAATATAAAGCTTGATATTTAAATATCAAGCTTTAAATGTCAAGCTTTACATTTAATATAAAGCTTGATATTTAAATATCAAGCTTTACATTTAATATAAAGCTTGACATTTAAGTTTTGAGAGTGTTTGCTATTTTTATTTATTTATTTAATTAATTATCCTTTTAAAGAATTTAATTCCTCATTTTTTTTAGTAAATTTATAGCGGATATCAACATAGATTAATATATCCAAATACGTCAGTGACAAAATTGTAAAAAAAAAAGGACAAAGACTTTCGTGCTTTCACACGTTCATTGATTTGTTAACAGCTGACAAAACGCAGCTGTTTGGAACCATTTTTAATTTGTAGAACGAGACGTCAACGTGAAATAACAAACATTTGAAGGTAAATTGACGGCTACAGTGTCTACTGACGCATGAAACACCAGGTTTCTCCTTCTCATTTCTCGCCTCAGCTTCTTTCTTAACATACATACATACATACATACATACTTTTTAGAGAAGTTTAAAGAGCCGCGAACATGAACAAAGACATGTTAAACTTTTGCCCCAAACTCACCTCCTCCTCCATGGACACGTTGTTATTGGGCTCTGCGTCACTTTTCAGACTCATGTCGTCGGTGTCTTCAGCTGCTCCAGCTGCTGCTGCTGCTGCGGCAAGTATCAAGTTTTTCCTCGTCGAGTGATATTTCCCCCAAGTGCGTCTGAAGCTGCAGTGAAGGTCCTGGTGCCGTTTGAGCTTGAGGAGAGAAGATGAAGATGAAGATGTGCCGAGGTGAGGAGGAGGTGCGGACGAGGACGTGTCCGAGGAAGAAGTTGTTCTTCTGCTAGTACAAGTTGTATTGCGAGAGAGAATCATTCACAAATGAGAGGAATGGAAGGAAAGGGAAGGGGGTAAAGAAAAAGTAAAGATAAGAAGAACACAGGTATATATAGGCGCTAAACTAAAGGTGAGAAGGTGGATTAGTGCTCCGTGTGTGAAGGTGAGAAGATGGGGGGAAATAAGTGCGCGTCAAACACTGGAAGCCTCTGCGCTCACATCAATGCCCTCAGCTGTGATTGTGAGCGCAGGAGAAGAAGTAAACTTTTCTCATTGGAGCTCTCTCTCTCTCCCCCTCCCTCCCCCTCTCCTCGCTCATCCTCCTCCTCCCACTTTTCAATTAGGTCATCAATTATGCTGGAGTCTGCTGTGAGCGGTAATCAAGCTGCAGATCCGCCTCAGCTGTTGTTGGAGGCGCGGCCTCTTAGTGTCTGAACCACCAGAGGAGTCCACTCCACTCCACTCCACGACCCTTCACCACTAAAACACAGCGTTCATTTCATTTTGGTTAGGTTCCCTTTTATGCAGACGCTCACTTATGTTTCTGCCATATAGTGAGTCTGTGAAATCAAAAAGTAAAGTGTGTGGGGGGGCTTTTCGTGGATCTTTTGGTGGTGACTTGGATGTAGGATTAAACAACAACAACCAAAGAGTTTTCGATATGTTCATTTATGTATTTATTTATTGTTCGTTTAACAGGGACAACTACGGTGGCCCTGAGGTGCAAAACAAAAAACTCAAAGACAAAACACAAACTTAGTTAATGTTTTTATGTTTTCTGCTTTTGCGTTTTTGTTTTTTGATTTGCGTTTGTGTTTTAACAACACATCTAACATTGCCACAAAAAGAAAAACCAACCAACTTAAGCTAATGTGCAGTCTTTGACCCTGGATTTTGCATGAATGAATACAATTAAAGAATAACATTAATACAGTAAATGATGAGTTAAGGTGTTTTCTTCAGCCAAACATGTCAGTATTGTTTAATGAAAAAAACCTTCTATATATATATATATATATATATATATATATATATATATATATATATATATATATATATATATATATATATATATATAAGGTTGATATGTAATTGTGTAGCATGATTTTTTAATCATTTAAGTTGTGACAGTTACACTTTTGAGTGTATTGACACCGTTTTTAGTATATATAATAATAATAATAATAATAATAATGCATTATATTTGAAGACGCCTTTCAAGACAGTCAAGGTCGCCGTATATATATATATATATATGTATATTATACATATATATATATATGTATACATATATACATATGTGCATATTTTTTATTATGATGATTCTTTTTTTTTCTTTTTTTAAAATTCATTCATAACATAGAACACATATAATCACACACATTAGTCAGCAGGTAATAATTACTGAAAATAAAGAAGAAAAGAAGAAAGGAAAAATGGAAGACTTGTCTTCCTCCTCATGATGAGGCACAATGTATTTTCCTCATTGAAACCAAAATATTCAGTTCATGGTTCCAGTAATTCATAGACTTACTTGTGCTACAATTCTCCCTCCTATTTTCCAGTCATTCTCAGTTCAGATTCATTCATAAGATACAAACATGTTTTGTTGTTGTCTCTGCACTGTTTTTTTCTGCATTCAAGATCACATATCATTTTATAAAAGCGACAACCTTGTAAGACCAGCAGCTCTTTTCAAAACCGCTAGCGTTTCCCTTTCAGCATTATTTTCAGATGCAATGGAAGGTTCTAATATTAGTTTGTGATGAAATGATGAAATCCATTTGTTGACTGATAAAGAATGAAGAAGGGTGTTTACATCTGGAGATAAGGATTTTTTTTTTTTTGTGTGTGTGTGTGTGTGTGTGCTGCAGTTAAGGCAGCAAACAGAACTCTTCCCTGCATAGTTTGATAATTATAGAGATGAGTCATTTAGAAATATCTTTGGAATACATAGAATTTGAGTCCTGCTAATGTCATAATAATGTCAATCATAGAACCCCCCAAAAAGCTGCATGGATGATGAGGTACCAGCAGTGTTCTGGTCACAGAAGAATAGGGCTTGAAATCATCTTTAGCTGACAGTGTTTGGATTATTTTTTTTTCGATATTAGGGATGCTGAAACATTTTTTAAACATTATTCTCAATTTATTCTGCCAAAAAAAAAAAAAAATCTTAGGCCTAGATTTAAAGTTGTATGTGGACAAACATCCTGGTCAATAGTCATATTCAGTCCAAGGTAAAGTAAAGAAATGTATGAAGTATGAATTTGTGTTTCTGTTCTGTTTTTGTTAAAGTCTGTGGCATTGAAACTTTATCTATCTCAAACCTGTGGTAAGAATATTATCAGGCCTGAAAACAGCCCTGATAATAGTCACGCTGAATCACAGCATCACCTATTTTTACGCCCTTCACCTTTGACCTTCAAATCTAGTCAGAATCTGGTGCTTTGATAGAAGAAACTTATATTTCACTGTAAGTATATTACAATTACATGGTGAAAATTGGTCCTCCTGTCTTTTGACCTTACCAAAATATATTCCGTAAAATGAATACTCTTTTTTTAGTCAAGGCAGAGAAATTTAAGTGCTTAGATTCTCAGTTATGTTACACAACATCTTTTGGAGGGTTCCACCAATAACCCTTTTTAAACCCTTTATTCAGGAAAGGGGTTTTAAAGGGTTTTCTGGATCAAAATGGTTCTTACTGGAACCATTAGTGTTACCAAGAGCCCTTGAAAAACCCTTTCTTCTGGAAAGGGTTTTTCAGAAGCAAATGGTTCCAGGTAGAACCTCAGCCCTTGTAGAAGAACCCTTTTGGAACACTTATTTCTAAGAGTGTTGTTGCAGTGCTGAACATTTACAAAAACTGCAATATTTCGTTTTGTTTCAGGAGAGTTTAGTTGAATCGTCTACAGCCAATATAAATGACTTCTCTCATGATAATAATAACCCACTCATACACAAAACATTTAATCATGTAATTCACAGTGATTTAATGTGACTGAGAAATCTATTATATGGCACAAAATACTCTAGTACTACTATTACTATTAGTACTACTACTAATAACAGGCTTAAGGTGTTGTAATGATTTGACGTAAGCGTGGCGTGGCTGCAGTTGTGGTCTGTTTTGTATGTTGAGGATCGGAATCTGGACACGAGCCCAGCACACAGTGTGTTTCCTCCCAACATGGCAGCTCTCAAAAGGCCAGACAGTTTCCTGACTTTGTATAGGAACACAATCAGGCCCGGCAGGGACGAAGGGGGGGTGGGGGGGACTGTGAGTGTACGGACGTATTCTCACTGTACTTCTCAGAGATTCAGTCTAAAAATAGTGACGTGTTACCATGTTCTCAAGCGGAGACATTAGAAATGATGCGTCTGTTCAGTTCAGCAAACATGCACAAACAGCTCACACATCATGTGTTTGTTTATTATAAAGCTTCTGTGAACAGTGAAAAATGATTAGTTCAAATGACATTAATACACTATTATGAGCAGATTATAAATTGTCCACTTTTTATTTTGGCAAAATATTCACTTATGTAATTGTTGTTATTCTATTTTATAAAACCAAGTATCTTTTGATTTTGAACAGTTAAATAGTTTAACTGAAAAGAGATTTCAACATTAAAAAAATCGTTTTAATCAAGTTTATTTAATTGTTAGGGAAAGATTAAGTAACACAGAGATCTACACAGCTATTATCAGATGAAATGTATTAATTTCTTATATTGTGTTCTGTTATTTTACAGACCAAACGTGTAACAATCATGCGTTATTCACGTCATGACATGGGAAAAGGAACTTGTTAGGAACCTAATTTTTAAGGTTTTGTACATGTTAGTATTATTTTTGATTCAGGTGTCGTCTAAGACAAAAGAGTAAGGTACAGCATAATTTATAAGAATGAACAGAACACGGCAAATGTGCAGCGATCTGCCCCCGCAGTCCTAAATCAGCATCTGTATTGCACTGAGATTTAAATGCTATAGAAACAATATACTTTTACGCTCTATTTCTCATTTTAGAAACATTCACTGCCTATGAAAAATTGACTCAGTGATGATTAATTCAGTCAGCAGCTCTAACGATTTGTGCCATGAGGTTTTAAAGTGCAGGAGGCCTCCGTCTTTATACACCATGGATTTTTTGTAATAGATTTATACATTACAAAAAACGAATGTGTCTTGCATCACTTAGATTATTATCTAACATAAATATGATTATTCAGAAGATATTGCTACTAACGTTCATCCATTTTTGTCCAGAGACTTAACCTGTGATGAAGTGTTTTTTCCTATTTCTATATAAAAGCATATTTTAATTTTTTATTTTCAGAATAAAACAACGAAAAAATCAACTGATTTGTTAATTTTAGACAAACGAAACTGTCGCTCTCAGTTCTTTACAGCATGGTTATTGATGCCTTTGTGTTTTGTCAGGTCCTATTTATTCTAGTAAATAAATAAATAAATAAGAATAAAAACTCACATTTAAAAAGCATAAACCACTGATGGCTACAAAAGAAGTTCATTGTATGTGTAAATATGTAACTGTCATCTTCTCTGTGGATGTTCAGCATAAATAATTTTCGAGCAAAAAAGTGACATTTATAGCTGAAAATGATCAAGAGGTGTATATTTGTATCATATTTTAATTTACCTTTCAAAATCTGGAGTATTTTTTTATCCGCCTGCCATCTTCACTGAAATCACCACCAGTCCCGTGTGTGTAAAACATTACTGTTGACAATTTGGGAATACTGTCATATTGGAAAACTGTCACGACCATTAAACTGTATAAGGAATATTCTTTCGCAGGCTCTTGAATGAGACTGATGGAGGGCGACAGTTGCATATGTTCGTGATGTCTTTGGCTCATGACCACAGTATAAAAAAAGGAGCGAGGAGTGAAAAGATAATACAAATATAATAGAATAAAGCTGGCCACCCCACTACCATTTTAGGAAGTATTGTAATCATTCACTACAAAATATGTAGAAAGTAATAAATGAATCTACTGCAAAGGTAATATCCTCTCCAGTGAAGCTTGTTTTATTGCTTTTTTCTTAAATGCAACAGCATTGTGACGTCATACCAGACCAGTTTTTTGGGGTTTGAGCATATTACCAAAAATATATACATTTCACGTCATTATCCATTGTTTCCACCAGATTTTCCACCCAGTTTAAGAGCATTAAAGCCCTCTGTTTCTGCCCAACAGTACCTGACAGAAACAGAGACAGAGTAGTTCAGAGGCTGGAGATAAGCCTCATGTTTTATTTGTGAAAAGAGGCCCCATTGTCCCATAAGTCACCTCACACAGCACTCTTCGGCTTCACGCTACAATAAGCCCGTCCTGCCGCGTTAGCATCACTCGCTGCTAAAGCACTTAGCTTGTGTTCTGCGTGTCCTCTGTGTTGCCGCCCAGACATCCATTTGGAGGTCCTCGGAAACTTTGACGCTTTTCCAGCCACACACTGAGCAGTGGACGCCTGGGACGTGTTGGTGATGTTTCATAAATACTTTGTCCAATAAATAGCTCTCTTCATGAATACATTAAAACCAATCAATCCATCTTTAGCCTGCCCAGCATGAGCTGTATACGTTTGATTTCTTCAACGTAGGAGTTTTATTGAATAAATTCAAAGCAGTTAATTGCTGTGAAATGTAATTAGGATTGTATGATTTCACTAGTTATCCTTTTGGATGATGTATTTTATTTGTATATAAAAAATGTTTTATATTAGACATTATATTCCAGTTCTCTGGCTGAGAACAACCCAGAAGTAAGAATATACTGAGTGACCACCAGGGGGTGACTTTGTTGGTTGCAAAAAGAAGTCAGCTTGAATGGAAGTTGATATTTTTTTTAGTGCTGGGCATGTTAATGGCATTAACGCAGTTACCAGTGTTACTGGCATTAACGGGCGTTAACGGGCGTTAACGCATTAACGCATGATAACTGCTGTGTTAGCTCCTTTAGCTTCATGCTTTACCGTTGACGCACAGCACTAACTTTTATTATGCTAGTAAACATTTTCCTTTGTCTAAATCTCTAGTTTAAGCTCTTCTTCAATAGAGCATAATGCTACTTTTGTCATTTAAACAATTTAGAGGAAAATAGTGCACAATACAATAGGTGATAAATCAGTGTAAATGACAGCTGATATTGTCCAACAGGTGCCTGGTTGCGTGTGACATCTGTGAATTTCTTGTTGCAAAATGGCTTAAGAATGGGAGTTCACATTCTTATGGGTGACGTCAAAACCGTTTGCTTCTTGCTAAAATCCTTAATTTTAATCATCTACTACTTACCCTTTGGAGAGCAGAGCTATTTATTATACCTGCACATTTCTTGCTATGTCAGCTCAAAAAGTGTCTATCAGTCAGACACAGTAGTGGATCTTCATGTAATTCTAGTTCTTCTCATTGTTATTTCTTAAAGGTCCGATGTCAAAGAACCCAAAGTGATCCACTCCAGCTGTTACTAGAGTCGTAACCTCAGCACAGTAACCACTGTCCTTCCTGGTCCAGATGTTCATGGCTAACTGTGGTAATGACAATTTCTATCAGTTGCTCGTGTTGAGTTCCCAGCTTCACTGCAGAGACCTGTGGATGAAGGTCCTCTGCGACAGTGACGATAAAAAAAAATCATAGAATGCAAGCAAACTCACAGTATTCTCACTATTTATAATGAACCTCAGTGACAGTAGAACTCCAAGTGTCACAGGATAAATTCCATCATGTCAATGGTCTTCCTCACATTTTATGGAACACTGCAAACTCAGTTCATTGCCTCCGCTGCTTCTACAACACACTGTTACAACAATCACAACAACAAAGTTGGTGCCAGCAGTGGCTGTGTTTATTATTTCATACTAACTAAGAAAACAAAACTGTGAGCTCAAACATGTTCTGAAGGATACGGCAGATTATGGTGACTACTGTGAGTTCATGTGTGTCACATACTGTTTGCAGTGGATAAACAACAAATCCTTCTTCTATTTTCTCTCCAACAGTCTGCTGAAGTCTCTCGTCTTGATATTGTTGGGAACTTGGAAGAAAATACAGGGACGAGATAATCTTATTTTTGATCTGAGACTTTGCTGTAACACACTAAATATCAAAGTATTTCCTATTACATAGAAATACTCCCACTCTGAGCATTCCTGACAAGAGGAAATGCTGGAGAAAAAAGACCCACTGGGACCATTTCTGCACTCATTTTCTCATGAAGTGAAACTAGCAGATAAAAAGGCAACTCCATTGAGATTTGGCTAACATGGGAAAGACATGCATGAAGTCTTAATTACATTAAAACAGATTAAAAAGGGATTATATTTAAACAGAGGGGGTGCAGAAACAATTGAAAAAAAAATGTTTTCCCCTTCATGTTTCAGTGGAGTATTGTATAATAAACACTTTGACAACATCCTCCCTCAGCAATGAGGTCTTCGCTTCCTGTTTGTATATGGAATATGGGACATAGAGGGTTATACCATTTAGACCAAAGGGCAGCAGATTCCCAGCTAGAGGAAGCTGGTGGGATCTGAATCTCGACTGCCAGCGTCTCAAGGGGGAGGGAAAACACAGAAAGCAGTTTGTAAAAGAGGATATTTAAGCAGAAGGACAAAATACACATCATCTAACACACTTTTAAATGATACCTACACAGTATTATTGTCATTTAATGGGCCATTTTTCTTTACTTCTGTGTATTTCAGCTCATGATGAGCTACAATAACTTTTCCTGAGACCTGTTGATGGTGCCAAAAATGGAAAAGAAAATCAACAAAAACGTGTTCAACATGTTGGCTATTAATTATTGGGGGTTGGAGAAGATCAATAACAATTTTGTGAGTGTGGAATTAATCACAGTTAAATTTGTATCAGCTCCACACGACTCTCTGTGTTTCTCACTATGGCAGCGTTGCAGACAGGAAGTGGTTTGTTTGTGAGACTGAAAACACAAAATAGCACCCATGAAACATTTCACAGTGACAGGATAAACCCCCTGCGCTACTTGTGTACACACACAAACGGAGTGAGGTCTGATAGTATTTCTTGACAGAGCCCATTTTCAGATCAGATCAAATCAAATCAAATCAAATTTTATTTATGCAGCCCACACTTTGTCTCATGGGGCTTTCACAGGGTTGGTAACATCCTCTGTCCTTAGACCCTCGACCAGGGTATGGAAAAAATACCAGGGAAAAAAGCCCTAATAACAGGGAGGTGGAAACCTTAGGTCTCCCTGGACGGACAGATGTGCAGATGTTACCCAAAACATACAATACACAATTACAGATGAAGGCTGGAGCATAGAAATATTGTTATATCATTTCTATTCACGAAGACCAAACAGAGGCATAATAATAACATCCTCACCAAAGTGTATGCACTGCAGCTTTAAATCGTAACTCTAAAATAATAATAATAATGTATAACAGTAAACCTCTATACCTCTGTAGGAATTCACAAAGTTCTTCTCTTATGTCATCCTATTTTAAAAACAAATCTTGAAATTGCACCAAAAACAGCTTGCGTCTTGGCCTGCTGCCTAACGCTTACTGAAATATGTAAACACGTTTTTTGGGACATAACAAACCTTCCTCAGAAGGTAGAGATTAGTGGACAGTGCTGGACCAGAGACAGAGGAAAGACGTCAACACAAGTTTCCCGATCTGTAAATTTAGATGTGCCTGATAAAACTGAAATGGCTCAAGGGAAAGACAGAGACGACCCAGACTAAAACTCCTCTGTGCTGTTGGGTTTGTTTTTAGGACTAATATCTAAATCCATTAAAGTGTAGTTTAACCAGCGCAGAGATTTTAAAAACAACATCTTCAGATAAAAAGGCACCGCATTCTTCACCCAAACAGAAAGGACGTGGACTATAACCAGTGTGAATGCAGTGTTTGGACACTATTTGATGAGACACGCTCATGTCCTCTGTGGGTGCTGGAATGTAAACTACCTGCGGCTCGCTCTGTGCTGTTAACACATAAGACTCATTTAAAGGAGTCATATTATACCCTATTTCTCCAAGTTAACCTAGTTCCCTGGTGTCCTAATGAACATGTCTGTGACATGCTTTGGTCAAAATACCATAAGGATGAAGCACCACAGCAGTTCAATCACCCTGCCAAAACAGCCCTGTTCTGAACGCTCTGTTTAGTAGTATCTTTTTAGGTCCACCTTAAAGGTCCACCTTAAAGGTCCACCTTAAACTTAAGGGCCAGGAAATGACATCAGCCACAGAGGCTACAGGGAGCTAACAACAGTTAGCATTGGGAAAAGTGATAATTTGCAGGCTCTAGCAGGCACATTGCCGTCTGTGCTGCACTGTGGAGCCAAGAACAGAACTTTTCGTGGACTTCCGGTTTTCGGATACCGTTGCCCTCGCCAGCACTCTCGTGTGTTACAGTCAAAGAGGAGCTCCGCGAGACAACAATCACCAGGAATTTAGCGTATTGTGACGTCCCAGTGAGTGCAGAAGTCAACATTGCGTGTTTCATCTCCTGTATTTGGACTGAGGAGGACCACACAAACATGTGTGAGTCATCTTTTTTCACACTTTGGTGACTGATAGGGCCTCCTGAGTCCCAAATATAAGGATTTAAATGATTAAAAAGTTGATTTTGCATAATATGGGACCTTTAATTTAATTTGAATTAACAATACCATTCATTATTGCTGCTGGATACCATCATATTTCTCCTTTTGGATTTTTTTGAATAAATCATGGACATTGTTTAGAGGCAGCTGTGAGATTATGATTCCTCTCTCCTTAGTCTGTCTCTGGGAAGGATTCAGAGAAGACACACCTTTTGCATGTATTAGTGAAGGCCAAATAAAGACCCTTATTTGAGGTTTCCTGTGTAATGAAGAACAGAAGAATAGGATAAAATAAACATGCTCTTAGACGTGCAGCGCCATTATTCAACACAAATACGTTATTCTTGGGATTTTTATAGACATTTTATAGACACTGTTAGAGGCTTTCAGAACATTGTGTTGACAGACTAACATGCTTCTGTCTGCCACCAGTGCTGGCTAAGAGCACTGTGCTATTTCTGTGTTGTGTGAAGGATATAAAAGTTGTGGACTATGTGATATGTTTTGCACAAAATATGGGAACACATATTCACCAGGTGCTTAGGAACATATATAAGTAGCACCTTTATTAGTAATCATTAAACATGTATTAACACCTTATTCTACATAACCGTATTCTACCTCTATTACAACATGAATTAAGATTTTTCCTACATAAGGTGCTTAATACGTGCTTAATATTTACTAATAAAGGGCTAGTATGCTACTTAAATGCATGTGTTCCCTTTTCTAAAGTGTTACCAGCAAAACTAAAGTTATTTATTTGAGGCACATACTTGCAATAATTCACATAAATTGCGGTTTAAAAATAACGAAACAATGATTCCCCGTTTTAAGGACGTTTTTATTTTCACCCAAACTGCCATCTTTTCATAAAGTCAGTACTTTGTTTTTGGTCCACACCATGAACTGTAAACTTACTGTATATATTTTGGCTTGTTTATATTAACAAAGCCAAACATATATATATATGAGTTTGCCATCCAGAGCTGGAGATGTCATTTGGAGTCAGTGGAGCAATGACATCATTTTTATTTTATTTTTATTTTATTTTATTTTATTATATTTTTACTCTACTTTACTTTATCTTATTTGATTTTATTTTATAAGTGCTTCACATTTGCACAGAGGGGCTTGTTTTGCAATGTCATTTCACTGGGGTGTACTTGTACATCCACATGTGACAAATAAAAATCTTGAATCTTGAATCTTGAATTGTTTTTCATTTGCTAACATGGATGAGGAGGGATTTATTAAAGCTCACAAAGAGTGGTCATGGAGGTCTACTTACATACATTAACTTGTTTTAATGGTCAAAAACCTCCGAGTTGCTGTAAACGAGCCGATATAACTCCTCTTTTCTTACGGTGTTTCCCAGCCGCGAGACTTGAGACTCAAATCTCTCAACCCGGAAGTGACATATCAGCACACCCGCTCTCAGAAGCGCAGCTCCCCCCTCTGAAACGGTGGATGCACTGCTATTCATTATCATAACATTGTTTTAACAATGTTTAAAAATAGCTTCTTCACGACTCCTCACTGCAGTCCCTTTTATGACTTTGACCCGGAGTCAGACCCAGCGTCAGAAGACACTGTCACTCGTGAAACACCTCCACAACGGAAGTTATTCTTCTTCTGCGGTTCAATGTACGCAACCGGATGTGACCGGACTAGTGCCCGGAGCAGGAGGATCGGCTGTTCCGGAGAAACGATGTTTACGTAACTATAATGGGATTTTCAGAGATCTCGCTGAGCCCGAGATTACAATAAACACAGCGTTCTCAGCAGTGGCTGAACTGTTTGTTTCGAATCTTCAGGGCTTCATAAACAAGGTAAAGACGCAGATACACACTAAAAAACAGCGTTAATTGGAACTTCCAGTCTAGTTTCGCTTTAACTTTATTGCACAATGTGGGTAATCACATGGTTTGATCTTATTTTTGTACTTTTGGATTTCCTGTCATTCATGTTCCTGTTACAGTGATTCTAATCATTTATTTCACCTTTTGCTCCTAAATACATCTCATGACTCATTGACTTAACTCTGTTTATGAAATGCAAACTATTCATTTTTATTTGTTTGCCAAACCACTTACTGACCACTTTATTAGGTACGCAGGACAACTAATAAAGTATAGAATAGAAGAATTTAATATAATTTCTTTGGTCCATTCTCTGTTAAACCCAAGATATGGTTGTGTGTTAAAATCCCAGTAGATCAGCAGTTTCTGAAGTTCTCAGACCAGCCTGTCTTGCACCAACAACGAGGCCACGTTCAAAGTCACTTAATCCACCTTTCTTTCCCCCATTCTTCAGCATATCTACATCTAAATGTATTGCATTGCTTCCATGTGATGGACAGGTTTATATATTTGTGCTAACAAGCAGTTTAACTGCTGTACCTAATAAAGTGGCCAGGGGAATGTATTCTGCATCCTGCATGTGTCCACAGAGCAATGACAAAATGGAAAGCAACGTACCTTTGTTTGGCCAGAGACTTGCATTCACAACTGTGGTGCAGTCTTAAGTTCAGGAGGACCTTTGGTGGTGATGTCAGGTAAACTTCACAGAGCATCAATCACTGATCTCCAATCCAAACACATGTTCAACTCACATTCTCCTGTTCCTGCTCAGCTGCACAGACCTCAGACATGGCTCTCATCTCATGGACAATAACAAAGCAGCTAATAGCAGCAGGATGTCGTTCAGTCCCACTCAAAGACACTAAATCAACCTGTTCCAAATAAACATTAGCGTTTTACACTGCTTCGCTCATCCTGAACCCTTAGTTTAAACTTTGGAGTGTGACATCTGTAATTTATTACATTGCAGTGACAAACAGATGAACACTGAATGATTCCTGGTTTTAATCGCTTACGGTTTGGCTGGTACAAATGAAATGTCTTTGCTTTTCCTCATTTCTGCTGCTGGTTATTCCTTCCTGCATTATACTATATATAAAGAGAGTTCATTATAGTTCTTATATACTACACTCTTAGAAATAAAAGTGCCAAGTAGAACCATATAAGGTTCTTCGGCTTGTCCTCATAGGAGAACACTTTTTGTCTCCAGAATCAAAATGGGTCTTACTGGAACCATTAGTGTTACCAAGAACCCTTGAAAACCCATTTCTTTGTTAAGCAAATGGTTCCAGGTAGAACCTCAGCCCTTGTAGGACCCTTTTGGAACCCTTATTTCTAAGAGTAAACAGCCACTGGGATATTTAGTCATAGTATTTGAGGAAGAATAATTACATAGAATTACCAGTCCAGTCGTTAAGTTCTGAGTGATATCAATATTTTATCTATTGTGTTAGCTATTTTTCTATATATGGCGAGTCAGTAAGGAAAATTACAACAAGTTTGACTCCTTCATTTTATAATTCATATAGTTTAGGCATATTTTGGTGTTGTGATTTAAGATTACTACATGGACTGGTTCCATATGTTGTTTATGGCTGCAAATTATAACAGCCAAAGGTAACTGAACTATCCCTTTAACATGTTTGGACATGATGCACGTGCATAATGTGAGCATCAGTATATTCTTTTGTCAATACAGTTGGATATTTCTCACAGTAACTGCTACAACCCGCTAAAATATTTTCTTAAAGCAGTGATTTCTTTCCAAATAGCTTTAAATTGTCACTCATTACAAGTGAAACACGCCAACCATTAACTGCAAAGGAGAATTCAGATTGCTGTTTAAGGCTGCGAGGCATTCAGCAGAAGAGCACAGATGCAGTAAGCAGAACTAATTTCATCAAATATTAAACTTGGTTAGGAGACTCAGCTGAGCAGCACTGCAGTCTTGTGGGATTTCCCGGTCTGGCTGTGATGTTGAGAGCTGGAGGATCACAGGACATTTTGTACTGAACGCAGACCTAGGTGGCTGCCATTTTGATATGATATTAATGTGATTTAATAACGGTATTTATTGTTTCAACCACATTGTTGGATAAACTAACATTTTTGGCCATAACATCGTAGCAGATCTCTTATCCAGAGCTTTTGACCTCCTCAGTGTGGATCTTATTTCTCACAGTTATACTTATCATAGCCATCTTATATCATCTTTGTCCTGCTCATGTGTAGACAATAATCAGGGTAAAGATGAGTAGTGCTATATTTGTTAATTCTATGAATGGGGTTATTGTTGTTGGCCTATATATTAATAAACATAACCATACGTTTACAATGACAGTACAGTAAGTTAGCAATCATTTAAAAAAAAACAAGAAAAAAAAAACATTTACATCCTTCTTGGTAACACTTTACAATAAGGGTTCCTTAATTACCGTTAGTTAGTACATTATTAAGCATTAGTTAACTGTTTAATAATATATTAACAATCATTATTATGTATTACTTAGTATAAGTTAACATACCAGTTGATGCATTAATAAAAATCAGTTCATTAATGTTTACTACTCATAGTTAGTTATTAAACTATTCAACATTATTCCAAGTTTAACATTGTAATTAGTGATCATTATGGATGCATACATTTATTTTTTAATAATTTCATTGATTAGCATGTCATCCAAAAATGTCATAGTTTAGTATGTCGTCCAAAATTTGGCAAAAAAGTCATACTTTAGTATGTTGTCCAGAATTTGACAAAAAAAATTTAGTCCAAAATGTGACCAAAACGTCATACTATACTATGTCGTCCAAAATTTGAAAAAAATTTGAAAAAATTTTTTTTAGTCCAAAATGTGACCAAAACGTCATACTATACAATGTTGTCGACCAAAAGGTCATACTACACGATTTCGGCCAAAATCTGACCATTTTTTGGAAAAAACAATTTTGGTCCAAATTTGACCAAAACACCATACTGTACTATGTCGTCGACCACAATGTCATACTAAACTATTTCGGCCAAAACCTGACCATTTTTTTGAAAAAACTATTTTGGTCCAAAATTGGACCAAAACGTCATACTATACTATGTCGTCCAAAATCTGAACATTTTTTTGAATAAATAATTTTAGTCCAAAATGTGACCAACACGTCATACTATACTATGTCGTCGACCACAATGTCATACTACACTATTTCGGCCAAAATCTGACAATTTTTTGGAAAAAACTATTTTGGTCCAAAATTTGACCAAAACGTCATACTATACTATGTCGTCCAAAATCTGAACATTTTTTGGAATAAATGATTTTGGTCCAAAATGTGACCAACACGTCATACTTTACTATGTCGTCGACCAAAATGTCATACTACACTATTTCGGCCAAAATCTGACCATTTTTTTGAAAACATTTTTTTAGTCCAAAATGTGACCAAAACGTCATACTATACTATGTCGTTCAAAATCTGACAATTTTTTTGAAAACATTTTTTTAGTCCAAAATGTGACCAAAACGTCATATGACACTATTTCGGCCAAAATCTGACAATTTTTTTGAAAAAACAATTTTGGTCCAAAATTGGACCAAAACGTCATACTATACTATGTCGTCCAAAATCTGACAACTTTTTTTGAAAAAAATGTTTTCATTCCAAGATGTGACCAAAACGTCATACTATACTATGTCGTCGAAAAACAATGTCATACTACACTGTTATGGCCAAAATCTGACAATATTTTTGAAAAAACAATTTTGGTCCAAAATTGGACCAAAACGTCATACTATACTATGTCGTCGACCAAAATTTTACCAAAATGTCATACTATACTATGTCGTCCAAAATCTGAACATTTTTTTTAACAATTTTTTTTTGTCCAAAATGTGACCAAAACGTCATACTATACCATGTCGTCGACCACAATGTCATACTACACTATTTCGGGCAAAATCTGAATTTTTTTTTTAAAAAACAATTTTGGTCCAAAATTGGACCAAAACGTCATACTATACTATGTCGTCGACCAGAATGTCATACTATACTATTTCGACCAAAATCTGACAATTTTTTTGAAAAAACAATTTTGGTTCAAAATTAGACCAAAACGTCATACTATATACTATGTTGTCCAAAATTTGACCATTTTTTTTAAAACAATTTTTTAGTCCAAAATGTGACCAAAACGTCATACTATACTATGTCGTCCAAAATTGGAAAACATTTTTGAATAAATAATTTTAGTCCAAAATGTGACCAACACGTCATACTATACTATGTCGTCGACCACAATGTCATACTACACGATTTCGGCCAAAATCTGACCCTTTTTGTGAAAAAACAATTTTGATCCAAAATTGGACCAAAACGTCATACTATACTATGTCGTCGACCAAAATATACTACACTATTTCGGCCAAAATCTGACCATTTTTGAGAAAAAACTATTTTGGTCCAAAATTGGACCAAAACGTCATACTATACTATGTCGTCCAAAATCTGAAATTTTTTTTGAATAAATAATTTTAGTCCAAAATGTGACCAACACGTCATACTATACTGTCGTCGACCAAAATGTCATACTACACTATTTTGGCCAAAATCGGACAATTTTTTTGAAAATCTTTTTAGTCCAAAATTGGACAAAAACGTCATACTATACTATGTCGTCCAAAATCTGACAATTTTTTTGAAAATCTTTTTAGTCCAAAAAGTGACCAAAACGTCATACTATATACTATGTCGTCGACCAAAATGTCATACGATACTATTTCGTCCAAAATCTGACATTTTTTTGAATAAATAATTTTAGTCCAAAATGTGACCAACACGTCATACTATACTATGTTGTCGACCAAAATGTCATACGACACTATTTCGGCCAAAATCTGACCATTTTTTTGAAAAAACAATTTTGGTCCAAAATTGGACCAAAACGTCATACTATACTATGTAGTCCAAAATCTGACAACTTTTTTTGAACAATTTTTTTTAATTCCAAGATGTGACCAAAACGTCATACTATACTATGTCGTCGACCACAATGTCATACTACACTATTATGGCCAAATCTGACAATTTTTTTGAAAAAACAATTTTGGTCCAAAATTGGACCAAAACGTCATACTATACTGTCGTCGACCAAAATGTCATACTATACTATTTCGACCAAAATCTGACCATTTTTTTGAAAAAACAATTTTGGTCCAAAATTAGACCAAAACGTCATACTATACTATGTCGTCCAAAATTTGACCATTTTTTTGAAAACAATTTTTTAGTCCAAAATGTGACCAAAACGTCATAATATACTATGTCGTCGACCACAATGTCACACTACACTTTTTCAGCCAAAATCTGACCATTTTTTTGAAAAAACAATTTTGGTCCAAAATTTGACCAAAACATCATACTATACTATGTAGTCCAAAATCTGAAAATTATTTGAACAATTTTTTTTAGTCCAAAATGTGACCAAAACGTCATACTATACTATGTCGTCGACCACAATGTCATACTACACTATTTCGGCCAAAATCTGACAATTTTTCTGAAAATCTTTTTTTAGTCTAAAATGTGATCAAAATGTCGTCGACCTCAATGTCCGAAATATAAATTTTGTTTTGGTCCAAAATTTTACAAAAACGTAATAGTATAGTATGTCGTCCAAAAAAATAAAATATAGGTCCAAAATCTGACAATTTTTCTGAAAAGTTTTTTTTAGTCCAAAATGTGACCAAAACGTGATACTATACTATTTCGTCGACCTAAATGTCATACGATACTATTTCGTCCAAAATCTGACAATTTTTTTGAAAATCTTTTTTTAGTCCAAAATGTGACCAAAACGTCATAATATACTATGTCGTCAACCAAAATGTCATACTAAACTATTGTGGCCAACATCTGACCTTTTTTTAAAAAAAACAATTTTGGTCCAAAATGTGACCAACACGTCATACTATACTATGTCGTCGACCACAATGTCATACTACACGATTTCGGCCAAAATCTGACCCTTTTTGTGAAAAAACAATTTTGATCCAAAATTGGACCAAAACGTCATACTATACTATGTCGTCGACCAAAATATACTACACTATTTCGGCCAAAATCTGACCATTTTTGAGAAAAAACTATTTTGGTCCAAAATTGGACCAAAACGTCATACTATACTATGTCGTCCAAAATCTGAAATTTTCTTTTGAATAAATAATTTTAGTCCAAAATGTGACCAACACGTCATACTATACTGTCGTCGACCAAAATGTCATACTACACTATTTTGGCCAAAATCGGACAATTTTTTTGAAAATCTTTTTAGTCCAAAATTGGACAAAAACGTCATACTATACTATGTCGTCCAAAATCTGACAATTTTTTTGAAAATCTTTTTAGTCCAAAAAGTGACCAAAACGTCATACTATATACTATGTCGTCGACCAAAATGTCATACGATACTATTTCGTCCAAAATCTGACAATTTTTTTGAAAATCTTTCTTTAGTCCAAAAAGTGACCAAAACATCATACTATACTATGTCGTCGACCACAACGTCATACTATACTATGTCGTCCAAAATCTGAACATTTTTTTGAATAAATAATTTTAGTCCAAAATGTGACCAACACGTCATACTATACTATGTTGTCGACCAAAATGTCATACGACACTATTTCGGCCAAAATCTGACCATTTTTTTGAAAAAACAATTTTGGTCCAAAATTGGACCAAAACGTCATACTATACTATGTAGTCCAAAATCTGACAACTTTTTTTGAACAATTTTTTTTAATTCCAAGATGTGACCAAAACGTCATACTATACTATGTCGTCGACCACAATGTCATACTACACTATTATGGCCAAATCTGACAATTTTTTTGAAAAAACAATTTTGGTCCAAAATTGGACCAAAACGTCATACTATACTGTCGTCGACCAAAATGTCATACTATACTATTTCGACCAAAATCTGACCATTTTTTTGAAAAAACAATTTTGGTCCAAAATTAGACCAAAACGTCATACTATACTATGTCGTCCAAAATTTGACCATTTTTTTGAAAACAATTTTTTAGTCCAAAATGTGACCAAAACGTCATAATATACTATGTCGTCGACCACAATGTCACACTACACTTTTTCGGCCAAAATCTGACCATTTTTTTGAAAAAACAATTTTGGTCCAAAATTTGACCAAAACATCATACTATACTATGTAGTCCAAAATCTGAAAATTATTTGAACAATTTTTTTTAGTCCAAAATGTGACCAAAACGTCATACTATACTATGTCGTCGACCACAATGTCATACTACACTATTTCGGCCAAAATCTGACAATTTTTCTGAAAATCTTTTTTTAGTCTAAAATGTGATCAAAATGTCGTCGACCTCAATGTCCGAAATATAAATTTTGTTTTGGTCCAAAATTTTACAAAAACGTAATAGTATAGTATGTCGTCCAAAAAAATAAAATATAGGTCCAAAATCTGACAATTTTTCTGAAAAGTTTTTTTTAGTCCAAAATGTGACCAAAACGTGATACTATACTATTTCGTCGACCTAAATGTCATACGATACTATTTCGTCCAAAATCTGACAATTTTTTTGAAAATCTTTTTTTAGTCCAAAATGTGACCAAAACGTCATAATATACTATGTCGTCAACCAAAATGTCATACTAAACTATTGTGGCCAACATCTGACCTTTTTTTAAAAAAAACAATTTTGGTCCAAAATGTGACCAAAACGTCATACTATACTATGTAGTCCAAAATCTGAAAATTATTTGAACCATTTTTTTTAGTCCAAAATGTGACCAAAACGTCATACTATACTATGTCGTCGACCACAATGTCATACTACACTATTTCGGCCAAAATCTGACAATTTTTCTGAAAATCTTTTTTTAGTCTAAAATGTGATCAAAATGTCGTCGACCTCAATGTCCGAAATATTAATTTTGTTTTGGTCCAAAATTTTACAAAAACGTAATAGTATAGTATGTCGTCCAAAAAAATAAAAATATAGGTCCAAAATTTGACAAAATGTCATAATATCGTATGTTGTCCAAAATTTGACAAAAAAAATGTTGGTCCAAAATTTGACAAAAATGTCATAGTATAAAATGTCATCTAAAATTTGTTTTAAAAAAAAGTCATAGTATTGTATGTCGTCCAAAATTTGACAAAAAAAAAATTGGTCCAAAATTTGACAAAAAAGTCTGTATAGTATGTCGTCCAAAATTTGACAAAAAAAAATTTAGATCCAAAATTTGACAAAAAAGTCATACATCAGTATGTCGTCCAAAATTTGACAAAAAAGTCACAGGTTCGTATGCCGTCCAAAATTAGGCAAAAAAGTCATACTTAAGTATGTCGTGTAAGACTGGGTAGATCGAGGCCCCCTTTCCATATTGTTACTTTTGTTCATGTTATGCGTTTACACTTTAAAAATAAGGGAATGCAAAAAGCATTCAGTAATGGTTAACTATGGTTAATTAATGCTTACGAGGCACTTATTAAGGGTTAGGTCAGGTTATTAATGTTAAGAAATACCTTACATAAGGTTAGGTAAGGGCTACCTGATGACATACACAGCACAGCATTAGTAAATGATTAATTAAGACCTGAATTAATTGTTTATTCATGCTCATCCAGGTAACACATAACGAATGATTACTAAATGCATTAGTTAGTAACTAACATTAATTAAGGGACCCTTATTGTAAAGTGTTACCTATTTCTTTTATAAAAGGATTTACAGTCAAGTTTTTTTTCTGTTATGCATCATAGTGTCAGTTTGGCATTCATGTTGCACATGATGTTGTGTTTCTGGAAAAGTCATTTGTGTGTTTTATGCTTACAATAATCCACAGTTAGAGGTTAAAAGGAACCTATTAATAATCTGTCAAACAGAATAGTTTGGAGGAGATTGACTTAATGTTTTAAAGGAGGGAGGAGAACATGTTTACAACTGCAGCAATAAAACAAAGTACAAAAGTTATTTTTCCGAAACAATACTGTTCATTTTTTCAAACAGAAATCGAGGATAATGTGAAGATAAACCTGGAGTGTTTTCAACATCGTGTTTGAACACAGTTCACGCGAGCTGCTCGAAGAGAAGTGGGACAAAAGTTGACTTTTCCCTCGGTTAAAAAGTCATGACTCCAGAAGAGCTAAATATTAAGAGAGGCGATGACACACAGACTCATTCCGTGAAAGCTTTGAATGAATGTAAACCAGGTGAATCATGTAGAGATACACTCATACAAGGTAAGAAAAGACTTCTTAAATTAAAGACATCAAGCCGGAATAATAATCTAAGGGGAAAAGCCAATAACCATCTACACATATTGAACTGCTATAATTAAACTACTGTGAGACAAACTCGTATCTGTTTAAATTTATCATACACTTTTGACCTCCGCCAAAAAGTAAATGTTTTTGCCGGAATTTGTTTGTGTGTTTGTCTGTCTGTTATCAACATAACTCGAAAAGTCGTGATTCAATTTCGGGTGTGATCCATAGACGATATCACTACATTTATCGCTATTTTGTGGGGGTCTGAGCTGCCTTGGCGGAGGTCTGTGCTCTCTGAGTGCTTTTCTAGTTTTCAAGAAAAAACCTCTTGCTGAAGACAGAAATTGCCTGAGATTTCAGTCATGTTCAGTATTTCTTCTTCTTCTTCTAGAAGGAAAATAAGATGCACCGGATAGAGAATTTACCTAAATGGCCAAATATATGGACATACAGAACGCTTTAAGCATTTCATAAAAGAGACTGCCTTCATTGTCGCACACAACAAAGTTACTGAAAGAGAAAATCTGGATTATTTTTGAAAATCCACCTCACTCCCAGAAAGTGCAGTCTGTTCAAAAATATTATTCATGTGCTGTGTTTGCTGCAAAGTGAACGCAGGATTTTTTATGTTCTGTAGTTCAGGTGGACATTTTAGGACCATGGCATATGTCGGGTTGAAAGGAGTGGGCCATAAATGGTGGAACTGAGGGAGAATGAATTTAGGGGTGGGGGGGTGGTGAAGTGCATTACTCATAGGCAGCCAATAAGTTGGCATCATCCCATCGTCCTCCATCGCCTACACTCAGCTCCTCCATCTGACGCATACTTAGCTCCATTCATTATGCATGTTCACTACCACCACCACCCCACACACAGGCCTGTCATGGCTTGTTCCCTTTGACAACTCAGCCTAGCTCTACTTTTGCCCCTAAGAGGATGTGGACGGCTGCATAATTTAGATGCCACCCGCTGTTTCCAGGACTCATCTCTTATCAAAAATGTAACAGACTGAGTTT
This sequence comes from Microchirus variegatus, assembly GCF_963457635.1. Classification (NCBI taxonomy): domain Eukaryota; kingdom Metazoa; phylum Chordata; class Actinopteri; order Pleuronectiformes; family Soleidae; genus Microchirus; species Microchirus variegatus. The sequence goes on along the minus strand of NC_139815.1, from coordinate 9,496,529 downwards.
CTGGGGGAGTTGTACTTTTAAAGGGGGGGGGGGGGTGGAAAATGTTCCAGTTGAGACAATGGACGAAGACATGGCTGAAAACTTCTCAAACTTTTCGCTCTGCAACTTCTTCATTCAATCAGGACAAAATCTCAATGACGGAAGAGCAACAGGAACTCATATTGCATGTTTAATACTGCATATTTATACCGCTCTTATCATTTTTAACCATTAAAGATCATTTGAGTTGTATTAGCAGATGAAAATGTCTTCCTAAGATGTCTTGAAAGTCAAATATGAAATGATAGGTCTGGGCACGTGGCTGTATATTGTATATGATATATTTAATAAATCAGAGTATTGTTTTGGAGTTGATAAAGGGGAAACAAAAGGCCCATTGAAGGTACCTCATGCAGCCAGTGTGGCCAGCTGCAGTTGGGTGAGTCAAGGTGACTGAGGTCACATGGAGCAGAAAGATATTAAAGAGAGGTGATGAACACCTGCTGAGAGTTTCTGACGTCACTGTATAAAGAAAAGACACGTGTCACCGCGTGAACACTGATTTGTCTGTACGTTTAGGCACGTTTAGGACATTATTGTGCAATACAGGGTGCAACGAAGTGAAATTACACAGATATCGGAGATTCTACTGAGCAACACTGTGTATAAGAATGTATTCATATAATCTCTGAATCTATAAATATTTAGTTGCTTTTTTGTAGTAAGAAGATAATATAAATACAGAAAAATCCACTCAAGCCACTAAACTAGGTAACATGGCCACATTGTATCTACTATAAAAGCATGTGACTGGATTGGGGAAATCAACATTAGTTGTCAGCCACAACAGCTAGCTACGCTAATGCTAATCGTAAACGAAAAACATTTGCGTTGTGCCTAATGAGGTTGGTACGCTAATGCTTATCGTAGCCTCACTAGCTTACCTTTGGAAACAGGTTCCCCAAGTTAGTCGCAAATTAGTTAGCATGCTAATGAAAAATTAATATGTGCTCGCGTTTTGGTGAATTGACATCGACTTTGTCGTTTAACAGTATAACACCATGTTCTGCGGTGAACCGTGTGAAAATGTCTCACCCACCGTGAGAACAACCTCTTCACTCCCACATCCCCGCTCCAGACAGCGCAGCTGCTGCTGATGAGCCGCTGCCTGCCTGGTGTAGTGTGATAAATCAGCGAAACTTAAAATTACTCCAAAAAAATTCAAAATCAAGGATGCTAACCATTGGGCCATGCTCAACCCATATCCAAAGTCTTAGGGCGATCTGACTAACGGTCAGCAAGATATGCCTGTCACAGACAGACGCAACTTTCTTTATATATAGATTTGTGAACACGGTATTCAGGAGTGGTATATAAATGAACTTAAGAAGTTGAAGCTACTTAGACCTGGCTGCCTGGAAAACATAACAGACAGAAGAGTTTAGGGTTTTGTTCTATTAAGAAACATATGTGTCCCAAAGTGGATAAAGAGCCTGAAGTTTCCATGTCTCCTTTAACTACTTGATAACCTCTTCACACAAGAGTTAATCCCTGCATCACCTTATTAGGTGAGCAGATCCTTATTGGAGGAACATTTTAACTGTAGTAAAAAAATAAATAACACACAACTCATCATTTATGTCAGAGAAAATGAGTTTGCAACACTAAAAAAAACAACATGACCTGATGTTTTTTATATAAGTGTAATCCCCCATCAGGGTCAAAACATTGCCCAAGGTAACAGATCATCACTGTTTTTGATGATATAATGTGCATTTTGGTTCAGATAAATCAAGATGTCAGTACAGGATGTACTATTGTGTGCACACAGTAGCCGCATACACCACTCCATAATAGGCCATATCAGCAGCAGGCCTTGTAATTACTGTTTACTGCCATTGTGGCTCCATTTATGGTGAACTGTCTTGATGTGATGGTGAGCAGCCAGTCTGTAATATTAAGGATTCGCAGGCTGCTCACAAAATGACTCTCATGGATGAGAAGATGATTTAATTCCTGATTCCCAGTAAGGTCAGGATTTCACACACCAGTGAGTGGCCTTGGCTTAAAATGAGATATTTGAAGTGAGTGGTTCAGTCAGTCAGAGAAGTAATGTTGAATAAGGACACTTGTTTGGGGGGTTTAGTGATCAAAGTGTGTATAGTGCATGAATTAAAATTACACTTGGCACTGCTTCATGTGTTGTTATAGCTCTTACTGAGCAGTTATCAGTTCAGAAAACAAAGAGTGGACTTGTCCTCTTTAAAGGATTAATGTTATTCTCCTAACACCAAACCACTGATATAACTAATACAGTCAGAACCCTTTAGCCAGAAACTCACAATTGAGTCACCTGATTCAGAGATGATCATATTAAATCCAGTTCATTAAGTGGATAATTGTCTTTAAAAAAAAGAGAAAGAAAGAAAGAAAGAAGAAAGAAATCCAGGCTAATACAGACCTGCTTCTAATTCTTCTTCTTCTTTTCTGAACTGAAGCATGAAATGTACACTTCTCCTCATGACTTGATGGATGAATTTAACATTGTTTTGAAATTGGGAGTTTACACCTAAAACATAATAACAGAGCAGCACCCGGTGATACACTCTTAGAAATAAGGGTTCTAAAAAACTGTTCTTCTACAAGGGCTGAGGTTCTACCTGGAACCACTTGCTTCTGAAAAACCCTTCCCCGAAGAAAATGTTTTTCAAGGGTTCTTGGTGGAACCCTCCAAAAGGGATCCTCCAAAAAGGTTCTACCTGGAGCCAATCCGAATAACCTTATATGGTTCTACTTAGCACTTTTATTTCTAAGCGTGTACTTTCTAAGCGTGTACTTTTAATTTGATAGACATACTCTCTGACTTCCAACACTAAATCACCTGTATGTTGAATTATGTATCGAGAAAATATAAAGTTTATAACAATATGTGTACAATTTAAAAGCTTGTACACATACAGTATTCTGGTTTGGAGTTTAAGATGCTGTGAGTCTCTTCTGATCTAAAAATCCTGCACTTGGGTTAGGGTTAGTGATGTGTGGCCATGACTCAAAGATCAGCAATGAGATTGAGATTACTGACGTAGCTTAGCCTCTTATGCTATCTGTTGTTAATCCCCTCTGACTCTAAGGTAGAAATGGGAAAGACGTGCACATTGTTAGAAAAAGCCTCCCTTCCTTTCTGTCTGTTTCAGCCTCTCACACTCCACCTTTTTGCTCTTCCTTCCTCCCCTATCTCCTCCTCCAGTGCTCGAGGGATATCATAGCGACTGCCCCTTGTTTAGATAAGTTAATGCTGAGATGTCAGCCTTGATTCTGATGTATACCACCTGCCTTAGCCTCTGGTTGACCTCATACTCCAGCTCCCACTGCAGAGACATTCCAGTGCTTTTCTGGGACGTGTTTACACTGCAACAGATTGGCCTGCTCTCCCTGTCTGCTTCATCACAGTGGACAGTGGTGGGTCGCCTTTACATCACGGTCATCCTAACACACACACTGTTCTGAGGGAGCAGTGATGTGTTCAAGAACATCAGTTCCAGGGAAGTGTTGGACACAAAGGAGTTAAAACTTACACTGTGCCACAGTACTTTTGCCAGATTTGAAACTCTAAAGACGGGAGGTGTAAGTGAAGTGGGCATAGTGCGTTCTGTTTTAGACTCGGCCTCAGGAAGGGAGGCCTGTGAACAGCTCAAGTCACTCGGATGCCAAGATCCTCCCACTCTGAGAGCTCATGTGAACATTATGACCTCACTGCATGTGCCCTTTAAATGCATTAAATCTGATGATTTACTTTTTAAGTGCATGGAAGAAAGTAAAATTAAATTCATATTTAATTGCAGCAGGCGAGTTTTACTCCTTGACATGACTCAAAAGGAAAAATTCTCACATATAGAGCAGGCAAACGGAACTAAACATGGAACAATGCTGTTATTAAAACTTTATATTCAGGATGCAGACCCATGCATTGTTTATAAAATGTCATCAAATGGTTGTATTGCTCTATAATAACTCCTTCTATTAGGAAATGAGACAATGCATATTGTAATACAGCTTTGTGGATGACTATAATACTTTAGGCTGTGGGTTACACACGGGTTACACGTTGTACTCATTACAACAGCAACAGTTATTCTCTCTCACACACACACATATTATAATAAATGGGGTAAACCTAACCTTAACCACTAACCCTAATGCAACTGCAGACTTACATAATTGGTATAGTATTACACAATTTAACATGCAGCATAAATTCATCTGAATATAACAATAATAAATAATGCACATTAAGGCTGCAATATCATAGGAAAATGCATTTTGCTTTATTGTCATTTACTGTCTCATATACTACACTTGTTATTGACACTGATTTGACTGGTTACTGTTAAGCCACCGTGGAAATGGCCTATACCTGAAGATATGAATTATTTCAGTACCCTCTGAAGTTTGTTACTGCTTTATTTGGGTGAGAAAACTCTTCGGTTTCATCCCACACATGAAATCAAATCTAAACCTGAAATAATTCATGTTTTTACGTGTAGCACAAATGACAATTGGATTCGTCTAACCAAGAGTAAATATCATCTCAGTACGTGTGCTATGCAGTATTAACAGCTGTTTTCTATGCAGTCATGACCACCTACACAGTGTGTAACCGAGTGCTCATTACTGGTGAAACACTCAGTTGCTGTCACAATCACCACCTGCTCTTTGACATAACACAACTCACCAAATTACATTTAAATCCCCATCTCCAACACTGCTGGCTGTTTAATATACCATACTAAATCATTGGTAAATTACCATTTTAATAATACGCCCCTGACATATTAACACAATATGAAAAGAATGAATGTGTAGCAATAAAATAGCCGACACAAACAAGCGTCAAAATATGGGTGAGATGTTTTCTTTGAATCTAAAGTACAATAGTTCATTATGAAGGAATGAATGGAGGTTGTCTTTTATAATTTGGGGACCAAAAGGCCTAAATATTCTGTTATTGTAGAGTTAATTAACAGTCACGTCCCCCTTAAGAGATTTCCTCAGTGAGCTGTCGCCATCATGTGGCGAGGAGAGGAAGTGACAGGACAGAATCACATCAGTCGTGAACTGGGCCTATTTGTAAACGTTTGTGTTAAAAATGAATGTAATCACAATGAGCAATGATGCAAAATTATCATTCATGTAGTAAATGTTACTTATTTTGATGTTATACTGTATTTTCTCATTCATTTGCAATGTCATGTCTTTGACATTGCTTGTTTTTTGTTATGTTGCCAACATACATCGCGAGGCTATAAAAACATGTAAGTAAATGTCTTTCTACTTCTTCTATTGGGTTTATCGGCAGCTTGCATTCGTGATGTCGCATCACTGCTGTAAATGTGTTCATCAGCAAGTATGTCTTATAATTAATTGTTAAATAAATGAAGTAAAATCATGCCACAGACAGATTACAGGACCAACAGCTCCACCGTGAGGAAAAGGGTCTGATTTTGGAGGCTGTAGTTTATGCTTTCAAATTGTATACAATGTCTGCAGCACTTATGGATAAAGGTGGGGCTTAAAAAGTTATTTTCCCTTTAACACTTTTACTCTGTTGGAAAAACGACATGTGGATTTAAAAAAAATTACATTTTGAGACAAGGAGGAAGACAACACATCGATCCATTTCCAAACTTTTAATGTAAAAGAAAAAACAATACAGGATTTTGTGACACAAGGGGAACGAAAATGTTATTGCTCTCATTTGTCCTTCTCCTTCTGCTCTTTCTCCTTTTTGTCTTTCTCAGCCTTGGCCTCTTCAGCCTCGTGTAGCTTGATGAGTTTCTCTACTTCTTTCTGTTTAAGAACCTTGATTTTTGTTTTCCCGTCTTCTCGCGTCAGGGTGGCGATCTCCACTGAGAGAGTAAATACAAAACACTGTTGTGTTACTGAAATGTAGTTTTTCAATGAAGGTTTATACTTCACATCTTTGGCCATAATGAAGTAGACATATTGGGAGGATTGTTTATCTGAGCGGTTCACATCTTAGTTGTAACTAGTCTACGTATAGTTCCTGCATTAACAGTGCATGTGAGACATTTTATATGAAGTCGTCTAAACTCTGAGAGAGTACCTTCTTTAATCCTCACCTTTTTCTGCTGACAGTTTGCTGACATCCATTGTTTTGTTGAGGACTTTGACTGCCAAAGCCAAAGCAGAGGACAGAGTCATCTCCCCTTCTTTGAAGTCCTGTTTCAACATGGACACTGCAGCCTGGGGCCAAGAAGTCAACACATCAGACACAGAGGAACAGGCGAATGTAACCCAACTTTAGTGCTGCATTTGTAACTTGTAACAAAATCATGCATAATTCACTTTCCCTCCTTATACAACACTGTCCAAAAATAGAGGACACCATATAAACATCCCAATGATTTTCAAACTGAAGGACATTTCAGACTCACAGCACTGTTGTTGCCAATGCAGGTGGCTTTCCAGCCTCCATAGTTGCCACTGGGGTCACTCTGGTACAACTGGAAACCATAGTGTTTGTCCCAACCCATGTACAGCAGAGAAACACCAAACGGCCTCTTTCCTTTTAAAGACAAACCACATGAGTGTTACAGAATGAAAAGAAAAATCTCTCTGTGCTTTTACACAACAATGAAAATATTATGATATATTTTATTTTTATTTATTTGATATTATATATGTGTAAATATGCACACACGACATGCTTGGAATATCAATTATTTTGACGTGAAGTAGTTCACCAGCTGACATCCTTCTGCCTCATTAAATGGGAAGAGCAGTTCACCAAGCAACTACTGTACATCTTACCTCCAAACTGTGTGTAGGCTTGCTTGATGTCACACAAGGCTGTCACCAACTGCTCACAAGGTATAGGCTCCTGGTACTGCAATAGATATCTGGAGGGAAATTTTAACTGGTCAGCTGTTGCTGGTGAATGCTATCAACAGCTAGAATGAAAACATGAAACTTGAACATTAATGCACTCATTAATGCATTTATTTTTTCATTTTTTTAATAATGTCAACCTGTATTTTTATTTCATTCGAAAGCCCTACTAGGGACAAGTGTTGTGAATTAGCTTTTGCTAATGATGCATGCATCAGATGACTGTTCAAACTTGTCTATGTTTTTGTATCTGTCCCTATCTAAATAAACCTTAATAATAATAATAATAACTTGGTGCAATTTAAAAAGATCACCTCTGAGCAATTAGCCGCAGTTCATTAGTCAGTACATTTGCATCTGATGTAATCCCAGCAACACTGCAGGCCATGTCTCTGAAAGAGGCAAGAATTACAAAAACATGTTATTCAAATATGCCTGAAGAACTTGGTGCAGTCTCTGTAATTCACTTCACTTCACTCACTCATTGAGCTTGTAGATCTTCTCAGAGAAGAACACCTCATCAAGCAGCTTGTGGATGTTGCGTCTCTCTGCTGCTAACAGCACTCCATCATTTGCTAGAATCCCCAAACATGTTCCAGCATGTCCAATTGCTTCCATGGCATACTCCACCTGATACAGGCGTCCTGTGATTTTTTAAGTGAAAGTTTGAAATGAGAGTTACTTATTTGACAAAAACAAATAGACCCATTCACTGAGTATTCATATTTTTGATAACTTAATATTTGAATCGTGGACAAAATGGGACTTGCCTTCAGGAGAAAATATGGTTGTCCGAGAATCATATCTGCGAGACTAAACAACAAAAAAACAACAGGTTATTAGGCCTGAAAAAATATATATGAACTCTTTCATAGTTCGTTAAACAAAGACATTGTGTAGAAACTCACCATTTTTTCAGGTCACTGAAACTGTCCTGCAAAACAATTAGAATCAACATTAAATCTAATGACTTATTTCAAAGTTGAGGATGTACACATAAAATATAATAAATATACAGATACAATAACATGTAATTACAGTGTGCAAGCTGTAGTGTGAGCAAAACAATTGGGAATAGTTAAATGAAATGCATAGGTTCAGAATTGTACTGAACTAAATTTGTTTATCTACCCACATATAGTGTTCTATGTCGAACATTAATAAAATAAAAAAAGAATAATACGTTATGTTTTGCTGAAGAAACGAAGAAAATCAGTAGGATAGTGTACTCAAGCATATTTTCTACTTTATTTTCTATTAATTGTAGTTGTATCGAGTCTTTTACTTCTAGTCCCTACTCCTCAACATTTCATAACTATAATTTCTCATTATCTTACAACAAAGACATGCACAAATAAACTAAATGATAAAGTGCAAAAAACAAAGCCGCAAAATAAGCCTCAGAGAATAGTTTTGGACACACTTACTTGGTAGCGGTCCACTTTCTGTGCCTATGTTTATGGATGCTAGCTAAAAGATGCTAAACAGAATGAATCTGCAATATCTCGGCATGCTAAGTTGCTAGCGTGCTAACTAGCTAGGTACTCAATAAAAACAAGTCCTGTCGCTCACCATAAAATTAAGATCAACTCGAGACTGGCTTGAAAACAAATAGGTTACAACTGTAATAGAGAGTTAAATAAAAGTAGTTACCTTGACCAAATTGAGCAAATGTAGCCTAATATGGTACAGTGAGAGCAGTCCAGCACTTTCAGTTTGATGTTTCTTTACACACCGGATGCTGTGGGATTGAAATAATAGCTCAGCAGCGCCACCCCTCACTGGGAGGACCGACCATATTGACAGTCAATAGTAAAACTAAAAAGTGACACACTTTTACTTGATCGGGCCTTCTAACGTTTTTAAATACAATGGAAACGGTAACGTGTGTAAGTCAGTATAACATTTGGTTGCTATAGGTTTAGCATTAGTATTTTTACACAGGGAAATAATCTCACTATTTCCACTTTAAGTGTTTTCCTCCAGTCCTGGTGGTGGCAGTAAAGAAAAGCCTCTGAGATGAAAGCGTGACACAAACTGAAGTAGAAGCTGTGCTGCGTTCAGCAAGTTTGGGAAGTTGGGAAGCAATATAACACCAGTGGTTCAAACATTATAACAAACGCGATTAGCCCCCTTGCTAATCAAAAAGGTCCCACCAGATGATTATTTTATTTGCTTCCATCTTATAGCAATGGTTTACACATTATAACAATCGTGATTAGCCCCCTTGCTAATCAAAAAGTCTCGCCAGATGCTTATTTGATTTGCTTCCATCTTATAGCAATAACTTATAACGCTAGTTTAATTCAACTGATTCACAAGTCAGTTGAATTAAACTAGCGTAGCATGGCCAACAATGGAGAATAACGTGTTTTGTGTAGTGTATTTGTTTCTCATATGATATCCTATTTTAACCATGGATGTTTTTTAATACGTTTTGTTGGAGGGATATTTATTATCATAATTTCTGTTTGGCCATGAATGCAGCACGTGTGTCATTGGTTGCTTCAGCGGCATAGCGTTTGAAAGGGAACAGGAAGACATCTGACAGCTCACTAGCTAGAAGGAAGCTAACTTAAAAGAAAAAGCAAAGTCTAAAACCTACTAAACGTAATTAATTTGAACGGAATGTTTTGAATCTGCTCTTGAAATGATGTTTGAAGCCAGGATTGGAATCAAGGACTTAATTCTGAACTAACATCTGTCTGATTCGGTACGTATGTGCTAACACCATGTTAACTTAGAGCTAGTTGACTGCCTTGCTAACACATGACACTGACGTATCCAGCAGGTTCGAACCAGGATGTTTCATTTAACAGCTGCGTGTGTGGTAGTTTACATTATTAGGACTTAATATGTGTTATTATTGGCTTAAACGTAGGTGTTTCAGTAGCTATCTGGTGACCTCGCATATCAGCTCGGGTACACTGTGTCCTTTGACCGATGTTGTCACTGGTGTCAAGTACAAACTGTGGTGAGGAGCTACGTCACTGTTGTGTTGACAGAAAAGCTACTCTCGCTGACATAAATATAGGCAGTTGTTATAATTGCTAATTTAGACAAGTGTGAGTGGATATGAATGTGAAGAGGATGATATTGATAAAAATAATTAGAATAATTAGAATACATTTATTTCCCTAGAAAATGCAGTTGTGTGCGTGTGTTTCAGTCAGTGTATTTATATTTGTGAGTCTGTATGTCTCCTGCTGCATAGGGTATCCCATGTGCTGCATGACGTTTAAATACAGTTTTATGTAGTATATTTGTGAAACACTGTTGTTTTTCATGGTGACAGGCAGGACCCAGTCTGATGAGGGGACACCTACAGCTGGCAGAATGCAGCAGAAACGGAACATCCAGATCATCGAGTGGGAGGACCTTGACAAGAGGAAGTTCTACTCTTTCGGGGTGTTCATGACAATGACCATCCGTGCCACTGTTTATCCGGCAACACTTATCCGCACTCGGCTGCAGGTGCAGAGGGGCAAATCGCTCTACAACGGCACTTTTGATGCTTTCTTCAAAATCCTACGCACAGAAGGTGTCCGGGGCCTGTACCGTGGCTTCATGGTCAATTCTTTCACGCTCATCTCAGGCCAGGCTTACATAACCACCTACGAACTGGTGAGGAAGTATGTGTCCCAGTATACCAAGGACAATACAGTGAAGTCACTGGTGGCGGGGGGCTCAGCCTCCTTGGTAGCTCAGAGCATCACAGTTCCCATTGATGTGGTCTCTCAGCAGCTGATGATGCAGGGCCAAGGAGAGCACCTCGCACGCTTTAGAATCAGTTCTGACACAGACGGCAAAAAGCCCAAAAAAGTGTTTGGCCTAACCAGAAACATTATGGCTCAGATCTTTGCTGCTGATGGTTTCCGGGGTTTCTACAGAGGATATTTTGCTTCTTTACTCACCTACATCCCAAACAGCGCTGTCTGGTGGCCTTTCTATCATTTTTATGCTGGTACGTAACTGAAAAGTATGTTTATGTGATACACAACAAAGAACTGCACATATTTATATTTTCACCAAAGTCTGTTTGCTAGTGTTTTGTCATGACCTGTTAATCTGTTTCCACTGCTTTAGTAAATCAGTAGTTAAAGTGAATTCTAACTTTCCATGTGGATAGTAAAAGAGCTACAGTTGTACCCAAACCTTAGCCACTAACAGGGGAGACATTCTATTATGCGAGCACAAGCTATTAGGTATATGGCATTAATGTCTCTCTGCTTTGGATTTACTACTGCCATAGACCCAACCAAAGGTTACCCCATGCTGTCACTGAAAACACAATATTGATGCATTATTTTCATTCTAATAACATAATTCTATTAAAAATAAAAATTAATTTAAGATGCTTTATTAAAGTGTGCCATACTGCAAATTATAAGATCATAAAACAAGAACAATTATCTACGTTTATGGTAAGTTCTTGGCCAAACAAAACTATTCCATGGAACAATCCACACCTAAAGCAGTTCAAGCACTCTTTGCAACATCTGTATTTTTTGCTATATATGTATATTAGCAAACTTTAGCAAACAATAATGTTCTATATTGTGCAACCCGAGGTGGAAACCTTCCTTAAATGTTAATGAGGATTTGGTAACTGTGTTATCTGACATGCCTCTAATGCAGCATCTGTATTCCTCTACATTTGTTGTGTCCTATAGAGCAACTCTCGATACTGGCTCCCAGTGACTGCCCTCATCTGATTCTCCAAGGCATGGCTGGACCTTTGGCTGCTGCTACTGCCTCCACAGTAACAAACCCAATGGATGTGGTTCGAGCCAGAATACAGGTAACTCATCATGTCATAACAGAACAATGCCAAACTGTAGATCAGTTAAAAAATATTCTCAATATTCAACAGAGGAGTCTGGTGTATTTAGCGACAGCACTGCTTAAAGCCAGCGACTGTGAGCCTGAATCACAACCAGTTCTGCCACATTTTAGTTCAGTGACTGTGTCAGACGGGGTCTGCTCTCTGGTCATAGTTTTCATGGACACTTCTTGGTGTTTTCAGCCATAGTGCTGCTGTATATGAAGCCGTCATGTTTAGCTGCTGCTTCGTGGGAATGTCACCACAGAGTAATATTTATACAACTGTGAAAATAAAAGTTCAAACATACTTTGATAATGTTTTGTGGTTAAACATTGTTCCAGAACACAAACTGTCTGTGTGTTTTTGTTCAGGTTGAAGGCAGGACTTCAGTCATCGAGACGTTCAGGCAGCTGATCAAAGAGGAGGGCTTCTGGGGACTGACTAAAGGACTGTCGGCACGTATCATTTCATCCACACCCACTGCCATCGTCATGGTGGTTGGTTACGAGTCGCTAAAAAAACTGAGTTTGCGACCAGAGCTGGTGGACTCGAGACACTGGTAAAAGGTACAACAGATGGACCACGTGTAATCTTAACCCTCAGTGCTGAAGTAGACTTCCAGTGAAAGTCTGAGGGAACAAAATGGCAAATTAACTGTCATCACAACATCAGTCACAGCTGTTGATTTTTATGTACGACCTTGTTTTTAGAGTCAAATAACTAATCAAAACATAACTTGGCAGAAATAATGAACACTTGGGTTTAAATATATTGACGCCATACATATGTTCATGTTAACACTGATGTCATTACAAAATAATGCCATATCAGGATATAAACTATATAGCTGCGTGTTGACACCATGATGTGTAACCAGCTCACAGGATACAGGAGCTATTGTTGTGTAACTTAGGTAAATCTAAATGAAGAATTTCACCAAAGCAACACCTGAACTCGCTGACTGAGGCAGAAATGGACCAATAGCTCCAGTTTTTCTCGGAGCAAAACCTCTGCTTTTCTCTGGGTACTTTGTTGTGGAGGAGAGAAAGATTTACAAAGTGATACAAACTTCAGCTTCCTGTTTTATTACCGTTATTCTTTTTATTTTTAGGGCAACAAGAGATACACAAAAGGGCAAAACGCGGGGTACAACCTGCACAGGTCACCAGTCCATACGGCAACCATCACCTCTCATTCACACCTACGGTCAATTAAGAGTCTTGTCCCATTTACCACAACATGCTACACGGAGAAAACCTTCTTGCTGTGAGGCAACAGTGGTAGCCACTACTCTGCTGTGAGATTTATTGTGATATGATTTTTATCTAATTATTTGTCTTGATGAATGATCTATTTTATTTAAAGCTTACATTGCCAATCCCCGAGGAACACTTGAACATACAGCAGTTTCATTAGATTTAACTGACATGACGGATGATCCGCACTTGAACTTTCATCCCCATCTTAATATGGAGGAGTCGGGTGCATGACCTATACTGCAGTCGGCCACCAGGGCCATGGCTTCACTTACAATAACGCAACTGAAATACCTGATCATTAAAGGTCTACTGTGTAGCATCTATGGTAGTTTTTACTATACATTTCTAGCAGGATTCTGCTCAGTGTTTTTGCTTTTCCATTCAGGATAGTACCTGGTATCAGGTACTTTTTTTTAGCTACCTGCTCTGGTGAGGTTCCAAGCGAGCTGATACTAAAATGCGATTGCGATGTCTGACACAAGAATCAAAGTGAACAATGAAGTGTATTTAAACAGACTTTAACAATCCGGAAAAATACTAATCTCCAACATTTAGCAAGGACATTTGTAAAATCTCAAGATTTAACAGAGGCGTCTGGCGTATTTAGCAACAACACTGATGAAAGCCGGCTATCGTGAGCCGAATCATCAATATTTTAGATCAGTGATTGTGTTAGACGGAGTCTGCGCTCCGGTCATGCAGGAAGTACTAATAATGGAAAAATGACATGCCTGATACCAAAAAGAGTTGAGGCGAGTCAAGTAGAGCCGAGTGGTGCTAGACCTGTAAAATAGAAAAGTGCCATTAGAATGGTTTATTGGCAGAAATCAAATGATACTCTTTCATACACAAGTGTTTGATCGCTTTAAAAAAAAAAAAAAAAAATCTATCTGGAATGTGAAGGCCACAGTAGCTGGGAAGGTTGCTTTTTAGTATGAATGTAAACTGAGATGTCAGTATTGTTTTAACACTGGATATGCAGACACATTGATGCAACATTGTAGGATTAGTTCTCTAGATTGTTGTTTAACAAATCTCTCCCCCACACTCACCTAAGTGGCTGCTGTGTCACTTCCTGAATTCAGAACTAATCTTTTAAAAGGCTGAATCTACATGAGAGGAAACTTGGATTTTCTGTAATCAATGGCAGTTTTTATGTTGTGGATTTATTTGTCCATTCTTTCCCCAGAAGTCTAAACTAAATGATTTTTCCAAGACATTAAACATTCAGTGCAACAGTTGATCAGAATCTATTTCACATACTAATTTACCGTCTTGTTTGCTGAATATATCGCAGTAATGAAGCTGGTTAATAAATGACTGATTATGTGAACGGGTAATTTTCAGGAGCTTTTCATCGTGCTCCCAGTTAAAAGCTGTGAGGCAAAGGTGAAGCAGAAACCATGTTGCTTCATTCACTACTGTGATAGCTGTCGAGTGCAATAATGCGAACGTTTCTAAGAAAAATATGATTGTGTATAATATATATGTATATATATCCTGTAAATCATGTGAATATTCTGACCACAAACGTGTGCTTACTATGTTTTTCATTTGTTTCACCTGAAAAACTGATTATTGTGTCTCATGCAGTTTGTGTCCGTTTTAGAGTATTTTTGGGGATGTAAGCGATTTCAATTTGTCATTTTAAGAGTTATTCCCGGTCATCTTTATTATTGCTAATCACGTGTTGTTCGATGTTGTGTCCTACATAAAGAAAAATGTGGTATGGGGATGTTTTACTCCTAAATTTGAAAGCAGATGAAGCCATAAGGTCGAACAATGACCACTTAAATTGTGTATATATATATATATGTTACAAAGTTATCAGCACTACCTGAACACTCCAGAATATCATGTTGATTCACTTGATATTGTAATACTGAGTGACAGTGAATGTACATGACGACATGTAAATTACACAGTGTCTTTATCCGCTTTGACAATAAAACACGACGTCTGCTGTTAAACCTACAGTGAGCTCTACTTTGTGTTTGTCATTTACTATGACTGAACATTGGAATAGCAGATGTCCTTTCAAATCAAATCACAACTGTGGTTGAGAATGAAATCTTTGTAGTCAACAAGCCTAATACTTGCAATACTTACAATGTTTTTTGTTTTCCATTAAAAGTCACACTTTTATTCATCAAAAGAGTTGCAAAAACGAATAGAAAATATAGCCAAGACATTGGCAAGATTAGAAATAATAATAATAATATATATATTAGAAAAGAATAATTTTGCTTTCGTCAAAGAACCAGCAAAACTGTTTTCAGCTGTGCTAACATCATTGCACAAGGGTTTTCTAATCATCCAATAGCCTTCTAACGCGATTAGCAAACACAATGTACCATTAGAACACTGGAAATGGGCCTCTATACACCTATGTACATATTCCATTAAAAACCAGACGTTTGCAGCTAGAATAGTCGTTTACCACATTAACAATGTATAGAGTGTATTTCTGATTAATTTAATGTTGTTTTCATTGAAAAAAGAGCTTTTCCTTCAAAAATAAGGACATTTCTAAGTGACCCCAAACTTTTGACCGGTAGTGTATATGAGAAACAGAGTGTTGTGTAATAAAAACACAACTGTTCCTAATTTTCAACATGATAACATATTCATAAACACAGCAGCAGAGGGCAGCAGACAATAATCCTACAACTCTAACTCCTTCAATCTAATCTTTATATCCTTATACTCAATGGTCACTTTATTTTGGAAATGGAACCTCCCGAACACCAACAGACAAATGTACTGATGAATAAAGCAAACATTGAGGTCTGCTGAAGCCGACAGAGGCCCTCTTTGAGCTGACACTTCCTGGTGGGATGACAGAGTGCTCCCTGCTCTGCTCTATACATTAATTATCAAGCAGTGTCTGGAAGGCATTTTGTCAGAAAGACTGATGAGGGCCTGTCCGAGCGGGAACAAATCTGACTTGGCCGAGGTTTGAGGAAGGGCCTCCCATTTCTCAGGGGATGTAATAGTGGTAGATGTGTGTGTGTGTGTTTTCAAAATAAAAGGAGGGAAGATTTACACATTCAGAGGTGCGACGTGAGAATTAGACCGAAAAAACACAGTTGCGTAATCTTTGAAATTTGAAGAGCAAGTTTTACTTTGCAACTTCCACAGTCTGTCTTTGATCCACGCAACATAACAAGACGGGAGTTTAAAAGGATTCTCATGGTCTAAAACTGTTTGTTCCTCCTCTCATTTCAAACACACAATAATGTGTTTTTTTTTTTTAGAATTCAGCACGGTCAGATTAACGTCCACAGGGACAAACATTTGACCTGCACTATACTAAACTGCAGTGGATTTATTCCCCTGACGCTCACAAATAAGCCACAGGAACCAAAGCTGAGATGGCTCATCGATCAACCCACTTGACATCAAACATTGCATTGAAATGAAGTTCTTTAAAAAATAGATTTCTAGTTTTACATGTTAGTTTTAAAAAGTAATACATTCACTGAAAAAAAAAAAGAAAACTCAAAATTCCAAGGCAACTTGATGCAATCAATTTTTGAGTTTACAGCCCAACAAAAGTTCAATCAACTAATATTATTTTGTTAGACAAACTTGTAAGTTAGAGTTGTGCCAACTCAAAATTCAACATTTTATTTTTTAATAAATTTTTTACATTATCTGAACAAGATTAGTTAGCCAACTCTAACTTTCAAGTTTGTCTAACAAAATAATATTAGTTGATGGAACTTTTTTAAAAACTCAAGATCTATTGTTGGGCTGTAAACTCAAAAATGTATTTCATCAAGTTGCCTTGAAATTTTGAGTTTTCTCAACTTTTTTTTTTTTTTTTACAGTGTTCACGTGTCATTTTGAGGCTAGAGATCATCGTTTTCTTACACTGATTAACCCTAGAACACCAAAGCGAGCAAATACATTTATGTGATTTTCATGACAACCAAGTTTTCATCTTCATTGTTTTGTTTTTTTTAGAAATTTTTTGTTCCCAAATTCCTAATTTTCCAGTAATTTTGGAGCATTTTTATATGGTCCCCTCATGATGATTTTCTTTCATTTTGTTAGACATGACACAGTTTAAAATAAAAGAACACTACTCAAATGTGTCATGTATTGTCATGTTTTGATATATTATATATATATAAGTACTTTTTTATTGGGTGTATTTTATTATCTCGGGTAAAAATCACCCGGCGTCAGTGATGGTGTTTTGAATTTGAGCGATAGTGTTCTGGGGTTAATAAAATACTCATTCTGCTGAGTGTTACCAATCTCTCTGACTCTGGGAAAATAATAATAAAAAAAGCTTTTTAATGTTCACCACAAGTTTTATTTACCTCCATTGCCTTAGCCTGGAGGCAGAAATCTCTTAACGCGGGTGAATCACAACAGAAATACATGACAGGATTGTGAATGAGAAGATATATTTCAGGGTGAGGCAACCGTTAAATACAAGGTCCTAAAGCCTCCATATAAAAGGAGATGTAGAGGCTGCTGGGAAATGTGCGACACGTGCACCATTAAGTTCCACAAACTCCAGTCAGAGATGAGACATGGAGGACCCCCCAACCAAAACACAATTTAGTGGCATCATTAAAGGAAATCTGTAATGACAATAAATCACCAGGAGCATGTGTGTGTGGGAGAGGAGGCAGGAGGGGGTTTGGTCTGGGATCATAGCACACATGCAGGGAGGAGATGAGAGAGGAAGAGAGGAGAGGAGGAGAGAGGAGGGAGTGTAGGGACAGACAGAAGGAGACAAAGAGCCAGAATAAAGGCAGCAGAGGAGACACCAGACAGCAGCCACAGCAGCAGCAGCAACAGCAGCAGGGAGACGCTGACAACACCTCGCCGGAAAAAATGCCCAATTTTAGTGGCACCTGGAAAATGAAAAGCAGCGAGAATTTCGACGAGTTGCTCAGGGCACTGGGTGAGGACTATCTGATCTTTATTTTATGTGTGATCCTGAGAGTGAACATTACCACAGGTCTGTTATTTGCACTGTAGACCACCATGGCAGAGATGCACACATTACTAAGTGAATAGATTTTTGATTTTCAAAAGTAAACACTGCTAAAACAATTCTGACACAAATGGGACAATGTTGTGTTATTATTATTATTATTATTATTATTATAATAATAGCACACTAGCATTTGAATTAATTCAAACTATGTTTCCAACAATCCACTGCATCATTGTAACTGTGTGACGACACAAGTTTGTATGAAAACATGAAATGTAAGTGACATGGGAGGATGAAGTTTGTTTTGTTTTTTCAACATCTGAAAGTTGATGATTTTTCTTCCCCTGCCAAAGCAATAAGAGGCAAGTGAGAAGAGTTCAATCACAATATGTCAGATGTAGGGTTTTGATTACACTGTGTGTGAGTGTGTGTGTGTGTGTGTGTGTGTGTGTGCGTGTGTGCGTGTGTGTGTGTGTGTGTGTGTGTGTGTGTGTGTGTGCGTGTGTGTTAGATGGAGAGGACACATATTGATCCAAACCTATCCATCTTTGTCAGGACTTTCTTTTTTTTCTTCTGATCCTCACAACGTTAAAGAGCTTTTTGAGGGTTAATCAATACTTTGGTTTTAGGGTTGATGTTAGAATTAGGTTTGGGTTAAGGTTAGGCTCAGGCATTTAGTTGTGCTGGTTACCAGGGTGTATCCCACCTTTCACCCTATGTCAGCTGGGATTGGCACAACCTAAATTTTGAGTTGGTACAACTCTAACTTACAAGTTTGTCTAAGAAAATAATATTAGTTGATTTAATTTTTAAAAACTTTTGTTGGACTGTAAACTAAAAAATTGAATGCAGCAAGTTGCCTTGAAATTTTGAGTTTTATTTTTTACAGTGCAGGTGATTGTACCCATGAAGAAATTAACCTAATTTTACACACTGGACCTTTAAAAATCAAAGATAAAAAGACATTACAACCCACAGCTTATATTAATGATCGAATGAAGTCCTGTGATGGAGAGAAGTCACAAAGTCAATGACATCATGAATGTCAGTGAACTACAGTGAACTTCAAAAGCATCGAGAGCAACTGTATCTGCATCTAACAGGACGAAAGAAAAGATGATCACATGGTCAGTAGCACTATGAAGTCAGTAGATGATGTCACATAGAAACAGAATGAACATCTGGTGCTTGTTTAAAGGAACCAGTCATTCGTAATCACATTATATTAATCATCGTCTTCTTCTTTCTGCTTCTTCCATGTTCTTGCAGCTACTACAACTGCTAATTATAATCATGTATAAGTATCATCATATAATTGAGAGGGTTGATTTTACTCATGTTCTCCTCCTGTCTTGTACATGTGGATGTAGAGTTTATGTGACACATTTAGCTCTTGAAGCTCACCGCTTACACAATATCACACAACTGGTTTTAATAAGAAAAGGAGGCGGAGACATCAAATTCAAACTTGTTGTGCGTGCCCTGATTGCACCTTGTGAGTGTGGGTGGTGGCGCACATGTGAAGGGGTTGACCGTTTTTTTCCAAGTCATTTGTAGGACATCATCTGGCACAGTGTATCCCAGAGCCAATCAAAGCAAACAGCAGCAGCATTCCTCTCTCTCGTCACCTCGTCGTACATCATTTCTGCTGATTACGGCCTCACCTGCAGCTACAGGCGGATCCTTTGTACTGTAATCGTCTCCTGACAAAACTGTATTTATGCTTAATTATCTCTTGAGCTTATGTAACATTGCAAACGGAGCTGCTTTGATGCAAAAGAAAACATATGTCGAACAAAAACAGTTTTTATCTATATTATCTATCTAAGGCAGAGGACTCAAACTTGTGGCCCGCAATCGACTCCAACACTTAAGATCAGTTTCGTCATATCGGATCACGAATAGGTTTATATTGTGAGCTATGTATTGTCCATATCAAAACACAGTAACACTTTAGATTAGGGAACATATATTCACCATTAACTAGGTACGTACTAACATATATAAGTTGCATACTAGCCCTTTATTAGTACTCATTAAGCACGTATTAACACCTTATTCTGCAGAACCTTATTCTACCTCTATTACGACATGAATTAAGATTTTTTTTCTACATAAGGTGTTAATATGTGTTTAATGTTTACTAATAAAGGGCTAGTATGCTACTTATATACATGTTAGTAAGCACCTAGTTAATGGTCAATATGTGTTCCCTAATATAAAAAACACTTTTATTTATTTATATCACTTTCTCAAATAGTTTGACTTTTTTCCCTTGACGGTCGGCCCCCTACTGACCAAACTAGACACTCAGTGGCCCCCAGATCATTTGAGTTTGAGACCCCTGATCTTAGGAAGTAGGATGTTGATATTCAGTATCTGTCACTGAAATCACTGGATTAGATAATCCAAAATCCCAAAATTTCACATGAATGCATCTCGAAGCTCAGAATGTAAAAACAAGTGTTGGCTGTTTATTTCTGTACATAAGCACAGACTGTTTTATTATACATTATGTTTATGAAATGGTTGGTTGTGGCTAGCTGGTAAAAGCATCAGCACAAGTGGGATGTTAATCAGCTTAATAATTAAAAAAAGATGTGACACATTTGATTTCTGGGAACAGTTTATATGTCGAGTCCTACTTCTGAGTCAAAGTCTGACTCCAGTCCAACTAAGTGCATACATGCAGGAATAATCAGACTATGAATCGCATTATCCAGGTGTGTTAGTACGATTTTAGTCAGACTATGTGTTTAAGCAAACCAAATTATTGTCTTAGTCCGACTAAAATTGGATGTGCATGCATGTGAACACATTCAGTCTGATATCAGTATCAGCAGATACTCAAGGTGGTGGTGATATCAGAATCGAACAAGAAAAAGTTGTTATCGAGACGTCTCTAAGAACTCAGAATCCTCATCTGTCTTTTGCTTTCATTTATTTACTATTAACTATTCTTGTCTTCAGGCGTGAACTCAGTGCTGAGGACGATAGCGGGGGCTGCAGCGTCCAGGCCCCATGTGGAGATCAGACAGAACGGTGAACAGTTCCACATCAAGACCTCCACCACAGTCCGCACCATGGAGATTGACTTCCTCATTGGTGAGGAGTTTACTGAGGAGACCGTGGACCGCAGAAAGTGTAAGGTAATTTCATGTGACGCGCACAAATCTGCATTTTCATTTTGAAATAATCAAATGTGCCGTAACACGTGAAAGACAGAAAAACTGTCAAACTATTCAGCTGCATGAGTATCTCGGCCAAAGAGGTTATGTTTTCGCCGGAGTTTGTTTGTTTGTCTGTTAGTTAGCAACATAACTCGAAAAGTCACAGATGGATTTGGATGGCAGTTTCAGGAAATGTCCACAATGGGACAACCAGGAACAAGTGATTACATTTTGGCCGTGATCCGTAGACGTTATCACTGGTTACAACACTCGCTGTCTGGCCCAGGTGTGCCGGCAGGGTGTATTTTGTAGGCACTGAGCTGCCTTGGCAGAGGTTTGCGCTCTCCGAGTGCTTTTCTGTTCTCATAATTTGATTGAAGCAGTTTCAATTTCTTGTACAGAAACTTGTCATCTCAGGGATTACCTGGATGTGGATTAAAATGCATCCTTCAAAGACTGATGTCAGAAAAAAAACATAAACTCTCCTCATTGATCCCTCGTCTACCACTCGGTCAGGTGAGTCCGGACAGTAAATGCAGGAAATCTCATTAAAGTGCTGCTTTTCCGTAGAGCTTGGCCACGTGGGAAACGGAGAACAAGATTTACTGCAAACAGACTCTTTTGTGCGGCGACGGCCCAAAGACCTTCTGGAGCAGAGAACTCATAGGAGATGAACTCATACTGGTGAGTGGTAACTTACAGTCTATGGTTTTATCTAGAAACGTGATGACAGACACATGCAGGTGGACTGAAGACTCAAAGCCTCAAGTGAACCCAGAAAGAATAACTCTGACACCTCGGAAACTGTATTTCCCTGTTGTTTGTCTTAGAAAAGGTTCTTTCACAACACTCTCCTCCCATCGACCCGAGCTGAAAGATGTTTGTTTTCATCCCAGATTTCTCTGCAGATCAATGAGCAGATGTTTGGATGAAAGTTTGACCAGTTGTCAAATTTGGCGGTGTCCGTATTTTCCAAATGTGTCACTTTCTGTTATTAGTATTTTGCCAAACAAGAAAACAATTAAGAGATTCACTAAAGGTACAATCATCAACTTGAGTTCTGCCACACCAGTGAAGCCTCATCTGAAGAAGGAAATGTACTGATTTGAGAAGATTAAAACATCCAACACTTCATATCTGTATGGAAAATATGAAACTACAGGCTGCAGCCGTTTCAAGTTAGCATAAGGAGCTAGCTTGTCTAGCTCTGTGTGACAGTCATAAAATCCAACTGCTCATTTTTCAAACATCTATCAATATTTGACACAATTTCCAACATATTATGGACAACTAATTGATTATTCAATAAACATTATTGGCAGAATGATTTTTACGATAATAAGTTGCTTCCTTGGTGATTAGCATTTCACTTTTTGGCGATATATAACAGATATAGATATATATGAGTTTATTAAGAATCTTCTGTAGTGAAATCAACATATTTTATATTAACATACATACATTCCTGAACAAAATCTTAAGATCAGGGGAAAAGTATTCACATTTTGCGCTGGTGGATTGTAATTAGTAGAGCTTCAAAAATGCTAAAAGAAGAAACAGGAGCAAGAAACAAAATAAATTGAATGGACAATGAGACCTTTTAAGGCTCTTAAACTTTTGAACAGCCTGTTTGAGTTTAAATGCAGTTTTCAATAAATTGCTTACTTACAACCAGGTTAGGATCCAGTGTATGTCACAGCAGAGGTGGATAGAAAATAGCTTTCTTGAGCAAAATAAATTAGCATTACAAAAAAAAAAATAGCTGTAGAAGGCGCTAGGAGGAAGCAGCTTTTTCAGTCTATTGTTTTAGTCATCAGTCATATCGGCGGATCTTGATAGGTTTGCCAATATCCGATAATACATTTTAATATCAATATCTGCTGATACCGGTATGTAAACCAGGGCGTGAACTAGGTTTTGGTCCAGGTTATTGATGTGTTTCATCTGGGTCTTGAGACTTTTTTTTTTTGGCTCTGCTGGTTGTCTTGCATCACCACAAAACGATTTGTTTTTACTACACTCTTAGAAATAAGGGTTCCAAAAGGGTTCTTCTACCAGGGCTGAGGTTCTACCTGGAACTATTTGCATCTGAAAAACCCTTTCCCAAAGAAAGGGTTTTTCAAGGGTTCTTGGTAACACTAATAGTTCCAGTGAGAACCATTTTGATCCAGAGAACCCTTTAAAACCCCCTTCCTGAATAAAGGGGTTTAAAAGGGTTCTTGGTGGAACCCTCCAAAAGGGGTAAAAAAAAGGTTCTACCTGGAGCCAAAAAGGGTTCTCCTATGAGGACAAGCCGAAGAACCTTATATGGTTCTACTTAACACTTTTATTTCTAGTGTAGCAGCAAGACTTCATTGATTATTCGATTGACAAAATGTGACAAATAAGCAGTTCTCCCAAAAGAAAGGTGACACAACTGCGAAGGTTACAGCTTTTGAGATTGTTGAATAAAGAAGACATTAAGAGAACAGTTTGTGTAGTCAAAGACAAGAATGATTAGTCAGACTGACAGAATGCAGGCAGAAACAGGCCCTAAAACTAGATTGATGTTAAAAAAGCCATAACTGGGTGGTGACAGCAGATGTGAAAATGTTTAATGATCTTGTCAATATTTTTCCAAAATACTGTGTAGTTCCCAAGAATGCTGTGAACTCCCATCATTGCCATAATATGTCTATCCTTCCTTTGCCAACTGAGGGAGTGGATAAACACGTCTCTTCATATTTAAAATCCTGAAATGGAGGCGAGGTTTGTTATTCTTGGTCACTTGGTGTTGACCTGGTTTCATGACAAACAGTATATTGAGTGTATAGAGTAAATAATGTTTTGGTAAAGTCTGCAGCAGCACCTTGAGATTTCAAAAGAATACAGGGATTCATTCTCACTCACATACGTTTGCTGTTAGACTCTACATTCCACACGGCGTATCACGATCTTGCATCCATCAGAGACACTTCGGCCTGCAGTTCCTGGCAAATCAAGACCACTCACACTGCACTGTTTTTCCTGTAAACATCTGGGATTTAACGGGCTTGGATTTATTGGCCAGATGGACAACAAAGCTGAATCCATTTTGGCTTTGATGACAAAGTCCTCTTTGCTGTGACTAACCTCTGCAAAGGCAATCAGGGAAACGTTTCAGTGCGGCTGTAATTTGGACTACGTGTTGGTTTTCAAGCACAGAACAAAAGCTTTGACTTGAACCAAATCTGTTTTTATTCAAGATAAGGGAGTGCACGTCTGCGGAGTGATGGGCTGTAATCTGAGTCACACATGGGATTGGGATATAAGAAACACACAACGTTTCAAAGAAAACATCTTGATTCTGGTGAAGGAAGAGCTCAGATATTATGATTTTGACATAAGTCCTTCATATTCAGCCCAAACTAATGAATTATAGAGATGTTTAGATTAGACTGGGTTACGATGAGATACAGACTGAGGAAGTCATGCCCCAGAGATCTGTGCGACTGAGGTCAGAGGCTGCACACAACAGTCAATGACAGACATAATGAGTGTTTCTATAATCACTGACATACTGTAGAACATAGCTCAGACTAATTATTTCATGTCACAATGTCAATGCAATGACGTTAAAGCTCATACACATCACTGCTCTTCTTTTCATAGTGTGAATTTCCTGCACGTATATGAAAAAAAATGCTTTTATAGAATATGAATTCAGCAATTAGTCAATTATTTGACAAGGTGAGTGACGGAGGGAAAAGGCTGCCTGTCTCTGATTCTGTGTGCGAAGAAGTCATTTGTGTCATATTTCAAGCAACACTTTTGACTGCACCCATAAACAAACATCTCATCTACTGCAGCCAATTCATTCTTGAACTGTTGCTCAAACCAATCATGACAGTGAGTGCATGAATAAAATGAGATAACAGGCCCCAAATACAGGTGACATTCTGCACAGCCCTAAATGCAAATGCATATCCTGATTTAACCCTTTAACACCTCACCATCAAAATGTGTATGGACTTTTTGTTGTTGTTGTTGTTGCTGATTTTAACCATAAAGGGCCTGAAAATGTCCTGTGAGTAAGTGCTTATGGCCATTTTTTGGAATCTGGAAGTTATTTACAATTGACTGCATGTTAAAATGGTGTATTAACAATTTAAAATGAAGAACAAAAAGTTGTTTTTTAAAAAAACAAAACAAAAAAACCCCCCAACACACTGTAGTTGTACACTTTGAGATATGAACATAACAAAACATATTTAAAGTAACGTGAGTTTTTGTCACACAAGTATTCCAAAAACAGGCCCAAAAATACCATGTATGGACATTTTTCCAACTCTCTCCTCTCTGGTGGCAACAGCGTGAGTGGATCACATTATTACCAGGGTCTTCTTGCTGCAAAGACAAGATCGCTAACCACTACGCCAACCGTGTGGCCCCTCAGTGATCAGTGATCACGGTGTTGATGTTTCATCCACTTCATGCCTCCCTTGTACCATGTGCCAGATGCCTAAACTCTATTATCTGGATATGATGATGATGTGTGGCGATGCAGTACTCATATTTGAGGATTTATTTATATTCATTTATAAAAAAATGATATGATGATTATCCTACAGTTTCTGTTTTTGTTGACCACTGCAGCTTCTGTAAAACATGGTGGCAGGATGATCTTGGTAATTCATTTTTGTTCTCTCTCCATTTTTTCTTTCAGATTATTGGAGCTGGCGATGTGACGTGCACAAGGACCTACATACGTGCATAGCAAGTCCAACACATTAACTCCATGTCTCTAGTGTGAGAAATCTACACATACAAATCTCAAATAATTAGTTCTGACATTCAGCATTATGCACCTTCATTAAATTACAACTTCAGCTGGATATTTGTATACATGTTTTTTTGCATTTGTAATTCCCTTTACCCCAGAAAACAAAAGGTAACCTCCAATCAATTCTACATAGAAACTAAATTAATTTAAGGTCTCCATCATTAACACAATGTCAGTTTAAGATTAAAAAAATCAATAAAAAAATCACAAACAACCATTCAGGGAAGTAAATCAGTGTTTGTGTGACATAAATAAACATTTTCAGATATTTGACTCAAAACCTGGAATTAAATATTTGCCTTTTAAGATGTCTACCCCACTTGTGCTTGTTGTCATTTTATTAGTTACAAAACTGACAGCATTTAGTGAAAGACCTGCATGTAAACACATCAGCAGCAGTGAAAAAAGAAGTGATCAAAACCACGTTTGTTTCTATTCAGATAATAGTTTAATGTAAAACACCATACTAACACGTACACAGGTACAACATCAAAAAAAAAAGCAAGAGAAAAGACAAAAGGAATGCGGTACAAACGATGTCTTTATGTACAACCAGCTCGACTCACTGGACTTCTTATGGGATTCAGTAACAAACACGGCACAGTTACAAAAATAAAAAAAGTGCTCCAGGATTGTCTACAGCTGAATCTAAATGCTTTAAATGCAGGTGAATTTTGAAGGACGACATGTTGCTAGTCCGAGTTTCTGGACTAAAACCTTCACGTTTCATGTTAAAAGAAAGGCATTTCGTATCACACAGTAGTGTGATGGATATCTGCCCACTTCACCTCAACTACAATATACATATATGTATATATATATATATATGTATATATATATATATATATATATATATATATATATATATATATATATATATATATATATATATATATATATATATATATATATATATATATGTATATGTGCATATATATATATATATATATATATATATGTATATGTGCATATATATATATATATATATGTATATGTGCATATATATATATATATATATATGTATATATGCATACGCACACATACGTATGCATAGTATACACATAGGCATACGAATGCATACGTTTACACATACATGCATACGTATACACATACATGCGTGTATATATATATATATATATATACACATATATGCAAATAAATATATATACGTGCACACACATATACATATACTCATATATACATTATACATACATATGTGTATATATATACACATATACACATATGTATACATACACATGCACACACACATATATATATATATATATACAGAAAAAGAACAGTTGACCTCCCTCCTTTAAGGGAAAACAACATTCACATGTGTATTTCAGAAGGAAACACAAACCGACAGCTTTAATTAGGTAATGAAGTGCGACTGAAGGAATTATTGCTTGTTTGTACTGTTTAAACTCGTTAAACTGTACATGAGTCGCATGGACGACATTCACTCATAAACCTACTACACATCTGTCAGTGTTTGTCATCAACACTGCACATAAAAACTAAACACACCTCTCACGTCCGATCATAGCATTTGGTAAAGTTTGAATAGAAGAAAATAAAAAAGGTTACGATACTGTTGAGACGTCAGAAACTAGGACATAAAGTGTAATTTCAGGAGAAGAACTTGCTGCTCAGCTACATTCAATCAGCGTAAAAACATTTGAGTGATACTGAGGAGGGTTTGGAAAAAGTCAAATGCAGAGACTCAACAACGACAACACGAGAATGACATCAGACCACAAGGTCTGTAAGATCATTTGGTAAAAAAACAGTTCAAATGGTAACACTTTATAATAAGTACACACTATCAGCATTAGTTAAGCATTAATAAATATTGAATTCATCATTTATAACACATGAGTACTCATTAGTATGTAGGTTATAAACACAGTTCAAAGAGCTGGTTTGTTGGATGCTGATTGGCTGCTCGAGTGCAGCAGCTATTTGGACATTTGAGTAAAACATTTATAACTACGTTTATAAACTACATACTAATGGGTATTCATGCGTTATAAATGATGAATTAAATATTTATTAATGCATAACTAATGCTAATAGCGCGTAGTTATTATAAAGTATTACCGTTCAAATTTACCATCTTCTTTATTAACGTCTCTGCATTCTGTCGCTAAAGATTGATACTGTGCATCTGTTAATTACACAAAAACTTGATTTTGTTTTTGATTTAAAAATAAAAATAATAATAGAAAAAATATTAATAATATCTAGATATAAACATCACATTTATACAAAACATTTGTGTGGTCATAAATTATACTTAATACACACTGCTGGTGTTTGCACCCGCTCTAAGCATCTACCCAGCAGTTGCCAGACACATTTTATTTATTATTTATTCATGTATACGTATGGTGCAGTGCTGCATCTTCACCGCTAAGAAAGAAAACATTCACAGGATATATAAGTTTACAGCTGGAAGCTGTATAAAGCTCCGAGGCCATGTACACTGAAACTGAGGTAACGGGTACTTTACTGTTGCTACCTAAAGAGACGAGCTGAGGTCGTTTGTTTTGACGTCCTGTGAAATGACGAGGCAGTTTTGAACATTTTTGAGTTTTTGCTTGCTTAAATGTTTTAGTTAAAATTGTGAAATGATTCAAAAGGAGCTGTTGTCACTGGGACAAAAACCAAACCTGCGTCACCTCTATTTCACATAAGCTGCAAACATTTGTACGCTTGAAAGTTAAGACAGTTCCTGAATAATGTCTCACGTGGTTCCACAAGGTGGGGAACTGGGGACTGACAGCCTGAAAAAGATTTTGGCAACTAAATCCAGAGAAAATCCACATAACGCTACAGAATCATTTAAAAATCAACCCGAGCAGTTTGCTGATCTTTAGAGCAGAGGGACTACTATGTCCTGTACTTGACCCGGTACCTGTTCACCTTGAGATAGTGTAGGATCTCTGGGCAGCAGGAGGTGGTGCAGGGCAACAGGTCGTCTTGTCCATCTCCCATCAGCCACTTGCGGCTGTTGGCAGCCATGTCACTGGTCACATGCTCTTTGGCCCAAGCGTCCAGCCACGCCTGAAAGCGTCCATGCAGACGCGGGTTCACCCATTCTTGGGACTGAAAAAGACATCAAGGAGAACACCGCTGAGCCACTGGGACAGAGTCAAATGAATACGTCAACAGAAAATCTGCTTTTTCCATTCGGGGTCATTCAACGGCAACACACAAACATATTAGCCTGATGACGGGAGACGTCATCTGGACATGTTTTTGACTTTAAGAGTTCTGTTGGGAGTTTTCTCATAATTTCTCATCAGTCTCACACAGTTAAAACATGAAACGTGGAACTTTGTTTATAAAACTCACATTTGTAAAGTAGATCAGAGACAAAACTCTATATTAAGCAGTACCAGTACCACATTTGGAAAGACCAAATACATTTTAAGTACCGACTAAAAGTGAGACAAAGAAAAAAAAACTAAAAAACACCCAATATCATTAGAGTGATTATTATTAAAAAAGGCTGAAAATGATTTAAGTTTATTGCCTATTTCAACCAATAATTCACTTTTTAAAGTCAATTACTTTTGCTAATACACTTTATAATTAAGCATAATTATAATTATTATTATATCTAAAGATTTTGGCTTGATTTCATCTGACTGTCAATGTCTTGTACATCTGAAAAACAAAGCTTTCCATCAGTAATCTACACAGTAAGAAGAGGGGAAAAGGAAAAATTATCACAATTCACAATTATTTGTCAGCAATTAACATTTCAAGCCAATAAGTATAGATTATTAATTTTTACAATTAAATGAGATTGTCCAAATCTGTGTTAAAATCTGACTTTAAAGTAAATTCCTTTGCTTTTGCGAACACACTTTTTGCAAATATAATTTATAATGAAGTATAATTATAATTAAATGTAATCTAAGTGTTAATAATAAAGGATAAATAATAACAATAAACATTAAGTGTCAATAATCGCATGTAATCATTATGTAAAACCGTATCGAACTAGAAAAGCACTAGGAGAGCGCAGACCTCCACCAAGGCAGCTCAGTGCCTACAAACTACACCCTGCCGACACGCAGAGTCTATTGTTCACGCCCAAAATGTTATTTAATCACTTGTTCCTGGTCTCATTGCGGACATTTCCTGAAAGTTTCATCCAATTCTGTCCGGTGAAAACACAAACCTCTGGTGGAGATCAAATATGCCGTCTTAATACAATGAAATTGGCCGGACTGTGCACAGTTCCAGTCATATTGGGGCTTAAGTGTGGAGTTTAAAACCAATTTAGGAGCAGAAATAACGCTGATAAGCCGTCTTCTTACCTGGTGGGCCCGTGTGAGTGCTGTGCGCCTGTACATGTAGTCTTCGGACTTGCACACATAGACCATCTTGTAGGAGTTGAGCTTGAACATGCACTCCATCTTCAGCCCCCCGTTAGTGTCCAGCGATTTGTGCGAGGGAGTCTTAGTCATCCGTTGCTGTTGCAGTCGCTCCCATCCTCTCTGGCACTTTCTTATTCGCCTTAAATTCCTGGAGGTACCAAGAGATTTGACAGCCATGAATAATTCTGACCGACCTCCACCGCACATTAACAGATCACATTTACCGGTAAAGTTTGCATAAATGTCTAATATCCACAAACTGTTACTTTGTGTTTGACGGTAAATTTCAGGACAAGGGGAAGTGGTAAGGCACAATATGCAATAATGACATTGAAAAAAATTTGAGAAGAGCATAGTCAAATTTGAGAGGACTGTCCGTTTAAACGATTACTTAAAACCCATGCATTGCAACTCACCGAGTAACAGAATTGGATAGGGGGCGTCAAATCATTTGTGGGCAATGTGGATCTATAAGAGCAGCAGAGGCAGCAGTCGTAATAACTCTGTACAGTGCACAGCCACATACTGTAGTTATATATATTGACAAATCATACTTCTGTGGATTGGAACGTGATCAATATTGTGTGCAGGTTATGGAAATATAATTGTTCACCCCACCTGAATGAAAGTTTTAAATGTGTACTTACCACAGAGGTTACAGGTGAGCATTCAGGGCTCCACTTAAAAGACATGACAGTGAGGCCAATTACAAGTAAAAAGTGTGATACTGAGAACACTGTGATGTGCACATACAGTACGTTCAACCAAAATGTCCAGTGTTATGATGATGAGATGAAGACCCAACACAACTGGAAAAGAAACTGCTGGAATTTCACTGCCATTGAAGATATTGGTAAAAAAAAAAAAAACAGGGCAAATCATGTGACTTCTGTTGCTGCTGACCTCTCATAGATTTGATGAAAATGCAATGAATACATCAAATACAATAAAAAAAATAAGATGTGAAGGACCTCACTGTAAAATCACAGTCAGGTATCAGATATATGCAATGGGTTAAATAAGAGAAAACCTACACATTTTAAAAAAAGACTTTTGAATTGAAATGTGTATGGTAATGGACAGCCATCTCAAAGAAACTAAAAACTCAAAAAGCACCAACAACGATGACATACAAGCACGCCTCTGTGCACAGTGTCCGGAAAGAAATACACCAACATATGAACATACAATTTAGATAATTTTATTTACAAACCCTACTCCTCTGTACAAGTGTTGCAGATAATGTGCTTGACCAGAGTTAAAAAACATACGAGCACTAAGCTCCGTCAACCCAGTGGAAAACTCTCACCCACAACAAAACGTTGCAACGGGAGTGCACCGCTTTCCACTGAAAATGATCACAAACATAACACTTTGTATCACAGACTTAAATATATGGACATTTCAACATTTACAGTTGCAAACAGTGATTGAGTCACATACAGGACCTTTGATCTGAATACAATCACAAACAAAAGGGCATGATAATGAAAAAAAAAGAAGAAGAAGGAAATCCAGACTTCACTGTTATCCCTAAAAGTCTCTCAGATTCTAATGAAGAGCTTCAGTGTCCCAAACTCCGGTCACAAATATTGTAGAAATTCAAATAAAAATGACAAAAGGTGGAACCCATTTGTTTTGCTCTCAGCTTGTGCACTCAGTGACTTTTGTCATCACGATACACAATGAAAATCACCATTATAGTTCTATACAATGTGAAAAAAACAAACCAAATCTTTGCTTATAGATTCAACACCCATCGTCAAGCCAAAACCATTTTAAAAGAACGTTACTCTTAATAAATAAAAAACCCCATTAAAATGAACTGAATCCATTAATAAATAAATTCCATTATTTTTCTTTTTAAAAGATGGCCACTTAAAGTGCAATCTTCCAAGAGAGGCAGAGGTCACAAACAGAGAAAATCACGTCAATGGCCAATAAGTTTTCTAACAGACAGGAGGGGGGCATTCAGATGCTGCAAGTACTTCAGCGTTGCTCTTCTTTATAAACCCTTTCAAACCTTTCATGTTTGTCTGTTACAAAAGAGGAAGAAACCTTATGCCTATAAGTTTTGTGACAAGAGAGAACTTCCTACGTTGGGCTTGTGCAGAAGTCACCACTGTTTCTATGTCTGAAAATGAGTCATAATTGGCAGGAGTTTTGGCTCGGAGTGGAGTGGCTGCTCGGCTGACTAGTGCCTCAGGGCACAAGCGTTAAGAGTGAAGACAAGAGGGTGACATGGCTGGAGCCTCACCTGGGGAGGAACACCGGCTTCTGGGCCAAATGTTCACGCAGCTCTGGGGATGCAGAATCTGAGTTCAGGTATCTGCTCACGTAGTCTGACCACCTCTGCGGAGAAGTAGAGGGCAGTAATCAATGATGTGCAGCAGGTGTTATTGCTTTACATGTCATGCACTTGTGCGCTATTTAAAGTGGACATATTATACCCCATTTCTACAAGTTAACCCAGTTCCCTGGTGTCCTAATGAACATGTCTGTGACATGCTTTGGTCAAAATACCTTAAGGATGAAGCACCACAGCAGTCTGCAGAACGCTCGCTTTTAAGTGCCTGTCTCTTTAAATGCAAATGAGACACAGGAAACTACACGTCACTGAGGCTCCAGCAGCTAACAGCAGTTAGCATTTGGAAAAGCCATCATTTGCCGACTCTAACTGACACATTGCCGTCATATATAAAAGGTATCCACTGGACACGTAAATCCTCTGAGGCTGGAAGTTTGTGTAGAACTCTGTGCTGCACTGTGCAGACAAGAATAGAACACTTCAGACTCTCGCGTTTTTTAGGGACAAAGCGGAGCTCAGCGAGGCAACAATTCCAGGAATGTCTCATTGTGACGTAGCAATGAGTGTGGAAGTCAACATGGCGTGTTTTATCTCCTGGACCACAAAAAACATGAGTGATTCATATTTTTATGAAGTATTTAAATGATTAAAAATTTGATTTTATACGTCTCCTTTAAGAAGACAAATTCTATTCATTAGGGAATAGATTCCCAACTAATCTAAAACCAAATACCAGTCATAATGTAAAGATTAAATCAATATTCTGGGACATAATTAATAATAATAAAAAAGGCAATTTACTGTATAATACTTGTAGAATGGCAGCTGTTCACAGGAGCATGTTGGGGTATCTCATGAACTGATGCCTTAGTAAGTCAAGTTTAATGAAAAAAAGAGTTACCTCTGCCTCTGCCGGCTCATCAGAGATCTCCTCTTCTGTGTCCAGCAGCTCCATGGCCAGACTGACAGAACCACGGCTCTTTGCAAATGTCAACTACAAGAAAAGGTTATCATTAGTGCCATCAATGTGTTAAACTTTGCGATTAAGTCCAAATATTTAACATGTAATAAAAAAAGGAGAAGTCAACTAACACAGTTTTATTTCCTTTTTTTGGATTCCACACCATCCAAAAAAGAAGAAGCCACTCTGGGACTCCACGTGCACACTAGCTAAACATCTATGCCAACAACGATGGTGTTCTTGGCAGAACATCTCTCTTAAAACGTTGACAAAAGCAGCAAAAATTGCATTTGTCATGGGTGAATAATGAAATATGTAAGCAAAAAATCAGACGGCTTACTGAGTTGCTAAAAACATTTGCCAAATCATCATTGTAGAGGACGACTGACTGAGAGAAAACATTTAAATAGCATCTGGAGACAAAGCTCACACGCTACTCCCAAGAGAAAATACTGTGTCATTAAATAAAATATTTCAACAACCACATGTCAACATTCTTACAAGACAACTGTGTACTTTTGAGTAATGTTACAGCACACTTTGCTGTTTAAGAGAGGGAACTGCAGTCACTCACTGAATGAGAGATATTAAGAGTTAGAGCTGCAACTAACCATTATTTTCATAATCGATTAATCTGTCGATTATTTTCTTGATGAATTGTTTGGTCCAGAAAATGTTTAAAAAAACGTTGATCAGTGTTTGTCAAACCTGGAAATGACGATGTTCTCGAATCAGAAGAGAATCTATGTTTAAACTTAATATCTGGGTTTTCTGGTACCTTGAAGCAGTTCTCGTCTGTCATGAGTTGTTCTGCCTTGCGCTGGTAGCCTCCCTCAGCTGTGGTCCTGGATGTCTGCGTAGACAGTGTGCCCCCCGTGGCTTTATTGGCACATTCGCTCAGGTACATGTCTGTGACGCGTGCAGAAACATCATCGGTGACAAGGTGCTGCAGCTGTAAAAGCAAGAGGTAAAACATGCAGAAGCTGTGAGGCAGAGCAGCATTAAATTCAGATACATTCAGTTTCCCTAGTTCCCAATTTGATTCACTTTTACAACCTGGGCTTAGCAGTAGATCAACCCTCAACCAGCTCAACCCTAAAAACTTTGATCTCTGAATTTTATGAACTGAACAACTTATTGATGGATTAAAAACCATCAATATTTTTGGTGATGTTTCTCTATAGAGCTACATTCATTGTTTAATGCTATCACAGTATGGGTCAGGCCTTCTATTGCACACAAAATACATCATATTTCAAAAATGAATACAAAAAGTACATTCTCAATCAGGATTAGACTACATACATTTCACAAAATTAACAGATATAATCTCAAGTGAGCTGACCTGTCTGACAATGCTCTGGATGAGTTTATCCATGGTAAAGGCAATGTAGGCATTGATGGTAAACATTTCCCTCAGAGAGTCTTCGTACTGAACTGGCTCCATGTTTCCATCCAAAAGGTTGCGCACCATTTCCAGAAACACAGAGTAAAAGTCCTCCACATCAATATCCACTGCAGGGAGAAAATAAAGAAATGTGAGGAGTTATATAGTTAAAAAAAAACAAGACCAAGCATATGTGGGGATGAGATTGTTTGTGGGGATGTGAATGCATCAACAAACATATAAACAACTGCTTTGTTTCATCACTTACTAGGCTCTTTCATTTTCAGCTGAATTGCTGGATTTTCATTTTTCTCCCTTTTGACTCCCAACACCTCTCTTTCCCAGTCTTGCTCATGGGTGTCCTCCTCAATCTGCTTTTCGGCTTGCTCGTAGATTCTCAGCAGACGAGAGCAGAGAGTGTGGTGAAGACGTAAGAAGATGTACCAGTAGTTGTTCACAAAGAACAAGTTATAGGCATCGTCTGTTCCCCGTAGCTTCTGAGCTGCCGTGTTGCTGAAGAGGAGCTTTGACTTTGATGGGCTGCCTCCTAACAAGCCATTGTGCTTCTTGGGGCTTTCTTGATTTACGTCCATGTCTTCTTCCTCCTCCTCTTCTTCTTCCTCCTCGACATCAGAGAGCTCACCTCGACGTGCGAACAGCAGGTCAGGGATGAAATGGTGGATGATCTGCTTGATTTTGTACTTGTCTTCTTTTGTGATGCCCACCTGTCTTTTAACATGGTGAATAATGAGGGCAGCTGCATCTTCCAGAATTTGGCTGTCATCGTAGGTCAGGGTCATGTGTGGGCCGGTCGGCGGAGGTGTGGCACTTTCATCAGATGCTCGCTCCTGGCGCTACAAAACAAACAGGAGAACACCGAACACCGAACACCTTCAATCACAATGACCTTGCAGCATACAACAGATAAACCACAGCATCTCTAAATTAATTAACCAATTATTTTGCCCTGATTTTCATCAGCCCCTGACATTATCACTTGGGATTAAATTTCAAAGTAATTTAGTCACAATTGAAGAAAAACCCTGGACTACAATGATGGAAATGTCTATGGCGGTAATAAACACAACATTTCATTATATACTGCATTTATTGGTAAAATTTAAAGTTGTTGCTACTCAAGATCAGATTACATAAAATGGGTGTACTTACATCATCATATAGCAGCTCAATTTCGTTGAGCAGGGTCTTTGAGCGCAGCACTTTCGTGTCATTCTGCTTAAAGTTGATGCCTTGATGGTCCAGAGACTTCAGGTAATACTTTTCATTCTGCTCCCGCCAGATTTTGTTGAAGCCTCTCTGGGCTTCTCTCCACTCCTCCTCCTTCATTCTCAATCTAACAGGGTGACAAAGAAAGGTCGTTCACAACCGTAAGTGATAATAAACCAAATTTGATCAAATCAAATATAAACAAGTTAAGCCTAATGAGGCAGCTAACAAAATCAAATTTGACCAAAAACCTTTTCAGGACTATGGGTACAGACACAGCGGGGTTCCTCTTAAGCCCGTCAATGATGTCATGGGCCTTGTCTCCATATATCCTCTGAATTGCTTTACGGTGAATGACCTCTGAGGAGCCACCCATTGTGTTGTCCAGCTTGAAGCGCAGCTGCTCCTCAGCGGACATCCGGGATAGCTTCCGCTGCACGGCCTCCAGGGCTCGTATCGTGGCGAGGTTGGTCTCCAGCACAACGTCCAGCTAAACGGGAGAAAAATCGGTAACATTTCTGACAAAATAACCTCGAGGAATATATTGCTGGTGGTGTCAGCGAGGATATTCTGGTATCTTTTGACGTATCCAAAACAAGAATCAAGTGCTGCCCGTGTTCTTCTAACCACATAAATAGCAACATTTTCTTTTTACTTTGGAATGTGTTCCTCACCTCAAAGCGTTCATCCTCACATCTGTAAATGTGCTCCTCGTATTGTGTCTTCTTAGAACTCACAAATGTAGAATCCTCAGACCAAGATGGAAAAGACACCCATGTGTCATTCAGAACCTGAAATAGCCAATTTACTTCAATTAAAACATTTCATGCAAACAAAGCCTTAATGGGAATGACCATCAATTTAAGCTGGCAGTTTTTGAGGCACACAGCTTCCACTACAACTGTGATGTGGTGTCTGCTGTGTGTTGTTTAAAGCTCACATAGAGTGGTCCTGTTGCACATATATGTTAGTTATGGAGGTCTACTTACATACATTAACTTGTTTTTATGGACCTCCTAGTTGCTGGAAACGAGCCGATAGAAATCCCTCTTTTCTAATGCTGTTCCTCAGCCGCGATATTTCAGACTGAACTCTCACACCCAGAAGACAGAGTGTGTTGTGATTGACCAGCCAGTGTAGAGCCTTCCCAACTGTCTTGTGATTGGCCAATACCCTGAAGTGACATATTCAGTACACCCGCTCACAGAAGCGCAGCTCCCCCCTCTGGAACGGTGGATGCACTGCTCCTCATTATCAAAACATTGTTTTAACAGTGTTTAAAAATAGCTTCGTCACGACTCCCCGCCGCAGTCCCTCTTATGACTTTGACCCGGGGTCAGACCCAGAGTCAGAAGACACTGTCGCTCGTGAAACACCTCCACAACAGACGTTATTCTTCTTCTGCGGTTCAATGTACGCAACCGGATGTGCCCGGAGCAGGAGGATCTGCTGTTCAGGAGAACCGCTGTTTTACGTAATCGGACCGGGTTTTTTCAGAGATCTCGCTGAGCCCGAGATTACAATAAAACACAGAGTTTCTCAGCAATGGCTGAACTGTTTGTTTCGAAACTTCAGGGCTTCATAAACAAGGTAATGACGCAGATACACACTAAACAACAGCGTTAATTGGAACTTCCAGTCTAGGTCCGCTTTAAAAGACTCATATTATACCCCATTTAACGTAGTTCCCTGGTGTCCTAATGAACATGTGTGGCATGCTTTGGTCAAAATATCTAAAGGATGAAGCACCACAGCAGTTCAATCACCCTGCCAAAACAGCCCTGTTCAGAACGCTCGCTTTTGAGTGCATGTCTCTTTAAATGCAAATGAGACACAGGAAACTACGTCAGCGTCACTGAGGCTCTGGCACCTAACAGCAATAAGCATTTGGAAAAGCCATCGTTTGCCGACTCGAGCAGGCACATTGCCGTCATATATAAAATGTATCCACTGGACACGTAAAAAACATGACTGGGTCATCTTTTTTTCCACACTTTGCCTACTTAAAAGGCCTCCAGAGACCCTAACCGAGATTAAAAAGTTAATTTGTGCCTGGGTTAGTGTGTATGTGCCCTTTAAATCCTAAATACTCAAACAATACAACAAACATTTTGGCCAAGTAATAGAAGGTGTACCTGGTTAGCCTTTTGCAAGAGAAAACACTCACCTCTCTGCATAGTGGCGTCCTTCCTGTGCACTTCGGCTGCTGGTAGCTCTTGGGCAGAGCTCTATAGCTGGATCCCAGCCTCTTGCAGGACGTGTAATCAATCTCCAGGGCAATGCCCTCTGTTGCACGCTCCTTGGGTAAACTCTCAGCGTGGCTCTGCTCTCCATGGCTGAACTCTCGGTAGCCCAGGAAGTTTTTAAACCAGGTGAAAAGTTCTGGGAATTTTCTGTAAATCAAATCATGATAAAATGAATCATTAATAATTAATAATGGGTCTAACAGTTGTATTACATTCACATTACAAATTAATAAATGGCTTGCACTTCATAATTACACCATAGTGGTTTTCATATTTAATAATTATAGAGAACAGTACAGCTATACATACTTGAGCATTGATGATTGCATGCATGTTTATTAATAGCACTGTGAGGCAGTGTGTAAACTCACCCAAGAAATGGGATGACTAATTGGACCAACTCGGCACTAGAAATGACTTCCTGATTGAAGATATGCAGACATCGAAGGAAGTTGTCATAAGCCTCAGAACTCCGAAGAGCCTTCTTCACCTGTTCAAATGAATTTAGTGATGACAAAAATATAAATGAACAGCCCCTTCATGATTTCATCACATCATTAACTTCATACAAACGATGAGTGAGAAATGCTGACCTTCTCAAAGAACATCGTTTCAGTGCTGGTACTGTGTTTGCTGACTTCAGTCAAGCTGTGGTCCTTCCCCATTATTTTGGGTTTCTTCTGCAATAATAATAAAGATACAATATAAGTATAACTGTCCCCAATACAGCATGCAGTAGAGAATGGAAGACACACTCCAATAAGGGTAAATCAGTGATAACAGAAGGAAGCTTTTAACTAGAATGCAATAATGTTATATCAAGACAAAGAGCCTGCCTTAATTTCTGATATAATTTGTCAGAAACAACTCTGTCAAGCTGAATGATTCAAGTGTGTCTCCCTTTTAATTCACAATATTACCTGTGAATGGTAACACATGTTCAGAGAACACAGGTGTCCCTGGTGCACACAAACTTTCATGACACAGCTTACAGAGAGTTTTAGGTTGGATCACAAGTGGTGCACATTGAAATCATCAAAGCAGGCGCAAAGCAGGGGCTTGCCATTTGCAGAAGAGTCTCCCTCATGGACTGTAGGCTTGCATCTCCACGATGCAGTCCTTGCTACAGCCAAGACCGCCATATGATATGGTAGGAAAACTTACATGTGCACTCTGCTGGATTCTAAGGTGTACTACTTGAATAGGTGCGTCTGAGATGGCGGCATACATTTGAAGCAGTTAATTGCAGTTCAAACATGAACTTTACATTCATAGTATTGAATTTAGAATAAAACGTGACAGACCCACTACTCATCACATTTTGGAAAAGTAGATGTTCCGATAGATGGAAATGTTGTGTTTTATATATAGAGATATAAAGTATTATAAATAAAACACTCAGTTAATCTGGAAAAACAAGCTAAGACTAATCTTTAGACAATCTAATGAAAAACCTGCAATAACATTCAATCCATTGGGGACCAGCACACAGAATGTTTTTAGTTCAACATAGAAGAAAGACATAAAAAGTACAAACAGATACTGTAAATATAAACCGACAGTAACATGGTGGGTGGTGTTTACCTTGAGAGGCGGCGTGGCCCCCACACCAGATGGTCTTCTGATCGGCAGGCCATTCTGGCTCAGCCTTTGTTTGTTGTTCGGTAAAGGTCTCTTTACAGTTGCACCATGATCATTACGCACCGACTCTGCCCTGTCTGGTATAACCTTGCCCAGCAGCTGAAAGAAGCACCATCATAACCTCATCAAAGACCAGTCATAAAAATCAACAGGCATGCTCAAAGAGTAAAAAGTAAAAAGGGTAATATGTCGTGACATAACACATGGGCAGGAAACGAGTGACCATGTAGGTGGTGGTATTTCAAATGTGATACATGCTTTGTACAAGAAGCACCAACAGTTTTCATGTACTGCACAGGTGTCACGAGCAATGCAAGTGTCCTGCCCAAGGACACATTGGCATGTAGACTAGTGGAGTCAGGATTTGAACAACCTTCAATTTGAAAGACAACTCATTCTACCACTGAGCTTCTGTACTAATGTATACAAACTGAGTTTCCACAGTCAACAAGCCACATTAGTTTAATGCTGCAGTGAAAGTGAACAATGAGGTATTCACAAAGACTTACCACTGAGCTGTTCGCATCAGGCAAGAACTGTCCAAATTCTGACAGCAGGTCCTCCTGGTTCTTGAACAGCCTTGCCACCTGAGTGTAGACCTCCTGCTCAGTCAGTGCTGGAGTGTAGTTACCGCCTGCCTCTTTAGCATTTCTTTGTTCCTTCTGGATAATTTATAACAAATAAAAGTTGGTGAGATTAGCACTCTGGGTATCCAGTTTTCCAGACAAAAAAAACAAAGCAGCCTGACAGTCCTGGAATCAGAGCTGGAATCAATTTTAGGCAGCCATGTTTACATTGACACACATTATCTGGATCGACACAGATAGAAGAGTAAGAAGAATTACAGATGGTAGGGCAGTAAATGAACTGAGCTTGGAGTCATGTAAATGTCCTCCTTTCCTCTCCCCGTTTAATGAATGCAGGAGCAGAAAGAATCACTGCAGTATGTAGCTGTATTACAAAGAACAGAAGAAACAAGCTTTGCTTGACAATTAAATACATCAATAGAAAAAAGTAAGTAAAGAAAAATTAATATTTAAAAAAAAAAAAAAAAAAAAAGTAGTAGAATAATAAACAGAACATAAGGTCACAAATGCCAGAGAGTACAACCGTGTTTGTTTACAATACAGGCAGAAGTGAAGCTTCTTTCTCAACTACTATTTCTTGGCACTCCAACAACATCTGCACATGTCAAAATGGTTTATTCTCATATAAATGATTGATGCATGTATAAACACCTCATACTACAATAACTTATTTGTATCCATGTAAACAGGGATTTTATAATGTTTTAATCAGAATGATTTTAATTGGATTGAGGAAAATATGTAATACATAGGTACTGATTGATGAAATTACCTGGTATGTGTGCAGGATTTCCAGAAAGGATTTGTAGATTTCCGGCTGACCCTGGAAGCGATTCTTGATCTTGTTGACATAGTTTATAGCATGGTTGAACTCCACAGGCTGGTTGGTTTGGAGAGGTGGCCCACTTGATGGTGTGCCACTAACAGGAGTGTGGGACTGAATCGAGGGTGAGCGTGGGGAGACATAGGATGGGATCGATGGATTGGGCTGGCTGGTGGGTGTATGGGCTGGAGACTGAATTGGCTGTTGAGCATAAAAAGAAACGCACAATTTAGCATTTATCAAACTTAACACACCAATATACAGTAATGTTTCCAGCTCATTATACTTCATTAATTGGCAAATATCTAAGATAAAAATCTTCTACCTTGCTGGTTTTATTTGGAGCTGGTGGGGTGGGGTTGGGAGGAGTAGTGGTGGTAGTGGTGGCGGCGGTGGTGGTGGTGGTTGTGTGAGGGCCAGTCTGCGGCAGAGTCTGGTGCTGGTGATGGCTTGTGGGTTGGCTGGGTGGTCCACTTGGAGGGATGTTGTGAACAGAAATACCTTGAGGGGTGATGTAGTGGATCTGACCTGGTGTGGTTACATTGACTAGGTCATTGGTTTGAATCTCAATCTTGTATCCAGGGGGCAAGAAGGTGTTAAAGCCCATTATCAGGTCTGGGTGGCCCTTGAAGAGCTGTGACACACGGTTGATGACTCCAGGAGTGTCGATGCTGTGGTAACCCAACACATAATTAGTATTTATCACCCTCATCGGTTGGGTTAACAGATTTTGTTCCACTTGACAAATGCTTGAGGATTTCACCCACAAGATTAGGAAAACACCTATGAAATTACAACTCACCTCTGTGACTTAAACTCTTTCATAATATCAAGAAAATCATTATACACTTGAGGCTGATTGCCAAATTGCAGCTTCACTTGATCCAGATAGGACAAGGCATCTTCAACCTGGTAAATGTGTGAGAGTGAGAAATTATTGACAGATCTCATCCCCTTGACCCACATTTTTATAACAAATGAGTGCATGCTACATATGAACTGAGGTGAAAAGGGCAAAAAGGGTCTAAAATGTCAATCAGCTTGATGATGATCACATCATGAACATTTCAATTGCCTGTTTGTCCACGTATTACGTACCTTCAGTCGCTGAAACTGCTGCTGTCCTTGAGTAGAATTTAGGGGAGCAGGTGGATGGACATGACCTTGGATCACTGCAGGACCCTGGGGCGGTACTGACAGGTTATGTGCATGGGGACCAACATGAGGTGCAGTATTGTGTCCATGTCCGTGTCCATGTCCACTTGTGCTCTGAGGCATTGTAGGCACCTTTTAGGAAGAAAGGACACTGAAATGTTACCATCCATAAACATAAAAAATATAAGCATGTCAACAATGGGTTACGAGTTCTGTACATATTTCGTAAGTACGATGCTAACATCGTTTTCAAATTCTGCTCTGATGCTAAGACAAAATAAAGAAAATCTAGAGGCAAACTGGTGCCGAGTTAACAGTGAATATCAACTGATTTAAAACAGCCACTTTGCTGTCAAGGCTGTTGCTTTTATAACATCATACCTGGTAGCCCTGGGGGAGGGAATACTGAATACCAGTGGATGGTTGCAT
The DNA here is from genome assembly GCF_963457635.1 of Microchirus variegatus. Lineage (NCBI taxonomy): Eukaryota > Metazoa > Chordata > Actinopteri > Pleuronectiformes > Soleidae > Microchirus > Microchirus variegatus. The sequence continues at coordinate 9,453,468 of NC_139815.1, read as the reverse complement.
GGTGTCTGTGGCTGCCTCTATCACTGTAGGGGCCGGGGCTAGGGCCCGGTGCTGGAAGCTCTCTGCGATAGCTTGAACTGGGGGACGACGTAACTGCTGTTGCTGGGGTGCAAATATTGATTCCTGGTCCTCTGCACGCCTTTTCATTGTATACACATATTCAAAGAGGCTGAAGTGAACAAAGACAGATGGACAGTTAGCAGGCTGCTAGGGATTACTTACTCTGTGAGTATGACCTTAAGCAAGCACATAGTTTCAAGCATTTGTCAAGAGCAGGCAGCCTGGGCATTTATGGTAAGAGAAAAATAAGCTTGCAGGAAAAGTAAATCTCTTCTGATTTTCACATCCATAATTATACTCAAATGTCCCCATTTGTACAAGAACAGGGGATACATGTTTACTAAAATATTTAATGCATTCTCCAAGCATGGACTGTACAGGGGGTATGCATGTTATAGAGCTGTATGTACCATATATGTATTACTGTGATGATAAATATTATTATTATATGAATGCTAAATTGACACAATCACGTGTGGCTCCAATGGATACAATTTGCTAGATTTGTGAAGTGCATCACACTGGGTTTTTGTTTAGAATAACAGGTGTCAATTTTTAAAACAGCAAAGGTGTTTCTCGAATATCAAAGCTTCGAGGCAATTTTTCTGGTTGTAGGACGCTCATCTTCCCCCCGATTCACATGATGATTTACTGTCATCAGTTCAACTGACAGACGCTGTGATATTAGTGAGCATGCTCTAACTTGACATAACCCATGACGACATTGTGGGTCGGATAAAACTGGTTTGCAGACTGGATCCGACTCCAGGGCCACATGTTGCCCATGATCTAAACTACTGTCATTAAATAGTGTTTTAAGAGAACTGGCACAAATATGTAAAGGTTGGAAAGTATACAATCTATGTTTACATAATTATAACCAACTTTATGTAAAAACATATAACATTTTACTTCAATTTGCACCAAAACTACACATGGAAAATCATGTTAGGTTAATAACTTGAAATACAAATTACAAAGAAAACGGAAAGGCTTATTGTAAATAATACGAATCACTCAGGGAGAAGCAAAGGCAAAAACAAACTTACTTTACTCAAACAAAAGAGTAAAGACATTTTCTGGCAAACAATTGCCTGACTGTGACTGTACCTAAAAACACATACTGTAAATGTTAAGCAGAACGGCTGAGGGTTAGGGACCATCTGTCAAGTCACAAACGCAATTCGCGTGACTGAGTTACCCATTTTATTTTACAACTTAACCGCCCTTTACTTTCCAGATTATAACTTAAGACAAGGAATTCATGACTGACTTGAGTGGACACTGCCAACAAATTAGTGTATATAAACTTAGCTAATTTATAGACACATAAAACCTCCCTTTGAGAACAAATGTATTTAATGTGCATATCTTTAATGCACTACTTTGTGAGACAACAACTTTTCAGAAAACTAATATGTATAAAGACAACTTCTTTTTATGTAGCTTTTTAATTAATTGCTGTTACAATTATAAAGATACGGTCTATTATTATTCATTATTATTGTTGTTAATAAACAGCATGTAGCGGGACAACTGTTAGCCACTGTGCTAGAAAATAACCTGCTCTCCATTAATATGCATATCTCAAATGTTAACAGATTATTGGGACATTAGTTAACCAAATTAAGCTGCAGGTGGCACTAAATATAAAGTCTGGGTCACCACAGTTGATGATGAAAAATAAATTCTGACAATAGCTGTTAATTCATGGTCACTTTTTGTGGCTGCTTCCCATCTATTAGTGTAGCAATATCTGCTTCTTGCAGCATTGCGAGGAATGTTGTGCTTTTTTTGTTACCGTAGCTATCATTCTTTTTTTTAGAACAGTGAAATGCTGAAGCTGGAGTGATTTTTCAGTCAAATATTATTTTTTTTAAATCATAATGTATCCCTTTCCTTTGTCAAATTTACCTTTTATCAATAAGCCAACTTTTCCACCTACCACTAACCAAATAACTTTTTTTTTTTTTTTTTTTAAATCACCATCATCATTCCATTTTGCGCGAATCAAAACGTGAAAAATACAAGAGACCAATGAAAGCCCACATAACGTGGCTTTCCGCACACTCCACGCACGTACAGAGGAAAGTAATTCAGTGACGCTCCCTAAGCGAACGTCATTACATTTGGTCGGCGCAGAGCAGACATTGTGCCCCACTGCCTACAACCACCTTTAAGGGAGAACACGATGGCCGACTGTACGGTTTTCCGTTGCAGATGTCGTGTTTGTCGCATATCCATATTTAGATATTATTGGACGCAATGCCAACATAACTCAATTTTCGGTAAAATTCGGCAAGATTCGTCGAAAAGGGCTAATAATTAGCCGCCAGTTAACACTTTACAGGCGTGTAGGCGCTGTCTTTCTCTGTCGCTCGCTGTAGCCCTGCCTCATCCCCTCCCCCTCTCTGCCAAACACCAAGCTCTGTCCGTTTTTCACGAGCCGACTGCTTTCGCTTGTTCGATGGCTGTTTCTGGCTTTCGCTAGCTCGAAGTTAAGAGGCAAGCAACCTAAGCCACACTAAAGGTTGGTTTAGCATAATAGTGGGCAGGTTTGTGTCTGAAGGTGGTCGATGACAGTCCTTGGTGAACGGGGCTGAGCTAAGCGTTGCAGGATTCACGTTTTAAAACAAGGTGTCGAAAATAAAATAGCCATGTTCGATCGCAACCGTAAACACGACAACATAATGGGCTGCATAATCTATACACGGGCCCCACAGTATTGTTTTACAAAGTTCCGTGAAAAACTGAGGTGGTGGTTTCAGGCTGGGTCAAGACAACACTGGCTAGCCAAAAAGCTAACACCACCTTCCATATGACGCTACCGTCGCATTGAAGTCAAGTTAAACAAGAAGTTTGACAGAAAAGACTGGACTATCAACACAAAACGTATTCTCCACTGGCCGTGTTCATCTCAAAACCACATCGACCCGGGCAGTAAAACACAAAATAGCAAAAACGAAATGCACCAAACTGCACGGAGCCAGGTCAGTCTAGTAAGCATTAGCCTGTCAGCTAATTCATGGTCGTCGCTCTTAGCTTGCTAGCTTGACTAAGTTATCGAACCTGCGAGCTCATACAACCGCTCCTGAAGCAGCCGTGTGTTATTTTCATGTGGGTACTAAAACGCAAAATGGCAATCAGTCGAAAAAAAACAGTTGATGTAAACTCTCTATCAGGTTATTACAAGGAAGGTAGCAGCTCAATACATGCTAGGTTAGCACAACAACCAACCTCCCCCTCCCTCCCAGCAGTACAGGCTGTCTTCGGCTAACGGGCTAACACTACTTTAACTTACCTCGCAGCAGGACTGCCACCAGCAACAGCTTGGAGCACCAGTCTAACGGAGTCCAAACACAAAGCCGCTACTCGGGCATTAAACTGGCATTGGCAAAAAAAGTGAACTTAGGAGAAGTGGTCGCAAGTAGAAATGTCAAAAATTAAATTGACCGTGGAAGCTACGTCGCTAACAACAGTGTATGTATGAAGCGGTGTGCCTTGAACATAGAGGCGTGTCTACCGCGAAGGCGGGCTGGTCTCCTCCCAGTCTCAACTGGAATTGGTCAATTCTTCTGAATGAAAACAAATACTGTACAGGCCGTGAGCCAATGTTAGTGCAGGGCTGGTTAAGATAGAGTTAGTATGTGTACTGGTGTTTTAACGACAGGTGGCACCCGTAGTTTTGCATTACCGCATTCTTCTTCTCTTTCTTTTGCCTCTTCTTCTTTTTTTTCTTTTCTTCATGGGGACACGCTGATGCAGATGAAGTAAGCAAAGGGCCACACATTAAATTATGACAGCACCGATGATCTTGACAGAAACACTTCAGGTTTTTTGAAGCATTGTTGTATGTGGCATTGACACAAAGTCAGCACTGACATTGTAGAGTGAGAACCAGCCTGTCACCCAGACAACACTGTTAATGACAACATGGCTGCCAGCAGGAATAGAAGGAAAGATTATAGCCACTTAACTAAATGCTCACCCAGTAAAAGCTAAGCCTGCTTAAGTTTATGATAGGTTAAAGGTCCACTGTATAACATTAAAATGAAATATGCCACCTGTAATAAATATTTGTATGTGTATTTAGGCAAGAAAGTCACCATGTTTCTACCAGCTACAGCATTGGTTCTCAAAGTGCGGCCCGCGAGCCAATGGCGGCCTGCAGAAACATTTCTGGCGACCCGCAATGAATTACAGTTGATAGTTTTAATCCAGGAGCTACTAAGCTTGTTGAATGTTTATTGGACATTACTGGATACAGACCAATAAGTGTAAACGGTAGAACTGCAATCTGGTCATTAAAATTATTACAAATGTTTTTTTTTTGTCCTTTGGGGGCCCTCAGTCCAATGTTGCATTCTTATTTGGCCCTCAGGTATCAAAACTTTGAGAACCCCTGAGCTAGAGCATGCTTTTTTCGCAATTTGAAACATAAGCTTACAATGCAAATTAATAGGAATGACTTCATTTCTAATATGCAAAGGCTACTTTATTTCCCTGACGTGCTAAGGATTCCTTTATTTGTTACAATCTGCAGTCTCACCATTGGAAGTAAAACTTATTTTCACTGAGGGCCACATCAGCATAATGGTTGCCCTCAAAGGGCCAGATGTACCTGTAAGACCGAATAAATGTAACTAAATGTAAACAAACCCTCAGAAAAACACTTTGAAGCATGGGTGATTTCTTCAGCCACAATAAAAGTAGCCTGCACCGCCACAATGACAATTTGTTGTTTTTCTTGAAGGCTAACTTTGGCATACTTGGCTCCTTGTTTGATGTCAAAATGCCGACGTAGATTGTACTCTCGTACACTGCCTCATAACACAAACATGTATTTGCCTTCGCATCTTTCTTGAAACTGCCTTCCATCTGCATCAATCTTTCTCTTCCTGGACATTTTGTCAATTTCATTCGTCGCAGGATGCACAATGATACACTGCAATCTAGTGGCGGCGTCGCCATGCATTGTGGGAAATGTAGTTTATGGTCAACACACGCCTTAAAGCAGCATAGACCTCGCGGGCCACATAAAATGATGTGGCGGGCCACATCTGGCCCCCGGGCCTTGAGTTTGACACGTCTTACAGGCTGCCACTTTAAAAATATGTTTGGAGCTCTATCTCACCAGGCCCCTTTCCTGCTGGAGATAGAAGCCTGTAAATTGCTCACTTTCACATACCAACTTCCATAGAGAAAATCAGAAGGCACACACATTGAAAGGACACAGGAGCTGCTGATTTGCTGCTACCTCCTTTTGTAAATTTGTGTCACTTACGTAAATCCAACAGTGGATAAACAGCTTCTGTGTGCTCTGATGTCAAACTTTTCTCTATGCAGGACGTGGACAGTGGAACTGTTGATATAATTCATCATGCAGAGCGGTGTTACTGTTGTTCCATCCCATCAATATAAATGGGACAAGCTGTCTCTGTTACATTTTACAGCATCAGAAATCACAGCCTCCACAAATGCCATCACTTTGAATCAAAACATGTCTAATGCTGTTAATGTAAATAGTTTATTAAGTAGTTTTGTATTTAATTTTTTTATTTGATTACTTTTCTTATCTTTACAATGAATTTACATGGACATTCTCGCCACACATTCAATCATCGTCTTATGTTTATTTATATTTTCTTTAGATATCAAGTGCAAAAAAATCCTGCTTTCCTGTGCCTAAATATTTTACACCCATAAATCAATAGTAAAACATAAATAAAAATAACAGGATAATGAAGTCTTATCAATTTATTTTAATAAAAATATTTTTCCTGTGCAAGTATTTTTGTTACAAATCTCGCATATACCATATTTGAACATTCAGTAGAGAACTGTCAGAAAGTGAGGGAAAATAGGGGACCTGTCCCTTTAACCCTAACCCTAAATAAATAGATTCTTATTTCCACCAAGTTTGGTACAAATCAGTTTTTTACATAGTCCTGCATACAATCAAACCAACAAATGCCTCACTTTATAAAGCAACTCAGCAGTTATGCAGTGTGGGCTTTTATTTGATTCCCTGGAAACAACTTCTAATAATCGGTACAGTAGAAACATGGCAATTCATGTGTGGGCTTATATCTTCAAACACAGTGTTTCATACTGAGACCGATCATTGCACAGCAGCATGTTCAGCGTAGAAAGATGTTATGAAGGAAAATGCTGATAGTTGTCAGAATCACTCCTGCTGCCATGGACGAGGTGTGTTCTGGAGCTGCAGGAAGACATAAAACAAATTTGATGGTGCCTTTACCCAGCTATGCAGTTAATAAAATAAAATCGCTTAATATGAGCCAGTGCTCATAAATGGTCTCCAAAATAAAAACATTCTACCAAAAAATAACAGAGAGGGGGGAGGCTTGTTTAGAAGAAACATACCACGTGAAGTAGAGCTGTCAGAGGACGAGGCATTTGGACTAGAAGATGAAGGAGCAGTAGTTGTTGTTGTTGTTGTCGTCTTGGGTGTTGTCACTACAGCACTTGGGCCAATGAGTGGTGCCGGTGTGGTGTACACAAGGCTAACAGGTGCTGACGTGATAACGTAGGATTTAGTGAACACACTTTCAACGATACTTTGTCTGCTATCACGGGATCTACCACACAAGTCGGGACACTTATGGGACGGTAACGTGGTGATGCACAGATTCACTGTGCACTGGGCATACATCTGCAAAACAACATAATTAGATGCAATTAGCAGTGAGAAGACGGCTCAAAAATATTGAACGGAAATCACTGGTTGATTGGGATAGGAAACCTATAAGTAAGTCAAATGCAGTCTCTGACATATTTATTGGTGAATGCACATTTGTGTTTTTCCACTTTAGTGAATTACACAGATGATTCACCACATTGGTGCTAAACCAATGTAATGACATGAGCTCTATATATAACGTATATGTATGTATAAATATGTGTATATAGACTACTCAGAAAAAGTTAGTGATATTCTACCATGAAAGCACGGCATTTAAGTAGAAGGATGGTAATGATGATAATAATGTCTTTATCTCAAACAAGAGCCTAACAACAGTGGTGGTAATACCACAACACAAATGTCTCAATAACTTGTGTTGTCTTGGTCTCATGATGTCAACATTTGAACATCATGATGAAGACGACTGTTTGAATACAAATTGTCATTGAACCAGAACTTTTAGTGGTTCAATAACAATTGATTGTGATCTTTGCGGTTCATCATCTTGTTAGAGAACAGCATGTTATTCAATAAGCACTGAAACATTGAACAATTGGACATCTGCATTCAAAAGTTTAGAGAAGGTTTACTTATGTTCACCTGTAAAGGTTATAGTGCATTTAGGTGCATTTTGAAATTGAATCCAAAAGCCAAACATCCCTAACTTTTTGTGAGTACACTCTTAGAAATAAGGGTTCCAAAAGTGTTCTTCTACACATTCCCAAACAAAGGGATTTTCAAGGGTTCTTTGTAACACTAATGGTTCCAGTAAGAACCATTTTGATCCAGAGAACCCTTTAAAACCCTCTTATCTAAATAAAGGGGTTTAAAAGGGTTCTTGGTAACACTAAGGGTTAACCCTTTTTGGTTCCAGGTAGAACCTTTTATAAAGGTTTTACCTGGAACCAAAAAGGGTTCTCCTATGAGGACAAGCCGAAAAACCTTATATGGTTCTACTTAACACTTTTATTTCTAAGAGTGTATATACACACTTTCTGTTTAGGCGTGTCTTGTCTAAAATACTTTGTATGTGTGTTGCATGAGAATACAAACCATTGAATTTGTGTTGTGCACAGCGCTCAAATCGAGGCGGTAAATCTTGACGTTGGAATTCGTTGTAACAACCTCAGCTGAGTTGTTGGAAGACAAACACCTTAAGGAGGAAGAGTGAGAATGATTTCAATGGTATCTCAAAACAGTTACACACAAAGCCCATCAGATCCACACAACTCCCTCCGTGTGACTGTTGCAGTGTTTTGTTTTCATGATTATTTCAAGATTCTAATATTTCTTTCTTTCTTTCCTAAATGATTACATCAAACTACTTTTTTTTTAAAAACATAATTGATACTGACCCATGGTGCATAATAGGTGTCTGCTCTGAAAAGTCATCTGTCTCAGACTGAATACACTGGCTCACGACCAGCTCTGCTTCACTGATAGAGCAGTTGGCTTCCACAGTGAGGTCCAGCATGTCAATCTTGGACCCGGTGTGGCCGGTGGAGTTGGTGGTGCCGTTGCTCAGTGATTCCACTTGTCGTCTAAATCGTCTCGATCGGTCGAGGGAGCGTAACCTGGCAGTCCTTGTGAATTCTGCGTAGGGTCCCTCTCCAGGAAACTCAAAAGTCATCTTGAAGCTAATCTCACCAAAGACTTCCTTCTCTGTGGGCATTTTGATCTCGTATTGCGGTCCCTTTAACTGGGTGCTGGGAATCCGGCAGGCCAGAGGGAGGATGAGGGAGGGCTGGCGGCTCACCATCGTAAAGGGACGCACACTTTGCAAGGTGTTGGTGTAAATTAGCTCTGAATCAGCATGCTGTTAAAAAAGAAAGAAAAAAAAGAGGATGATGAGTAAGTGAAAGAATGATCTCATTGCCAATGGGGGTAAGAACTCAACACCAGACTGTTTATATATATAAGATTTTTTTTCACGATACTTTATGTATAACTACAATCAAAACTACACTCAAAAATGAATTCTACACAATACCTACACAAAACAACGTTCAACCACTAGGGGTCAGCAAAGATGAGAGTTAAGATGAGAAGTTACTCCTTGTGTATTGCTGTGACTTTTTATTCCATGACAGAGAGAGACAGAAATGAAGCACATGCCATGAAACAAATGACTGTCCTTACTGGTGTTTGTTGTGCTTACATATCTCTATATTTTGCTTTTACTTAATTGATACGGTCCACATCATGATAATGGAACTTGTTGAATTTACCAGGCCAGGGACTATGAATGAAAATTAGCCTTTTGACTATGTACAACTTATTTAGTATACTGAATGAATAGATAGGTAGGTAGAGCATTTTACCACAGTCTTTGTGCCGCAGCCGTTCAGGGGGATGCGTGCAGTCAGGTATGTGCTGTTGTAGGTGACGCGGCAGATGGGGCTGTTGAGCTGCAATTCATCCAGGTCAATGTTGCTCAGCGGGGCGACAGGAAGCACCAGAATCATCTCTGTCTTCTCACATGTAAGCTCTGCGAGCAAACAGCACGTTCTTAGATGACTCATATGCGACACACAGCCATGCGTAGCTTAAACATGAAAATATGTAATAATGAACCTGTTCCTGCAGGTAGTGCCCTCATTTGCCCTGGAAACAAAAATGAGACGGGCATATTTTTAATGCTGTGAGTTTAGGAGTGGTGTATTGTGATACATTACAGTGAATTAGAACAAGTAAAGGTCTTACTTTGGTACAGCCACACACATCTGGGCTCTGATTGCAAACTGTAAAAGACAAGAAGCACAAATCACATGTTCATTTGCTACAAACTGTTAAAAATATGAACAATTTGCTACAAGCAGCATAGCAAATTGCTTTTTGAAATACCACATGCATACTGCGAGTATAAATTCCTCTAAACTATGTTGTGAAAGTTCATTAAGTTGACTGATTGAACTTAGTGTTAACCAGTTTCGGCGTGTAAATTCCTCATTTCCAAGAGCTGTCACCTGATGTTAGGTGGTGATGTGCCAGCTGATAGATAACCTAACATCAGGTGACAGTTCTGAGGAAGGTGGAAGATACACGCCAAAACAGGTCAACAAGGTAAAGGAAAACCACATTTCTAAACTGGTCAGATACTTACAGGTGTCGTGAAAACTTTTATTTTGCATTATTTACTTCCTGTCCAGGTGTGCTGTCAATCTTTTATAGTCTTGGAGAAGTCACGTGCTCAGTGTGATTATATAATTTATTGCAGTATATAGAGTGGTTTCAGAAAGTATTCACACCTTGTTTATATATATATATATATATATATTTTTTTTTTTTTTTTTAACCAAATACACATGTAAGTGGATCCAATGTGTGCATATGTTTGCCTGTCACACAGTGTCAGTTGCAAATGGCTACAGCTAAGTGGTATATAAATATAATATAGCTGGCTGGATGGATGGAGTTGCCATATTTGCCATGCATTCATATGTGTGCCATATATAAACACATATTTGTGGTTGAAGAAATCTGTTGAGGTCTGAATACTTTCTGAAGAAACTGCATCATAAAATAAAATAGGGATTGTGATCACATTTGACAAATTCAACTTGTGATTTTTCATACAAACATATACAAAAATATAAAGAAATGTCCACTTTTCTATTTTGTTTTATTACCTCAGACACACTACTAACACTAAAGGTAATAATACACATAACCAGATAAGGTTAGTTAATCAGTTAATCAGTGAATCAGATTTGTTTGTTTGTTAGATGAGGAAACTTTCTACAATCATACAACGATTACCGTCTTACTCTCCCCACTATGAGACACCAGTGTGGCGATAAATTACCTCTTGGTATTTGCAGCAAAGCAGATCGGTAGAAGACGGGGCAGTTCATTATCTGAGCGGACCCAGGCCATGTTTAATGCAGACATTGGCCCGATGGATTTGAAGTTCTTTCTCTTGAGTTCAGGGGGACCGACCACTGCAATCTCTAAAACACTGTAGAAAATGGAGGGAAAGCTTTACTTTCCAGATTACTCAGTTGACATAATTATCTTTTGAATTAAAGAATTATATGATCTGTCCAAACAATTGAAGACACATGGGGAAGTAGGGGTGGAGAATGCTTTCATAGTTTTCACAGTTTTATGACATTTTATAATAAATAAATCAAGAACATAATGTACTGATAAATTAATTAATAATATTATTAATTGCAACCTACAATATTGAATTGGTTCACCATAGTTCCATGTTTGTTCTCATCAGATACAATACTAATACTATCTTCTGTATATATTTTACTGTACATAACATTATTTCAGATTATAGGACACACACACACCTCTCCAGTGTAGAATCAAAGCTGACGTTGACGGGCATCTCGTGGTACGGCAAAACAAACAGCATGGTGTCCTCTTCAGGCGTCTCACTGTATGCCACAGGCTCCTCAGTGCAGCTGGAAACTGACTCTTCCACTGGATGTGAGGAAAATAAGACTTTTCAGAAACCTAAGGAGTAAAACTGTAAAATGTCTAAAATGGGACACGATTTAAGAAGCCTATCATCTGAATGAAAGACTCACCAGTAAGAGACAGGTGTACTGGGACTGAGCTGAGGGGCGTGTTGTCGAGGACACGTCTTCCTATGGGCCCGGGAATCAGGTCCTCTGCCATCAGGTAGATGAAATACTGTCCCACTGGTGCTTTTCCAGTGAATGCCAGCATACATTTTTCCTGGTAAAAGAGACAACGTGTTATGTGTGGTATTCATTGAGCAGCGGAGGTCTGTGTAAATTTAATAACAATCTGGGTTATTGGTTATTGTCTGGGTTAATCTTGTCCCCCTTCATCACTGAAACAAGAGAGTACATTGCATTCTCTTGAGGTAAAAGGCAATTTCAGTTCTGTCCTAAAACTCAAACTAAACAAAGATTCACTGCTGCAGTATACAGCAGATGGATTTATATCCAGTGGTGGAAAATAACAAGGTGCATCTTATACTCGTACAATTTCAGGCATTTACACTTGCTATTTCATTTTTAAATTACTTTACAGACTCTATCAACAGAATCTAACTAGTAGACTACACAAAAGACTATTGTGACCTGATCATTTATTATTTATTGGACTCGTGCAGTCCTCACCTACATTCTGGTCACATGTTGCCTATGCTCTCTGAAGTATTTAGGGTTAAATTAGATGATACAGACACAGGTCAGTTACTTAAGTCAATGTTGTCATTGTGACCATTGCGTGTTCAAATACGAGATTCCCGTGCACAACCTACTCACAGTTAAGCAAAAGGAAAAAATTACAATATGCCACATTTCTGTGACGTGAGGTAAGATAATGGTTGGTTTCAGCTTCACAGAGAGGCTAAAGTCATTCAGAAGATGAGAAGTATTTCCGACATGACAACACTTTATTAACACTGAGTGAAAACAGCAGGGCCAGTAATAGTTTCTGAGAACAAAGGCGAGGAGACTGGAGGACTGGAAAAACAAAGTGTGGATTTCAGCTGCTACAGTCAGGATCTGGCAGCACTAACATCAGGTGACAGTTCTTGGGAGGGCGGGAGATACACGCCAAAACTGGTCAACAAGGTCAAGGAAAACCCACTTTCTAAACTGGTCAGATAGTTACAGGTCAAGTGAAAACTTTTATTTTGCATTATTTACTTCCTGTCCAGGTGTGCTGTCAATCTTTTATAGTCTTGGAGAAGTCACTTGGGTAGCCCAGTGTGATTATATAATTGACCCCTGCCACAGAGGTCAATTATATAAAAAATATCAGATCATTTTTAAAGTCTTTTGATTTCAGTAGATACAAACGTATAAGTAGTTGAAATAAATCAATTATAATAGTGAATTGTAAATTTAGTTGATTATTCTGAAATGTATGTAAACATTTATATACTTACACATTGCAGAAGTACCTTTTCCACCACTATATTAAATCAATCACATTTTCAAAATAATTAAGTAAGTTACTGCTCAGAAAATCAATTTCTATAGAAAAGGTCACAGCAATTGATAAATCCATTAAAATAGCGTTGTATTAGTGTGTGCTCTGTTTAGGAAAAGACTAACCTCATCCAGCTCTATGAAGGAGTGCCGAGTGCAGCCGACACACTCTCCCTGGTCAGGCTGGGCAAAGCGGCATCGCACCCTGTCCCCGTCCAGGTCTTTCACTGACAAACTGAAGTGGTGAGGGCAGTTCACACGAGCCCTGAGCCCAATGCACAATAATACGACAATACTGTCAGCAACAAAGATAATCCATTTTCTCCGATCACAAATACAGAAAGAAACAAGTGTAAAATCAAAAGTTTTACATGTCAGTAATTGTTAACTTCCCAGGTTTCCTGGCAATTGGTGAAATTTGAGACATAATCCAACACATAAACCCTAAAATGTATCCCTAAATTTAAAATATGGAGGAATAAGTGACCTTTAGCAGCACAGAGACAGATTTTGTTTACTTTGGACCAAGCTAGGCTCACAGTTTCCATCCTCCAGCTTCCGTAAAACATTATATAAAGTCCTATTTTCAAATCACCATTTTTTTAATCATTGCATTATTTACAAAGTCTTAATGACACTCTGTTCTAACAGGCCTGTGTATCTGTATGTTAGTGTATATTACCTTAGAGGAGGAGGAAGGCCCACATATGCAGGCTGATTGAGTCTGCCACTGTTTTTCCGAACCTCTGGTCCTGCTTTCATTGCCACGTAAAACTCTGTGTCCTTCCTACACAGTTAGGAGAAAACACGAGTGTGAGAGTGAATGGTTGTTTGTCTATTTTCACAACCTATAGTCATATTTATAAAAATAATGCACATAGTGATATTTAGGCAAATTGTGATGCACAAAAGGTGAGCGAACACATGCCTGTAAAACATTTACATGAGCTGACTTGCTTTTGTGACCTCAAAACATCAGGAGCAGCAATTGATTAGATAACGATCTTCAATTGTTTGAGGTCAAATGTTCAGAAACAAAAAAGTATGTCATACCCCAAACTGATATAGCCGCTGTAGACACTGGGGAAAGTTTTCTGCCACTGACGAACACACCAGTCAGACGGTTTGGTGCCGATGAAAGGGAAGGAGGTTTTGTAGACCACACAGTCCTCTCCTTCAGCGCACACGTTAGACAGATCCGGACAAGGAGTAGTAGCAATGACAGTGAAATGAGCCCGGACCTGCAAGACGCAATAGAAGGACAACAACTGTTTAATGTGCAGAAATGTGCAGGTCATTAGAATTATTTATATGGGAGCATCTGTGAGAGTGAACGACAAAGTGTGGAAAAAACTGTGAGAAAACTCCCTCCATCAAAAATAATAAAAATAAAACCCTGCCTGCTAAAAAAGTAAGAGCTAATGGTACTACATCATCAGCTACATTTTATCCAGATTTAACAGGGCTGACAGATATCTATCTATAAAGCAAGTTGCGTCTGTGTGTGTGTGTCTGTCTCACTGACCATTAGTCAGATTGCCCTAAGATTTTGGATATGGGTTGAGCATTGCCCGATGGTGTGCATTCTTGATTTTTTTTAGTTTTTTTGAATCATTTTTAAACATCAGGCAGGCAGCGGCTCATTAGCAGCAGTTGCGCTGTCTGGAGCAGGGAAGGTGGGAGTGAAGAGGCTGTCTTCACGGTAGGTGAGACGCTTTCACACGGTTCACCGCAGAACATGGTGTTATACTGTTAAACGATGAAGTCGGTGTCCATTCACCAATATGTGAGTACATATTTATTTAGCATTAGCATGCTACTACTTTGCGGCTAACTTGGCGAACCTGTTTCCAAAGGTAAGCTAGTGAGGCTATGGTTAGCATTAACGTAGGGCTAACATAATACAAACACTGTGCAACCTCATTAGGCACAACTCAAATGTTTTTATTTTCGATTAGCATTAGCATAGCTAGCTGTTGTGACTGTCAGCCACGCAATGCAAATGTTTAAATTTTTTGTTTTGAGACTGTCAGCCTAATCGAAAATTAAAAAAATTGCGTTGTGCCTAATGAGGTTGCACAGTGTTTGTATTATGTTAGCCTTTAGATACCTTATCATGCATTACCATAACTGAAAAATCTTCTTCAGCTCCCACTATAGGAATACATACTTCCTACAGGCCACTACCACCCTGTCTCACATGGAGAAATGAATGAAGACAGGCAGTGCCCTAACATTCTTCTGATCTCTATGCGGGTTACCGGAGCAACCGTGGAAGTTATTTACAAACTTCAATGATCTTTGTTAAAAGAAAACCCCGTCAGACTTTAACTTGGTTTGGATAAGAAATGCCAGAGATGTTTGTCTGTTTGTCTGTTCATCGCGTGTCTGTCAAACGGGTTGCTTGACTGGCTTCAAACTTGGCCGGTGGTTTTGTAAGGGCACAGATGTGCGCAGTACGGACTCAAAACTTAATTTGGCTACTTCAGCAGCTGTTGACTGTCAAAAAGTGGATACTGTATAATCCTATTTTTCACTTAACCATGTCAACATGCAGTTGTTGTCTACAACTGCATCTTACAAAACAGATGAAAACAGACAATGTGTCATGTGTAATGACCTGCTAGAAGCACAAAGGAATATTCTAGTCTGTTAAAGGTTAAGTATGTAACATTTAGGGAGGGTTTGTATGGGTGTATGAACCAGTGGCGTAGGCAGAAATAATATTTTGGGTGGGCCAGTACAAAAGTGGGTGGACCATCTTTGCCCAAAAAAAATGTAACTTGAAAAATGACAACTATAGACAAACTGAAAAAACAATGACTATTTTACTTTGTAATATCATGCATTACAAAGGCAATGACAGCAAAATACTGCCTATAACACAAGCTCTACCATCAGAGCTATATAAAGGCTTGTACAAAATACAACAGTGTAGACAAAAAATGTATTTGCATATCGGCGCTATTGCATGACACAATTAATCATTATATTGCACAAAGTGCCAGTAAACCCAAACAGCAGAAAAGTTGTTAACATACAGTTTGACATAGGCCTACATCAGACAGAATTCAGTTTGGCACCATCTGTGCCATTTGACATTTCTTAGGTACCAAATTATTAAAACCCATTTAATTTTATTTACATGTCACTATTGCTCTAAAAAGAAAAAAAAAAGTATGATAACTTGCTGTAAATCGATGCTCCCTGTGCGGTGCGTAATAACAACTCTGTGACTGCAGCGTCTTCAGTTACACTGCGCCATAGCTCTGGCTTACCTTGGTCAATTAGGGTGATTGACAATCACTTCATTAGCGAGTCAAAAGGACATAAATGCATATGACGCATTTGTGCGGACATTAGCCTCTCTCTAATCAGAACGATCTAATGTAGCTCTGTAAGGATCAATCAGACCGGGATTTGTTCCCAAAGCATGCTGGAAAGTGTAGTTCTTCATTAGAAGTGGTTTTGTTCCAGTGGAAATAACTTGTTTTGATAAACAGCAAAGGTAAGAAGACATTTCTGCTTGTATTTCTTGAAAGTCAGTTGTTG